>NC_088714.1:17818055-18502222 GCF_963576615.1 Watersipora subatra | reverse complement strand
AATCATGTATGAAAATGCTGATTCACATATATATATGTGGCAGCAAACACAGTGTACAACCATGTTCCTAGTTGAGCAAGCTGTGGATATTCAGCCTTTGTTGAAGTTTTCAAGTAGAACCCCTCCTCAATTTCATCTATATCTGTACCTTTGAGGTGACACAACTCCAGTTGCAGAGATGAGACATTAACACTTTTCAATGGCAACTGAGTAACTCACTCTCCATTAGGCTTTGCCTTCTGAGGTGCTTTTATGAGTTGTATGATATGTTTCAAAGATTGAAACTGACTAAATTGATTGCTAAACTCTTGTTGCAGCTTTTCTATAAAGTGAGTGTACTCAGCTGTACAAGACGCCATTTCTTCATCGTCATCTAAAAACGCTTTTAGAGTAGGAAAGTGAAGCATATCACTTTGCACATCCACCACGAACAACTCCAACTTATGGGAGAAGGCTTGAACAGCTGGTAGTGTATTAATGATAGTCTTGTTCTTCCCTTGAAGCTTGAGGTTCAAATCATTCAAATGGCCACAGATGTCAACAAGGAAGGCAAGGTCATTCATATCTTTAAAAGAGCTCATCATCTCTTGAAACTGTCTTGCATTCAGGCTTGTGCATGTATTTAAAAATGAGGTTAGCTCCTGACGAATACTCGACAAACCTCCACAGAGTATTTCCCTTACTTAGCCATCTACATGTACAGTAATGTTATTGTAAGTTAGTAAATCTTCACCAGTGGCATCGTTTTCTTTGTGAAACTTCTTTAAGTTTCTGTGTCTGAGAGCTGATTGACTTCTGAGAAAGTTGATCATCTTCATAGTCTTACACATTAGTTTTTGAAAGTGATCATTTAGTTTTACGCATAAAACAGTTTGGTGGATGATGCAATGGAATGCTAGCATTGATGGCATATCCTTCTTCAATCTAGCTAGGAGCCCTTGATCTCTTCCAACCATGGCTGGTGCGCCATCTGTTGTTACAGATATGCATTTGTGGAGAGGTATCTTCATCTTATCAAGTCTTTTACCGAGGACATCATAGGTAGCCTGACCGGTGGTTTCTCCTTCTAATCCAACCAAAGTAAGAAGCTCCTCTTTCATTTCTTCACCATCAAAGAATCTGCAACACAGGGTATATGACTAAAGCATAATACTATACTTTATAAAGAAACATACTGATGCTTCATAAAATATGCAGTATAAATGTGTGGGTTAGTCACTTTGAAACAAATATAAAATGAGTGCAGCATTTTCTACTTGGAGTTGTGTTCTCTCTTTACTGTCTTTTTAAATGCACTTGTATGACTTCAGCTTGCAAATGCATGGTAAAAATGATTACCAGTTGTTAGTGTACACACAGTAGCCTACATAACTTACAAAGACTGCTGATTGAGTTACATCCATTATATCAGTAGAACATCAATGGCGATTGAAAAGTAATTCGCCTGGTCTATATGGGTTAGCAAAGTCATTCTGAGATGATCATTAATGCTTTCAATTCTACCAGTGGCAGTTTTCCTAGAAAGTGGTATTGCCTTGACTTTACCAATCACATCACGCTTATCTGGAAAAAGTGTTTCCATAGCCTCAATCATGCATTCTTTTACAATCTCAGCATGAGAATAGGGATGTATTGCTTTTGCTAGAATCTTTGAGACTCATAGAGAAGCTTCTGTAGCGTGTTTATCAGTAGCTGTGAAAGAAACTAGCATATTTTCTGAAGAAGTTAGTGATTTTTGAAGTTTATCTGGCTTTTGATGTTTAGCTAAAGATCCCAGTGGAAATGTTGCAGTAAACTCTCTGTGCTTCGTCGCATGATGTCGTTTGATGTTTGTCTTCTTGTTAGCGAAGATCGTTTCCTGGCACAAAAAACATTGCGGTTTGCCATGCCTAAAAATGAATGCATATTTCAGGGTCCACTCATCTTGGAATTCTCTTGTAGATTCGTTTCTATTTCGTTTACTTTGTGAGGCTTCCATTGTAACTCTGGGAATGGTTTGTTTTGTTGAAAATGCCATTGCTACCCCCACTGCATTAATTGGCTCAATTGCAAATGACATGTTCAACTAAGGCCCAGCATCTTATATAAGCCAGCATTATGAAATCATGATAAAATGACTTCCTGATGAACCTTTCTGGAGCATTCTATTTTTGTCCTCATTAGGTCAGCAACGGACGTTATTACATCAGAAAAGCTACATGTACATGATGTCATGAATTATGACTCATGATGCATGTGTAGGCTATATATATATATAATGCAGTAATAGCACACTTTTAGATAAGCCTATTATGTCACAATGCATGTAGTTTTGTACAGTACATTATACGGATATTTTTATATACGTCAAAAAAATTTTGAATTTTCACAAAGTTGAAAGAGCCGCAAAAAAATTTGCAGAGCTGCATGCAGCTCTAGAGCAGCACTTTGCCCAGCCCTGATCTATAATAAAACAGCTAGCTTGGTTCATCTATGATAACCAATAAAAATGCTTTGTTAACCAAAATAAATACCTAAAACTGTTTGAGTAAATATAGTGGTAGCAATGATGTTTACATAAAATTCCCCTGTCAAGCTACATGTTCATTTCAGCAAAACTAAATGTCAACAAAATAGTAATAATCATGTTAGTACCAGATGCATACAGCTAGTGCTCATCATACTCAACTTACATAGAGTATATGTACTACTTTTACCTAATGTAAGTTTTAGAAATATTTCAAATTTTAATAAAGTTATGGTGATTTTAATATGATTGGCCACGGAATCAAATGCAAAAGTATCGACTCCGGTGGGACTCGAACCCACAACCTCCGAATCACATCTAACCATTAGAAGTCCGACGCGCTATCCATTGCGCCACGGAGCCATCGATGATGAGGTTTACAAAATAGGTGATGTGATATAAACTTAACAACAACGTGATAATTTGATGGGCTTTGCTATAGATTTTCCAATTGAACCTTTTCCGTTCCGCTGATGCATCGTACTAAACAGTTTGTAATGCGCTAGAATTGATTAACAACTTAAAACCCTGTTGGTAAGATACATGTATTATTATCTTTCGGTTCATAGAAGAATGTAGTAATAAATTTCTGTGTCTGTAATTGCGTAATCGCCTATAAATTATGATTGAGAAGCCGAAGCCGTGTTACAAACTTTAATTTCTTATGTTTGGGCCAAGTAGAGATGCCGATTATTTAGGGCTAACAGCAACGCAGGAAACTGTGTTACATACTTTTTACGCTCTTCTGAAAATCATTTTGCTGCTTAAATAAAAATAGTATAGTTTTAAATTTAAACGTCTCACTTTTTGTATCATGGGACATATTTGTTCCTCTGTCAGGGCTGGACAAGGAGCAATTATGTTATGCATAACTAATATATATGAGCAATATTTATTGTTCTTTAATCCGAAATCACACACAACATCAGCGTTGAATTTGCTTTTTCATTTTATTCTATTTTGATTTTGTTCAGTTTGTGTACTTTTGCTTTGTCATGTGGGAACTAATTTGATTATTACTGGTTCAGATACAAGTGAAGGTGTTAAGCAATTTACTGATATTTACCAGTAAAATGTAGGCCTACTTCTTTATTCTATTTTATATGTCCAACAATTAAAATACACAACTAACAAAATTCTAGGCAATAATATTGATCGCAAAAAGTTAAAATAGCTAATAAAAGTTACACCCTTACTCGAACGGTCGTCCATGTTTGCTTACTCGGTTTATACGTCTGCGAGTTTTGGCTGTCAAACGAGAGTCGTGGCAGTCCTTATATATAGAGGCTCGGTAGTTGAGATAGTGAAGTAGAAGAGGATCAGTTGAGGATGGAGAATGAGGCTCTATAAGTAGGAAAAAGATAGAGGCTCCAGAGGTAGAGGGGAGAAAGAGGGAGGTTCCAGAGGCAGATGAATGTGTCTCAGCAAGCAGAGGGAGCCTCAGCAGGTCCTTGAGAAGAAAGAGGGATAGATCGACCGGTGCTGAGTCGTTGGAGCTGTTCTCTTTTATAGACGTTTCTGTTAGCCTGTGAGAAGGTGTTTAGGGGCTCAGGTTCTGTTCTTTATGTTGCATAGGGTTGGCAATTGAGTGAACTTGTATTAGTACATCATGAGAGTATAATGATTGGAAATGATGACTAACTCCAATTGTCTTGGTCGTGTTTAGTACGGGTCTGATATCTTTTAATGGTTTTCTGGCATGTCAATTGATGTCTCTTTCCTCATGGGCTACTTCCACAGGAAATGTTTAAGCTGCCTGTATAAGAGTTATATATATATAGTATGTAAAAGTATATGTACATGTATATGTAATATATAGTATATATATAGAGTATATGATGACTGTCTTTATTGCTGGTCCTCTAATATATTAGGTGTCGTGTTCATAGTAATACTGCATATGTCTCCAGTGTTTAGTCGTTTGTTTCTTCATTATGCTAACTGGTGTTGCTAATACTTCTATACAACACCTCTATTATGATGACCCAATAAACCAGGTAACCAGAGAGATAGGCAGGATCGAGCAGCCATGGAGCTCAGTGATTACCAATAACTCACTGCCTCTCTGTGGACATCTTCTGAATGGGCCCAATGAGAATACCCATGGAGGAGTATGAATGAGCGTCAAAGATGACGCATGGAAAACAATATAGACACTGATCTAGCGACTAGCCATGCTTGATATTGATTAAAAGGCAACTTAGTGTTATATCAGATATTGTTATATAAGGTTGTGCACATTTTTAATGACACAAATTAATAAAAGGGATGTGGGAGTAGCGACAAAAATGTTCTGGCCACAAAAACCTGTATAATACGTATTATTAACATTAGCACTCGTTAGCACCAATAATTGACTCCTTCACTAATACATTTTAAGGCAATAACTATTATTAGTTTAAAAAAAAAAAAATGTTAGCTAGTGATTAATATATGGTTCCAATTATTACAAAACCTTGCAAAACAAAAGTATGCAAGAACCAGTAGCACCACTTTAGTAGAGAGAGGGCACTGGCAGGTTGGTCACTTGGATGTACGCAACCTGTCAAGACAAGTGTGGATTTGCCTGCTGGCATGATCATATATGTTGGCTAAGGAGAAATTGAATTAGCGTTAGGCCAGTAAGACGCAAATGCAATAGAATGTGATAGACGCCTATACAACACTTCCTCAAAAAGCAACTTGGTGAATGAGCAAGCGGTGTGACAACTCCCAAGTATTTAATACTATAAATTAACTACTAAAACTAACTATAACAACTGAAAGCATCTCAAGACCAAAGACAGGAGAATATTCGGGAAGCCAGTAAATGCTAGATAAACCACAGAAATTTCCTGATGATATCAATTGAAAATGTTTCCCAAGAAATTGGAAGATTTAAAACCTCATACTGTCCAATCTGTGAAAAGTACAAACTCTGTGCTAGCAAAAACTAATAGTCAACTGGTGTGACAAAAATTCTCAACATCCTCAGTTATGATAGATTAACAGTAACATGTTACAATTTTAACCAAAATCTAAAAAGGCCACTTTTTCCTTAGTATGTTAGAAAGCAGCGCGGGACACCAACATGTTCACTAGTGATTGTAAAAAATACGAAGGTGCTTTGATTGGTCTGCATACTATTTTTCTCTACGAAGTCTCAGAAAGTTAGTCAGCGTAGTACTGTCAGCACTCACTGAAGCGGTTTTTGTCCACGCGTTACAAGTACTTAGTTATTAGCTGCTGACTCTAATAAGTAAAGGTTGACAAATATTACAACTGGCTTAATGCCACTAGCCAGCATAGCCCAAGGTCTGACAACCCGCTATACATAGCCTGATTGTCAGTCTATTGCTCATAACTGCTCATTCTGGACCGTGTTATAGTTATTGCTATGGAATTAACCTCAGCACAAGCTTCCAATAAATATACCACAGTTATTATTTGCTGTCAAATAGTGGTGTGGACTGCAGTAATAAGAGGCAAGTTATCATTCGAAGTTGACTTGCAACAAAATCCACATTACAGTTATTTGGTATCAAAAGATTCACCATGTCTTACTCTGTTGTGTTGTAGGTGCCAAATATGTGGAAATGTGATTACAAGCTCTTAAAAGCTAAAAAACGAAACGCCGCTGTAGATTGGAATCAGTTTATTTCTCTGACGTAGTCATTACAGTTGGTTATTGTCTTGTCATGGGATGTTCTCACATGAATTGAAAGGCCAATAAAAGGCTCAATATAAAACTTCTCGTAGCACTAGTTTATGACAAACACTTCGGGTTTTACCGGAGACCCCGTATCAAATATAAATACTCGCTACTTTACAGTTTTGTTTCGGCATGGTCTAATCGTCTAGTCGTAATCTGATCATGTGACCTATACTTCGTGATTAATTTCTGCAGCATTTTTCGATTATCACAGGTGACCAACAGGCTCGTCATGTTTATCAGACAATAATATGTCCTCCTTCGAGCTAAGTTTAAAAAATTAAACGAGTTTTTACGGTAGGTTATAGAATATCAGTGCTAAAAGTGACAGCATTACAATGACGATAAAACAGACGCGTAAGAGCAATAGACATGGTTTTATTGAATGCGTGAAGTATATTTGTGAAAATATTTCGACGAATGAGGTTGCAAGAAAGTGTAAACAGAAGCCATCTCCTACAACTACATCACATTTGAGCCGTTTTGGAAAGAGAATCCAAACTACGGCGGTCTCGTGTGGCTGCGATTAACTGTTCGTTTTTTAGCTTTTAGGAGCTTGTAATCACATTTCCACATATTTTGCACCTACAACACAACAGAGTAAAACATGGTGAATCTTTTGATACCAAATAACTGTAATGTGAATTTTGTTGCAAGTCAACCTTTAAAAAGAAAGCAAAGATGAGAGTCATGTTTCTCTGTGAATGTGCAGCCCATCTTGGACATTTACACTAAGCTAAGGTCTCACTTTCACGTATCTTTGGGGCATTCAATATACTCAATGACGATTCTACTGTGGGTAGAAAAAGTTCTGGAATAATTATTTTGAGCTTCCAATTAAGTTTAGTAACTGTACAAATATTATAAAAATTCTCAAATCAGAAACCATCAAGTATCAGCTTGGTAAAAAACAGTAGTTACACCAGCTATCCAAAATACGCTTGTTCGCAAGTTTTAAGTTGTGTTTCTCTGATAAGCCAATTAAACACACATATTTCAACCAGCTAATCATTGAAAGCTTTGTCAAATCTATGCTCAAAGTTGCACAAATAACAAAGATATTCTTGACATAGTTCAGATAAAACTTTGTGGCTTTCAAAATCTGAAGAAATAACATTGCTTGTTTAAAAGCAATATATGTGGCTTTGAAGCTCATATCCATCAGAGGTGTGTATCTTCTTTGCCTACTTAATGGTGCTGTTTTGCGTCACTCGGTCAGTTAAGTTCTGTTATGATACCCGGAATTTTAAACTTGCTTTCAAACTGTCCTTAGCCAACATCTTAATCTTTAGCATAAAATATTTTTATCCATTCCTTCGTGCTGAAGTTATCTTTTTATTACTGTGCGAACTGCTGGAACTTTGTGATTGTCATTACAGAGTGGTTTGGCACTGTCGAAAATGAAAAAAAAGACGGAAACATCAGTATTGTAGTTAATAATCTTGATAGCTCGTTTCATAGCCTCTGTTACTTTAGACCAGGTAATGCAACGCATTCGATTATGTCTTTTTAACAATTTTTTTTAACAAAGTCGGAGATGTGTCTAGAATTTTCAAATTGTGTTGAAAAGAATAAGAGGATCATAACTTTTTATGGGTTCAGACATAACCTGTAATCACCCTGTGTTAAAGTGCTAACTACTGTTACCTGTAATCACCCTGTGTTAAAGTGCTAACTACTGTTATATATCAAACATTCCTGAAATTACAGTTGTCAATAAAAACTGGTAAAAGCATAATTTTTAAGGTTGTAAATATCCTTGCATTTGGATTTACTTAGAATATTCTCATCAATAACAATTAAACTTTAGTGTAGAATATGGTAATTATCAAGGTGAGCTCTTGTATATATGTGTAGTTGCACTGATATCCACAAGCTATCAGTTTCTTGATCGATTTCTATATTGCTGATTTTCTCGATGACCACCAGTAGTACACTATATCAGATTGTACTATTTAAAATATACTTTATATTTGATTATTCCTATACATGATTATACTTCTGTATTATGGATGTCTAATTTATACAACAATTTATCTAAGTTTTGTTTTAACTTTCAGATTGATATGGACATATTGCAACAATTTCCTTATGCGCTCTGCAATGCCTTGTTTCATTCACACACTGATAATCTACCTATGATCTCACAGCTATGATAATTGCTTAGCAACGAGAATGCTTTCAACTCTATTTTCCAGTTTCATGACAGTGTTCCTGATTCACTCTTCTAACACTCAGGTACTTTCTTCAATGTATTAGAAAGCTTATCAGTTCGAGTATCGTTGTTGGTCAAGCATTACTGGCTCTTAATGGAGCTTCAAACTGGCTAGTTCTGGACACTTTTAAACTAGAGGGTTTAGCAAAAAGCTGCAGACTGGTGGACTGAAATAAAAGTTTTATATCCAAAGCAAAATTAATTTGCCATTTTCTTTTTTGCTTATAGAAAAATATATTTCTAAATCATCATGACATAGAAAATTTAGTTGTTTTATGTAAATTTGGTTTAAGAAATGTTTTACATACGATATTCGCCTGTAAAGATTAAAAGTGAACAACACTTTTGTGATCAGTGTACTTCTATAACGTAATTGATACAGCGCCGTAAGAACAACCCATTTTTAAGAACAACCCAACAAAACTGTTTTCATGGCCCTGAAAAAGATTGTTGAATTGTACAATGGTGTTTAGAATTTGGTCGATGCCCTTTTCTGGCAGCGTCTGGGCATCTGGCAGCGTATGGGCATCTGGCAGCGTCTGGGCATCTATCAGCGTCTGGGCATCTGGCAGCGTCTGGGCATCTGGCAGCGTCTGGGCATCTGGCAGTGTCTGGGCATCTGGCAGCATTTGGGCATTTGACAGCGTCTGGGCATCTGGCAGCGTCTGGGCATGTTCTCAAACAGCTGAATAAGCTCTTCTAACCCTTCTTACCACAGCTCTAAATTACTAACTGCTCTTCCTTCTTTCCTAAGACTTTTAATAAGCCTCATGCACTAGTTTCCTATAGGATTTACATGTAGTTCTAAGGATTGAGGTGATAGATTTAGGTTTCGATTGCCTCTGAGCAATGACAGGAATATCCTGTGGAATGTCCTGGACAATCCACTCACCATTATTATACTGACAGTTTGCTGTGGGTAGGAACTTCTGCAAAGTTCCTTAATTCTTTGTACTGTTTACATTGCTTTAGAGGAATTTCTTAACGTCTAAAATTCCTTTCTGTCTATAGTTCGTAAAGACGTCTTTGTCCTTTTACGTCCAAAGTTTTTTTCATTATTAATTTAAAACAATGATCTTGTTGATCATTCTGGTCTAGCTTATATAGCGCATTGTCCTGATGATCAGTTGATATCCACCTATCCATCTATTGATTATGTTGTAGATAGTTGATTTTGGAATCTTGAACTTTCGAGAAACCATTAATACATATAGGCTTTTCTCATTGCATAATTTCAAAACTGAAAACTCCATATTTTGGAGATGTATTGCATATTTAAAAGTAGGCCTATGACTTTAGTGAAGATGCTGCAGCAGTTTATACAAAGATTTTTAAACGTATAACGGTATGAAGTGCAACAATGGAAGCCATTGAACCTCTACCCGCTAATTAAGAGTCTTTAAAAGTTGTAGCGCCTTTAGAATTCTTATTTAAAGATTGTTTCTGATAAGCAAGGAAAGTTTTACAGTGACATCCCATTAAATTCATGTAATCTGCTTTAAAACCTATTGGGGAAATTTGAAACAACATGCATGAGTAGATGTGTCACATTTTAATTATTCTTCTGATGTACAAGATATGAGGATTAACTCTTACATTACTCAAATTAGAGATGTTAAGCCATATTAAGGGCAAATTAAAACTGACTAATGTCGTGTCTCAGTCTTTGCTTATCACTGTATATCAGCGACAACCACAAAACTATACTGAAACATTGTTACGGTATTCACTGTTATTGTTATTCACTGTTATTGTTGAGTCAGCATGAAGGTTATTGTTCAACTTTCAAATGAATCAGTCAATCTTTATGTGTTTGTCTGTCATTCGTGTGTCCATTTATAGCAATTAAAATCTATCAACGAAAAATCCGTTTCACACTTGATTTGAACTCGGAACGTCCAGGTCTGCAGACAGGCGTGCGAAACCTCTACAATACATTGTCCTTCCCATGCTATGGAAAAATTGTGCACATATTTATGCAGAGCTTGCGAAAATACTATTGGTCCGCTTGATGTTACATCAACGATGTATCATCAAGCTCGCTTCTCGGCTCTTATTATAGTAAGGATTAAGACTAGCGCAATTTACTAGCCTAAGATACTCAAATTTATTGGGTAATTATTTTATTATCTGTGCACGCCGGGCATTCAGTTAGTATCCTTCATTTTTTCGGGACGTCATTTTATCGTTGTCGGCCATCTTTATAGACAATTTTATCTTTAAAAACATGAAGCTTTTGCAATGATATTTTGAAAATGATGCTTGTTTGAAAAATTGTTTGCAATTTTTTTATTATAGTATCAAAACAACACCTAAAAGTACTAGTAAATAAAAGAAAAACGATCGTTTTCTACAAATATGGCGGCTTTTTCGTGAACGAGCGCATGTGCAAACGACTTGATGATGTCAAAAAAAACGATGGATTGTGGTTAGCTGAATTTTTTAGCATTGTTAACTGGTGCCGTAGAAGACAAGTAGACACTGGTTTACCGATTTACTCGGCATCAGTTTCTAACATTTTCAATACACCTATATCGCATCAAGAAACTGGAATAGGTAGTTGAATGAGATACAGTTAGTATAGCAGTCATTCCAAGCCTCAAGTTGTGCCATAGTGTCTGTGCCATAGTGTCTGTGCCATAGTGTCTGTGCCATAGTGTCTGTGCCATAGTGTCTGTGCCATAGTGTCTGTTATATCCAAGATGAGTTTCAGGCCGAATGTGATGAAACAACAGTCAGGCAGCAATGGAACACGACATTTTGCATTTTCGCTGATGGTTGCGACTGCAAATATTCTAAGAGTCGAGGATACTGTGAGGCAGGCAGGCTGTACATTGATCTGAGCAGCTGTCATATCTCAACATTGAAAGGCTTTACTAAGAATATAAATGGAATGCTTCCCATGTTAGAGAGGTTAAACCTCACGGATAATAGCATCAGGTGATGTAATATATACTTTTCATAGCATCACAAGGGTTTGGACTTACCGTAGCGTCGACATTTCAATTCCTGATGCGTCACTGTCATACTACTATTAAAGTACTGCTGCAGTAGTTTAATAGTACTATTAAAATACTGCTGCAGTACTTTAATAGTACTATTAAAGTACTGCTGCAGTACTTTAATAGTAGTATGACAGTGACGCATCAGTACTTTAATAGTACTATTAAAGTACTGCTGCAGTACTTTAATAGTACTATTAAAGTACTGCTGCAGTACTTTAATAGTACTACTAAAGTACTCTCATAGTACTGATCGCTTACTACTCTCTTTCCAGTACATTTATTTCTTCAATTTGGAAAAACAAATGATTAGTTTAAAGGATCACTCATGTTCAATTTTAAAAGATTTTATCCAGAAGTATAGATTTTTTTCGTTTGAGATTTTTGTTGTTGTTTTTGGTGATCTGACTGCCAGGATTTTGCGAGATTGAAATTGGCAAAACTTGACCACGGCAGAAGAAAAAGACGTGCCCATACTTCTCTAAAAATGAAGTTAGTAATCAGTCATATTGTTTATAAGGTCTCATCGACATCGAGTACTTATATGTTTACCCAAAATTTAGAGGGAAACAATGGGACAATTTCTAACTAACCTATCTTTAAATCATTTGAAACATCTATAGCGATGTATCTAAGGCTATATTTGAAGTTTTATTCAACGTTAATGAGCAAGTACAACAAAAAGTCAATAGAGACGGGTAACTCTGCAACTTGTCCACAACAGCCTATATCATAAGGAGAAGGAGAAACGGGAACTGCAACTAATGATGTCATTTTTAGAGAATTATTTTTCTTCTGAGTGTTTGAGTCGCCATCAAGCTTTGCCGATTTTAATCTTGAAAAATCCCTGCAATCAGTCACATAAGACACCAAACAATTCCTCAAATTATGTTAAAATCTTATTACTTTTTGATCAAATCTTACAATTTGATGTGAGATTTTATCGAAAGTATTAATATTACTTTCTGATAAAATCAGAAACTACTTTAAGTACTCATAAAATTAGTTCTGGAAAAGTTAATGCTTTGAGGTTCGTTGCTCTCAATTGAATGACAACTCCTTCATCTAGATATATTGTATCGCTGTCTCATTTCTCATCGTTATCAATTTTCAGTCAGCTGGCAAGAGATGACTTCACTGGTGATCACTTCAAAAGTCTCAGAGTCCTTGATTTGACCTTCAATATGGTCTGCTACCTTTCCTCAACCTTTGAACGCGGAGTATTCGCTGGTCTGAATCAGTTACAAAGTCTATCACTCACCTTAGTAACTCGGTCTCGTACACCAGATGAGAACCTCAGATGTGATGGCAGGTTGGTGCCGTCATCCTAGAGCTCATCTAACTCACTTGCAACTAGTTAGTTATGTTATAACAGTTCATTATAGTGTTTAGTTACATTCATCTCTAACTCTCATGATCAGTGGGTAGAAGCTTTCTAAAAACATTATAGTTGCTGAATTGGTTTGTCCCTATTGCCGCCATAGAATACTGTAGTAAGAGCAGCAGACTAGCTTAACAATTCATGAGAAAGAAAAAGTTTTTATTTAAACATCGCTGTATCTACAGTAATTATTTTGCCTGGACGGTGTATATCTCTCACTTAATTATGATAGCCAAACTAGAACACAAGTTTGAAATTATGATGTACTACGTAAATTTTATTTTGATTAGCCATGACATAATACAAACATATTATATATATATATACTTTCTTATTTGCTAGCAGTCATATAACCTTGAAAACTTATTAAAACTTTTTATCACCATTTGCTCTATGACATTTGTTTTCTATTGCGTAATGTTACAGCAATTAAGCTTTCTAAAATTTTATTATTAGTTATTTTTCAAAAATGTTGCTTTAAGCTGTTTCCTTTTGCTATCGTTAGTTTTTCTGGCAGTATTTGATTTGATTCTTTTAAAGCAGATTATGGTTTTTCACAATTTTTTAGTGTCGCAAAGATCATTCAGGTATGGTTGCTGGCGCTGTCTCCTTTAGCCATTTGTTCACATTAATGTTCATCCACTAACTTTGAAATACATTAGTGGGAAAATCTATGCTATATTATTATATATATTAAAATTTAGTTCATTCCAATATTAGTTTCTCATGTTGAAATTTGCTCAGATTTTGCATGAAGAGGCGATTGTAAGTTGAGGTTTGACTGTGCATTATTTTCAACATTTTAACATGTTTGTATTATACCCATCCAGTTATGATGTTCTCCATTTCGGTAGTCAAATTTTGGCGGGTATGAACATTTAAGAAAACCGACGAATCACCTAATTAGTATCATATAATACGTTTACATGCTAGAGATAAACCTTAGAATGATCTATAAAACAAGGTGATGTTATATGGAACATTTCAAGGTTATATCGAATTAATTATTTGGTATGGAACAATGCTATATTGAGTCACATGTGGCAATGTTTTACATACATTACAAACATAGACGTTTGTAATGTTGTATTAAGCCGTGTAATATTAAAGGAAACATGGGAATATTCTGTGAAACAGGAAATAAGCTTGGCTCTCACTCACACATTTAATTGAACTTTCTTAGTATTAGTAATTTTCTCCCTAACGCATTCCTAACTGCTACCTCTCCTCGTTTTACCATATTGTAATCTGTAAATTCACCTCTGATTGTGAACTGAAGAGTACGTGTGAATGAGATAATGAAGAGATAATCAGGAATGAGATAATCTACATTGGTCGTTTTACTTTTCTTCATCCTTTGTAATCATCGCTTATCTAGATGTATATGTATATTATGTCATATATATGTATATAATGCCATATTGTGATGCGCTGACATATTTCTGCAGAGAGAACTTCACACTGGACAGTGAGAGTGTAACAAGCCTGTCAAAGAACCTGACTGAGTTACATGTGACCGGATCTAATGTCATGCACCTGGGAAATCTTAGTCGTCTCACCATTCTTAACCTCGGTGGGTGGAAGTTCTGTATTGAGCTACTAATTCCAAAGCTGGTGAATATGTAAGCTTATGGCTCACTCGTAAATAATGACAGAATAGCCAAACAATCTACTAAGTTGTAAATTCTGTCTGGTAGCATCTGCCAAAACCAGAAAGTTTAAACCTGGATTTCTTTATACATAGTTTATTTATAGGCTAAAAGAACGCTTCTGATACACAGACCATAGAAAAACCACAGTACAAACCTTGACACAATAGTGGAAAGTTTTGTCTGGACACGGCCTAGAGTCTTTGTTGATGCATTTCTCTTATACAAACTTACAACAGAAGTAGGTTTTTATACAAATGATGGGTTACCCACATGCAAAGAAAACCTTCGCAATATGACCAAAAGAAGGACCGGTGAATCTTTCATAAAGTATTATATAAAAACTATCGATGAAGCTAATCTGAAAACAGCGAACCTCTTTGACATAACATTAGATTTATTCAAAACTATATCCAAAACATTTAAATACATATAGATATATAGAAGTACATATATAAATAAAGTGTCAGCCAACCATCAAACATTTGAAAACATGTCTAAAAATGTTAGCCAACGGCTTTTTGCCATTTTATTTACAAAAAGTTTTTTGCATTGATACTGAACTATCTCAACAAACTTCAAAGTTGACATAACTTCAATCTAAACTACCATATGCATGCAACAGACGCAATCCTTCGTTTTTTCGTGACCTCATTCTACCGTTGCCTGCCATCTGTATGGACAGCTTTTATCGTTAAAAGCATGAAGCTTCTGCAATTAATTATTGCAAATAATGCTTTTGTTTGCAAACTTTTTATTTTAGTATCAAAACAACACGGAAAAATACTATTAATCAAGAGAATGACGATCGTTTTCTACAAAGATGGCGGCTTTTTCGTGGACGAGCGCATGTGCAAACAGGGTAATGAGGTAAAAAAAAACAATGGATAGACAAAGCGACACATAACACGCTACGATCACCCCTACTATATCCTTAATCCATCTTGTAATTTCACAATCGATACAAGGTGAAAGATTCTTAGAAATTGTCAAAACCCGCCATACTATTGACTACCCATTGAGAGAACTCACACATTAAACCATAACTGTCACGAACACCTTTTATCGTATTTACTAGGTAAATCAGACACACTGATTCCGATTTTGTACTCAAAATAAAGATTAGTCCACTAACCTTCAAAGTCATTTAGGCTTTTTTAAAGCGTTTCAATATCCGTTTCGAAAACAACACAATCGGCATTACAAGCTCCGCCCATAAATATGTGACGAAACCTAGCTTTTTCAGAAACGGAAGTTAGGAATGTTTAGTCCGATTTAGAATAATAGAGATGGGTGTCTTAAAACCCATTATTATCTAAATCCAGCCTGTAAAATAGTTTCAGTTTTTTATGAAAGGGATATAAACTATTTAAAATTGCTCGCAGCTTGTTACATGACGTTTAAATGGGCTGGACGCCGAGAAAAATTAGCTCAAAAAGTGCAGTTTTATCACGAGCTAACGTTGTTATCGCACTTTTTAAATATGCAATGCTAAATAGCTTATCTACCTTTCAGAAAAGACTGATATTATTTTTAAGGCTGAATTTAGATATTAATGGATTTTAAAACACCCATCTCTATTATTCTAAATCGGTCTAAACATCCCTACGTAACTTCTGTTCCTAAAAAGCTAGGTTACGTCAAGTATTTATGGGCGGAGCCTGTTATGCCGATCGTGTTGTTTTCGAGACCGATATTAAAACGCTGTAAAAAAGCCTTCATTACTCTGAAAGTTAGTGGCCTAATCTTTATTTTGATTACAAAATCGGAATCAGCGTGTCTGATTTACCTAGTAAATACGATAAAAGTTGTTCGTGGCAGTTATGGTTTAAGTCTGATATTCAGCTTGCCAACTCGGAAATCAATATAGACATTCATGATGAACGGACAATAGACCCAAACCACAATCCAATACCATTATTACATGGACAGTTCCGGCGCTTCCTTAGCACCAGTTGTAAGGTGATCAGGAAAAATCTAGTAAAATCTTACACGAGGCGCCGCATTAATGACAAGTTGTCCTTGCAATCAGAAATGAAAATCATTCCTTTCATAAATAAGATAAGACGCAGGTCATCACCATTTGGACTGGCTTCTGATGCAAATAAATTTGTTGAATTGTCTGGAAGTATCGCTATCTTTACAGTTGGTTAGACATCATGCAAGCATAAATCATGTCTTATTGATTGAAGTCTTAATCATTGTGTGTTAACCTATCAGTGAAATTTATCTCACATTTTGCGCTGAGCTTGGCAGTGAAATTTATGTCCAAATGTTGTTCGTGTTCAATAACTTCAAGTCTGTTGCATTTATGGAGAAGAAGAATAGCACATTGGAAGAAGGGATCTTCAACTGTACATTGATCACAAAAAGCTCTTTTACAAACTGAAATACAGTGATCTGCACCATTTTCTTTTATTGATGACCCACTGGTGGAGATGGTTCAGCTGTTAGCTTATTTATCGAGCTGGCCCTTGAATAATTTAAAAGAATATTGTTTAAGGGCTAAACGAACATAAACATTTTTAAGACGCTTCAAATATTTTTTCTATGACACACTTCATGTAACCCTACAAGCTGAGTCACTCCTGGACGATCTACATGTATGTATCAATAGTACCACTAAAACATCTTGCAACTGCCGGAAAAACAGAACTTGGTTAAACAACCACTGTTTAAGACAATCATCGCATACCAGTCAATAGTTGAAGAATCAAAAACTACACGTAAATAAAAACCTAAAACAGAATTTAAAACATGATGCAATAAACGCAAACCTTTTTTCAACATGGCTAGCGTAAACATCAGATAGAACTCAGCAAATGTGTTTGGAAACTCAATAAATAAGACTTACAAAAAATAGAACATAGAGGGGAACTACTAAAAAGCAGATAATACTCCAACAGCACTAAAAGATGCAACTATTACATAAATGAAAGAATTTTTAATAGTTTTTAAACTGAGTTAGTAGATAGTTTTCAGTTTGATATTGCGGAGCTGATTAGTGGTACCTTTGTAACCAGCTAGTTAATGACTATAGTCAGGTCATTAAAAAAGGCTGGTTCACACTATATTGCAGTATGTCGGTGTTAATCACACAATACTTCGGTGATCGGCTGAGATACAAATGTTCACACTATCACAGACCCGTCTGCATTTACATCAATGAACATTCAGCAGCAAAGCTTTTCTCTTTCTACTTTGTATCGCATTACGATGAAATACTATTCTTGCAACAACTGTCATAAAGACAATATACCGGTAGATCAAGCAATCCGCTACGGTCAACCTCCATTGCCGAAGTGATGCACATTGCTGACAGCTGTGAATGCTATTGTCATTGGATGGATTTTATCGAAAACGTTTGACAGTTACAATCTTTTCCGATGTATCGGAGTTGTCTCGACGATGCCATCGATTAATGGTGCACATAGTCGATGAATAATCGTTGAGAGAAAAAAGCTGACATACAGGGATATAGTGTGAAGCAGCCTAAAAGGTTGTAAAACCTATACCATAGCAGTAGATTGCTGTCAAGTCACAATCTATATATATAAAAATCTGAGTGTTTGTCTTTTTGACTTTGTTAAACCCTGTGTCCAGTTATAGCATTTTAAATCTAGCACTGATAAATTCGCACGACACTGGATTTGATAGCAGAACCTCCAGATTAAGATGTGGCGAACTTTACTATTAAAGTACACGGAATACAATGGAGTCATTGGGAAAATAGTCATTACATTGGTTAAAATACTCACGCTTGAAGCTCTTCTTGGGATTAATAATTAACACTGTGGACTGTTACGCGTAACGATTGCTAAGCTGGTCCAAAACGTGGGTATTCTTTTAGTAAAAATGTTAGTAAAGATCTAGCTTTCCAGGTAAGTTACTCAACTTCGTTAGGTAACTATTCTATTACTCATGCAACGCCGGGCATTCTGTTAGTCAATGTTTGTATAACCCAGCGATATAACCGGCTAGTTTTGAGTCCTTTCATAAGCTAGATGCTACATGCTTATCAAATTTCATGTAAACCATTTACACTGATTAGCACTACAGGTAGTTCTACTTTACATTGTCTCCAACTTGCCAAATATGACGGTTGGTTGTGCTTTTATTTGTATTCACGCAATTTGTTGATTTTCACAGGGGGGAAAACCTGCAGGTTAAGCGAACAGAGCAACCTATTCCAATTAGCTGATAGCCATCTCGCTAGAGTGTCACTCAGGGGATGTACTAGTACAAGGTCATTGCTATACATCACTGGTGTCACTGACCTCCTACGGAATGTTGTGTATCTGGATGTTTCATGCGCCGACATCGGTAAGTTGCTGAGCAGATCTACCTTTACCTGATGCAGCCAACTATCGGAGCAGGTGGCCGTAAGAAGGTTCAAAAAGAAAGAAAGGAGAGACACTGAAGATGAGGATATCAAGGGGAAATTTAGCTGACAAAAACTAGCAGTCTCCTTCGCAAAATCTATGAATCTCAATTGTTGAGCGATTTAAGGCTGTAGTCTGATAATAGCGCTGCTGTACCTTAGGATGCTTCTACTACATGGGAGTTGTCCCACCCCTGATGAGACAATTACCCAAGCAGCGTAGTGGTGATGAAGAAGCAATGGTTACAGTAGAAGACTTGCTAGTAGAGGTATTTCATTGTAGAATGAAGGGGCATGGGAAAAGCTTTGAGTATCTGCTGGATTGGGTAGTGGATAACAGTGATCCATCCGATCTATGCTATGTTATTAGTCTAGAAGAATGGGTGAAATGCTAAAATTTCCCCTCACTCATTGGATAACTCCATGTCTGAAAATTGATTACATTTCTATAACATCATGTATTTTAATCAAATAAACTAACTTAGTCTGTGAAGGTGTATACAAGTACAGTACTTCAGAGTGAAACAGTAAAACTTGGGATTTGTCGGGAGATAAGGGAGATAACGCTATAGATCATGTTCACTTCAGGTCCTTTACCTAGTCTGTTTATTTACTCAAACAATACTGAGGAGTGACCAAAAGCACTTCTTGTCCTTGAAACCGTTCAGCTCACTACTGACATACTCTCTGACATCTGCCTTCTGTGAGATGTCAATTTTGAGACCAATGTCGATATATCAGTACCTATATTGTTTATAGTATGTTTACCTTACTATCGAAAGAGGTGGAGAAATGATTTTATGCAGCAGATCCTTTACAATGGTGATTATCCGTCATGACACTAATTCACGTTGTCTACCCAGTTCTTCCACTGATTCCATACATGTTAATGCACTGGATTAATAGACAATCGATTGTTTCCTGCTTTCTCACTATAACAAAATGCTAGGGCTAGCTTTTACTAAATGATTTCAATAACTCTCTGCATCTTTGGCATGATAAGCTGTTTTTTCTTTTTTTACATTTTCCATTAAAAGGTGTAAGATGACAGCTGTTACCTAATTGTTAAATTATTAAATTTAATAAAATGGTTATTCATGTAATTAAGCAATCACAGTAAAGCATGAGATACATCTGAAATCAGTGTTCCCATCTAGTGGGAAAATAGTGCTTTCATATGTTCTTCATACGTTGTCTCTCAACATGGTCTGACATTTGAATTGATTTGATAAGGTTTAAGGTGCGCGCACACTAGCAGCGACTAAGGCGAAGCTGCAGCGGCCGAGGCGTCAAACGAACGTCACTTCAAAGCACACTTGTTGCGATATCGTCAGAGCGAATTTATGACCTATGACCTATCGCAGATGAATAACGAATCACAGATGAGACCTGGTTTTGCTGCGTGCCAACTTTTTGGTAAATCCCGAAAACTGCAAATATGGAAGAGTTAGCTACTATCGCGTTTGGCTACGTTTATATGAAAAGGAAAGCAAAAGCGAAAAGAAGACGATTTTGGGTGCATCCAACGTTATTGAGAAGATCTACTGAGGGTGCTTGGGCTTTATTAATGAAAGAATTTCGTGAAAAATACCCCGAAAAGCATAAAGAATGTATGAGAGTTTCTGTAGAGTCATTTGATCATATTTTAGGAATAATAAGGCCACACATCGATAAACAAGACACTAAGTTTAGAAAAGCCATTTCATCAGATCAACGATTGTGTGTGACGCTGACTTTTTTGGCAACTGGGGACTCGTTCAAAACTCTGGCAAATCTATTCAGAATGGGACAGTCGACAGTTCGCGGTATTATATATGATACATCTCAAGCCATATGGGTTGCTATGAAAGATTTATACCTCAAAACGCCAAGTACTGAAGAAGAGTGGTTTCATATAGCTAAAGGGTGATTATAATTATTATATTTAAACTTGAGTTTATTTGTTTGCTTAGTAAAAAACAATTTTATTTGTTATTGTATTCTTATTTTTAATAATTATTATTTGATATTTTACCAAATAATAATAATAAATAATAATGTTGTAAATACTTAATATCATGCTCTTGTTCACGCAACATTGTTACATGAATACTACTCTCAGTCAACATCTATTATTATTCTCTGTAACTATTCATTTAGATTTGAGAAGAATTGGAATTTTCCAAATTGCATAGGTGCTGTGGACGGAAAACACTGTGCAATCCAGGCTCCGGCAAATTCCGGTTCTGAATATTTCAACTACAAGAAAAATTTCAGGTATTTAATGATAAAACATATTACATGAACTAATCATTGTTGACAATCAATGTGCAATGTTACAAAATATGCACTATAATTGTCTAAATTTTTTTAATTAATGTTATTGCTGGTTATTTGTTTGCAGTATTGTCCTTATGGCCATGTGTGATGCGTCATACCGTTTCACATATGTGGATGTTGGTACCTCTGGTCGGTGGTCTGATGGTGGGACCTTCGACAATTGCTCATTAAAACATGCAATGGCTGCTGGTAACCTGAATGTTCCGAACGATTGTCCACTAACAGGTTAATTAATCATCTATTTACTTATCCTAGAAAAAAGTATTAGTGTTCATCATTCCAGATGTATAACTAGTTACAGTGAAAGAGCTTAAAATCTATGAAATACATGAAATGTTATGCTGCTACTAACACCACCATTATCAATATTAATTTATGTGTCAGTTGAAACATGCAGTACGCAATGATGTACATCTTGCTGTTGTCACATCCACCATATTATATTCTATATTGCTAATGAAAGTCTTCAGTTCTTTGACTGATTGATTAAATTCTAGGTACAGAAAATCCCAACATGCCGTTTGTTCTTGTTGGTGATGAAGCATTTCCATTGAAGAACTGGCTGATGAGACCTTATCCTGGACGTTCATTAGACACATTTGGGAAGCGCATTTACAATTACAGACTCTCAAGAGCTCGGAGAACCATTGAAAATACCTTTGGGATTATGGTGTCTAGGTGGCGTTGTCTCCGTCGTACTTTACCAATGACAGCAGAACATGCACAAATTGTAGTTTTGGCATGCTGTGTCCTGCACAATTATATGCGCACAGAATGCTGTTCGAGTTACACCCCCCCAGGTGCCTGCGATGTCATTGACAATGTTGCCGGAACAATCGTTGATGGAACATGGAGAGCTGAAGGATATGGCATTCTTGGTGATGTTGCACCTGCTACAGCTAGAAACCCTACATTATCTGCTACTACAACTAGAGAACATTTTACAAATTACTTTAGTACTGCAGGAGCATTAGAATGGCAAGAACGCTACATTCGTCGAACTAATTAAAATTTAATTTTGATTGGTATACTATTAAGTATTTACACCATGAGGTCACGGTATATTTTGCATACAAAAAATATGTAACTAGCAATTTTAATTCGTTATGAGAAATTTAGAATTTATATTATATATGTATACGCTTATTTAAAAATAGATTATGTACTTGTATTGTTAAGTTGTATCCAAGTATACATGACAAGTGTGGGCGTGTCCATTAATAATAATTTGACATTTAAAGTTATTTGATGCCACTAAACATGCACATTTGCTCCCATTATAAAATTCTTTGAATTAATTGTTGCAGTACTTTCTTAGCTTCCAGATACTATAAAGTTTACTGCTCATCATTTTGCAAACAGTAAATTTTATATTATCTGAAAGCCAAGAAAGTACTGCATCAATTAATTCAAAGAATTTTATAATGGGAGCAAATGTGCATGTTTAGTGGCATCAAATAACTTTAAATGTCAAATTATAATTAATGGACACGCCCACACTTGTCATGTATTCTTGGATACAACTTAACAATACAATTACATGAAATCTGCATTATTGAATTATTTAAAAGATTTTGAGCACAGAGCATGAACTGGCTTATTCTGGCGTTGTTGTGTTATGTGGTGTCTCACGTAAGCTTGTTATGCGTGAGCCAAATCGAGCTTTGAACATTATTTCTCTAATGTCTCTCATCATAAGTTGCCTTTCAAAATCATCTTTGATGGCTCTACACTGCTCCGCTACCTCCTTTCCAAAACGACTGCAGTCATCGTCGACTTCTGCGACTCGTTGAGCTTGTAACTGGTCCCACCTGTAATTTCACAGAGCGGCATGTAGACGCTTCACGGTGTAACTATACAGGGTAATATTTTATAAATATGCTGCAAGTACACATGTGTCCTACTGCATAATAGGCTTACTTACCTATCAAAAAATTCAGCCTCAAACTTTTCTTCAACTCTCTTTCTTTGCTTTTTTTTTGGTGGTAATGTGCTGAGACATGAATCAGCATCGCCGATGTGGCTCATTGATGTTGAGGGAGTAGATGGAGGCTCTACATACCCTATGCTTTCTGCATCAAAGACTTCCGGTGTTGCAGATGGGCCTGGATTAATAGTATCTATAGCTTCTAATGAGCTTTCTGATCTGAAATTATATAACATGATTCATTGCATATCTATATCTTGTCAATAAGTTAGGAAATTTTAATTGATATTAGGTAAACTAATACTTTGGTTTTTAGTAAATTAGTACCTTTGCCTTGCCAAGTATGGCTCTAACCATGTCAAGTAGTCCCACCACACCCATCTTGCAGTGGTATTGTCAGCCCCAGCTCCTGAGGGTTGCTTATGCTTGCTGCGTTTTCTGACATAACTATCCCTTAAATTTTTGAATTTTTTCTTTGCATCATCTCCATCTAGGCAAAAAGATTAGTGTAAGACAATAGGCTCTAGATTGCACATTGGTATATATCAAGACCAGTAATAGCAGTGGCAGTAGAGTATTCAATCGATGCAGGAAAAAAGAAGCAGTTTATTTACGAAGTATTTACTTACCAGCTAGCTTCAACTCTTTTGCGATTTCTCGCCAGTTATTCCTTTTAATTTCTTCGTTTTTATAATTTTTGTTTTTTAAATTATAGAGGCATGGCCTCTCTCTTACTAGCGCAATAAGTTGTTCCTCCATAACTTATTACGCTACTATTATTAATAATTAAGTTAATTATTAAGTATTATTTAAGTATAAGTAAGTATTATTATTAATAAGTATACACTAATATTTGAAACGACCACGCTTGTAGTTTTCGCGGTGTATGACCATGGAACAGCCAATAGCGTGCAAGAGGTCGCGCCCAAAATCAAACATGTTCGAACGCTCTGAAAACGCCACAATCTTGCCGCTGCGGCTGACGCTTTGTCGCATCGCTTCAATTTCGCGTGATAATCGCTTTAGTGTGCGCGCACCTTTATATGAGTAGCCACTTTAATGCTGTGAGTTTAAAACTTTGCTTCAGGAAGAGTACGGATACGTAATCACTGGTCAGCTAGTGGTCACACTCCAATGATAGCAAATACTTGGTACTCCGCACACAAGTTTCCATTATCTGGCTTTCATCATGACTAGCTTCCTTTACCACATGAAGGAGGCTACAGATTTTGGTATACTAAAATTGACAGTTAGTAGTTGGATAACCTGATCAATAACCTGTTGCACCGTCACTAACCTGCTCACTGTAATCAGTATTCTGTTGCACCATGAGCGTTGTCTGATAAACATTCATCAATAGCTTGTTGTACCCTGATAGTTGGTATACTATACATTAGTTGATGGTCGGTAGTACACTGTTGTACATTGTCTGTTGTACCATGATTACAGCCCATCTTATGACAGTCCAATGGCTGATGAGTCTGTTGATCGTTTGAATGTTGTATCATGATAGATGCATTACCTGGCTTTCCAAAGCCTGTCAAGCCCTGATATGGTTTTACATGCTTCAGAGAGTAGCTTCATCTATACATCTTTGCTCACATAGTCGCAGAAAGCTGTAAACTTTAGTTAACTGGCTGTCAAAGGAAAGCTTGTGTGCCGAGTTTGCTGTTCTGATTGTCAATCGGTTATGCTTTGCTTATTGGTTTGTGTGTAGTCAGTTTCTGTATTCACATCGCTCTAAAATTTTTCAATTTGCATGGTTTGTGAGTGTGAGCTAGTCATACCATAATGAAGAAGTGGGTCAGGGCTGTAGAACTCTAACACCAGGCAAGTAGAGTGTGCGAGTGTCTC
Source organism: Watersipora subatra (assembly GCF_963576615.1). Lineage (NCBI taxonomy): Eukaryota > Metazoa > Bryozoa > Gymnolaemata > Cheilostomatida > Watersiporidae > Watersipora > Watersipora subatra. The sequence goes on along the minus strand of NC_088714.1, from coordinate 18,477,297 downwards.
ACCAAGTTTGAGGTATCCTTCTAGAAAACGCTAAAATTATCTATTTGTTGAACCAGACAGCATTAATGTAGCATTTGGTCAGTTTGTATTTAACATTTTAGAATTTTGATCCTCTTTTTCAGCATGGGAGAATGTGAAATGCGCCCTACCACCCTCTCTGCGTGTACTCATACTAGACCAGGATCCTAGCAAGTTCAGGAACCTAGCATACTGCAGCAGCGGGCATTCACTCAATTTCAATCTTACTGCAGCATCTTTTTCATCTTACCAGGGACATGTAGGCACTTCATTTTTACCCCAAATTGATGGAACAGCATTTCCTGTTCTCACCAGACTTGATGTCGCACATATTAGTGGTAATGTAGTTACTTGGACAGCAAAGTTATTGAATATGTCGACGACTAGACTGAGTTACCTTGAGTACCTCGATGTTTCGTCAATCCAAAGTCAAACCGTCGCTAGTTGTCCCCACCCAGACCTCCGCCATCATCCATGGTTTCTTGCCAGAGATTATCATGATCTACCTGCAGCTTTTTCCGAAATCAAGCCATGCCATATTTGTATTCCTCCTCGTTTAAAGACCCTTTATGCGCAAAAGAACGAGCACTTTCCACTGGATTTTGCCGATAAATTTGAATCAAACAACCTAACCTTGGTAGATATTTCATATGGGGACTATCAACCTCCTCGTTTCTCCAACATAAAAGGTTTAGGAAGTGTGAAGCATGTAGTAGCTCAAAAAGCCGTGCAATTAAATCTCTCTTTTATTTTGATCGTTTTTCCAGGTATGATAAGCCTTAACTTGGATGGTGGCAGTGAAATCTTTTCTTGGAGTTCTGTATTCCATGCCAACCTTATCGATCTCAGCCTAAATAACTATGCGCATGAAGATAAAATCTTTCCAAATCGCACTTTTATAGGAAATATATCTAAAAGCTTTCCAGCATTGCAAAATCTATCATTACTCGGAAATAGAATAAAAAATATCAACATTACCCTGCCTGCTAACTTGCTCTATCTCGATCTGTCTGATAATGACATCTACACCATTGCACCAGATATGCGTCAGAAATTATCCGCACATGCTAAAAAACGACCTTTATTTCAACTTCATCTATCCAAAAACACGATAAGTTGCAATTGTGGTTGTGATGATGCAAATTTAGAATATTTAAAATGGTTAGCTGCCTCAACCTTTGTATTGTTCGATCAACTGTGCGACGACGGTAGCGCATACGCTTCCCCTGCAGATTGCGTTAGTGCCGATTGCAGTGAAATGGCAATGCCGCCCTATGCCATTCCTCTCATAATTTCTATCGGAGTTTTTCTTGTAGCTGTGATAGTTCTAGCCTTTGGTATCTGGTATCGCTATCAGTGGCGGATCCGAATTTGGGCCATGGCAAAGTTTACAAAGTCTGTACAGCGCGATCCGACTGTCGCCAATATATTTTACATGAGTTTCTGTACAAACTGTGAAGAGCAATCAGCGATGGCATTCGCTATTTGGGATAAAGCGCGGCGAAGCGATTTAGGCATTGTAATCAAATCCCGTTATGACATTCTTCCTGGAGAATGGCAAAATTATATGATCTCCAAGTCTATTAGAGGCGCCCATAAAGTCCTTCTTTTTATGCCCGATGAACAGTACGCCCTTCATGATAACTCTATGTATGAGTTTCTTCTGGCTATCAAATTCCTTGACATTAGCAATGTGCATCCTATACTGCGAGTGGGAGTTGATAGCTTAGATGGGATTTCCGCTAGGTTTCCCCCGCTACTCCCTGATGCCCTCAAACCGTATTGCAGGTCTATATATCCCACCTCCAGCCTTGATCTCGAGGAGTTTCTTAACCATCTCGTTTTACTCTCCAATTCAGTATTTGATGGTATTAGCTCGTAATCTTGCCTACCTTTGCCAACTAAGCTCAACTCTTGCTCAGAACATATCTTACGATATTTTTTTATTTCTTATATTTGAACATTTATACTGACAAATCAGGAAAAGAAATACTCTTATATCCTTACAGTTCATTAATCCAATTTAGAAAAAATGATGTATATTTTTATGAATAAACATTTTTGCTCATTTCAAAACAATGTTTTCACAATTCTTAAATTTAGTTAGTTTAACAGTAAAATAAGGAGGAAATCAGATTAATATTATACTATTCCTATAAAATCATAAATTGTTTAGTGAGATACTAATAGCAATATACGGTTATACAAAACATGAAAATTCACTACGTTTGTGAAAAAGTTTCTTTTGCACAAAAAGAGTAGGAGTAGATAGTAAATGCATTATAAAGGATGCATAGACAAATATTGCCTGTTTTCAAAAATATCAAATAGGAAAATACATAGATTTGAGCGACTCAAGCAATTCTACTGAATGGGAACGTTAGTGGTATTTGGTAATTTATACGTTAGTAAACCTCCTATAACGAGGAGACTCGCTATTATTATAATAGGAACTTCACAGTGTGATGTCACAAGTGCTCCGAATATCACAGTCGCTAGTATGGCACCAACTCTGTTGAATAAGGCCGACTGTAAACCTTGGGCTGTTGACCTATCAGAATACAAATTGGATTTTCTGCACAATATGACAGGCAAATTTGTGCTGCTGGGCTGCAACTAAGGAATACACAGTATACGAAAAAATGATTCGACTAGAATATAGAGTGACAAAATCAGGGGATGCCACCGTTATTACATCAATTTGCCAGTAAAATTTAGAATTTCAGTCGAATTTAAGATTTGCCATCGCTTGCTTTGAGTCGACAACACATTTTGTTTACTGTATGAAAAGTGCTACATGAAACATACTCAAAAGCTGCCATAGCATTTTGTTATCGGTTTATCTTTTGCTATATTATTTATGATACACACATTTATTATAACCTAGCTTCACAACATAAAACTAATGATTGATTTTTGATGCAAAAAAGACAATTCCGACTTTAGTCATAAATACGACGTACGAGCTTAATCTGTTCTGGGACTGAGATCAATGCGCTTGTATGTCAATGCAATATTTCCTATACAAAACAACCAAATACATATTAATCCATTCGTATACTATGAAAAACCACCTAACAAGATATTACGGTGGAAAAATGTGTTTAAATTTGTTGTAATTCAGTATCTACGCTCACAAACTCGCTAAATAATTGTTTATTTAGTGGTTATGATTTGCAATAAAATGTAACATAATTATATACAGTAGGTATGGAGTTCTTACCTTCGAGACATACATTGCGGCTAATAGTGGTGGGAGAGAGACTTCACACTACGTAACATAACAAACTTCAAATTTAACTTGAATGAATTTAGCTCACCAAATACAAGCTTAAAGCTAAGTTTCAATCTTTTACTCAACTCCACTTTAATTTTGTCTTTAGTAGTCTCCACTTTAGTTTTCGGCTTGACGTTTTTTCCCTTCGTTTTCACCAACTTTTAGCCGACCTTATTAAAACTTTTTTACAACTGATGCGACGAGAAAGACCAATCGATCCTGTTCTCGACAATGGCCTCGCGCATACTTGGCTATTTAATGGCTTCGAGAACCGGCTCATATCTCAAAGGTTTCTCGTATCTCAAGATAGTAATTTGTTCGAAATTCTGCTCGTATCTCGATTTTCTCCTATGTTGAGGCACCCGTATGTCGAGGTATGACTGCAATTGCAAATCTACATCATATTCAGAATAATGGGAGAAACCTTTTCAATGTGCAAAACAAAAAGATTAAGCACAAACCTCAGTTCTGTAGGAAATATCTCTGTGGACAGAAGTGCCAAGGCATTCCATGACACAACCGTGATCGCTGCAAACACGCAAGACATAACGATGCTGCCGGTGTAGGAATCGATGACTAGGATGAAGAATACTGCAAAAGCTGTCAGTATCATGCTGGCACCTGTATGGGCAGTCAGAGGAAGAAAAATAGAGCAGTGGCTAGTTAGTTAAGAAGAGTGAAGCAGTTTAATTCATACTAATAAACAAACTATATTATAGCAGACAATATTCAATACATATAGCGATCACACAGCGAGATAGCAGGTATTCAATACTACATCATCATACTTGCCAGGGTCTCATGATGAGAACCTATGAGCTATGAAAGATATAACTATATTAATCTCATGCCTGTAAATATCTTCCGTCCAAGCACATCAACAAGAGCAAGGTAGATCAAGTTGCCTGGAAGACTGGAAATGGCCTGAAGAAATGTGTCAAAATAGACAACATTTTGATCTCCTATGGCACAATTGGTCTGGTTGACTTGTGGTGTAAAGTCATTACAGAGAGAGGTGGAATTGCTCGCCTCCATACGGGTAAGGAGAGTTGGGAACCACATGGTTAGTCCATAGTAGCTGTAAAATAACAACTGTTTGAAAGGTTATGGCATGACATTTACCAACCACTTGGTTAACTGTGAGTTTATAAAGTCTAGCAACATACATGTAGTTCTAATATGTACAATTTAATGTGAGAGTTATCTTATCTTGAGAACTTTAGTTTGAGATCAAGTTGTGGCAATGTTCAAAGGTTGAAATGAAAGACTACTTTACTACATTTGGAAATACTCCTACCCTGTATGTACATGATGAAAAATTCATGCTATTTTCGTCATACGTACTCAGTTACTAAACTGGTGTAGGAGACGACTCCCAATTGAAAGCATTAGTGTTACGCTAATAACTCGGAGCTTTTTGACATTAAATCTCCGCAATATCACACTACAGTTAAACCTCAACATTCCCGGTGAATTCATTCCAAAGTCAGCTTGGTACGTTAAGACTATCAAACTCTGAAGTAAGCTTTACATATACTATAACTCGTTCAACAAACCTATTATCTCATTAATAAACACTACATTAAATAATTCAAACAATACCACAGGTTTAGAGTAATATAAAGGCTAAAGTATATGATTTATTCTAGAAAATTCTTATGTTGAGGTGATTGCAAGTTGAGGTTCACCTGTACTTGTAAGTTAAAGTTTGTTATTTGTGCTTTATAGCCTTTAGGAACAGATTTTCCTAGTTTGTTATTTGTGCTTTATAGCCTTTAGGAACAGATTTTCCTAGTTTGTTATTTGTGCTTTATAGCCTTTAGGAACAGATTTTCCTAGTTTGTTATTTGTGCTTTATAGCCTTTAGGAACAGATTTTCCTAGTTTGTTATTTGTGCTTTATAGCCTTTAGGAACAGATTTTCTTAGACACTAATTTGAGGCATAGTGTGGCATGTCTCCTCACTTATTTAATTACACTGCAGTGAATACAGATGAACATTAAAATGTATCTACATGATTGCTTCCACACAAGCCAATGTAAATATGGATAGCCCCATTACTAAGGAAGCAGTTAATACATAAAGCCTGGTCTATAAATAACCCGACCTAGATCAAGGAGATGCTGAAATGACACACGAAGTTACTCTATTAGTGACGGTTTACGAGAATACTGTGATCGTAAAGCATAGAAGTTTAGTTGGCCATAGTGAGAACGTTTAGAAATATTAGACAGTCCTGTCACCAAAAATGTGTGGCCACAAATACTCTAGGATTCAAATAAATGGAATACAAAGTGCTGCAAGTAAATTTCCTACTTTCCTAATTTCCTAACCTCTAACAAGCAAAAACTTAAATTATGATTATCTTTGATACGAGTGGCCAGCCCATGAAAGCAGTCACTATAAAACAGCTCCAAGGTATAGTGATTATCTTTGATACAAGTGGCCAGCCCATGAAGGCAGTCACTATAAAACAGCTCCAAGGTATAGTGATTATCTTTGATACTAGTGGCCAGCCCATGAAGGCAGTCACTATAAAACAGCTCCAAGGTATAGTGTGCTTATCGGAATACATGTCAATCACTCTAGCTAAAAAAGAACAGACCACGTTGCTTTGGCTAGTTCCAGACAAAGCATGCATCTTCACATATTGTGTCACGAGTAAAGGTGTCCAAGGTTGGCAACAATGCTCAAGAAGCAGATTTACAAAGCAAGTGAGTGTTTCATCTGCAACAGCTATTTATATAGCCTGTCTTGACAAACTGTTGTTTTTGCGGAGTTGTTCCCCCGCCGAGCGGGCGAGCAACACAACAGCTTGTCACAAGACGTAATGCACCTGATGCATCAGCTGCACTTATAGGGAGTTGTTCTCTTCCGTCTATGCGGCTTGGTTGCGATATTATGTCGGTCGCTCCATTGGTAATCATAACGGAATTTCGCGCAAAAAATTTATGTAGAAAAAATAAGATTACAACGTTTAACCAGCGACCAGTCACTGCGGTAAACTTTAGTAGAACTTGAGAACTTAGGCAACAACAGCGACTAAACTAAACATGTCGTTATTTGTGCGATCAGTCAGTTTTATTTCTATTTTTGTATCAGTTGGTTTTATTTGTTCTTATGGATTTTATTTTCAATTTGTTTTATTCTCAACTTCTACTAACGCTTACAACAGAAACTGGTCTTTGTTTAAACGTTTTAATCTTTTTTTTTCTACATAATTTTTTGCGCGAATTCCGTTATGATTACCAGTGGAGCGACCGCCATAACATCGCAGCCAAGCAGCATAGACGGAAGAGAACAACTCCCTTTCAGTGCAGCTGATGCATCAGGTGCAGTACGTCTTGTGACAAGCTGTTGTGTTGCTCGCCGCTCGACGGGGAACAACTCCGCAAAAACAACAGTTTGTCAAGACAGGCTACTATTTATAGCGCATGATTCAGGGGGCAATATGTCAGCTGCGATGATCAGCCTTGTGAAATACTTCCCATCTACTATACAGGATGCGCAGAGGTTTAGAGCATAAATTAGTTCCAATATCTTTACTATAATACAAGCCCTGTCCGTCTGTCCGTTAAAAGCCACGCTTAGAAGTTAGGGAAAAAGATTGCTTTCATTGACTCCAATGGACCGCCTTGCCACATTTTGGAATAATTGTATGTATAGCTATTACACCTAATGATCTCTCACGGTGCGCCAGACTGTCAGGGTGCTAGCCTTTTCTATACAGTGCATCATACACAGAAAGACCTTGAATCTAAGCGTAATGTAATACACTCAGATTTGAGGTAATTGCTAAGCGATTTGAAATCCTTAGGTTTTTACTGCAATTTTTTAAAAACACACTCAAATGGTTATGAGATTTTTAGTCATCACACAGATACACAAACCCCAAACTCCATTTGAGGTAATTGCTAAGTAAATATGCTAAATATGTATATGTAAACTATGCTAATTAGCATATTTTTTTATAAGTGAGAAAAATCATCATCAAAGTTTTCTCACTTATAATAAAAGACAATAAAATGATTAACAACATTAGACTAACAACGCCTAGACCAGACGTAACAAAATACCTCAAATCTAGACAAAGACCTTATTACGCCAAGGTCCGACGATTCCTGAAAAGATTCCTTTGTACATGACTCGAACTGATAATATAAAGCTCACTTGCCCGACACTCCAAGATTTGCTCTAATCGCACACCTGACAACCTCACACAGCACACTAGACTGACAGGGTACTAGTATAGCAGAAATCAACCAGTAAAACATATGAAGATTACCTGGTGAGATAAAAATCTCACAGAACCTAAACGAAACCACTGAACACTGGCATATCAAAACACCATTATTTTCAACAACTCACTAGTAGGCTACATTTTACTATGGCTTAACTATTCAAGATATAAAATCACAAATGACAAAATGCAAAAATACAATTTAGCTTTACAAAAAGAAACCTGTATACTGTAGCATTAAAGATGTAGTTGCGTCAAAAATGAAATTAGGACCCATAAAAGGCTAAAACATCAGCTACAATTTGATGCCATTTTTGTCTTTGTAGACCAACCCTGTCCAGAGATATATGCGTTTGAATGAGGCCCTCTTTTAAAAAGCTCACGTTCCAGCGGGTGCCTATTTCGTGACGTCACAAGCAAGGTATCTGAAACGAAACCACGAGCAATAAATATGAGGTCGATTCGTTAGCCAATCATGCGTGCGAAATTTTTATATAGGCCGTAATAAATGTTATCACTCGTAAAACGCGTTGTCTGTGATCTCGAAGATTCTCCTAATTAGAGAATTCATTCTCAACGCGTTTCAACAATTACTAAGTTATACATGGTTTTAAAATGGCTTCAAGTTCGAGCGACCGCTACTCAGAGTTATCTGAGCAACTTTTAGTAAAAGATTAGAGTAGACAGCCTATGGCCAAAGCTGACAGGCGTCAGCAGCGTTTTGCTGCAGAAGAAGACAGAATGGAGGTAAATTAACTTAGAGTCTTCTATACTTTAGTAAATGTAATATTTTTTATAGTCATAAATACATATACTAATTAATAAAATGATAATTCTTTGTTATCTCCAATCATCGTTTCATAGCTTATCTGCCGTTTTACCTAGCTATAATATTTTTTTCGAATTTTCTTTGGTAAATTAGAGTCATGATTACAAATTATTTTCACTCGTAGGAAGTGGGTAAAATCGATTGATCATTGCAAATCTTTAATTTCCAGAACCAAAGCTTCGAATCGTTGGCTTGGCGTACTTGTGCCTTTATTAAATGTTTATTCGTTTTTAAAATTACACTCGCGATCTATTTAACTCCCGATTTGGAAGCTGTCAATAGATACGCTTTAGAATGACATATCTATGAATGACATATTTATTGCATCTACTTTGTTTACATTTACTTGTTTTACTGATTACAGAATGTTTATGTCGTCCCACCAGCCGAAGAAGCTTTGTCAGTGTGGAAACTGCCATAAAGGAGAAAGCGAGACTTGAATGCGTGCTGGATGATGTTTTGTTTGAGTTTGTTGCAGTAGATGAATTTGTTTTATTGTATCAGCTAATACTATGTGAGTGGCCACGACTTGATGAATATTTTTAATAAAAGCTTTATGCTCAGATGAAAATATTTTTGCTTGTAAAAATTATATAATAAAATAATATTGTTGAAGATAATGCAAAACATGATTTGCAGAATATTGTAGTGAATCGGATATGGTATATGGGTGTCCGCAGAACTGGAGAATGTGAGTTCAAATCCAGTTTGCAGCAGACTTCTCATCCTTAAAACTCTATCCCTGTCTATATTCTTTTCAAAGAAATGGCTTGCTTATTTCACTTATTTAGTATTCGGTAAGAATGGTACTAGTAAGAAACTAGTACGTAGGCAATAGGTAATAGGCGACATAATGTGGGCGGGGCTTATGGGAGGCTGTATATCGTTTGTATGGGTAGCTGCAGAACTGTGCTGATACAAAGACCGCGTTCTACATAAGTGACTTGACAGAATTACCGTAGACCGGTAGAATTGGTAGTCGGTACCCAAATGTTTACACAACATTTGGAGAAAGTGAGTAGAACAAATTTTCAATTTTCGTTATTTGAGGCCTTTGAAACATTCATAATAATGCATCTGTAGCAGGATTCAAAATTTTATTCTAGCCAACATGAGCAAATACGAAATAAGATATATGCCAATAGAGCCGCGTAAGACTAGACTTTTATCGCAAATACCCGATGTGAATACGAGAGATAGAGACAGGTTGCCAAACGCGTGACATCATTTTGGGCAAGTCTGGGCACGTTTTGGTGGCCTGAGCGGTTTTACGGCGATCAGATTTTTTCGGTTTTAATCTTCAAATATCTTGGCAATGCGATCGCGTAACACAACAAACAACATATCAACTGATAGAGAAAAAAAATTTCTTTCTTTTAAGATCAACTTAAATTTGACGCAACTACATCTTTAAGTTCAATGAATAATAACTACCATGAAGTACAGAGCGGACAAAGATGGTTGCTAGGGTGCTGACGGATTGGGCATACATGAATCGTTTGGATTCCAATTGCGGATCTTGTACAACATGATTTGAACGTGATGGTCTTTGCCTCGATTAGGATGCTAGGTGACACATGATAACCAAGTTGGGTAGAGTTTGCGGGGCAAACTAGTACCCTAGAAGTCTAGTGAGCCGTTTGAGAACATCAGGTGTAATGACTATATGTGATGTATATGCAATCTGGAATGCCAAAGGGGGTTGATTGGTGCAGTTGTTAGGGTGTCAGTCTACCATGCTGGAAGCCATTAGTTCGAATCCCATATGATGCAATCTCTTACTAACCTTTAACCATGGCTTGGGGCAGATGGACGCAGCTTATATTGTATTAAAGATTTTTATGTTCTTAGGATATGATAACTCCAACTTTATGTGCTTAGGATATGATAACTTCAACTTTATGTGCTTAGGATATGATAACTTCAACCTTATGTGCTTAGGATATGATAACTTCAACTTTATGTGCTTAGGATATGATAACTTCAACTTTATGTGCTTAGGATAAGATAACTTCAACTTTATGTGCTTAGGATATGATAGCTCCAACTTTATGTGCTTAGGATATGATAACTTCAACTTTATGTGCTGAGGATATGATAACTTCAACCTTATGTGCTTAGGATATGATAACTTCAACTTTATGTGCTTAGGATATGATAACTTCAACTTTATGTGCTTAGGATAAGATAACTTCAACTTTATGTGCTTAGGATATAATAACTCCAACTTTATGTGCTTAGGATATGATAACTCCAACTTTATGTGCTTAGGATATGATAGCTCCAACTTTATGTGCTTAGGATATGATAACTTCAACTTTATGTGCTTAGGATATGATAACTTCAACTTTATGTGCTTAGGATAAGATAACTTCAACTTTATGTGCTTAGGATATGATGACTTTAACTCTTGTGCTTAGGATATGATAACCAAACGTGTCCTATAACCAGCGTGTTTCGAGTAAGCTAAAATGTTTTATTGGATTTGCTCGATGAGTAATTACTGGCTGTCACATATTGTTGAAAACTGCAAATAGAAGATAACTCCAACTCTCTGGATACATGTGAGACTAAACATACGCGTATCGAAGACCCTATTCGATGATGATATCTGTCAACATTTCATGCCTTCTCCTCTAGGGTACGCCAAGGGAGTCCGACAACATTCCAAGTTGAAGAGGCAAAATTACCTGAAGGACAAGCAGAAAGTGACAGCGCTGCTGTAGAGAAATAGAGGTCTGATATCGTCACGCTTGACTAAGCTCATCGTGTTCTCAGCAATCTACAACATTCAACCAACAAGGAATGTTAGCATCGTGCATGCCCTGACAGTTTTAAATGTACCAGTTTGAAAGTACAATAGTTTCACATCTTGGTGTGTAACCGTAGCCTAGTAGACATCTCAGTGTACTGAGATGTTACAACAGCCAACACAATTGTTGGCAGTACAGCACAGCGTTGAGTTTATTAATTACCAGCTTTGTTCTTACTGCAGTCTTTCTGTGAATCATCTTGGATATAATACCGTAAACAGATGATATATAATCTCATATAACTCATAAGGCAGAAAGAAAAATGTGAAGGTATTAAAATGGAAGTTTTGCTTCCACTTGAAATCCTTGTGCGGCATGATTACAGTGAGACTGCTACTTACGAAAGTAATTCATTCCAGAAGCCATTTAGTAAGTAAAAGATTTGGTAAGTAGAAACAGGTTTTACCATATAAATGCTCTAATCCATCTTAGTCCGTCTTAAGCCACCACAGAACTCGAATATGATATTTTTATCATAAGCAAAAAATATAGTTCTTCGGCAAAAAAACAGTTGCGTCGCATAAATATGATACACATATTTACGCAACGCAACATTTTAGATTTCATGATGACATAATTTTAACATTTTTTGTTAAAGGTTTTAACCATTGCATAAATATGTTACACATATTTATGCAATGGTTAAAATTTTATTATTATATCACTTCATCATAAAAAGAAAAATTACACAAGAAATGAAAAACAGAAAAAGAACAAAACAAAAGCTAAAAGCGGTATGTTTGTTTAACCTTAGTGTTGACCATCTAGACAAGGCCAAGCGAAGGCAGCGGATAGTGGGTAAACGGCGGTCCGAGGAGGTGAATGTTGTATTGTTGGTTTTGCTCAGAGTTTGCTCAAGTTTATTTACATTGCCATAAAACTGAAAAAAACTATACCCTCATACAAAAAAACGCAGAAACTTAATAGCTAAAAACTAAAGTTGTCCACCCTTTGTGACATAGGACAACTCAAAATTATACAACGATCAAATATTAAATGCGGTACTTGATATTTACTGACATTCACTAACAGGTAAAACTGGGTGAGATGCGTTTTACATCGTGCCAACTAGATGTTGCCATACATCTCAACAATACGCAATAAACAAATGTGCCAAAATGCGAAGCAAACAAACGGGCCAACACATGCAACAAACAAATGTGCCAAGATATGTAATAAGCAAACGGGCTACGATACGCAACAAATAAATGTGCCAAAACACAAAACAAACGAATACGAAACGCCAGAATACGAAAAGCATTTTGTATCTAGAAAACCTTTTGGAAGTCAAGGCAAATTTTTCTACCAAAAAACATTTTGTAACATGAACATTTCATATGTAAAGTCTTCCGTAAGTAAAGGTCCCGTTTCTTTAACAAATGATATGAAATTTCTATAAACAATTTAACAGGAAACTGAGAATCATTTGGTACCACCAAGGTTTTTCATGAAAGATGTAATGATTTCAGAAGATGTGATCACACAGAAAAATACCATGTAAGTTCGTATGACACTCTACCTGTCCCAATGTTTGAAGACATCCTGTAGAGTCTGAGACATCTGGTGGCCTTTCTATTGCATAGCTATCCTACAATATCAGCAAAAGGTAGTTACTATCCCAATAAGTAGTCACGCATGAACATCTAAATCTAATACATATGCAGCACTTACATCATAAGGCTGTTCATGTCCATTACATTTATAGATGTATCTGATAGATCTTTTAGCTTCGCTCATCCTGTTCCTCTGGTTAAACAAACATCAACGTTACTTGAAGGACAGTGAAGTTTTACCATACAAAATACTATTCATTATTGTGTAAAGATTAATACTATATTGTATGACCTTTTCCTATATTTATAGTAACTATTTTAGTTATTCACATGTCATCAAGCAGATTTTGAAAAAAATGATAACCACCTTAGGGTGTTAGATAAGGTATCTCTAGCCAGATGCTTCAAGTACAGCCCTGTTCATAAAACCTTTTAAATTATCAGGCCTTAGCTCCTTGATTTCTTCATATTTTGATCAAATATTAGTTTGCAGAGAATGAAAAAACAGAGAAATCAAAGCTATTATACAGTCCTAAATTTTTGGAATAAAATTTACTAATAAAACAAAATAAGAATGGAACAACTTAAGAAAATTATCGGTCAGTTTATCAATAAACTGGAAGAGATATTCTTGCAACAATGAATAACAGGAGAGCAAAACTCTAATAATATTGATAACTTATCAACAAAGTGTAAAGGTTAATATACAATATTGTTTAAAAGTCAAGTATTGTTGATTAACATTTAGCCCCAAAAATTGATAAATGATAGTGTAACGAGCCATAATTGAAAAAACAACTTCGATTGATTGATTGATAAAGTGGTAAGTAACGACTCACCCTTATGAGGAATCGGGGACTCTCAGGGAAAAACATGAAAAAAAGAAACGAGGTGAAGGCAGGAATTGCTGATGTCAAAAGAAAAATTCTCCAGCTGTTGAAAGTGAAATCAGGAGAAGACGACCAACTCAAATCCTCAGGTATTATCAGCCATGCCATTCCTGTAATAAATAAATAATTTAGCACAAATAGTGTGAATACAACATAAACAGTGTGAATACAGCATTAATAATGTGAATACAACATAAACAGTGTGAATACAGCGTAGACAGTGTGAATACAGCACAAACAGTATAAATACAACATAAACAGTGTAAATACAACATAAACCGTGTGAATACAGCATAAACATTGTGAATACAGAATATACAGTGTGAATACAACATTAACAGTGTGAATACATTACATTGGTTGTCTGTCAAATGTAAATGCAATCATATGCTTTAATAACTTTTATGTCAGAATGTGACAAACAGATTGTGAGAAAGCTACAAAATAAAGTATATATGAAAGCTATACTATACATTATATATGAAAGCTATACAATACAGTATATATGAAAGCTACACTATACAGTATATATGAAAGCTACACTATACAGTATATATGAAAGCTACACTATACAGTATACATGAAAGCTACACTATACAGTATATATGAAAGCTACACTGTACAGTATATATGAAAGCTACAATATACTGTATATATGAAAGCTACACTATACAGTATATATGAAAGCTACATTATACAGTATATATGAAAGCTACACTATACAGTATATATGAAAGCTACACTATACAGTATATATGAAAGCTACACTATACAGTATACATGAAAGCTACACTATACAGTATATATGAAAGCTATACTATACAGTATATATGAAAGCTACACTATACAGTATATATGAAAGCTACACTATACAGTATATATGAAAGCTACACTATACAGTATATATAAAAGCTACACTATACAGTATATATGAAAGCTACACTATACAGTATATATGAAAGCTACACTATACAGTATACATGAAAGCTACACTATACAGTATATATGAAAGCTATACTATACAGTATATATGAAAGCTAGACTATACAGTATATATGAAAGCTAGACTATACAGTATATATGAAAGCTACACTATACAGTATATATGAAAGCTACGCTATACAGTATATAAGAAAGCTACACTATGCAGTATATATGAAAGCTACAGTATACAGTATATATGAAAGCTACACTGTACAGTATATATGAAAGAAATGAGTAACCAAATATCAATATTATGATAAAGGAGCATATAGTACAGAGCACTTCTGTCAGATATAGATTGTTAGTAGTGTTAGTAGTGTTAGGAGTGTATTATCTATAGTTTGATAGATGTTGATGAGTTGAGCTTTTAATTGCCAACAAAAATCTTACATTTCACTACTTTAGGAAACCAGAAGGACAGAGTGAGTCCATCAAGGTGTACCATGTAGGCGAACTAATTGATCCAATCAGAATTGAAGAAGCTAATCAGAGTCAACCAGAAAGTCCCAAAACTAAAAAGCTGCTACATAATCAAGTAGGTCAAAGCTCAGCCACACTAACCCATAACAACTTTCAACTGAGAAAATGTTTAGGTCTGCGCAAAGATTAGCAAATTCTTAGACTTGTTTTCACGCAAGCTTATTATTCTGGAACTTTTCCAAATATAAATCTAAGACCACAAGCTGACTGGCTACCAAATGTTCTTTTGAACTCATTACAAGTTGACAATAAGTTGCACAAGTTGACAACAGCTGCACTAGCGATAAGGATTATCATACAAAGGTATTACTATACTGCGACACATGAGTCCAGATCAACATTAGTATCCATGTTAATTTTCACAAGGTCTGAATTCACGCAGTTTGAATCCAAAAACAATACTCATGATTCGTGCAAATGTAATCACATGTTAATTGTGGCTCAAATGTAATTACATGTTTATTGTGGCTCAAATGTAATTACATGTTTATTGTGGATCAAATGTAATCACATGTTTATTGTGGCTCAAATGTAATTACATGTTTATTGTGGCTCAAATGTAATTACATGTTTATTGTGGATCAAATGTAATTACATGTTTATTGTGGATCAAATGTAACCACATGTTAATTGTGGCTCAAATGTAATTACATGTTTATTGTGGATCAAATGTAATCAAATGTTAATTGTGCATCAAATGTAATTACATGTTTATTGTGGCTCAAATGTAATCAAATGTTAATTGTGGCTCAAATGTAATCAAATGTTAATTGTGGATCAAATGTAATCACATGTTAATTGTGGATCAAATGTAATCAAATGTCAATTGTGGATCAAATGTAATCTTATGTTAATTGTGGATCAAATGTAATCATATGTTAATTGCGGCTAAAATGTAACCACATGTTCTGGGTACATAGCTGACAGTAAAATGTGTGGAACATTTCAACAGGTTCAACTACCAGTATGTTGTTCTGGATCTCCCAGTGCAAATCATTAAAAGTATAACTGGTACTCACCTGCGACTAAGATTTGTCCTACCATGAATGTACAAGAAAGAAGCGCTGTCATGCGCCCTCTATTTGTGGTTGGCAGCGTCTCCACTGTGTAGACAAATACGAGGGAGCTTGTACCTCCAACCCTGATAGTAACACACAGGCATTAGTTGTGCTGGGGAGCAAGCAAGGATGGTTTCACAAAATATTACACATTTTAGATTACATTTCTTGGTTATATTATTGCTTACCTTTCATTCCAAAATCACTCTCATTAGCCGAACAATAGAATTTATAAGTGATGACAACCTCCCCCGCTTTATTGAAGTTATCAATAGTAGACTGTTTTTTACAAGGAGTGGGCAACTCCTACAATTGGTATACTTTTAGTTTAAACGTTGACTTGCAACAAAATTCACAATACAGTTATTTGTTATCAAAAGATTCACAATGTCTTACTCTGTTGTGTTGTAGGTGCAAAATATATGTGAATGTGATCACAAGCTCTTAAAAGCTCAAAAAGGAACAGTTAATGGCAGCCACACGAGACCGCCGTAGTTTGGATTCTCTTTCCAAAACGGCTCAAATGGGACGTAGTTGTGGTAGATGGTTTCTGTTTACACTTTCATGTAACCTTATTCGTCAAAATATTTTCACAAATATACTTCACGCATTCAATAAAACCATGTCTATTGTTCTTACGTGTCTGTTTTATCGTCATTGTAATGCTGTCACTTTTAGCACTGATATCTTATAACTTACTGTAAAAATTCATTTAATTTTTTAACCTTACCTCGAAGGAGTACATATCATTGTCTGATAATCATGACGAGCATGTTGGTCACTTGTGATAATCGAAAAGTGCTGCAAAAATTATTTTCGAAGTATTGGGTCACATGATCAGATTACAACTTGACGATTAGTTCAAGCAGAAACAAAACTGTAAAGTAGCGAGCATCTATATTTGATACGGGGTCTTCGGTAAAACCCGAAGTGTTTGTCATAAACTAGTGCTACGATAAGTTTATATTGAGCTTTTTATTGGCCTTTCAATTCACGTGAGAACATCACGTGACAAGACAATAACCAAACTGTCATGGCTATGTCAGAGAAATAAACGAATTCCAATCTACGGCGGCTTTTCGTTTTTTAGCTTTTAAGAGCTTGTAATCACATTTCCACATATATTGCACTTACAACACAACAGAGTAAGACATGGTGAATCTTTTGATACCAAATAACTGTAATGTGAATTTTGTTGCAAGTCAACCTTTAACAAATTTCCTAGGCAAAAGCCAATATGAACAATTGAAATATTAGTTCGTGTTAAGATTATTCTTTGTTTGGTCAGCAATTAAAAAGTGGCTGACTGAGTGTAAAAAGAAGAAACCTCAGTCTCAGAACTCTTTGAGAAGCTTGTAATAGGGTTCATAATGACTGCCTTTAAACACTTGAGCTGTTTTTTGCCTGCCATTCCTTTATTACATGTATGTAAGCGGTAACACCGTGAATGTTACAGGTAACATAAAGAAGCACATGTGCATCTTTCACCCTCCCTGTTATTGGTGCTTCTACGTAAGACACAATAATAGTCATACCATACAATAGAGAAGTCTGATAATCTGCAAAATACAGTTTATTAGAGTACTTCTAAAGCATGATTCCTTCTGCACTTTTCTCTTTTATGAATAATGCTGCACGTGAGATAACCAGTCCAGAACAACATGTCATTCATGCTGGTTTTTCTAATATATGCTACTTTTGTGAGTCTTCCTATCAGAAAAAGTTGTGTGCATTCTCTACTCGCGAGGCTATTTAAAATAAGTTTGATAGACATTGCATTTGGTTTATGGCTAGAGTTATCCAAGGTGTGATGGCTGCAATAGCCTTAAAAACAACTTTAATAGGCTGCTGCAGGAAGAGGGCTGTTGATGAAATGTGCAACTTCTTTAATAGCTAGAAAGTAGGCTATGTGACATGAAGACGGACGCTGAATGTATGCGCCCATAAATAGTGAAGTTGTCTATCCTTGCTGCAGCCAAGTTGACAGTAGCTCAGTTTGCATCTTAGTCTTGCAGTACGACTTGTCAGTGATGACAGCGCTGACAAACAAAAGGCAAGCCAACTGTCAACTTGCCTGGCTGAACTGAGGGAGGTAAATTTAAATAATACATTTGAGCTACCTTTCCAAAGGAAGTAAGTACAGTAGATGTGCCTACAACGTAAATAATCCGTCCCAAGAACATTTATATGTTAGGGATTTTAAGTTATGCGAGCAATATAATATATAATACAATATAATATATATATAATATATATATATTAAATATAATATATATATTATATATACAATATAATACATGTGAATAGCTTAATCCATTCCAACATCTTCTCAAGCTCACTACGTTGGCCCTTCAAAACCAAAAACAAACTAAATTTCCCTTTTTAATTTTATGATTGTACAGTAACTGCAGTAGTATTGGTTTGTATTGCCAACTATTTCCTCTTTTTCTTATCACTTATGCTTGGTTTAGAGTTCATGATTACGGTTATATTACGTAAAGGGCAGAGCATACCTTCAATTTCAATTAATTTTATTCACTATTTAGTACACAGCAAAGTGTGTGCTATAAAGAAAAATATTGTATGCGTATAAAATAAATTAAAACAAAAACATTTATTTATTATATGAGAGGCGTTTTTGTCCGAGGCGAGGGTTAGGAGTAAGAATAAACGATTGCTTTCAACGAGACTCCAACTCGTGACATTCAGATTGGTAGACTGACACTCTAACACCTGCATCAATCGACCACCTTTGGGTATCTCTGAATAATTGTGCAGCTAATTATTCTCTGTGCTACATCGTGGCATCTGAGTTGTTGACTCGTACACAGACAACGACTGAAAATTTCATGATTCAAGAGCTGATTTTATTATTAGCAGTTAATTTACCAGAAATTAAAATCGTAAAATAGCGAAAAATTAACTCCAATCTATATATGTATATATATATATACATGTATATATGTGTATATATATATATACATGCATATATGTATATATATATACATGTATATGTGTGTATATATATTATAATAATTATTATTATAATATATATATATATATATTATATATAATATAATAATTATTATATATATATTATATATTTTAACGTTTGTCTCTTGTTTTCTGGTCTGTCTGTCCAGTTATAGCGATGATGTTTTAGGAATGAAAAATCGGCTTCAAAAAGGGTTTGATCTTGGAACCTCCAGTTCTGGAGGCGGCGAGCTTACATATTAGACTACGACTTCAAATGAGCATGGTGATCAATAATAGTGAAGATATTCACTACATCAGTTAAGCGCTTGAAGTGCTTGATGTTATTAACTAGCACAGTTCATCATTACGCGTAACGATTATTAAGCTGGTTTCAAACACCGCTATTGTTTTAGTAAAGATTTAGACTACTAGCTTACGAGGTAAGTTACTTAAATTTATTGGATGATTATTTACTACCCGTGCAACGTGGGCATTCACCTAGTAACATAACAGAAACAGCCCATTTAGCGGGTGTATTAAAGTGAGAAGACCACCACAGCAGGTGGATTTAGAGAAGAGATCAAAGTGAGTTTCTTGTCAACAACTGGAAATGTTATTGGAATATTGACAGAAGATCTCCTTCTTATGCCTGTTTAGTTTTTACAGAGGAAGCAGACTTTGCAAACAATGAAGTTCCAACTACGTTTGAAATGATGAAATAGAGGGTACAACCACTCACCCGAACCCACTTATGAGTCTCATTAGTATCAAGAACCACAGGCTTTGACTTAGAGAGCTGCCGATAATAAAGAGAGCATTAGTAGCGGCGCACAAGATTAAGGTTCTAATTCTTCCTTTTATATCTGCGATTGCACCCCAGACATACGCACCAATCAGCATCCCTGTAATATACATCGTTTCAACAAACCAAAAACCTTGTGAATAACATAGACTGGGCCATTTCCCCGGTACAAGCCTTACAGATTTAACAAATAAGGATTATCAAAGGTTACAAGAAAGTTTAGCCAATAAGAAGCCTCGTCACTGCCACATACAAGGTCTGATCCAAAAGTTCCCCGAATACAGTTATGTGCACACACATATCTGCAAAATAGGAAAACCCGTTGCAGCGATCGCCAGCAAACATTTCGTGAGCATTGTGACAAAGTTTCAGGTTGCGACGACAATGGGTTACCGCGTGAGCCAACGTTGCATCAAGGTCAGTCGGTTGCTTCTGGCTATTTTTTTAATAAATTTATGAAAATGTCTAATTTATTGGAACAGCTTATTTGTATTAAATTTTATGTAAAATTAGGGAAAACTGGGGGCTTGAAATATTAAACATTACTTTTGGAGAGAGTGTTCTAAAGAAAATACCAGTCCTGGAGTGGCACAAATGTTTTCGTGAACGTAAAGACAACGCTGAAGATGACACGAGGTCTGGCAGACCAGAATCAGCAAGAACTTGTTCATCAATAGACAGTATAAGGTCACTAGCCAGGGCAAATCATTGTCTTACTAAGAAAAAGATATCTGGAGAAATTGGATGTGGTTTTGTGACTGTTCAATGGGTTTGGATGATCAATTTGAATGTGAGAAGAGCCTCAGCACAGTTTGTGCCACCGCCCACCTTTGCACATGCTGTTTTCTGTGAAGTAGTATTGCGCTAAATACTACATGGTTGCGATGTTTCATCATATATATCTACCAAATCTTCACTTCTGGTTATTTTTTAAGTTGAAACTCACTACGAACGGGACTAAATTTGATAGTGTAAAATCGATTCAACATGCAACAGCAAGAGAGGTAAACAGCATTGACGACAATAGCTTTCAGCACTGTATGACATCACGAGCAGAAGAGGTGTGACAAGTGTATCGATACCTTCGGAGAATACATTGGAAGGGTCAAACTAAATAAGGAAGTTGAAGCAACGCGCTTTGAGTTATAGCTCTATTCCTGGAACTATTGGATCTCACCTCATATAAATAGAATTGACCAATCATCATCATTGTAATAAGACATACTTTGGCATGTGTTTGCCTTGTAGGAGCAGGCTTACATAGCAATAGCAAAAGTTTACCCCTTAATGAGTTTTTAAGATTTGTAATCTGGAATAAAGTGGGTAACGGCCACATCCTGTAGCATAGAATCTACCCTGAACTATGTTTACATATGCAGAATTCTTACCTCCGAACCCGACAGCAGTAAGGAATCCAAGCTCCAAGTCGGTTGCATTCAGCTCACAAGAAGCATAAGGTAGCACGAATGATATGGAGAGCATCTCTACTGCATCAGCAGAATTGGCCCAGCCCATAACAAACACCATTAGAAAGTGAAACTTTCCAAAGCCTGTGGTGAAACAAATACTTAGACACAGTGGGTGGGATATGTGTCCAGAAAACCTTTAACACAAATTAATCCTTATATTTATTTATGAACATGCAGCAACCTGATGTTCCGCTCAGATGAATGAGGTAACATACTGTAAAACCTTTATTTGAATGCCACCTCTAATAGAGCACCACTATAGTAGAAGGATGGAAAAATACAGTCGCCCCTAAATTAAGCGCCACCTCTATTTAACGGCCACTTTGACATTATTTGATTTATACAAACTATTAATTTAGCAAGTGATCATTGTGGTACTATTAATCCTAGTAGTACTAGTGGCAAAGTGGTAGTAATAATGACTAAGTTGAATCAATAACAATTAATTCTTTCGTTGTTGCCGTTCGAATCGAAATCCGTTTTTTAACGCCAAAGCTTTACGGTTGAAACTTTGAAAGCGGTACCATAGTAATTAATAACTGTACCAGGCTAATAGTAGTTTCTTGTTTAATGCAGTCTTGATATTTCAACGTTTATGAAAACCAGTTTAGCAATTATGGTGAAATCTGTACTACAATTTCGGAGCTAAAGTTTCTGCTTAGCATGCATGTGTAAGCTTGCATGCGGCTAAAATTTTATCTTTATTTGCGCGAAAAGTGTATTCTAAGTGGCAACGCACAAGTGTTGCTCTGCTAAAAAATTGTTTAGACACAAATATCGACTAGTTCAGCGGTATACAAGAAGAGGTGAGGTCAGAAGACGCTGCGGAAGGTATTGAACAGATGGGTCCAAACAAAAGCAACAATCAGAATGCTACTGGCTGAGCAAACGATGAAATTATTTTTGGTTTAAAAACATTAATTTTTGTTTTTGTACGCATTATAAATAATCTTTTGCTTATTTCACTTGTTTTTTAATATATATTTGTAGCATTTGATAGAGTATTATCAAATAAATTACAAATCTGTAGATTTATAACATATTATTTAATAGCATAATTTCCGTTATCTAAACTCGGCTTTCAATGAATCTCATAACGCCTCTTCTATTGCACATAAATTACCATTTTTGGCTGCAAACTGTATTATGAAATAAAAATATGCTTTCAAATTTGGAATAAAATAAAAAATTCAAGGCTTCAACAAATTGAAACGCAAGCTTATAAGATCATCATAGGTTAACTGCAGACAATAGATATCAAATGGTAGAGACATTTCTCAGCTTCCTGATGCATATTTATTTAGAGATCTACAGCAAATTGGAGGTAAGTTAGCAGCTTTCTGGCATCCCAAAGGGTTAATGTCACTCTGCCTGAAGAAGAGTGCAAAATATAGGCAGCATTCGCTGTGTCCATAAAATGGTTAGATTTATCTTCCCAAAATTCTAACAAGCTATTTAAAAAATAATTCGCCACCCTCTATTTGAACGTCAACTCGAATGAAGTGCCACTATTATAGGGAAGGGGTTGAAAAAATAGAGCGCAATGGTGTTCAAATAGGGGTTTTACGGTAAGGGCGCCTTATCTGAAAGTGAAACCTCTCAAATCATGTAGGTGTTAGTCACTGCTAGCAGTTCCATAAAAAGGAAAATAAGTAGAGTACAGCACATGATACAAAAGAAACAAGTGCCAAGCTATTCTAAGTCAACATATCACCAAGGACCAAGGCTAAGGTGTCTTTAATCCCTATTACAGACACAGTGCCTCAGTGCAAACTAAAGGACATCAGGCAACACTTAGGAGACACTCATATCTTTATAAAAGACCTACAGCTGAGCACTTCACAGATTTTGAGTAAGATGAAACTACTTACCCGCAGTTGCCAGAGCTTCATCAGCGCTTAGCATCTTCTTATCTTCATCATCCAGACTGTTCTGATCATCTAGCAAACAACAGACCTTTGAAGTATTATATTGCTTCATTAATTGGGTAATGAAGCAGATAACTCCAATTGGGAAGAAACGTAAATAACATCGGCTAAGGCAAGTAGGTTCTATGGTCGGTATGCAGACCGCAATCATAAAGACAGATAGAAATTATTTGTCCTTGTCTTTTCTTGCCTCAGAGAAAGAATTTGTTAACTAAACGCTTAGCAACAGCAATGCTTTTAGTTTTAAAAAGTTACCTATCAACATAAATATTTTAACAAGACAATAACAATTCACAAGTTAAAATATTCCAGAATGTGAACCACACGCGCGCACACATTTGCAACGAGAAAAATAATTGAATTTTTGTGTATTTTAAATTAGATATAAACAAGGTACTAACATTTACCTTTATCAAAAAGACAGATAGTCTCATCATCCGTAGAGCTCATGATAGCTAGCTATTCCGTCAGCTGTATTGATGACTCAAAATGATTTAAATACTTCACTAGTGACAGCTGAAGAAACAACTGGTGACTGGCAGCATTTCAAGCACTATTAGAACTGTATCGGCAGCTGTTCTTCAAAGTCTAGAATCCAATATATTTTATGGTAGCGTAAAGATATACCAGTGGGTTTTCAACTGATGCACTAACAAATTCCTTTACCTGAATAAAACACAAATTTATCTTTAGTTTTTTCCGAGCCAAAGGTGGTTAAAAAAAGACTTCATTCCTTTTTGTATACTCCAAACTACTCTCAAGAGTAACAAAAGAAAAGCAGATAATTCAACTCGTCTTTCTTCCAGAGCTTTTATAAAGAATATAACCAACTTATAAAGCATTAAAATTCTAGAAGAATAGTATTTTGTGTCAGTATAGCAATACCATGATAACAATAGACATTGAAAACAGCCTTTAAGTTTACTAATTCTATTTTCAAACCAACTAAATTATGTACTGTTTATTACATACCCTCTACACCTGCTGGCAAACATATTGTAGAACCTGCACCAGTTACTGATGAGAAAACTCCAAAGCGGTCTCACGTATCATTATTGCTTTCTTAGAAACACTGCTGGTGCAAGTTTATTATTGGTTATTATTATTATTGGTTGTGCGATAAACGCAAGAGTGTATCAGTGTATTGGCTGTCCCACTGCGTTGGAACACCGACGTAGTATAATGCCACCCTTGAACAACTTCTGATTTATCTAAAGACCTCCAACCATTAGAGACAGACTATGTTCTAAAGCTTCAATATACATGTTTATAATTTTCTAAGAATTTCACAAAGAAGTTTGGTATGTTACACATGACGGCGAGTGACTTTCTTAGATAACTTCTTAGCTGGCATTCATCTTATGCAACTGTCACAAGAGGTAGTTGAAATTGAAAAAGCATATTTGGTAAATAAAAACTAAAATCTTTACTGATGTTAGAGAGCGTCTTAATGTAAAATATTTTATTTAGGCAATGCATTACTTCCATTCAGGTTTCCTAACAATTCTATAGACAAACGTAGATGACCATACAATGGTGTAGAGATTTATTTGAGCACACAAAGTTACGTGTAAGACTTAATACTTTATGATCCTGTATGCCAGTTTCAGCTTTAATAAAAGAGTTCAGTGAACTGAGTCTTGCTTGAACTGAGTGGATAATATCAGTCAATCAAACCTAAACTCACAATTAAGTCTACATATAAATTTTTTGAAACAACACTTATATTTTCAATAAATCTGTCTAAACCTTCACAATTTTTCTCAAAAAATGCCTGAAAACCGTGATAATGTCACTATTTGGCAAGTGAAATTAAAAAAATTTTGGTATAAAAAGAGAAATAAATGAGAAAATAATAAGAAATACGTGAGTTAAATCATTTTAAACGATTTCTAGTTATTCTAGATATATTTGTAGCACTCTTTTTTCAAGTCTAAACATTGTCAAGTTAACACTTTTACTCATGTCTTTGAGTTGAGGTCACAACAAATCTGTTTTTACCGATAAATTCTTCATTAATTATTTGCACCGGATATTCCCACATATAAACCGATTCTAGAGCGATTAAGGGGTTAGGCTTATAGGCGTGTACCTCTGATTGAAAGCAAACAAAATGACATTACGCTAACTTTATTTCAACAGCTACAACTCAAACCTTTATTAGCTCAACTTTATTAATAAAAGTAAAACAACAATAAAGGTTACCACTACCATTAACTCTTTCGCTACAAAATAAATTTTTACAATGTCAATTGAATATTCGGTAAAACCAACTATTTGACATTGACGCATAAAAGAAAAGTGAAACCGTATTTATAAGCCGATATATCGTTTTACAGTTGGTACCTTTATCGCCGCGAATTGTTGAAAATATTTAGCCAAAAAATGTCTATTGTTAGCAAGTGATTGGCAATGAGGTTTTTTTACTGGAGACGAAATTTGATTGGTCTAACTATTGCATAGGCTTTGTAATTAAAAGAAAAGTGAAACCATATTGAAAAGTCGATATATCGGCTTACGGTCTGTGCTTGAATTACCACGAAAGCCGATATATCGGCTTATGGTAGCGAAAGAGTTGAGTAATCTTGTATAGTTGTGTAACAGCAAAATAAGACTGTATCAGCAGTTTATAAACATAAACATTAGCCTATATGATTGTGTAGCAACCAGCATCTTCATGTACCAGCAGTTTGTTTAGATATTAGCTGATTGCACAAGCCAACCTAGTTGCACCAGCAGTCATGTACTGTTTGTTAGTTGTACCAGCACAGGGGCATTAGTTGCACCGTACTCCCTGACTAGTTGCTACTAGCAAAACCAGAAAATTTGAAGTTGCCTCTCTTTATTAAAAAACTCCGAGAGCAAATAGCGCTCAACTAGAAGAGTTAACATCAATTCATAACATCTCTTGCTCTACATCATGATTTGTTAATGAGCTGTTATATTCTACATTTACTGCTCACCCCTAGCTCGCTGTTTTCTCATTAATTTTGCCCCTCTTTTATACTTGTCCTTGAGTCATTGCCAACTGTCATTGGTTGGTTGTGTTTTACTTTGTGGTTCTTGTATCATTCTTTGTGTGATATCGATTTTAGGATCCCTGCGGTGAGCTAAAGTGCTTCACTGATGTTGGAATATCAAGACGATACATGAAATATATTCTAAGTCTGGTAACGAACTGTACAAAACTGGCCATAACTCAAAAACTAAATAGTTTTATATATTAGTAGTAACATTGTGAAATTAATTTTGCAGTAATCTTCATCCTACGATGTTATTAGTTAGCTAACTTACATGAAGCAAGAAAAAAAAATCTTATTTTATGTCATTCTTTTCACAGCCATTTCATCAATTTTTTTCGTCAAATGCAATATCGCAGTTACCGAATAATTATGTTTTATTTTTCTACTGTTATACAATACAACATTTGTTATAATAAAACTATCTTATAAGCTATATAAGATATATACTAAATAAAGTGTCGTAAATATTTGTCTCACTGATTCCTGGTTGCTGATCTGGTCTATGTTGACTGCTACAATGCTTCAACAAGTTGTAAATCTGGCTAGCTCCTGTAATATTGGTGATATGTCTCTGTTTGTGCCTGTTACTCTGTAAAGTTGTTTGCTTCAGTGAATATCCATTAGTAATCGCTGTACATAGTTAAGCTAATGAATAATAATCATGATTGAGTTAAAATGTTATGGTGTTTTTCATGGATGTTTTTCATTATAATGGTCAGACAACTCCCGATCCAACAGATGTCCCATATATTCACATTGCATCAGCTGTGATGGTCCACAACTCCCATGCACGATATTTTCAACAGCATAGCAATTGCCGAAGACTTCTACATTTGCTTCTTGATGTATTGCAGTGTTTGATGAGCAGTTTTTCTAGCAGCTGTTTTTATTGTCTTGCACTTCACTATATCTTTCGAATTGCCAGTCATCTACCGTTTCAAACCCTGTGTCTTCATATACCTTAGCCTACATCAATGCTCATACGCATACGTCATATTAACCTAGTACGCGTACTTTAAAGGTTGACTTGCAACAAAATTCACATTACAGGTATTTGGTATCAAAAGATTCGCCATGTCTTACTCTATTGTGTTGTAAGTGCCAAATATGTGGGAATGTGATTAAAAGCTCGTAAAAGCTAAAAAACGAACAGAAAATCGCAGCCACACGAGACCGCCCTAGTTTGGATTCGTTTTCCAAAACGGCTAAAATGTGACGTATGTGTGCTAAAACGGCTAAAATGTGTGCGAGATAGTTTATGTTTACACTTTCATGCATCCTTATTCGTCGAACTATTTTCACAAATATACTTCACGCTTGCGATAAAAACCATGTCTATTGCTCCTACGCGTCTATTTTATCGGCATCGTAATGCTGCAACTTTGAGCACTGATATCTCAAAACATAGCATAAAAATATGTTTAATTTTTTAAGCTTAGCTTGAACGATTGCATATCATTCTCTGATAAAAATGATGAGCCTTTTGGTCCGCTATGATGGTTGAAAAATGCTGTAGAAATTTTTCGCGCCATATAGCGGGAAGTGTAAGTCACATGATCAGATAATGTTAGTTTCAGTTCAAGTTTGATCTATCGCAAATAGCAAACACGCTTTCTCATATTAAACTTGTTTATTTCAATTCGTCATAATGTCTAACGCGCCATATAGTGTTTGTGCAGCTGCCAAGCTGAGAAGCACCTTTTTTTGGCCAAGAGCTGAGAAAAGACCAGACCTTCACCGGGCGTGGAGCAACTGGGTGAAGCTGGATGTGACAAACTTTATTTATTCGCCTGCTTACTCTTACCTTTGTTTTCGCCAGTTCAAAGACGACATGTTTTCTAGCCTGTTTGCATACTCCACATATCACCAAAGCACGTGAGTAATTTATTTTATGAACTACTTGTATTAGTAGTTGTAACTCGGGTTATTATCTAGTATTCTCCTAATAGTACTGTATTAATCTATATTTAATATAACAATATTAATGTCATTTAATTGTAATATTATATTATTAGTATTTTATCTTTTTAATTACGTGTATTATTCTTATTATAATAACAAAACTAATTCATACTGCATATCTATCTGTAAAACGTAATATATTAATATATAATTGATAAAATAATGTTGTTTCACGATTAATTTCGCCAAATTTCTTAACCCCACTCACTTATAGATATGTTATATAAAATAGTTATTGTCATTTTCTGGTATCATCGTTAATAGCATATTAATATTATTAGTTGATTATTATTAGTATTAGATGAAGAGTTTGTGCCAATCACTGAAGACTGGGAAGTTTGAGCGCTATGTCGGCCAGCGTCAAACGCTCTCCAATTACATGTAAGATAGAGCTGAACTAAACCAAACTTGACAAAATATAAAAAATATCCATAGAGTTATTACTCACATTTTATCTTTACAATATCATGGATTCTGATAGGGTTTTGTAAAATCTGTGTCATGATTGCATGGCTATATATTTATTTTTCTTCTGATCAAGCAAATATGATATAATAACAGGAAATGATGTTGTACAAATCTTATTGCAAGTCAACTATTGTGTTGTGATTTCAGAACCGAATCCTCCTTCAAAGAGGAGAAAATAATAGTAAGTGTGACAGCACTCCAGCGACTATTTCACTGTCACACCTACGCTCTCCCCTGCTCATTCACGATGGTGCGAGAAGGCGGATGGGTAGAGTTCAAGGTTACATGTGCCTCCTGTCACCGATCGTACACTTGGGAAACAACTGCCAGAGTGAACAGAGCTCACGCCATCAATCCCCTGCTGGCAGCTGCATCACTCTTTTCTGGCGGATGCCTTACGCAGAACCTCCGTTTTCTGTCGCTCCTGAACATCGCAATACCAAGCCACAGCGTTTGCCTCTACCAACAAAGAGAATACTTACATGGTATGAGTGTTAATATTTACTCATAAACTTGGAAAATGTGAGTAAAAGCTTGGCACACTAATTGAATAACATTTAGAAACAATTTTTTTTTAAATGAAAATATGTCATCCTTCAAGCAAAATATATTATAATTCAAAATTCTGATTCTTCATCATAATATAGCACAAAAAGGGGGAAGAGGATTCTACATTCTTAGACTAATGATAATGATACAAATTAATCTTGTATAATGAAGTTTTACAATATTTTACAGTGTATTGCTGAGCAGTACACCCTGCATAACGAAGGATTGATGGCAGCAATCGATTGGGAGCTTGATTTGGCAGGTGACGGTAGATGCGATAGTCCGGGGCATTGCGCACTATACAGAGCCTACACTATGATGGATAAGAGCTGCGGTTTAATAGTCAGCAGCCGTCTTGTCAAGGTAAAACTTTGACAGTTTTTACTTCACAGCCTGACAAAAACCCAAATTTTTTAGTAGTTATCAATACATAAACATGAAGTTGCTCATCTAGCTAAATAGTTCATTCAAATAATGTGAAACTAATTGTTGGTCGTAACTTTCTTTACTTTGCAGTCAACAGAGACCATCAGCTCTAACACCATGGAGCTGAAAGGCTTCAAGCGATGCCAGTCCGATCTAATTTCCCACGGCCTGAGAGTGCGGTCCATTACAACGGATGTTGTTACAAAGGTTGTGTGCGTACTGCAAGCTTGTTTTGGCTTATGCCGCAAATTTGTCGCCGTGAGCGACGGCCTCTACCTGCATGCTTGGTGTCTAAGATTCGGGCTCTTTTCCCACCAACGGATGATGAAGAAGAGTTTGCAGACTCGCAAACAAGATTTGCGGCATAAACCAAAACACAAGATTGCGGTATGCACACAACCTTTTCCGAGCATTTGGCGATGGCTCTCCAAATGGGAATAGATTATCTACCAAAACAACTATTGAAAAACAATAATTGCTGATCATCAAAATAATCTCGATCTTTATATAATAAAATCATAAAACTAATACACTCTCTACTGTAGTAAGTGTACAAGCCAAATATACCAGTTCTCCTTGTGTTCCACGAGTTCAGAATATGTGTGTTCAACTGATGCATTAAATGTGTAACACAAGAATTGTAGATAATGCTTGACACATTAGCATAGCCTTGGTGTTGTTGGCATTAAATGAATATCCAACTCACTATGATATCGCAGGTAATTATTCCACCTCAACTCAAGGGGTGCAGACGCCACAAATTCGTTTACACCAGGATGCATACGCAGGCATTCATGCTCTCCTCGGTCAAGGAGACAATGCGCAAACTCGGCATAATGGCAGCACAAACATTCAGGAAGAGATGGCATGTCTTGACAACGCTCGCAGGCACACCACTCTGTAGCCGGTGGTATTAGCTTCTAAAGAAATGAACAGATGTCTATGCAACCATAGCTAATACATCAGGTCGATGTTATCCAACAGTATATCAGTGCAGCAATAGATTTAAATATTAAAATTGTTAATGTTGTCATTCGAGAAAAATCTGTAATTATTTTTTCGCAATATTGAAGCGATAATTATCATCATTAAAATCATATATAATAATATTCGTTCTATCACTCTCAAGCTAAAACTATTACTACTAGCTAGCTTGGCACATAAGAGCTGGCTAGTGGCGGTGCTTACTTGCTGGGAGGTTTGATTCTGTTGAGGATCTTCTTCAGATAGAGCGTCAGGCTCGAAACGCCAGGGTCTTAACTCTTCAGAATTTGACATGTTTTATGATCGCAACTCGGACATGAATAGTCGAACGGAATGGCCAAGCCGAAACTGTAAAGTAGCGAGCATCTATATTTAATACGGGGTCTTAGGTAAAACCCGAAGTGATTATCATAAACTATTGCTACGATAAGTTTGATATTGAGCTTTTTATTGGCCTTTCAATTCACGCGAGAACATCACGTGACAAGACAATAACCATACAGCGCGGATACGTCATCGAAATCAAGAGATTCCAACCTACGGCGGCTTTTTGTTTTTGAGCTTTTAAGAGCTTTTAATCACATTTCCACGTGTTTGGCACCTACCACACAACAGAGTAAAACATGGCGAATCTTTTGATACCAAATAACTGTAATGTGAATTTTGTTGCAAGTCAACCTTTAAAATTGATCGAGTAAAATTGTTTTACGAGCTTAACAAAAACAACTTATGTAGCCAATTCAAAAAATTTGATATGATGGTAAGCTTATATGATCTTTAAGCACGGCATTTCACGAATTCCCAGCATTTAGGTCTTTTTTCCAGACCCACGCGTATATGCAACTTAATACTTGCATTTATGCATGTCACTAAATAACATAGAGTTTATACCCCAAGCTAAGATCAATACGCATCAGTGGTATTTTTGATTTTTGAACTGTTGAGCAAAGAAACAAATGAGCTTATTAGGTCGAGTTTAAAAACTAAGCAAACACGTATAATAATAATAATAATAAAAACTATCGGTATATTTTAACGAAACGTAGCATACTTACTTTCCAAAATGCGTTGATTATGGCTGTTAAAACGTATTAGCAATATAGTATTAAGAGAAACTGAAGCACCATGTTTTAAGTTAGTCTGCAAATTTTAAAGCAACATCAAGAACGCTAGAGTTAATACAGTGCGGTGTTAATAGAGCTACGACCTACACTCTGATACTAACGCCAGAAATTGTAGAAAACGCGCAAAAGGAATAGCTCCGATTGCGCAGTTTTCAGTTACGTAAGTAGATAGCACGGGTTCAACAGACGAAATGACCACTCCCAAGCGAGTCTGTTCCTATCGTGCTTGAATGAAAGGTAGTAGATATGGTTCCGCATCGAAGCCAGTGACATTGTCCAACTGATGTGAATGCTATTATACATATAGTAAGTTTATTTAGCGATGAGAGCAATTTAGCTTAGAAATAATGCTAGCCAACATCATTGCCACGAACAAGTTGATTGCATCCTACATACACATTGTAGGGAAGAATATTTTTGTGTACATATCACAGTAGCAACTTACTTGAAAAAGGGATGTGTTTTCATTTTTATAGAATGTATTGAACAATCTAAAATTTCAAAATATTGCAGTGAAAAATATAACAACTCATTTTATTTCTTATGAACGAACATTATTAAAAGTGTATAATTATGAAATATATGTAATAGATATAATAAAATATGTATCAAAACTAATAGGTAATAAATTGAATTCTTTTTTGTTGAAGCTCAATAAATGACAACCTATAAACCTAAAAGGCTAAGAACATGTGTATCAGTCACAGAATGATGATAATGTACACAGTTACCAATTCCTTTTGGGAAGTAAAATAAAACAGGAAATTTTGTCAACTGGCACACCAGTGAGAAACAGTAACAATGGCACCAAAATTAATTGTAAAAATGACTCGAAAATATTAAAAAATGAAGTAAACATTTGAGCAGTATGACTAGTTGCCTGTAAACCTAATCTACAGGAATATTTGTGGTTTCAGGTAGTTTATAAGTCAGTATTCCTCCCAATGCTAGCAGACAGGAGATCAGTATGATCGGCACCTCGCAGTGTGTTGATACGAGAACTCCAAATATTATAGTTGCCAGGATGGCAGCCACTCTGCTAAACATCGCTGATTGCACACCTCTTGCAGTAGATCTGAAAAGGTAAGCAAGTCAGACATTTATGTTAAGCATTACTGGTGACAACTGGTACAAATTACTGGGTAAATCTGTAGCGATGATTTATGATGAACATAAATCAACGCTACAGATTTAGCCAGTCCGGATTTAGTGGTGATTAGTAGAAGATCCATGCTCTACCGATTCTTCTATGGACTACACTATCTTGATCATGGAGCTCCAATTAATTCATCTATTAATAGGCTTTTACAGAGAGAAACTTATGCTACATTCCAGTATTGAGAAGTTGTTTTCTCTTTCATTGCTAAATGACAATATAACAATATAACTATAGATTGGTATCCGATTGTTTCATGTATACTGCAGACTTTCTTTAGGTAACAGTAATAGTTATTCCACATAGACTCAAACAAAGGAGCATAACCAATAACAATGAATGTCACCTGGAGGTCAGAAAATGGTAAAAAAGAGGCAGACAATAAAAATACATAGCACTTAATTAGCCAATCCAAACAGGGCAGCTTCTCATTTGGCTTTTGCAAATATATTGGCTGTTATTTTCAGCCAATCACAAATGAGATAAATGGTTTTCATGTTAGTCAATCGAAGCCAAGACGACTGCTCATTTTAACATATCATAGGCGAGAAGCTGCTAAGTTTAGCTTATTCTAAATAAAACAGTGAATCATTTACATTAAATTTATTAGGCTATATTTTAGCCTATTGCCTACAAGACAGTTGCTCTACTATTATCTGGTGAATTTCAAATAGATGCAATTAAATCATTATAATTAATGTTACCGTAAATCTGTAGGGAATATCTCTGTTGATAAAAGAGCCATTGCATTTCGGGATATAGCTGTGATAGCTGAGAAAACACATGACATGATGATGCTGCCGGTATATGATTGGATCAACCAGATGAAAAAGACAGCGACAGCGGTGAGTATCATGCTGACTCCTACAAATGAGGGAGAATTAGTCAGTATCTGCTAGCTGTCATAGACAATTCGCTGTTCAGGGCAGAACCTAATAACCATGGATATGTACCTCGTTTCCATTTGAAAAATACTACTGCCTATATAAAGACCAAATGACATCAAAATATTCTTGATACATATGAACTTCTAAATCACACGCTGCCACAGCAGTATCTATTTCTCATTACCTACTGTCACACCTGAGAAACTTTCAGTCATCCACTACATACCATCTATGATCCACAAAACTGTCAACTGTCCGACACCGGAAACTTTTTAAGGTGATCAAGTAAACCTATCAATTTAGGTGTGAGCCTGGTCACACCTCTTCAAGTCGGCATAACTACCAATGCTTATCACCCTGTCTTAGACAAAAAATATTCAATTATTGGATACATTGTGAGCTACCACAGCCGGTGTGTGACAGCAAACTTAAAAAAACACCACAAGCCAATGACTGGACTACACGTAATTATAACAATGCACATCAGACTTGCTTTGTTGTGTGTTCTGTTCTAAACAGGCCCTGTGTATGTGGTAGATAGCTGGTTAAAAAGTACCAAAAATGTGAACGCTTTGACTTCAACTAATGAATTCATAGCAATGAGAGATAATGAGTCTCTATTAACTCTGCTATGCCAACCATCTTGCTCAATTTCCATCTGAAAATAAGTCTATTGATTTAATTAGTCAATTGATTTAATAAGTCTATTGATTTAATAAGTCTAATGATTTAATAAGTCTATTGATTTAATTAGTCTATTGATTTAATTAGTATTTTATGTTTATTTGGTGTTGAGAATTTAAATATATAACCTGTTAGAACTCTCCGCCCAATCACATCGACAAGAGCGAGGTAGAGCAAGTTGCCCGGGAAGCTGGAAACAGCTTGGAGAAATGTATCTGTGTAGACAACATTCTGGTCTCCGATGACACAGTTGGTCTTGTTGACAGCTGGGAGAATATCATCACAGACGGAAGAGGCATTACTGGCCTGCATGCGTGTGATCAGGGTTGGGAACCACATGGTCAGCCCATAATAGCTGTAATTGACAACACTTTATAAATGGAGTATGCATTGTACATATGATACTTAGCAGGTAGATCAGACATGACAAACATGTTTGTTGCTATGACAGTCGACTTTGAGAAATGACGAATCACCACCAAGATAGCGCATGAAGGACAATCACTATAAAAGGAAGTACATACCTGAACGATAAACAGAACATAATGCTGCTACTGTATAGAAACCGCGGTCTGACTTTCTCAAGAGCCACTAGATTCCACGAGTTTTTGGCGATCTATAAATACAGATAGATATGTAAACAACAAGAGAGAGTAACTCCTAATGAACTTCCTCAGAACTCGGGTAATATGAAGATTTAATGGGTACAAAGTAAAAGGAGCAACTCTGAGTACCGGAACCTCAGCCTTAGCACCTATTTTACTATTGTTTGTCATATCTTCTTAATAACCTTATACTCACTCTGACATGGTAACACCTATTCACAGTAACAACTCTTATAGCACACCTCTTCATCAGTCTAGTAATTAACAATTGATCTTCCACTCAGCAATCATCATTTACAGTTGTCTAGATGTTCTTCAGAAGGTGTGAAGACAACTTTTATGCGGTGTCTAACCATGCATAAAGTCATCTTGGTTACTAAGATGTAATTGAGCACTGAGCTGACCTTGGCAGCACAGCGCTTGACTACGAGTTATTCTAGGTATTCATACATAGACTCATTCTTCAGGCAGTCACATGCAGATTAATAGCGTTAGTTTAAATTAAGAATTCATAGATGCTTTAAAAACTCTAATGTTTAATACACAGAGCATCCCATTAAAGCTATAGAACAGCTAATCAAAACTGTAACGTCGGCACATAGATAAGCTTTCAACCATTTGCTTCTAATATCTTTATGATGCTGTAAAAGCTTCATCTCAAAATCTCAGCATAACAATTATTTTTTATATTTTCGAAAGTATTTCCTATAAAATAATCTCAGAATGTAGCCTACTCCAGTAAGAATCTATATGATAGATCTACTCTTCATCATGTCATGAGTAATCAGAGAGAATGGTTAGCCAATAATGTTAGATTAACAAGTATATATGCAACAGCACCTGCTTCAGAGTGCCACAACATCCTTTTGACTTGGCAACTTCCGCAGGTCGTTTTATAGTATAACTATCCTGAAACACAGAACAGAGGGGTTTCATCAATCCATTACCAACAGCGTGTGACAAATACAATTACTAAACTACATAATAAATTGACTTACATCATAGATTTCTTTATTTCCATTCCATCTGTAAATATATCTGATAGCCTTTTTTGCCTCGGTCATCCTATTTCTCTGCAACAAAAGACAACTGACGGTATCAGAACCTCTTTTCTCTTCCAACCCCGTGAACTAACATGCTTAACTAACAGGTTTATAGCTTATTCATGCTTTAGCTAAGTTAAGCCATACTTACACATCTAATCAAATATAACAAACTGTATTACTAAGTACAAAGTGTTTCTGATTCGAACGCAAAATCTGATCAATTTGATGCAACTGAAAGCAGGCTTTCTCTTGTTACTACGGTAACTGGAAAGTAGTGCTACTATTTACTGCATATCCTAGCAAGCTAGTTGTTACTAACCAAATCATCACTGCCTACATTCACCGCAGTAATAACTATTTGTGGTAAGTGGGATAAACTGAGGACAGTTGACGCCATGATCAGAAGTTGTCTACACGCAACTAATCAAAAAAGGATAATAAATTCAGGCATATGGCAAGTGTTGAACAGATATGTTGTGTGATCAGGAAAAGTATCTCAGCAAGAAATTTTTTCCACGAAGGGGAAGGTCTGTCTATTCAATTTTACTGCTCAAGTCGCTATTCAAAAGTTTATTAGTAATCTTGAAAGACAATAGTAAAATAACTCCTATCAGGGTCTGGTTCAGTATTTTTAGAGATGTTTTTTGAAAATCATTAAAAATTCAACGCAAAGGAGTAAATTTGCAAGCTAGCCCCTTCAAGTGCTAGTGCTATAAACTTTATACCAAAAACTGATTTCAAATGAACACCCTGAGCACGATAAAGCAAAACTGGATAGCAGTGGTAGGCCCTCTCTCTCTCTCTCCCCCTCTCTCCCTCTCTCTCTCCCTCCCTCCCTCCCTCTCTCTCCCCCTCCCTCCCTCTCTCTCCCCCGCGCACTTTCATTCGTTCTATGAATTGCACTCACGATCCACATCCAACTTTTGCTGGTAAGATCTTCAGTGTGTCAATTTTGAGCAAAAAATTTCAGACAAATTTATACTGCATGTATGTAGAAATAATCCAACAGAACCCACCCCTATAAGATATCGAGGACTCTCAGGAAAGATTATAAAAAGAAGGAGAGATGTGAAGGCAGGAATGGCTGACACGAAAAGAAAAATTCTCCAGCCGTTGAGAGTGAAGCCAGGAGAAGGGTTCCAACTCCAGTCCATGGGGATTATTAACCAGGCCATCCCTGTTAAACATTAATACAAGTATTAAGACGAATCCACAATACTAACAAGTGGCTTTATATTACATGTATATGACAAAGTTGAAGTGTATAAATAATTTGGTTACTGTGATAGAATCATATTTTCGCTTACCTGTAGAATGGCTGAGCAGAGAGAATAAAAACAAACAAGAGGAAACTGTTTCGCACATGTAAGCTATAAAGCTATAAGTTATAATGCATAAGCGAGCTATCGCAGTGTAGTGCATGTAGCTTTTATTAAATATAAAAGCCATATACTAAACATAATAGTACGAGATGTGCCCAGAAATATGAGTAAAATGTGCCTGTACTCAACAAGTATTATTGGCAAGGGATCTTAACCATGAATCCTTCAATAAACCGTTGAAGGTAGTTTCGAGGAAACTGCCCGATGCACCGCTAGTTAAAGAGGATCACCAGTACATACTAGGTGCTTGTTGCATAAGGCAATAACCAACAATACAACCAAGGTTCATTAAACTCACCAAATATCAGGGTCCATTAACGTCTACTCCGGACATATAAGTATAGATCAGGAGTATTCTTGATGCTTATCAAGTGGTTTAATTGCTAACTTAATAGTAATTATCAAACTTACCTGCAACCAGCACCTGGCCAACCATAAATGTGCAGGAAAGAAGTCCTGTCATCCGTCCTCGATTCTTCGCGGGTAAAGTTTCAACTGTATACACGAATATGAGGGGAATCGTACCTCCCACCCTAAAAACAATTGAAGCAAATTTGAACTTTTAATTACACACATTCTAAACACACAATTAAATCCAAAGGAAAATTTAGTTCAAAGATGGTGGCGGATATAGCATTTTAATGTACCGTATATACTCAATTATAGGACGCACCTTAGTATAAGACGCAGCATAAATTTCAGCCAATTATTGAGAATAAAGGATAATTCAAGTATAGGACGCACTTCAATTTATCTCTTCACAAGTGAAATTTTCACACGATCAATCGATTGTTTTCTCACTTTTAGGGCTCAGTTGACTGACTGACAGGTAAGTTTTAACGCTGGAGTGAATTCAACTGAAGTCTGCCGGCAATCAATTTTGTAATTTGAATCAATAAATATTTTCACATGCGCTGTTTTTTTGTGTTGTTTTTGTTTGTCATGAATAAATCTTTTGAAAACGAATCTGGTTGTTATTTTCTTGTCAGTCACGTGACTATATCTTGGAAGTGAGCAATCATTCTTAATCTTCCTTATAAAGGCGTCCGTTTGACTCAATAATAAAAAGCTACGAAAATGTGAAATAAAAACATAATTCCATTTACCGTATTTATCACCTCACTCAGACATAGAAATATGAAATTCATTGCAATTTTTACAAGTAAGTGTATACATAATAAAGTGACAAATGTTTATTTTGAAAGATTGCTTTTCATTAAGTTTGAAAGATGCGTCGTATGCTGATCGCTTACGTTTGTTGACTGATGACATTTTGCGAGCAGTAAGTGGAGTTAAAAACAGGTAAAATCGCCCCGATTGTCTTCCGTCTACCGAGTGTCCATTCGCCTCTCGTATACATGGTATACGGTATAGCAGTGGCCTGATAATCGGTGCTGCTTCATAGAAACACATGGCCCCCTCGTGGTATGTTGCGATTATAAGACGCAGGTGAAATGTAGGCTGATTTTCAGGTGAAAAAAGTGCGTCCTATAATTGAGTATATACGGTAGATCAGATTGCAAGTAGTTGTGAATTTGTACCTGGTAAGCAACATGGCACATTTACCTCATCTCATATGCTTTCTGCCGCAGCATTTAGTTGCTATGAAGCGCATGTAACTTGAGCAGTTGATCTTTAAGATTACTTGTCAGGAGTGACCGATATTAAAAGTTTTCTCTTTTACAATACCTGAACAAATATACCGAAGTGAACCCTGTATCTCCAGCAAGAAAATGAAACATCCTATACTCAAATGATGGTCAGTGTGACAGTTAACTGCTTCTAGCATGACGTGATGAGAATAGAAAATTAAAACCTTTTGTCAATGAAATCTCCAAATACCAAGTAACATACCGTACTTTTCGGACTATAAAACCCAAACCCCTATATAAGCTGCATCCGCTTTATTTTCCAACAAACGATAATAAAACAATACATAAGCTGCACCTTTGTATAGGCCACATAATTCAGGACGGTGCTTTTTAACACGGCAGCAACTTTCCTGTTTAAAACGGAACAGTGCCAAACGGCACTGTTTCGTATTAACCGACGCTTTTTAACCTAGTGTCTAATGGAACAGTACCGTTAGGCATTGTTTCGTTTTTTCTTTCACCGCTAGAGGCGTACTAACCAGAGATTCTGGTTAATGCGCCCTAGTGGTGAAAGAAAAAGCCACAGAATAGTCGCACTCTTATATAAGCCGCATGGCTCAAATCATCAGAAAAAGGTAGCGGCTAATAGTCCAAAAAGTATGGTATATATAATATAAAATAATATGTTGCCTAATTCCAAAGGAAACAAAGTGTAAATATCTACACAGTTTTTAGCTTCATGCATGAGTTAGTTGCTGCCTAGCAAGCTGACACTAATTAGTAACCATTATAACCCACTTTTCTTGTAGTTTCCTGGTGATCACAAATGCATTCTTAGTCTTTTTAACTGGAGTATATAGGTATGGGATTTGCTAATTATTGGTCAAATATGAAAAGACTACTTACCCAAACCCACTTATGAGTCTCATAAGTATAAGGAACCACAGGCTTTGGCTTAGACCACTGCCAATAATAAAGAGCGAATTAATCGCCTGACAAATCATTAATGTTTTGATTCTCCCTTTAATGTCCGCAATTCCTCCCCAAAAGTATGAACCAAACGTCATTCCTATAAAACAAGCCAGATTCAGCTAAACATCATCTCTGTACCATAACTCGTTCAATAAATAACCTTTAGCAATTAGCCCTTATGAGAGAAACCCTTACGTTGTCAGGTATATTTGGTTAGTTTAGAGACAGTAGCAAACTATTACTGGTTATATAAGGGATCAACATACTAAGTACTTATATAAGGGATCAACATACTAAGTACTCATATAAGGGATCAACATATTAAGTACTTATGTAAGGGATCAACATACTAAGTACTTATATAAGAGATCAACATAATAAGTACTATATAAGGGATCAACATACTAAGTACTTTTACAAGAGATCAACATACTAAGTACTTATATAAGGGATCAACATACTAAGTACTTATATAAGGGATCAACATACTAAGTACTCATATAAGGGATCAACATACTAAGTACTTATATAAGGGATCAACATACTAAGTACTTATATAAGGGATCAACATATCAAGTACTTATATAAGGGATCAACATACTAAGTACTTATATAAGAGATCAACATACTAAGTACTCATATAAGGGATCAACGTATCAAGTACGTATATAAGAGATAAGATATCTTCTAGAGATTGGCTAAATGAGTCATTTTCACATTATAAGCTAAGCAGACCCTGAATGAGGGCAGGGTATGAAACAGTGTTGCATAAACTTTGCTGTCGACTTTGATCTTCTGAGCCTATAAAGCATGATTATCTAATTCCTGATCAAAGCAATATAATTCTTGAGGAACTAGATCGTTCAATTTATTATTAACCTTGAACTTGGCATTGATCCAACAGTATAATTAACGACTGTGTGATCAAATACCGCAATCAGATACTACGCGAAAGAGATGAGAGCAAATATTAACTGGTAAAAACATTTAGCATGTTTGAGTAGGCTTATGGGTTAGTCAATTGCATTACTGTGGTTTCTAGATTATGAAGTTGTTATTGTTATCGAAGGAGTCTGCATGTCCTAATTTCCCCCATGCTTCATGATCACTATATAGCAGGGTCTTTTTGGTGTGCAAGATTATACTGCGCTCATCAGATGTTATAGTCTCGTAGTTGGTAGCAAAGTCTAAAGCTAGAGATAGAAGGTCAATAGATATGGAGGGGTAGAACTCAACAACATCAAAAGATAGAAATCTACACTCTTTCTTATTAGGAATAGCATTGAACCATGTGATTATATATGCAATATCATGCAATATCATCAAAAATACCATGCAATATCATCAAATCAACATATATTTAGACAAAATACAAAAGAGCACCAAGAAGCCCTTAATAGAAGTGGATACCATCATAAACTGACATTTAGTGAGAATACAACATCGCATAACACCAGAAACAAACGCAGGAGAAATATACTTTGGTATAACCCCCCTTTCTCTAAAAATGTTGCCACCAATATAGGAAAGCTTTTCTTCAGAGCTCTGAGTGAAGAATTTCCCAAAGATCACAAACTTTATTCGATATTTAATAGAAACAATTTAAAACTTAGCTATAGCTGCATGAAGAATATTGGACAGATTATTACAAATAACAACAAAGCGCAGCTATCAAACGAAAAGCCAACAGCAACATGCAACTGTCGAGATAAAAGTACATGTCCACTGCCAAATGCATGTTTGTCCAGTTCCGTCATCTATCAGGCTACAGTTATGACCAACGAATCTAATGCTACCAAACAGACATATGTTGGCTTGACAGAGGGCTCATTCAAGAAAAGATATTACAACCATCGTAGCAGCTTCAACAATCCATCAAAACGAACTTCAACAGAACTTAGTAATTACATGTATATATGGCAGCTTAAAGATCGGTCCATCCAGTACAACATCAAGTGGAGAGTATTAAAAAAAGCGAGTAGTTACAATAAGACCAGTAAACGCTGTAATTTGTGTATTTGGGAGAAATACTTCATTCTATACAAACCTGAGCTTGCAAGCTTAAACTCAAGAAACGAGCTTGTGTCAAAGTGCAGACATTCAAATAAGCACTTAATTTGCAATGCTGTGACATGAACCAATTAAATTGTTGTATTACCGTATATGTAGCTGGCCTTTATCGTTAAGCTACTCGATGTGTTTTTACGTACAGTCATATGAGCTTCAGTTCATTTTAATTTTACCTGATGAATGGTAGCAACCATGAAACTTTAAGTTGTAAAATGTTTTAAAAGTTTTCAGTTCTTAATATAGTTTGTATAAATGCTCTATTTTAATATTGAGCACTCTCTTCTAGTGAACTGCAACCTTCTTCTTCATCAGTGTGTATATATATATATATATATATATATATATATATATATATATATATATATATATATATATATACACTGATGTATATATATATATATATGTGTATATATATATATATATATATATATATATATATATATATATATATATATATATATATATATATATATATATATACATATATATATATTACATCTTTATAATACAGTTTATCAGAATGAGAAATAGGTCTGTACATTTGGATTTAAATCCTAAATAGAAATAATTGGTGCAAAATATAGCAATGCCTGTATTATTGTTGATACAATATTAACTCTTGATCGATTACATACATAAAAGCGATAAAGGTGTTTTGGATATTTTGGGAATAATGGAAAGGAATCCAGTAACAGTGAGTTATGGGGCGACATCATTGATACTCAGGTGACATAACAACCTTGCCTACTTCAAAAACTGCTCGATTAAAATATATTTAGAGTTCTAAGCAAAGTGCTACCTAATGTTACATTTAGACCTGCAATATTTAAACAGAATACTTGTTCTCCTAAACATTTATGAAACAATATTTGCTGGCAAATAGTTTTTCGAACACAAACCTCCGAACCCAACAGCAGTAAGGAGTCCAAGCTCTAAGTCTGTCGCATTAAGCTCACAAGAAGCATATGGCAGCACGAAAGATATGGATAGCATCTCTACTGCATCAGAAGAGTTGGCCCAGCCCATCACAAACACTAGTAAAAAGTGAAACTTCCCAAACCCTGTAAGCATTAATAAATGTTAACACTTAGCAATCAGTACAGCGTATGATATACAAGCAATCCAATACAAAAGTCAATGCATCAACGAAATTCACAGTTACATCCCACCAATGATATGATTCGATACGAAAGCTTTAGGTTTATGTTGTCAAGCAGAGTATCCTGGTTGTCTACAATTGCTGATAAGATAAGTCCATCTTATATTCCTACATACATACAACACTCCTCTGAGATTTGAAGACATTCTTCATACAAATTATTATTCCTTCAAAACTTAACTGCAAGCTGACTTCCATGCAACCAACAATGAGCAAAGGTAACCAACTAGGTTTAGAAACTAATACATACTAATATTTTTGAGGTCCTTGTATATACAAATATCATAGCAATCAGTTTCTACCGTCTTGCTTTCA
Source organism: Watersipora subatra (assembly GCF_963576615.1). Classification (NCBI taxonomy): domain Eukaryota; kingdom Metazoa; phylum Bryozoa; class Gymnolaemata; order Cheilostomatida; family Watersiporidae; genus Watersipora; species Watersipora subatra. Next base: position 18,433,576 of record NC_088714.1, on the reverse strand, counting down.
AATAGAAATGGATGAAAATGAATGAAAATTTTAATGTAGCAAGCTAATAGGTCCTTATGGTAACAAGGTCACCATTTTCATTTGTCAAATATTCTATGAAAAACCTGTTCTTTGAATAATTCAATTCATGGAGTTAAATTTCCTAGTTTCACTCATTTTCAACCATTAAAAAATCATACGAAGGTGCAATTATCAATGTTGCATTATCAAAATGCAATGAATACATAGGTTAACAGCAATATGAATATCTCTATTTCAAAAAATGCAGAAAATAAAAATATTATCTTTGCGCTTTGCTAGTACTTGCAGCATTCAGCCTTTTAATAACTGAGCGAATTTTAAGACACCAAAACCTAGGATTCACCAGAGCATAATCCTGAGAGTTTCGACATAAAGTTTGCATAGCTAGAGCCATCTACCCTCATGGTACATTGTGGTTTAAAATAGTTGCAGACCTTTTTATTTTAATTCAATTAAAAGAATGAAGTGAAGCGGACAAAAGTTCCATACCTGCTGTCGCCAGAGCTTCTTCCACTGTCAATGCTTTGCTACCTTCCTCATCAGAGCTTTCAACATCAGCTTGTTCACAACTGTTTATAACTAACTCTGTAAAACCGAGCATGAAAAATTCCTACAATTTCCATACTGGAGAACTGTATGATATGAATCGACTTTATCACCAAGAAAATTCAGTCACCAGATTAAATTCACATTAGTTCATTCAACTTGCAGTGGCTTTGTTGATAAGATAGTAGCTATTATATATTCCAAATCAATTGTTCAAAAACAACTAGTTGTGTACAAATACAAAAATTACATGTGTTGGCAATTATATTAGAGAAAAAAATTAAAAAACTGATTAAAAACATGTGCTCGCTCGTTATAATTCCCGTACATTTAGGGGACATTCAGTAAATGCATACATTCATTATAAAAGATTAACTTCTCACCATCAGGATTAACTACTAGTACAGCAGTTTCATCATCACTTCCGCTCATGACCAAGACCGTTAGATATGTAGCTTATGACTATGGCAGTTAGTTTTTAGCCATTGTTGCGCAGGCCTGTCATAATATAAAATAATGTATCAGTTATGAAGATGAAACCTTTTTGCAGCAGAGAAGCATTCCAAGGCATATTTGGCCTCTCGAACGGTTGGTAGATGTCTGAGCATGCAGTTTTGTAAACTATAATTTATAAATTTATACTGTAAGATATGCTTAGCTTAAAGACTTACGATACGTTTTTAGGTAACTTCCAGATAAACCTTTAGGTAATTTTGAACACAAAAGCTTTAAGTTCTATACATAAAAACAGTAGTAAACGTAAAGTGTAGGTACCTCTAACACCAAGGTAAAATGCTCATGAAAGACTACGATTTCAATGAGTGAGTCATTAAAGTGAGTCGAAAGTGACATTAAAGTGAGTCTAATTTTTAGTTAGTAATCTTTTATTTTGCTGATAACAAAATAACAAAAAGCCTCTATTTGCAGGCATATTATCAAATAAAATGGAAACTGTAAATGTATTCTAATTTTTAAAATGCATTAGGCCTTTTCTCATTATCCATAACTATACAATAATAACACAAAAATATTATATGAGTTATTTTTATCTGGTAGCAACTGAACTCTTTTTAAAAGCTGACCGATTACTACGCCAGAATTATTAGCTAGATGCTAATAAAATTTAATCAAATTATTTTGATTGTAACTATTCATTCAAGAAAATTGGTCTATCAGCTTTTAAAAGCAGCCAAACACAATACAACAATGAATGCTCAAAGGTCTACCCTATGCTAATAAGACTAAAGTTCACTTCGGTGTAATAAAATGTTTTTCGTTGATAATGCGCCGTCTACACGTGTAATAAATGCTCTCGGCAGTTTTAGTTATTCGTCTGTTAGGAAACGCGCTATATTCTAATGCATAGTTTTCGTTCGAAGAACGAGTGCCTAACACAAATGGTTGATAACTTAGACCCCAGAATCAAAGTTGAACATTATTTGAAATTTAACAGTTAAGTTGAATAGGAATTACGCAGGTAAATAATGCATTAAATTGTTAACAGAATACTTGAATAATCAGTATCTTTACACTTACCTGTTTGAAAGCATAAGTTGTTACATATCTGTAAAGCATAAAATTAGCAAAAAAGTTGACAAACAAATAATAACATATCTATGTTTCTTCTAAACTCTTGAAATACTAAATATCCTGGAGATTACCGCCGAATCGCCTGAACCTAGAGGGCCACCTCTTTTGTTTTCACAAAGTTCGAAAGTGGAACAGCTATGGCCGTACGTGATGATGAGAAGATAACAGCTAAACCGTTTAAAAAGTAGCCGACAACTCTTAAAACTGTGTCCGCTCTATACCGTGGATAATTGCAGAATTTACTCTGTTCAACTGAACAGTCACATTTGTTAAATAACGTACAGATACATACCTTGATACGACACTCTAGAATAAGCCGATCCGTGAGTTGCCGTATAGCTTATATGTCATAGCACCGAGAAGCCAATCAAGCTGTTAATCTGATAGCTTTAATACCATGGCAAAAGCATCACTTACCTTGACTTGTTTCACCATTGCCTTAGACATCATTAGGCTACATAATACCTCAAAACACGATTACACACCAACATTAACATAATTAATTACATTTCAATTGACATTTCAATAGTTTGAAGCTTAATTCAGGTCAGCGCAACAGGAAGGCAACAGCAGATTTTATATAGACAACATTTCTGGCTGTAACATTTTTACATGTTGTACAAGCAGTAGGGTATGTTATTATTTCAAGCTGGGAAACATATTTTAAAGAACATGAATGTATTTTAATAGATTGTATTAGAAAATGCCAAGAATTTTTCAAAATTGAGAAAATGCCTTTTTATTTTTAAAAATACGGAATATCATTAAAAAAGCTCAACAAAATATAATTAGAAATATCAAGACTAAAAATAATGTACATAAAGACCTTCTTTGTTAAATCCCGAGTAACAATGTCCAATAAACCTATAACGCCTATAAAGGCCTTTCAGCATTGTTTCACTTTTATAATAATGATGCAATAGTCAATCAGTTTTAAGGAGTAAAATAGCATATAGAAGGAGAGTTAAATTGTCATAGCATTTAAATGATAAATGGCAAAAATGACATCAAAATATACTAAAAAGAGACTAGAATACTGAGAATAAAACAAACGGTTGAGCAGTGACATCAGTCGATTGCATGCTAATCAATCGAAATATTTGTGGTGTCAGGCAGTTTATAAGTCAGTATTCCTCCTAATGCTAGAAGACAGGATATCAGTAGGATCGGCACCTCGCAGTGTGTTGATACGAGAAATCCAAATATTACATTTGCTAGGATGGCAGCCACTCTGTTGAACATTGCAGATTGCACACCCTTTGCTGTAGATCTGAAAAGGAATGTGAGTAAGACATAACGCTTGACTAGCTTATTTAAGAAAACAAGCAACTCCCCCTTATTAAGGTGAGTTGCCGGTGTCCTGTTGGCTCATCCTTCTAAGCAATGAAATACCTGAACATGTAGCAAGAACACAGGCTATTGAATTTGTAAGATCATTGAATCATAGACCTAGATCTATTCATTAGCTAACGGTAATCTTTTTTTACAAATAAAAAAAATATAAAACTCAAGCATTAATTAATACAGTGAAACCTTTACATGTGAGTTTTGGTCAGTCCAGTTGTCTACAGTGGTGATCATAAAGACGGGCCAATTGAGATAAACATGTTATTTGTTATTAAGTCATAGTTTGTTAAGTATTTATTACATGAATTATGGCAAAATGCATATCAATAGATAGCTAAGAATGTTCTACGCAAGAATATTATTAAATATGAGCTGACGTACTTTTTTAGCCTGATTTCATTGCTACTTAGCAGTATCTGAGCATTTGCATCTGAGCATGAAGTTCAATTACAATTAGGTTCATATTCGTCAGCAAAATTGACCGAATTCAACATGATTTTGAGCATATGTATAAATGTGAAAATATGAGAATAAATTGATGGCCGATAGAGTATTGATAGCAATCTTAATATTTAGTTGGCCCTCATTGTCAATCACAGGATAGGATGAAATGGGTGCTTAATAAATATATTATATTTCTTGAGAATACTTTTCACGACAGAACATCTACAAACTTGCTGATCAAATATTTATCATGCTAGCTGAATGCCCAGCGTTGCCCGAGTAATAAAATAGTCTGCACAGAAAATATATTTTTATTTAACATATAACAACATTTACCATTTTAACTTTAAACCTCATATCATGAGAAAAGTGTTTTGTGCAGTTCAAATAAATTAAAAGAAAAAATAAAACAAGTTTAAATATTTTCAAACTTCAAATTTTCGAAAATGTCATATAGGTTATTATAGAAACCCATAGTAATTACCTAATGCAAATACCCCCTGGTAAAAATCATCAAAACTTTATATGCGTACTTCTGTACTTCTATATGCATAACCTTCAACTTTGTCATAGGCTAAAATTTTATCACTTATTTATTTTCAAATTTGTTTTTACTATCACTTTCAACACTGAACTGAGATAGCTAGCATCATATATTTCTTTCAGGCATTGCGGGATGGAACTCGGCGAATAGCATTTCGGCACTTTCGTTATTTCATTGTAATCAGTACACCGACTGCCAAATTTTAATTTCGAGAGTACGATATTGTATGACAGAAAAAAGTAAAAAAAAATTTGCCCTCACATAGGGAGGAAGAAAAACATCGTGTTCCATATGAGGCGAAAAAATCTTAACAGGGGCATCGTAACCAAGGGCACACTGTATTAATTCATAATAAAAAGTACACATATAGCGTGTACAAAGGCGAAAAGGATATACAGTATATGATAAGAGCAATAGGTGTCATAAAAACAGCTTAGCCTTGCGGTTATGCACGCTTGTTACCAGACTTGCGATTTGAATGTCATGAGTTCTAATCCAGTTCGAAGGTGATTTTTTATTGGTAAAACTTTATCGCTACAGCTGGAGGAGCGGCAGACAGAAAAACTGAGATTTATATATATACCTATAATTTTGCATTGTATGCTATTGCCTCCCCCCTCCTAACTTGAGCAAGACTCTCAACTAATGTCGCTATGGCTACCCATCCGTCATATAAGGACCTTCAATTAGCTCCCTTAATGCATGGCTAATTAATATCGATCATTTTCTTTACAAACTGTCAGATACATAACCTAACTTTGATCAATTTTGAGAAGGAAACTTGCAGTGTTTCAGTAATAAGTTGTTTTCGCTATTTTTCCTTGATAACATTACACATTTAGCTTGTGATGGGTCATCCACCTCTGCTTATGTACGCTGCAGATTATCTCCAGTCAATGTGTAATGAATGTCCCACAAAAGCTCAAGCGACGCAGCGCTGCGAGTAGCCATGAAGTTGCCTGAAGGTCAGAAAATGGGAAATAGGCGTAGCCAGTATGTAACCAACAAAATTTGCTACTTTGGCCTATCACAACAATACAGTTGCTTAGCTTTTATCTGCCAAATGCCAAACAAACCCAGCCAATCACATCTGAAAGTTATTGTTACCGTAGTTCTGTTGGGAATATCTCTGTTGATAAAAGTGACATGGCATTCCATGATACAACTGTGATAGCTGAGAACACACAGGACATGGCAATGCTGCCTGTGTAGGAGTGGATGAACCAGATAAAGAAGACAGCGAGAGCAGTAAGTATCATGCTGACCCCTACAAAAAGAATGCAGAGAGGTAAATACAATACATAGATCAGCATTTACCAGGCAATACAGTAAAATACTTATCTTATCTCAGCTCCTAGGTAAAACCTTGAAAAAGCTTGCTACCTATGTTAAATGTATCAAATAAACTAGATACCAAACTGTACTAAATATACTTTTGTGTGTGATATACCTACTAAATGGTGCCATGTCAATACTGACTGCCTTCTCTCATACTCTCTTTGACCCAAGAAAACATCAACTGTTCATTACATACGCTCTCTGACCGAAGAGATCATTAACTGTCCATGACATACTTTCTATGATCCAATAGACTATCAACTGTCTATGACATACTCTCAATGACCCAAGAGACTATACACCGTTCATGACATACTCTCTATGATACAATAGACTATCAACTTCCATGACATACTCTCTTTGACCCAAAAGCCCGTTAACTGTCCATGACAAACTCTCTATGACCCAAGAGACTATCGACTGTCCATGACAAACTCTCTATGAACCAAGAGACCATTAACTGTCTATGACATACTGTCTATGACTCAAAAACCATCCATTTTCCATGACATACTCCCTATGCGAGGATTCAATGATAAATGTTGCTGTACGGAGGAGCCGCTTGATGTGAGCCTAAAAGGCACAACAACAGGCGGAAATATTTTTGAAGCTGTGTCAGAGGGAGTTGAAAAAATAAAGCTTAAATGGGACAAGCCCTGTGAAGTAACGACTGATGGAGCTCCAGCCATGATGGGTGAGTGAAAATTAATGGCATCCATGGTGTGAGCCAAGGTAAAAGAGAGCAGAGGTGAGACTATTAGGATGCACTGCACATCCATGGCGTGAGCCAAGGTAAAAGAGAGTAGAGGTGAGGCTATTAGGATGCACTGTATACTCCAAAAAAAGCACTGTGTGCCAAAACTGTCTAGCTGGCCGACGTGATGAGCACTGTTATAAAAACTGTCAACATGATTCAATCTGACATGGGTGCTGAATACAGGGATGTACTCCACCACTCTGATGTGCGCTGGCTCAGCCATGGCTCTTTGCTGCAGCGGTTTTATTTGCTGAGATCTGAAATCAACAAGTTTCTGAAAGAGAGGGGCCGACCACTTCATGACCCGAGTGACCCTGTTTGGCTGGCAGACTTGACATTTTAGTTGATCTCACTTATCATCTGAATACACTGAACAAGAACCTAAAAGGCAAAGAAAATCTAGTGTCACACCTGCATGCGCACATGAAAAAAAGCCTTCTGTGAAAAGCTCCGCCTGTCTGAGAAACATCTACAAAGTTTTAATGCTGTGCACTTCCCTGCGCTGTCTGAAATCGAAATTGTCTGAAATCGTTTGAAATTGAAAAGTCTGAAAATGAAAAACAAATCAAGCTGTTCTCGACCCCCTTCTTGATGGAAGAAGTAGTGGAGGACACTCTGCAGTTAAAGCTGATTGAAATACAATGTGACCTGACTTCTATCAGAGTTTCGATAATGCCAAGTTTCCTCTGATGAGACGCCACTTAAAACGAATGATGAGCCTGTTCGGCTCAGATGTCAACAATCACTTACTCTGTTAAATCAGAACAAAAACAGACTGAGATCCAAAAAGACTGATAGCTGACTGATGATAGCCATCTCTGTGAATTCCTTGGTGTCTCAATCACCAAACTTTCTCCTGACATTCCACTGCTCCCACTACCAGTAATGTTCTCACATTATAGGTGAGTAAGAAATACACACAGCAATCATGTGTCAATATGCTACCACTTGTGTGTGGTCCGGGTTTTTGCTTATCGATCTATATTCGGCCATCACAAAAAAAAAACTCTGGGCACCTCTGTACTATATAATTCTACCAATATCGGCAAAAGTCTGAATCGACGAAAAAAAGCAACGTTTGTGCAGGTCAGCTCTTGCTAGATCAAATACATTTTATTAATAAAAATCACAGTGTTTAACAACATCACAATACAACTCGCGAGCTGCTAGCAAAATCATGTCTGCATCCAAAGCTGTTGAGATAGATTGTCAGTTGTTGCTTGGCTATGGCATGTAGATGCACAGAAAAGTTGTGCATCTGAGAAAAGTCAGAAGTTTATCCAAAGCGCAAGACTGCGATAATTTAAAGACTCTATTGGCTATAAACTGAAACCAATTTAATTTGCAGAAATTGTCACTTATAATGCACCAATTCAAGATTAGTAACATCCAGAATGTCAAGAAAGATAAGCGAGCAAGTGAAATGTTAGATTGCCATCATAAAGCTTAAATCAAGTTAACTTTGTGCTATCTATTCTAATATAGCTAAATATTTTAATACAAGTTATGCTTTTGTTTAGCTATTTATTAAATAGCCATAGCTAATGGTTATATAAACTAGGTCTGGAAGGCAACAGTGCAATACATACTATGAGAGTGAATAAACCACATATTGTATTATTATTCATACAACAACATAACATGAAATTACTGTGCAGATAAAATTAAAGGTAGGATTTATGGTACACAGGAATCAGTAAAGATGGTAATGACAAAGCAGTTTAATCTCAGCATATATGTTACCTACAGCTTTAAAAAATGTGAACATGTGATGACCACAGTCAGTACCTGTGCCTCATGCAAAGGGACCTCATTTTAAAAATAAGCCTAAAAGATGGATTCCATTTGATTTGTTGTGTTAGAATTTATATATTATAGTAGATAAAGTGTTTAGCAAAAATTATGTTATATTTTTGTACATCACAATAAGTAACAGCGGTGAGCGAAATAAACTGGACGGCCTTTGTTTGAAAACTAAGATTTTTGTTTACAACATTGTTACTCATTGTGAATTTAATTAACAGTCATAAATTATATATTAAATTAGTTCCTCATTTTGTCATCATTTCAAATATGTAAACCAAACAGCTATAAAATTACGATTTTGAATGATTATGGAAGCTAAACTCGGAGCATTTCATTTTTAATGGTTGAAAATAACAATTTGTACAGAAATGACCATATAGATTTTCACTTGTTAGTTCAGGTCATACACTGTATGTGTTCAATCTAAACTACAGGAATGGGAAGCACAACAGTTTGGCTCTACCTATTGCACAGTCATGACCAGTTGTGCAACTCAATGGACAGAAAATTTGGTTGCTATTTATGATAGTAGCAGAGGGAAGTTTTACATGCCTTGTAGCAAAATTCTGTAATTTGTGTCTTGAATGCAAAAAAGTCCATCAAATGTGAATTAAAAAATGACTAAATACTTGTTACCAAAGTATAACAAGTGACCTACAAATTGGGATTCCTGCTATCAACCAACTAGGCCTCTTCAGCAATCAAGCCATTGTGACTATGTCATCCTAACATCTATTTTATGCATTGTAAGTTGAACATCAAGTCTGTATCCAACTAAAATGAATATAAATTACATTAAAAATCAGAATGTTAATATATAACCTGTTATCATCCTCCGTCCAATCACATCAATGAAAACGAGGTAGAACAAGTTGCCAGGAAAACTGGAAACAGCCTGGAGAAAAGTGTCTGTGTAGACAACATGCTGGTCTCCGATGGGACAGTTGGTCTTGTTGACAGCAGGGAGAATATCATCACAGACGGAAGAGGCATTGCTGGCCTGCATGCGTGTGATCAGGGTTGGGAACCACATGGTCAACCCATAGTAGCTGGAATTGTCAACACTTTATAAATGGAGTGTGTTCTGTGCTTAAACAAAATCTATCAGGCACAATTGACCTAGATGTTTGGTACTATAATGGTTGGACCAGAGACTGAGAAATAACTTATTACCAACTTGATGGAGGGCAGAAGACAAACAATATAAAAGGGCGTATGTACCTGAAGGATAAACAGAACGTGATGGCGCTGCTGTATATAAATCGCGGTCTAACATCCTCGATAGCCACTAGTTTCCATGAGTTTTTGGCGATCTATAAATACAGATAGATATGTGAACAAGAGAGGGTAACTCTTAATGGACTTCCTCAGAACTCAGGTGAAATGAAGATAAAATGTGTACAAAGTAAAAAGAATAACTGTGAGAATTGAACCTAAGCTACAACAACTATTTCAGTAATGTTTGTCATATCTTCTTAATAACCTTATGCTTACTCTTACATGGTAACACCTATTCACAGTAACAACTCTTATAGCACACCACAACATCAGTCTAGTTAACAAGGGTCGGCAACCTTTTCCACTCGAAGAGCCATTTGGACCCATTTTCCGCAGGAAAGAACGCAGTGGGAGCCACAAACCCCCTGTGATATCTTAAATTTAAAAAAAATACTACATGTAACATTTTTGTTCAGCTTTTAATGCTTTTATACCATATTTACACCATAAAACGAAATGGTGCGGCAAGTATAATGATTTAACTGCTGAAAAAACAAAATTACACTTTTGTAAAAAACAATAAAATGATTTTGGAGGTTTTATTGGCGCATAAATTGTTATAAAGTGTACTACATGTATTAGTGTTGTTGTTTGTCAGTAGTGTTGTTGACGATATTGCGGACCTAAGTGGCTGGCCAGCCTTACTAGATTTATAATTGTTTAACCCAGTTCGTTGACATAATATCAGAAGGTATTTCGTAGCGATCTGGTCATCCACCCAAATCTGGTAGAACATTTTCTGCACTTTTATGTTAAAGTTTAAGCCACGTGACGATCATGTGATAAGGTGTACAAATAATAATATAACATAAATAATGACGCATAACAAGCGACAATGTTTGATTTATCACCATAATTACAATTTTTAAAATTATATTACAAAATCTAGTGATATAAAACTTTCATATTTTTATGAATTACTTAGCATATGGTGAAAAAGGAAAAAATCAAAAGTCAGAGAGCCGAAGCGGGAGATGAAAGAGCCACATGCGGCTCCGAAGCCACGGATTGCCGACCCCTGGACTCTAGCAATTAACAATTGATTTTCCACTCAGCAATCATTATTTACAGTTGTCTAAATGTTCTTAAAAAAATGCGAAGTAAGACAACTTCACAACTTCTACGTGGTGTCTAACCAAGCATCTTGGTTAGTAACCAAGCATCTTGGTTACTGAGAAGTAATTGAACAGTCTCGTTGAGTCAATGAAACTAAATACTGACAAATTAATAGAGTTAGTGTAAATTAATAACTCATAGATACTTTAATGACTCTAATGGTTAATATATAGAGCTTCCCATAGAAGCTAAGGAACAGTTCTGAAACAGAACTGTAATGCTGACTCGTAGATAGGCTTTCTACAATTCATTTCCAATATCTTTAAGATGCCATAAAGGCCTCCTTTCAATATCTCAGTACAAAGATTATTATTATTCCTTCAAGATTCTTTGAAGCATTCTTTTAGATGGCAAGAGACATTTCTTATAAAATAATCTCAGAATGTAGCCCACTCCTGTAAGAATCTATATGATAGATCTATTCTTCATCATGTCATGAGTAATCAGAGAGAATGGTTAACCAATAATGTTAGATTAACAAGTATATATGCAACAGTACCTGCTTCAGAGTACCACAACATCCTTTTGACTTGGCAACTTCCGCAGGTCGTTTTATAGTATAGCTATCCTGAAACACAGAACAGAGGGGTTCCATCAATCTATTACCAACAGGGTGTGACAAATACACTTATTAAACTACACAATAAATTGACTTACATCATAGATTTCTTTATTTCCATTCCATCTGTAAATATATCTGATAGCCTTTTTTGCCTCTGTCATCCTATTTCTCTGCAACAAGAGACAGCCAGCGGTATCAGAACCTCTTGTCTCTTCCAATCCCGTGAACTAACATGCTTAACTAACAGGTTTATAGCTTATTCATGCTTTAGCTAAGTTAAGCCATAGTTATCGATCTAAACATATTCAACACCCTCTATTATAAGGTACAAACTGTTCGAGATTTGTATATAAAATCTGATTTAATAAAAAAGAGTGGAAAGCAGGCTTTCCTTGTTACCATTTTAACTAGTGAGTCGAGCTACTACTTACAGCATAAAGCATGATACAGTAGTTAGCTACCGTATCATCACTGGCCATGCTAACTTCTATGGCTTGCTATCAGGTTAGGGGTCAATAATCAATAATCAATAATGGTTTGATAAATCTTCATGAAGGATATATCACTTTGTTTAGTTTGGAATAGAGAAAACTTGCCAACTTGTAATCTCAGTGTACACATTACCTAGTAGGAGGATGCTACTGCTGCACAAGTGACACAGTAGGGTAAGGTACCATTAAGTTTCTTTTGGTTTGTGTAAACTTACATTGAACATTCGAAGATGTTAAACCAAAATTAACCGTAAAACTTGACGAATTAATCTAGTTAAGGAAAGTCAGTTGCAAGACCATATATATGATCTACTAGCACTAACTGATTATTTTTTGATGCACTTTTTTTTATTTACACACCAACAAAATTAACTTTCGAAGTATCGTATTCTCTTGAAAAATAAGCATGCCTTTTATATTGGCTGTTCGCATGATTGAATTTGACAGATTTCACATCAGTGCACCAGTGATAGAGCTACTATTATGTACAACCTATACTGTCACAACTTTGAACTATCTTAATAACACATTAATTAGATTTATAGTGAACTATAAATAGATATGAGCTTTAATGTGTTAAGAAAATCTTTCCAAGGCTGTCTACTTTGTAGGTGAGAGTTCGCTCAAGCTTGTCAAAGTTAGATTGATAACTTTAACAAATTACTTTGAATTACAGAATTATCTAGTTGTAAGCATAGCAATGCACATGATTTCTTCCATTTTCAATAAGATCACCCACAGATGGGTGTTTAAGCGGTGGATTCTCGGGAACCAGCTGAACATTTGAAACCAAATATTCTCGCGACCTAGCAGAAGGCACGGAGCATATGCATATGAAGTTTGGATAAAATTGGCCAAATATGAGGACAAGCATAGCGTTTAGGCGGACAGACAGACAAACTCACGCAATAAAAAAGTGGGATTTATTAAGATTATATGCAGTTTTAACTCTACATGAGAGTTAATCTAAGATGGTTGACTAGTATCAGTACTCCTTTCTTAAGAAAGCATCACACATGGACCTTGAAGGGATGACAAAGATTAAAAGATGATGAAAAAGGTTTACATCTTTCTGCTGAATTATTGTTGATTCATTAAACAACAACAACAAAGAAAAGCACTGCGATTTGACCAATCATCTTGCTCTAACATGTCTAGCCCTAAGCAATCTTAGATAAGAGTTGTTGACTGTGCTTTTAAGGCGCTGTTGTGAGCATACATAGTACTATGCAGCATATCACTATAATCTACAGGGTGTGAGCTGTTGTGAGCATACATAGTACTATGCAGCATATCACTGTAATCTACAGGGTGTGAGCTGTTGTGAGCATACATAGTACTATGCAGCATATCACTGTAATCTACAGGATGTGCGCTGTTGTGAGCATACATAGCACTATGCAGCATATCACTGTAATCTACAGGATGTGCGCTGTTGTGAGCATACATAGTACTATGCAGCATATCACTGTAATCTACAGGGTGTGCGCTGTTGTGAGCATACATAGTACCATGCAGCATATCACTGTAATCTACAGGGTGTGCGCTGTTGTGAGCATACATAGTACCATGCAGCATATCACTGTAATCTACAGGGTGTGCGCTGTTGTGAGCATACATAGTACCATGCAGCATACCACTGTAATCTACAGGGTGTGCGCTGTTGTGAGCATACATAGTACCATGCAGCATATCACTGTAATCTACAGGATGTAAGCTCTGTTAAGCATAATAAACAGAGTCCAAAACAACTCCTTAGACTATAGTTTAAGGGGTCATTTTTGGAAAATAGACCATAATGGAAAAGGGATCATTCTCATTGAAAAAATAATATAAATGCAGTTTTTGTGTTAAATATTGATGTTATAAAAACACCAAACAATAGTCTGTTTAAGACAAAAAGCCTCTAATAAACAAGATAGACGGCAGTTCGATAAAATGATTGTGTAATTATCCATATCCTATCCTACATAAACGTAGTGATCTCACACTTATCACAGTTCATAAGCCCCACTGCTGACCACAGAAGGACAAGCTGTCAAGCTTCAATTCTGTTACACTCCTGTATTCATCCTAGTTTATTGATAAGTTGGGAGCCAGTTTTAGTACGACAAATGTGACCTAAAGGTAAAATGACTCTTTCAGCTTGTTGCTTTACCTAAAGGAAAATACTTAAGAATAACCGTGTGGCAAGGTCAATGCTTGGGAAAGGCCTTCATTCATGTAGCCTTTGAAAAATAATAAGCAAAAGTTTTTGAGTCCACTTTTAAATCTCTGAGGTTCACAGGCTAAATAACTCATATTTTATTTGTTTGAACCGGTATCGCTGGTTGCTTGAAAACAGCAGAATAAAGCAACAAAGAATCACTGTATTCACAGGAGTACCACAGGAGTGCAATGCTAAATCTAACTTCCAACATGAATGCTCAATAACAATATCCAATGCTGAATATGACCACACCCAACATCTTAAAGGTTGACTTGCAACAAAATTTACATTACAGTTATTTGGTATCAAAAGATTCACAATGTCTTACTCTGTTGCGTTGTAGGTGCCAAATATGTGGAAATGTGATTACAAGCTCTTAAAAGCTCAAAAACTAAAAGCCGCCGTAGATTGGAATCTGTTTATTTCTCTGACGTAGTCATTACATTTGATTATTGCCTTGTCACGGGATGTTCTTACGTGAATTGAAAAGCCAATAAAAAGCTCAATAAAAACTTATCGTAGCACTAGTTTATGACAAACACTTCGGGTTTTACCGAAGACCCCGTATCAATTATAGATGCTCGCTACTTTAAAGTTTTGTTTCGGCTTGATCTAATCGTCAAGTCATAATCTGATCATGTGACCCAATACTTCGCAAATAATTTCTGCAGCACTTTTCGATTATCACAGGTGACCAATAGGCTCATCATGATTATCAGACAATGGTATGTACTCCTTCGAGCTATGGTTAAAAAATTAAACAAATTTTTACGGTAAGTTATAAGATGCCAGTGCTAAAAGTGACAGCATTACAATGACAACAAAACAGACGCGTAAGAACAATAGAAATGGTTTTATTGAAAGTGTGAAGTATATTTGTGAAAGTTTTCCAAGAATGAGGTTGCAAGAAAGTGTAAACAGAAGCTATCTACAACTACGCCACACTTGAGCCATTTTGGAAAGACAATCCATATTACGGCGGTCTCGTGTGGCTGCGATTAACTGTTCGTTTTTTAGCTTTTAAGAGCTTGTAATCACATTCCCACATATTTTGCACCTACAACACAACAGAGTAAAACATGGTGAATCTTTTGATACCAAATAACTGTAATGTGAATTTTGTTGCAAGTCAACCTTTAAGATATCCAATACAATATACAATATTGTACATATATGACCATGATAAAACAAATACCATATGACATGTAGAATGTTCAATAGCAATAATTAACAATGTGTGGCAATAAAGCATTGGCCAGTGTCGCCTCTCATAAATCATAGGTGAGCTGCCACACAACAGAACAGCCTCCTTCCCTTCACTTTGCTGAATACCTCCAACAGCCGATAGGCGTTTCCTTATATACTTTCAGAGTTGTTAATCTTAAAAAATGACTCCTCTACTCAAGAATAAAGCAGCTGAACTCACCCCTATGAGATATCGAGGACTTTCAGGGAACATCATAAAGAGAAGAAACGATGTAAAGGCAGGAAATGCCGAAATGAAGAGAAAAATTCTCCAGCTGTTGAGAGTAAAGCCAGGAGACGGGGTCCAACTCCAGTTCATGGGGATTATTAGCCAAGCCATTCCTGTTAAAAATTAATATATATGTCTTACCACGATTAAAACAGGTGGTGTTATATGATATGACAAAGTTGAAGTATGTTAAATGTGTATAGAAATATAAGTGAAACAAACCGGTAATCTACTGGGTGTATTATTGGCAAGAGATCTATAGAGGTTAATTTTAGAGTGGCCGAGTGGATCTTTCAAAAGGGTTTGCCTACGATTAGATCTGTGGTTCTCAACTTTGCTGGACGTACCGAACCTCACAATTTTCATATGTACTTTCGCCGAACACTTCCTTATTGAAAAATAAAATGTGATTTTTTTCAAAGTCAAGACAGGTATACGTATGTTTTACTGGTGCACAAAATGAACTGTGCATTGACAACACCGTGTTCAAAGAACAAAACTAATACAATGCATGAACTCACAACAAATTGCATATATTTTCATAAAGACATGACCTTGCAAATCAGTGTGACTTCTGCTGTTGCCTCGGTGACACCACTTAAAAGTTTTGACCCCAGTCGAACCCCGGCTGCCTCATCGAACCTCTATGGTTTGATCGAACCAACATCAAAAAACTGTTGGATTACCAACAGGCCCTTTTTGGAACCAACTCCTAATACTATAAAAACCGAGACGGTGGCCAGTTTCAAGAAAAAACTTAAATTACATCTTTGAACAAGTGAATAAAACCTACTCATAACAACTGATCTTGATTACGGGATGACGAGAAAGAAGCTCGATGCCACGAATAGCTATGCTAATGGGTATTATGGGCTTCATCATTCTTCCAGCTTTTTTTCCTTTTGTTTAATTACTATTGTTGATGAAAATAAATAAAAAAAATCCAGGTTAAAAATCAATGGATTAGAATAAGTGACCATCCAAATAGACACAACAATTTTAAAGTGTAACTAGAATATTTACAGCTCTTAATTTAGCACTTTCAATCTTCGTCTTGTATGTCGATAAAGGTCTCCTGATCCTCATATTCCTAGTCCCTGATATTAACAACTTTCTATCGGTTGTGAAAGTACTTAGAATAGCTCAATACCTTCTGATCTGTATATCATTATGAAGGTCCAAGCTTGCAGAACTCGAAAAGAAGCAAAAACCAAATATAATAAATAGTATTATAGAAAATTACCAATTTTGCAATCTGGAAGATATCGATGAGCATAAGATCATTGAGGTAGCAAATGCAAAGACGGTTATTCATCTAACATTTTGTGAAGGCCAACCTTGTATACACAAGCAACTCCCTTCATCCCAGACCATAATAACAACATTCTATCGACTCCGAAAGACCTTAAAAACACGATTTTTTTTAAACTGAACAGTATTTTGAAGCTCTGAGTGCGTAAAGCTCAATGAAAAAAAAGAACCGAAATCAAATGGAGTAAAGGTTGCTCGACTCTCTAAAAGAAGCGATATTTTAGAGGTAACTGAGGAAGCATAATAGTTGCAATACACCATGTCTAATAGAGTGTGTATATTCACTATGAATAGAAGAAAAAAAACATGTTGTTTTAGTGTAAAACTATTGTTGCTAAGGAGCTTTGTAGCTTTGTCTATTTTTTATCCTTCGTTACCAAAATATTTCAATCAGTGTGTCATTTGAAACTAATTTTCTGTCAGCAGCCATTTTTTATTTCTTGATCAGCTAGAAGTGCACACAGTATTTCAGCGATATCTCAAAAATTAATAGTCTGATCGACTTGAAACTGGAATTATACCAAAAATATATTACGCGCAAAGCAAGCAAAACTTCGCAATACTATGCAAACCGAAAGTACGAAAAACAAAACGAAACTACAGTGCCCGTAGTTTACTCGGGCACTGGATCAGGTAAAAAAACAATACCCGAATTATCTCAGCTCCAAAGTCAATGTGTTAAGACTAACATATACACAATAAAATATAAAAAAATGGCATAGCACTTCCTTAAGTATAGCAGTACCAGCAGACGATATCCGTTAGCTCCTTTTGTAAACCTATTTTAGACTTGCCTCTTTGTACAACCATCTAATATTCAACAGACGTTAAAGCATCAACAACCGTAAGCTCAGAAGTATAACTCTTCATATGACTTTTGGTTGCTCATCGTAGGTGATAAATTGTTTATCTAGTATCAATTGACATGATTACCTGCAACTAGTACCTGTCCAACCATAAAGCTGCAAGAGAGTAGTCCCGACATCCTTCCTCGATTCTTAGCAGGTAGAGTTTCAATTGTATACACAAATATAAGGGGACTTGTACCACCCACCCTAAAAAAAATGCAAATACAGTACATGTATTAATCTTTCGCTAAACAAAATTTTCATTATCATCGCTTCAAAGGCAACACTAAACTAAAGTGTGTAATTGTGTGTAAGGGTGTGAATCAGTAGGTAGCCAGATGAGTAGCCAGTCTCATCGAGACGACGTGTGACAGAATTTAGGTCCGTCTTTTTCCATTCTGAGTTTGTAAACTACTTTGAACCAGCGAGGATTTAAGCCACTCCAAGTTTGTGAATGTTTCTCTGTGTTGCTACTAATCGCTGTATAGCAGGGAAATTCGGACTTCTAGCATTACATTTGCACTTTGGCACAGACATACTATCCGTAGTTGCACATGCCTTAAGTCAACTTGCAACTAGTCTGGCATCTTAGCAAGGTAAAAAGAACTTGTAATGTCAATGGTTTAGGAAATACTAAGATGGAAGTTGTGACTTGTATTTTTTAGGGAATTATTTTCATTATTTGAAAGTCAGATTGGTCACAAATGATTGGTTATTTCCGAAATTGGTCATAGATGATCGGTTATTTCCAAGAATGGTCACAGATGATTGGTTATTTCCGAGAATGGTCACAGATGATTGGTTTTTCCATGCCACAATATTTAGTCTTTCCTGAGCCATGCTAACCGGTTGATCGACTCGGTTCGCACAACTTCATTTATCTCAGTCAACTTAAAAATATAAAAAGTAGTAAATATGGCAATAAATTTCAATAACAAAAATATATAATGGATTTAGCATTAACTAAAGTATAAGAATGCAAATATTTTGCATATGATTTGTCCAACATCCATTTGTAAGATGAGCGAAATTAATTTTTTGCTGTCTTCGTTCTTTGTTAATACTGCACGGCTGCGTTAGGGCTGGATAAGTTGTGATGCCTTTTGTTTTCATGTTTTATTATAAACCATAAGTTTTATGATAAAACCATAAACCATATCGTAAACTACATGACTTTGATCATCATTTTGATTGTCCTCTTATTTGCTATGTACCCAAAAACACCTCTAATTTGGGCTTGCAATTTGTCGCCCTGGACAACTCAGTAAGATAAAAATAATTTTGGCACACAACGACTAGATACAGTTTGCGAGTTACTTTTGCTTTCATTGACCATCATTCATATAGTTTTCAAACGAGCCTCGACAAGTGATAAAAAGGAACTGGTGAGCTAACTGCTAGTTTTCCTCAAGCCCTTTTCAGTGTCACCATTTCTTGTTGAGGACTACTAGGGCCTTTACAGTACCACCATTTCTTGTTGAGGGCTACTAGGGCCTTTACAGTACCACTATTTCTTGTTGAGGGCTACTAGGGCCTTTACAGTACCACTATTTCTTGTTGAGGGCTGCTAGGGCCTTTACAGTACCGTTATTTCTTGTTGAGGGCTACTAGGGCCTTTACAGTACCATTATTTCTTGTTGAGGGCTACTAGGGCCTTTACAGTACAACTATTTCTTGTTGAGGGCTACTAGGGCCTTTACAGTACCACTATTTCTTGTTGAGGGCTACTAGGGCCTTTACAGTACCACTATTTCTTGTTGAGGGCTAGTAGGGCTTTTACAGTACCACTATTTCTTGTTGAGGGCTACTAGGGCCTTTACAGTACCACCATTTCTTGTTGAGGGTTGTTCACTTCCTGTAGTACTGCTCATTAGAACAATCACTTCAAGTTCAAAAGTAACATCTGCTAATATCAGGCAGCTTACAACAACTCATAAATTTGTCTTTGGCATCGTGCATCATTCATACTCTCTACTAAAGTTTGTCTTTAACGTAATTAATCTTAGGTGATAAGTATTGAGAAGTGTCTCTCTTACAATAACCAGGCAAACAGTCTGAGCTAAGTACAATAAAGCTACGTGTACTTCTACATGTAGAATAAAAATAGGATGGAACTTGTAAGGACATCTTTGCATAATGTGACTTGAAGGAGAGGTAAAAAGGCTCATAATCTCATTAAATCAAAATGCAATTTCTCATTTAATCGAAGAGCAATTTCAAACTCAATCAAAGTGCAATTACCTAATCACTCTAAATCCTTTATCCTAGAATTTAAAAATGACAAAAAAAGTCGATGCTAAACAACTTAGGAAGTGAGATTGCATTTATACAGCCCTGAATGTTATATATCAGTAAGGACAACCACCTTAACATCTACCTCAAGACAAAATGAACAGAACAAGAAACTTTTCAAGAATTTATACCTCTCTTTGAATAAATAACAAAAAACGAATGCTTTTCAAATCTTATTCAAATAAATGTGGAGTTTGCCAACCATTGACCAATATCGGGTGTAAACACTTACCCAAACCCACTTATGAGTCTCATAAGTATAAGGAACCACAGGCTTTGGCTCAATCCACTGCCAATTATAAATAATGCATTAGTGGCCTGACAAATCATCGCAGTTTTAATTCTCCCTTTTATATCCGAGATTCCTCCCCAAAAATAAGAACCAATCATCATACCTGTGATATAAAACAGATTCAGCTAATAACCATCCAAGTAATAAACTTTGACTCGTAATAGAAAGGGCTGATACATTCTTATAACAACCTGCTCTCTGAAAGGAACTCGAGCTAAAATGCAAACAAAACAGCTTGCTGGAGGACAGCGCTCCGTCCACACATAAAATCTGTGTATAATCTACTCTTATTGGTGAATAATCTATCTCTGTTATTTCTTATACTTGTGACTATGTTCCCACAGCCACACCTATGAATGATAACATCTGGGACACCACACCTGAATGTGCTGACCAAGCTGTAGTGAACAATACATTGAGCCAGAACTGATGACTTGTGTATTCTGGTAACCGTAAGCCAATCATAAACTGGTATTACATAAGCCAAGCAGTTAGAACGGCACAGCCTATGCGAAGTAATCTTTACTACAACTAGCGGAAATGTCCGTGCAACATCGGGCAATAAAAAAGTTTTTGCACATAAAATTTATTGTTAATCCACATTTTTTAATCGACATTTCAAACTAATTTTTGAATGAAAGTATTTGTTTATTTCTGTGTGTATCTGGCCATTGCACAATTCAAATATTCAAAGTTCGAGACATAGCTAAAACAGATCGTTGAAAAAAATTTCTCAGATCTTATGCTACACACTCATTCAAGATCCCAAAGAGCGTATAAACATTGGCTGGTAATGTAGTTGCCATTGGCTAAGTTCCTTTACCGAATGAATTTGAGTAACTTAAGCTAGTAACTTAGGCTAATATTTTAAACTTTCCTATAATAAGAGCCGTGTTTGCTTAGGGCCAGCTAGGGGCATTAAAAAATATTGCACATCACAGAAATCGATTTCGTACATTCAGATACAGGGATATGAAGGCACGAGCACTATCACTAAACCATGCAGCTACCTTCCCACACTTCGGAATAGTTGTGCATACAATTATTACACACCGTGATCTCTCACGGCGCACTGAACCCTAAGCGTGCATATTTCAACCAATCGCTATCAACTAGACATACCAACGACGACAGATCAACACTTGATTATATATAAATATATATAATTTATATATATATTATATAAAATTTATATATATAGAATAAAATAAGAGCTGTGTCTGTCCGTCAGTCTAAAGCCACAGTTGGAGATAAAGAAAAATATTGCGCCTTATGGGATTTGAACTCGTGACATTCACCTTCGTAGACTAACACCCTAAGACCTGTCCAAATCTATCACCTTCTAACACTTACGAATAATTGTGCACACCGTTAATCTCTGTGCCTTATCGGTACACCTGACAATCATTTGCAGCACACTACACTATGAGGGTGCTAGCGCTCACAATGTGAGAACATGAAAGGCCTACTTTAGCTTCTAGACATTGCTATTCTCTTTAACCAAACATATTACTAAGAATATCAATTTTTGTAACTATAACACATAATACAATTTAGGGAAATATGAAAAATTTCATAGATGCATAAGGCTTGATCTGTATAGAAGTGAACAACTCCTATTTTTAGGTGATGTAGATTCAAAGGCATATTAAACTGCCACGTACAACTTTCATCATTTTTTTAGGTAAACCAAACACGCGGATTCCGATTTTGTACCCAAAATAAAGATTGGTCCACTAACCTTCAAAGTCATAGAGGCTTTTTTAAAATGTTTCAATATCCATCTCGAAAACAACACAATCGGCACAACAAGCTCTGCCCATAAATATGTGACACAGCCTAGCTTTTGGGGAGCGGAAGTTAAAGATGTTTACTCTGATTTAGAATGATAGAGAGGGGTGTCTTAAAACCCATTAAATTATCGAAATAATTCAGCCTTCAAAATAATCTCAGTCTTTTATGAAAGGTAGATAAACTATTTAAAATTGCTCGTTGATTGTTACAGGATTTTTAATAGGCTGAACGCCGAGAAAAATGACCACAAAAGAGCGTGATTTTATCACAAGCTAGCAATGCTATCATGCTTTTTTGAGCTCATTTTTAAATATGCGATGTTAAATAGCTTATCTACCTTTCAGAAAAGACTTGAGATTATTTTGAAGGCTGAATTTAGATAATAATTGGTTTGAAGACACCCATCTCTATCATTCTAAATCATACTAAACAACCCTAACTTCCATTCCTAAAAAGCTAGGCTACATCACATATTTATGGGCGGAGCTTGTTGTGTCGATCGTGTTGTTTTCGAGACCGATATTAAAACGCTATAAAAAAGCCTTCATTACTCCGAAAGTTAGTGGACCAATCTTTATTTTGAGTACAAAATCGGAATCAGCGTGTCTGATTTACCTAGAACATACGATAAAAGTTATACGTGACGGTTATGGCTTAAGAGGCATATTAAACAATGGTGAATGTGTCCAGATGAACACCCTCACCCGCACTTCCGCAAACTAATAATCATTGTGTCCGTAAAAGCAAAAAATTGTTGTTTGCAGCGGACAGATATTTTGATGTGTGAGAGAATAAGTAGTAAAGATTCCAAATATTAGATCCAGAATGTACAATTTTTCTTTTTAGTAATACATCAAGTAAAATCACGTGCCTGTACTCTGTAACCACAAATGCAATGACCTATGAGATCAGTTCCTCGATCAGGAACTGAGTGAATGAGATGTGAGAAAAGATGAACTAGTAAACACATTTAGCACGCTTGAGCAGGTTTATGGATGTGTCAAAGGGCATTGATGCGGTTTCTAAAGCAATACGCTGTTATCATTTTAACATTAAATATAGGAAGAATAATGAAGGAATATTTAAGCGATAAGTGAGAGGCATGAGACCAGCCAACAGACTGATAATGAACAAGGATGAGTGGATATCTCAATAATAATTAGACAGTACAACAAGCTATGACCTTCTGAAAAAACCTCTTTATAGGCTCAACATCGGCTGGTTAAAAAAGCTGTCTGGTTGATGGCTTGGCTAAATATTACTGCAATTACATGATCTGGTTTTGTGTCTAACACTTCCCATTGCGCGTTATAAAGTATTCTGAAATATAATATTATGTGTAAACGGTTACAGCCTGGAAGAATAACAAGATATAATTTCTCATACTTGACCTAAAAACTGGTCATATTAACTATAGGATGATAGGCTCTGGGCACTCTGGGCAAATTTAACAATAAATATATATATTTTTTATAAATACACTATAGAATATAATAGAATCTATAGAATATAATTTTTAAAGAACTAAGAAGTTTGTTTTTAAACTAACATTTAACTTCAAAAAAGAATGTTTGTTGAGATGACAATATATAATTGACATTTCAATAATATATTGAATCATATATGACTTTAATCTATATATATATATTTCTCAAAGTTTGTCGTCTGTTTTCGGTATGTCCAGCTATAGCTATTATTGAAATCTTGGAACAAAGAATCCGTACAGAAGATTTCATCTCGGGCCCTCCCATTCACCAGTCCGACACTGTACCAATTCGGCCACAGAGATTGGTATGTTTGCTAGCCGATATATGTCGCTATATGAGAGCGAATACCCAACGGCTTTGCGTACTACGCAGGGTGATTGCCTAACGTCGCGAAGATGAACAGCTCACATTAGTAAGCTTACTCAAACTTTCCATTGGCGATGTACCAGGCTAATAGCAAGTGGTAGGCTACTTTCATTACTTCTAATTGTTTATAAGGTTATTTTTAATACCCAGGCAACGCCGAGAAGCCCAGCTAGTATACATATAAATCTCAGTGTTTCACAGTCGTCTGACCAGCTATAGCGGTAAGTTTTAGAAACAAAAAATCCGCTTTGTTGGATTTCAACTCTGAACCTCCAGGTCTGCGGATCAGCGAGCTGATCTAGTACACTATGTTGTCCTTGCCAAACTATGGCATCATATGGCACATACTTATGTATAGCTTGCAAAAATACTAGCACGTTTCAAGTTCATGATTGCATTATAGATCGTTACACATAACGTCACGAACTAGCTTCAGATGTAGAACGCAGTTTTTATTATAGTTAGTTACTAGCTTTACTAGCCAAGTTACTCAGACTCATTGAGTAATTATTTTAGTACCAGCGCAACGCCTGGCATTCAGTAGTAGATAACTTTATAATAATAGTTATATATATGGTTATATAATAGTTATAATACATAGTTATATAAAATAACAATTATGATCCAATAATTATAATTGAATCATATAGGATTTGCATTGATGTCAATATACATGTATAT
The DNA here is from genome assembly GCF_963576615.1 of Watersipora subatra. NCBI lineage: Eukaryota > Metazoa > Bryozoa > Gymnolaemata > Cheilostomatida > Watersiporidae > Watersipora > Watersipora subatra. The sequence continues at coordinate 18,408,982 of NC_088714.1, read as the reverse complement.
AACTCTATATATAACTCAAAATATAACTCCGGTAACAAGTGGTATTAACTCCTATAACAACTGCCTAAAGACAAACAATAAATGAATGAAGTCGTTCTTGATATCTTGGGAAAGATTAAAGCCAGGCTATCAGATGAAACGGTCAATCTAATAGGCGGTCGGTCAACATACTGTAGATAACGCCTGAAGATGAACTTACTTGAGGAAAATGACCTTGCATACTCACGCAAGCGGTTGTTCAAACACATACAAATCTCAGAACAAATGTCGTAATTATGCATTCCCTCAGAATCCAAAGTCTGAAAGAGATAATTGCTGGTAAGTAATATAACAAAAACTAACCTCCGAATCCAACCGCAGTAAGGAATCCAAGCTCCAAGTCTGTAGCGTTCAGCTCACAAGAAGCATAAGGTAGCACGAATGATATAGACAGCATCTCTATGGCATCAGCAGAATTAGCCCAGCCCATAACAAACACCATGAGAAAGTGAAACTTTCCAAAGCCTGTGGTGAAACAAATATTTATACGCAAAGTGTGGGACAAGTGTCCAGAGAATGATTAACACAAATCAAAGATACTCATGTATATTTATAAACACACAACAACCTGAAGTTCTCAACAGATGAGTGAGGTAACATAAGTGCGGCTTATCTGAAAGTGAAACCTCCCAAATACTTCAAGTATTAATCACTGCTAGCACTGCCATAGAAAGTGAAACAAGCAGAGTACAGCGCGTGATACAAAAGCAACAAGTGCCAAGCTATTGTAAAAGTGGAGGTGTCGGTAAAAGTCAACAAAAACTTTTTAATGAAAGCGTTTAAACGTAACCAGCTGATCTAATAGACAAACTATGCTGTTTAAATAGACTCGATACTATTGGTCAAATGACGACTGGTCTAATACCGATTGGTCCAAATCCAATTGGGCTCATAAACCAATTCATCCAGAGACATTTAGTCTAAAACCACTTCGCCCAACATACCATTTGATCTAATGACGATTAGTCTAAAATTTCTGTATAGACAAGAATAAAAATATGAAAGCTCAAGTCAGAGACTTTTCTTAAGTATATATATATAAGTTAAAATGGCGGAAAGTTTATTGGATTAAATGTAAATTCAGGAGAATTTTTGCACAAAAAACTTTGAACATGCAAAAAGGAGACAAAAATGTAACAAAATATACTACATTATAATCATACAGCTAGCTCAAAGTTTTAGATTGTGTGCTCATAGAAACTAAACACCGTTATTGTTCTTCTCGCTAAAAACATTCAAACTCTCTTCACGTTCAATATTGTTTTCTTGAGCTTAGCGTTAGATTCTCCTGTGATAATGTATTCAATTTGCTCTTCAAAATTTTTGTTGTTCCTTTTGTAGTTTGGTAACTGGCTAAAAAATTCCAACATGTGCAGAGCCTATTAGTATCTCCAAATATAGATGCCATGCTTCCACTTTGTTCTGTGTCCTAAGAACAAAGGATACTCCATTTTGACACAAACTGTGCCTAACTGTAATTAGACCAATCATACGTTTGGTTTTAGACCGATCGTGTCATTGGACCAATTGTAGCATTAGACGAGTTGATTTTAGACGGATTAGCTTAGAGGACTAATTGTTGTTAGACCGACTGTCCAAGACCAGTTTAAATGAGGCCAAGGACAGTTCACAGTATAGTTCCAGACACAATGTTCCACTGAGTGTCAAAACACCTATGTCTCAAAGCTGAGAGAAAAACATATAATAAAAATTATTTTTAAAATTTAGTCTATCTGTTGCTAAGCGTTTAGGCACTGAAACCAAAGATATGGTTAGATTTATTAGGTTAAGGTTGCATGGATTCATCAATATATGTCAGATAAACTAAAAACAAAAATTATATGACCATATTCATCTGCTGTAATTCTATTTCCTGGTTTGAAGAATTTTTCGCATAATCCTTAATATTATGCATTGGATAGAAAACCAATTAAAGCAGTCATAGGCTTCATACCTGCGGTTTCAAGGGCTTCATCCGCTGACAGAGTTTTCCTATCTTCATCATCAGAACTTTCATTATTAGCTTCTTCACAGCTGTTTACCTCTAACCCTTGAAACAAGTATTGCATGTGGCAAGTAAACTAACAGCTCTATCATGTATTTTATGTTTATGAATAATTCATAGACTTCAAAAGATAAAAAATAGAGCCTAGATTTCTAGTCAGTCTTTAAATCGTGAATTTATATATAAACTAAGCTGCATTCTAACCTTTTAGCAACTTAATATTAGCTAGTTTAAATTAAACTTATAGCGGTAGTGTTATTGTATCTTCCCCATGCTTAGCAAGTTTAAATTCAGTTTACGCAACGATGGTGTTGGTATCATGGAGTTGGAGTGATCATGGAGTTGGAATAATTCAAACCAAAAATTCTAAAGAATCTTAAAAACTAAAAAATTGACAACCCAGTCAATTACCTACATTAGGAACATTTTTATGACTGAATTAAAAAAAGACAAATATGCGCTTGCTGGTGAAAGATTTTGTGATTTTTATTTAAAGATGTTGCTAAGGTTAAACTTCTCACCATCTGAATTAACTATTAGCACTGCCGTTTCATCTTCACATTCAGACATCGCTGAGATCTCCACACTGGTGACGCCAGAGTTCAGCTAGTCTCTAGGGGGCCATTACCGGACAAGCCTGTCGGAACGCAACAACATGCATTCACGTATAACAACCAACCACTGCTATCTACACTGTAACTCAGAGTTGTGAGCATAGAACAAACAATTGCCATAACTCTTAACGCTTTGTCTAGCATAAGTCATACTGAGTTTCTTCTTAACAATGTACTTTGACCCGAGACATCCTATTTATAAAAAAAGTCGTGAAATCCCATCAGTGTTGATCACTACTAGCATTCCTGCTTATTCACAAAATAAAAATCACGCAGTCGTGTGAAATCTGTTTTCAAATGGTTAATGTGGCAATATTGTGCATTTATTAGTAATTACGCTGAACTGTCTCTCGGCGAATTGAGTAGTATCTGTAGTTTAAGACTGTAAAAATAGAACAATGGAATCATTAAAACCAAGTTTGTTCGTCCACGGTGACCACCTTTTTGAGTCGGAAAAGCCTGAGAGCCTTTAAAAAGAAACGTAAAGTGAGAAGACAACTCTTTTTAAGTAGTGCATGCGTCATTACGCAAATAAGTAGATAATATGATTGTGTTTATGAGCATTGGACATGAAACTTAGTGTCTTTGTATACGCATTATGATAGTAATCAACCAATCAAATCAAAACCATTGGATCACCAAATAAAGTACCACAAGAGGTTGAATTTCTTATCAGTATGCTGCATACAAAACTAATCTGATATTAATATGTCAAAAAATATTAATTGCTTGTGGAGTCAAAAACTTATAGACTGTTTTGATGTATTTAACTTTTTCACAATTTAAACATTTTACAAACAGTGTATATCTGCTTTTTATTTGCTATATTTGACAGGTACTAGCTCAAATATAATCGCCTGCCCCCTTTTGTGTCAATAATAAAAAGTGGCCAATAATGGTACGGTATAATAGAGAGTTGATGAGGCCTGTGACGTAATAGCGCTGTGTTTATTTGAGTCATACATTATATTTTAGGTAGTTCAAAGTGTTTAAGAAAAGATAGTTTTATATCAACCCACTGGTGCTTCCTCAGGGCTTGTTTGAATTTGTACTTTTCTCCTGCAACACAAATTGAACCTTTCCATAATAATCTGGGAAGTAAAATGATTATAATGTAAATAAAGTCCGAATGACAGTAAAATTGCTATAAAAGTATAAATCGCTATATGGATACGCATTAGCATTTTGCTTATATATAAATAGTAAATTTACAGGTAGAAATAAAGAATTTCATTATAATTCACTAAAGCATAGATACATTCTTTTGGGTTAAACTATGTTGTAAAGTGTCAACTTGCTGTAAAAAAATTTCTAAAGTTTTTGCAAGATTTGGTTTATTAAGCACACAAAATACAGTACATAAAATATTTGTATTGAGGTACGGCACCGATCTACAACATTTAATTATCATTAGTATGGCTAGTTTAATTTCTCCCCTTTTCCAATTCTAAGATTGTTGATGAATTGTTTCAATATCAACATCTGATAGAGATTTAGTTTTTCCAAGATCTTTCAGTAAGTTTTGCTTATGTTTATATTTTGCTAAATGCTTGCTTAGCATACTAGGTTTTTTGATCCTACCCAAATAATTTGTTAAAGGTGCAGCAATATAAAAAGTTTTTATTACTAATTTGTTTTAGTAGCATAATATTTTAAATCTTGACAACCAAAATGTATGATTATGCTATGCGATACATACTACACTCAAACATGTATCATTCAAAATTTTATCGCTCAAAAATGTATCGCTCAAACATGTGTCGCTCAAACATGTATTGCTCAAACTTGTACCATTCAAATATGTATCGCTCAAACATGTATCGCTCAAAAATATATCACTCAAAAATGTATCGCTCAAACATGTATTGCTCAAACACGTATCGCTCAAATATGTATTGCTCAAACTTGTATCGCTCAAATATGTATCGCTCAAACATGTACCGCTCAAACATGTATCACTCAAACATGTATCGCTCAAAGATGTATCGCTCAAAAAGATATCGCTCAAACATGTATTGCTCAAACATGTATTGCTCAAACATGTATCGCTCAAACACGTATCTCTCAAACATGTATCACTCAAAAATATATCACTCAAAAATGTATCGCTCAAACATGTATCGCTCAAACATGTATCGCTCAAACATGTATCGCTCAAACTTGTATCGATAAAACACGTATCTCTCAAACATGTATCACTCAAAAATATATTGCTAAAAAATGTATCGCTCAAAAATGTATCGCTCAAACATGTGTCGCTCAAACATGTATTGCTCAAACATGTATCGCTCAAACTTGTATCGCTCAAATATGTATCGCTCAAAGATGTATCGCTCAAAAATATATCACTCAAAAATGTATCGCTCAAACACGTACCGCTCAAAAATTTATCGCTCAAACATGTATCGCTCAAATATGTATCGTTCAAACATGTATCACTCAAACGGGTATCGCTCAAACGTATATCGCTCAAACATTTATCGCTCCAAAGCTGTCTATTAAATTAATTGCAAACATTGTGGAACATAAAATAGAATCCTAGAAGTTTCTGAGTTATCACAGAAAGTTTTGCGAGTTAAAAACAAAATCAATGCAGATAGAGGATAAATCTAAATTTGTAAGTTAATGTAACCAAATACAAACATGTAACACATTAAACAGGCTTTCTGAAATTCAAAAATACGATGCTTCTTTTTGTCATCACTTTCACCCTGATACAATATTTTTTACACTTTACAAAGCAAAACATATTTGTTGTAATTTTCTAAAATTAAGTTTTTAATTCAATTGGATGAAAGGAATAATTTCGCAACAATACCGAATTGTATAATCAGAGTTTCTCAAAGAGAATTCACTCTTGTTTTTGTACGACCTCTAGACACGTTTTCAAAGTATTGGTTAAAAATGTAGGCTAGTTACATTTATTATACATGTAAAATAGTTTTTATTTTGTTTAGATAACGTGCACTCAATTCTAAAATTTTTTTAGAAGTTTGCGGTTTAAATGGTTTATTGTCAGTAGTTGGATAAAAAAATCAAATTAGTCATTACCAAGTACAGCTTTTTTAGCTTTCCGGTTTTTTATAATTTTTGCTTAGAGCCCCGTCTCAAATGTTGCTTTGTGATAATAGCAACTTCAAAACTATTTCAAGTTTGAGCAGACAAAATCTGTTTGCTTTACAAGAGTACCTGGTAATTCTCATACGCTGTGGAACAACAACTCTATGGAATTCTTGCTAAATAGTGCCTAATCAGCCAATGTTTAGCACAGCACCTTGCAAGTTTCATTCTAAAAAAATTATTTCTGTAGCGAGGCTAACATTCAGAATTCAAGAAATATCAAGCTCATTCAAAGTTGCACTGAAATAAATATCCATATAATCATATTTGCTAGCAAGTTGGAAATATATATATATTATTTGGCAAATAGTGAGTTACATAGACTTAACAATTCTGACAGACATCTGTCCTTAGAAACATATACTCTAAATAAATTATAGCATACATTGCTTGTGACTTTAACAAAAAATAGAACTTATAATTGCTGTAAAATTTAAAAGCAATGCATAAATAATATAAACTAAAAATAAGTAAAGTTGCTAGACAAGCGCTACAAACTACCCAAATATTTCAAATTCTTCTTTTCTGCTGTCACGTGTTTGCTGACTATTGATGACACTACTGAGGATCGGCCGCATCGCAATACACTTTCACAGTCACAAAACTTCTCGCTGCTACACGCAGAAATAGCATAGGTATCTAACACACAGTTGCTGGACGCTTGGAGTGGAGTTGTCAGCTCCTTTTTTAAAATGTTTGATTTTAAAGAACAATCTTCGATATTTGATTTTGTTACTGGTGTGCTATGGCTAGGAATAGATTGACTTTGTCCTTCCACACATCGAATGGCCTCAGGGCTCTGAAAGTTGGACCCAGATGATTTCCCTGAACTATCAGTAAGCGTCAGTGTTGAGTCTATGACTATAGGCTGCTCAGACAAAGTGATAGCACTAATATTGGGCAGCAAGGCAGAAGTATATTGCTGCACAAGAGGAAGCGCTGTGCTGTGTCTTTGGAGGTTTTGCTCATGCTCTGGTCGAACAGGCTCATCATTAGCATAGGCTTGTAGGAAAGACGACTCCGTATCCAAGGAGCTGACCATTGGCGCTCGTTCTGGTTTTTGTAGCAAATTTGTTGTTGCTACATAACGCTGAGCTTTTATTGAGCGACGAGGCAACTTGTGTATGACACGTTCAACTTGGTAATTCTCTTCATCACTTGAAGATGTGTAATCTGGAAAGAAAAAAAAAACAATAAAAAGACAGAGTCCTGCAGTTGCTCGATTGTAAAATTTGACACTTCAGAAATAAAGTACATCAGTTTTTTATTCTTTAGTTGTAGTACCAATCTAGATCTACACTACAAAAACATGCTCAGAGCAAAGTTTGTCTTAGTCAAGGCTATCGGAACAACTTATATTTTGAAATCAACTTTTAACAAATAAGGTAATTGGCTAATAAAATGTTTTTTTTACAATAATTTGGCAACTTACCTAACTCTGGTACGATTGTCTGTTCTAAACTGAGAGCGGTGGAGGATCTATCTAACTGGGACATTGGAGTTGCCTCATCATTGGAATGTGTTGGAGAACCCATAGAGCTGCAACCTGAACTGCTTTCAGTATAGCCTGTTGATCTTTTAATTGCTGGAGCGAGAGGTTTGGGACGTTTCCCAAACAACTTCTTTAGAGTATTTGTTCGACCTGCAACGAATCAAATCGTTTGAAATCAAAGTTTTTCTTATATTTAGATTTAATCTTTCATCAGTTTTACAATATTTTATAAAATTAGGCAAACCAATGAATAAAATATTACATAATACAAAAAAAAAAATTTAAGCTAGTTACTATAGGAAAACTTTATCAACATAGTTTTTTAAAATAGCTCAAAAATGCTAAGATTGTTGTTAATTTTGCCTTTTTCACACGTTTCAAACTTTACACTACTGGCCATTCAACATACTTTTGGCTTTTCCTTTCCTTGCTGCCATCAGACTTGCTGCTGCTAGCTGGAGTTCCAAAGGCTGTCTATAAGATTGAACGGAACTCTTTTTCTGACTAATAAGGGGTTGCAGTCTAAAATGGATAAAAAGGCCAAAATTAACAATCTAACCTGAAAATTCATTAAATAGAAGAATGTGATACAACCAATGTCACAGAAATGTGTGCGGTTTAAATTTGAAGAAATAACATCCAAGTACCTGTACATGACATCATGTGATATGTCTGGCTACTACCTTAAAAATTACGTATACAAATAAATGCTATTAATAGTACTAGTTATAGTGCTAATTTACAAACAACTATTGTGATGCAAATCATACCAAGTTCTTCAGACTCTCTATGTGTACCTATTCTAGAGCTGAGACGTAGAGCGTGAGATACACAAAAAACTATCTTTTGTGTAAAAGCGCGCAGTACAGCATCTTCGATATCAAAAGTTTACTAAAAATTTCAAAGCGTTTAAAAAAACAGTATCTTAGAGTACTCTAACTTAGCTAATGCATGAATATTATATTTTAAATCATTGGAGTTATCTACCTCATTAATAGCTTACTGCATGTATATTAAGTGCACAAAACCTACTTTCGTGGAGATTGCTTGGTTTTTACATTGCGTCGCTTGGGTTGCTTCAAACTAAGAGCTACAGGGTTATCTCCTTTTTCATATTCATTAAATTTGTTGGTCATCCTTTGGAGGTGTCCATCTCTTGTCAGCAGGTAACCGCTGTCTGTCAACACAAATAGTCGCAAGTGATAGCAATGTAACAGTCAACAATAATTCGATAATCATCGGTATGATACAAACATCTAGAAACGTCAGAAACTATTGTTCAACTTCGCTAAGATAGCAGATGCGACATCTTTGTGTGTACAGAGAGCAAACCAATCAATCACGCTTGTCCGGCTAGTGAATGGTTTCAAGAAGTCAATAGACTAGGTGACCGAAATAGTTCAGCGCTAAAACTTGCTGAGAAAATTTTAAATTTTGTCAGCTGGGAGTTAAAAGCTTTTAAAAATTTTTCAGCAGCGCCTAAAGATCAATAATCTTCATTGTTGTTTTGAAACTATAGAGATCCATTTTTTTGACTTGTTATTCAATATTATGAAAACTAGACAAAAAACAAACAGATGCAACAGATGTTAAATAAGAGAGTTGACAGTGTTACGAGGTGACAAAAGGATGCTAGAAAAGTAATCTAACGCAATTGAAGTTTAAGCAAATGTCAGTATTCATTCATTTGAATTTAACAAACTTCATCATTCGCTCCCTTTGTCCGTGACACCGGGTTACAGCGTTGTTTACCTAGTCACTATTCAACGCGTTTGAAAGAGCGCATAATAGAATCAGGAGATAGTGACACGCGCTTGTACCATCTTCTTTTTCACAGCAGTCATCTTTATGAAAGATGGCTGCTGTGGATAGTTGATGAGATGTTGTATTGGTTCAGAAAATATCGGTTGGCTTGGAACATATTTGTATCTAAAAAACTTTACACTGATGTCTGGTTAAATTATAGCAAACAGACTGTATTGACTTTTCTGTAGATATATCACCTCTAGGAAACCATGGTTTGAGCCGGAAATGTTATAACTCTACGTGATACCACGGAGTGTTTAACAATTTTTCAGTTTTCATTTTTAACATCAAGGCAATGCCAAAAAGTCACACGCTAGGATTTCCTGAAATTGCATGGCTAATCGGAGAGGAAATGGTTTAAAAGACTGAATTTTCACCAATTGATAAATTGAATCGATTAATCTTGAATCCATGAACTTAAAACTGACAAGAAATCTAGGTCACACGTTCCTATTTATCCTAATCTTTGGCCCTCATATAAAGTATCAAATAAGTAAGAAATCATATAAAGCATAAGTTCTTCCTGAACATAAAATACATGACAGAGCTGTTAATTTACTCGCCACATGCAATACTTGTTTCCGGAGTTAGAGATAAACAGCTGTGAAGAAGCTAATAATGAAAGTTCTGATGATGAGGATAGCAAAACTCTGTCGGCGAATGAAGCCCTTGCAACAGCAGGTATAAAGCCTATGATTGCTTTAATTGTTTTTCTATCCCATATAAAATATTGAAGGTTATCGAAAAAATATTTGAAACTATGAGAGAATATAACAGTAGGTGAATGCGATTATTATCAGATTATTATTATGTTAATTATCAAACCATCTAATATATATGTGTTTATATAAGTTTTTGCATCTAAATATTCCCTCAGTCAAAACAAAACTGAATTTTGAAAACGTAAGTTGTATCATATTGTTTTGTGGGAATGTATCATAAAATGGCGTCCTTCAAATATACAAGCAGCTCTTTGACTTCCACATTTGGTGTCAGTTAAAATTTCCAGTTTTAATAACTGAATTTTTCAAAAAAACAGTTTTGAACACCGCTGAAAAACAGATATCTACATTTAAACTGCAAAGTTCAAACAAAATTTAAACTTCATTATATTTTTTTACAAAATTTTATCTCATATGTAAACTAAAACCTTTGACTCATAAAGATGGTGTTAGTTCATGACGATTGGTTTTTTAATTGAGAGCATTAAAACAGTGTTATCACCAAACACATTCTTTTTATATAACTTTTAATAATCCTCCTGTTAAACAACCCAAAGTAAACTATATTTCTTCATGGTTTATTATTGTAAGAATTCTTCTGTTCAGTGTTTTTTTCTTCCATGCTCACCACTAGTATATAAACTTTGAAAGAGTAGGCAAGCCAGATTTGGTGTGTAGAATGGAAAACAAAATTTTGAAGTCCTCTGGTTGTCTGCGCTCATTGGAATGGTCAAACCACCGAAGAGCCACTTTTTGTTGTAATAAGAAACATGTTAAGACAAAGGCTATCCACCCAGCAATACCTAACCTTTATAATATGAGACAAATATAATTAAAGCGAGTCATGCAAATGTCATTTGTGTGCTTGGTTTAAATCTAAAAGTGGCCAGACCGAAGATCTGTCAGCTGAGACTCTGTCTTATAAAGACTGTCTCACATCAGCTTGTGAAAACTCTACATGTTTATGGCGAAGACGAATCCTTTGTAACCAGGTTTGCTGCAACTGAGTTGAAGTTGTAGAATGGGATATTTTGCCGAGAGCTGCATAGAATTACATAATTATTACGCTGATCCAATCACAGCGGTTCCACGCTTTCAACATAGTAGGAAATGGTGCAGCTGCTATTCTTTACAAGTAGTTGCAGACGGCTCTCATATAGTGAAAGAAGATTGCTAAATCTGGTAAATTGCTAAATCTGGTAAATTACAGTGGATTGCAATGTAGTGTCAAAAGTACATTTCCAAACAAATCAACTGCTGTTCATCGCCATTGATTTACATTTTTTTGAGGTTATTTATGCTTGAAGTTATTGAGCTAAGTGTTTTTCCATCTAAATTTTAATTTAGTCATATACATACAAACCAACTTTACTATGTAAAACAGATGTGATTGGCTATGATAGAAGTTACATCTGCTCTTGAATACAAACTGACTATTCCCAGGGCAGTTGAGATCGTTGAGTGCTGTCGTGTTGATTTGTCAAAATATCTATTATAGAAAAAACATTGTAAAATAACTGCCTTTAGCAGGATCAATTTTTTGTAGCTTCACATATTTCAATGTAATGAAGGATGCTGCAAAGTGGGTCAGTGAGCGATCATCAGGCTTATACTTATCAGACTCCTACTTACCTGTGAGAGACAGTTTTTTTTCCGTCAGCATATCATTAAGGGCTTCAAACACCACATGGTCAGGAGGAACTGGTGCCTGATGGAATTGACAATATAGACTGAGTTTTGACTTGATCGATGTGACAGTTGCAGGGACGTCACATCCATTTAGTTGCAGTATGATGGAAGACAGGACAGCGGGTAATGTCAGAGAACCCAGTGTGTTGGTACTGACCACATTTATCTGGAAAGTTGCCAAATTTCCTGCAAACAGAATTTTTTCATCTAGCAGCAACTAGGCTAAGTGGTAGGTGCCCCACGACATAACACCAATCAACTATGCAAAAAGTAACACTAACCCTTTGTAGCTACTTTAAAAAAACCAAACAATTTTTTGGCGAAATGAGTGCTGCCATATTTAATTATCATTGCAACCTAAGTTATCATAAAGGAAAGATCTTTTTGATGGTCACACCATCTGTCATCGCTTTTACGATCTTGTGGATCACCTCAAGCAATTCATTAAATCTAGACCCTCCAGTTATAATTTTTTCAAGTTACTCAATCATGTACTGGTTATTATAAATTTACAATAAAAACTAAAATTAGATGCAAGTATGAACTGTATAAAAACTAATTTTATAACACCATTACATTAGAGGTGCTAATAAGCGCAGATTTTGCAATAAAATAATAATGAAACAGTTAAGCTGGCATAGAAAACTTGCATCAATGCAATCATTTAATTAAAACCATCTTTGTTTTGCTTGCCAAACAGACTAGTACAGCCTAAAACTGTGCAGTAGATTATGAGAAATGATGTAGGTGAGTCATCCAGCAACAAATATTACATGTAATTACGACAGGTTGCAGCGAGTAGTAACAGGTAACTGCAATGAATAAACAGCCATTAATATCATCTGGAGAGCAGCATTAGCAAAAGCCTCTCTTCACTCGATGGATGTAAGATTTAATATTGATATCTAAAGGTGTGAGTGCGCAGGTTCTACTCAAACCCCAGCTGTTTGCTTTGTTTGTCCGCGTGCTTGTATTAATTGTTTCTATTATTCACCTAAAAGAATCAATTTAAATAGAGCATACACTCTCTTTTGTACTGCGATATGACAAGCCAACAGCTGGGTGAAACTAACCCGTAGTCGCCAAAGTGCTATCCTAAAACAACCTTTAAAAGTTATTTTGAGAAAAATTCGACATAGATAAAGAGGGCGAAATTTCTGCATTTGACACATAATGGAAGAAAGTTAGCTAACATTATTGCATATGCGGGTCTCATCATTCAAATTCTATCATAACATCTTTTAGTTAAAACCCTCCGATTAAAGTATATGTGGTAATATTAGTCAGTAAACAGACTATAATTCAACAACAAAATCAGATCGCCTACAGCGGCTTCATAATCCTGCAATTTGCAAGCCAATACAACACAGATTACTACCATGAGCTTAGGTTGAACATTTCTGAAGAGCTTTGGAGTAATGTGCTTACCGAAATATACAATTTTATATCCTAAAGGTGGACTGAGTAGTTGCCTATCCCAGGCGCCCTTGAGTGCATCCATGTGCTTTCTTGTGCCAGATATGAGCAAGGTGTGGGGGCAGAGAAATCCAACGAGGTTCATCTTTCTTATTGCCTTTTGCATTATTGGTTCGTTCCAGAAAGCGTCTCGATTCGCGAAACGAAACCGTTTGAAAATATGTTCACCGCTGTGGTGTCGTTTTTTGTCATAATCTTTGCATAATCGCAGTCCAATAGCAATTGTCTGAGATGGTAACTGTATTTTCCTTTTAGCCTCTTCAACCATAATGCAGACTGAAATAGCAAACTGAATATTACTAAAAACTCATAAAATTTACACAATACATAATAAACAATTTGCCTTTAACATAACACACACAAAAATTTAATGAAATATTTATAGTATTAGTGTTATTTTTTGTTTAGATGTGACTTTGTCTTGATTTGTTCGTAACCCCAAATATATAAATACAATTACTACATTAACGTAAAACGTAGGTTATATTACTTAGCAAAGACAATTACGATCAGCGTCTAAATGCCCTTGATGATGATGAGCTAAATGTGTTTTTAGACTTATGCAGTTAAAAATAATCAGATCGCATCTCCAATCTGCCTGACCATTCTACTTGCCCAGAAAATCTAGTACACTTTACGCCAGAAACTTTATACACTGCATTATATAATGTAGATGGCAACAAGACCTTGCCATTCACATTATAGAAGAGCACTACACAAAAAGAGCTTTTTCTTTCAATACGCATAATTTGGCTATGTCATGGTCTAGTTTGATTTGAACTATATTGACCAGTGATAGGTTCATATCTATCTATTTATTTAACACAAACTCGCAAGTTTACCTGAAGACAAGAATCACTCACCACTGTAATTGTCGGAAGACACTCTCTAACTAATTACATACGGTTGGAGCTCCTGTGTAGGTCCAAAGAATATATAGAACAACTAATCAACCAATCAACTCGCAAGATAAACTATTGCAACAAATGCAATGACACGATTGGTCAGCTACTTGAACAAACGGAATAGGTATAGCGTGAATAAGGCACTGAGCTACACACATTGTTGTCTAAACCACAAATGCTTGAATGACCAATGACCAGTTACCTTCTAAATTTTCATTTATTGTATGGTCTAGCTATTTCCTATCTCATGTAAATAAATTCTTAGTTTTGATAACGCATCGCATTAATAAATTTTTATGTATAAAAGGTTCACTTTAGAGTGTGGTGCATTAACGAAATGACCAGAGTGATTAAACCAGAGGGAATGGGAAATGTTTAGAGTCATAGTAGATATTTTAATTTTTTAATCGTCCGAAGAAAGTACTGGTAATTTGAAAACTTGAAACAATTAGCCTAAAAAATAAAAGTTTGCTTTTATGGCCAACTGTTGCCCTTTTTTCTTTTTTATTGTACGGTTCTTGTCAGGCATAATTTGGAAAGAATTTTTGTTTAAAATGAAATTATTGACAATTAAGTAATATATAAAAAGCCAGGGTAGCAATGTATTAACTCTAACTGATCTCATAAGCTTTGCTTAACTTATTTATATTTCTGTGTATTCCCCTCGTTTATCACCAGTTTTATTGTTAGAGAATTCTCCTCGGATAGACAGACACATCTCTAATTGAAGGAAAGGCGAGATATTCGATAGTGAAGAGGAATGGAGATAAAGGGAAATAATATTAGCTTGTACTACGACCTTCTAAAGGTTGTGGTGGAGAAAGCACTACGGTCATTGTTAGTGTACAGGAATGAAGCACCGCAAGCCAACCGCACTTTTCAACTCATTCATAAATCAGTTTGTTTAGTCTCCGTGTTTAGTGTCGCCCTTCTCTCTATGGAAGATGGACAAGACACATCCTAGCCCAAGAACTCATACTATTCAAGTCGGGACGATCTGCTACTCCCCTCCAAGACAATGTGTAAGATGGCATTCACTGATAGGAGTTCTGTTTATTTAATACTCCCATCTTATTGAAGAATTTGTGCAAACAAAATATGAGATACAAATTATTGTCTCACTGGAGATAAAATGAAATTATTGTTAAAAGCCTTGAATTGTATTTTATGATCTTCGCGCCACAAATTTTACCACAGGCCACCACAACCGTCAACATGGTCAAGCGAAGTAAAACAATACTTCACCTCAAAATGGTGAAAGACAAATATCGTCTGAATACACCAAACTTGTTGTTTTCGAGAAGTTGGCAATTTCACTTGAAATATGACCGGCATATGAAATAATGCTGGTACAACATCTATGCATTAGTGGTTACATTTCTTTAGCTGTCAAGTTTTAATAAATATATTATAAAAACGGATTATTTAACTGCAGAATTATTTAGAGATGAGATTTCTTGTGGTTGATAGTGACCTTAATGAAAATAGGAAGTGGTAAGTCACCGCAAACAGAGCATAAATAAGGAAAAATTACCGCAAGGTCGTCTGACAGCGGTTTAATGTGAAATACCGCAATTCAGTGCTTAGAAAGTAAAGAATAGAATGATACTGTAACGGATAAGAGTCAAGTGGCAAAGCCTGTAGGGAAAAACCACAGAATGTATCCATTTGCATTTATCTCTTGGTGTCATCTTTATCAGAACAAAGCAGAACAAATAAAAATACAGCTAGCATTACATTCAATGATGGTGCATTACGTGAACACTTATCCAATGCACAAACAAGGCACTACCGCCAGGAATAGCAGCTAAAATTATGCAACAATCTAAAATAAAATTAGATAAATAAATACTATAATCAGTCGAGTTTATAAGAGGAAGACAAAAATAATATAATTCTAATCAAAGATAAATAGCTTGAAAATAAATTAATTAACGGTATCTGCATAGGGACGGATGCACTTTCTGCTGTCTCGCTGCTGCCTGAGCTCCAAGTCTTTGAGTTGAGATTTTCGAAGGAACTCGGAATAATGTCTACGTTGTGCAAAGTGAGTGGAAAGAAGCGGAGGCACATAGTCGACAGCGACTCTCTTTTGTGAAGCTGTACTACCGGAGACGACCTTCACCTTGCTTTGCTTTCCCACCGGTACAGCCAAATCTCGTAATGCTTCGTCAGCCTGTACCTGCGCTGTTGTCAGCTGTAGAGCTCGGAGCTTGCTCTTTTCTTTCTTGTAGTCGTCTTCTATCTTAGACGACCTGAAACAGCAAGACAGGTATGAGATAAATATGCCTATTCTACATTTCACAATCACAAGATGAAGTAAAAATGAGAATAGAGGCACAGAACCTTCTGGAAGAACAAAACAAATGTAGACAGCGCTGATGTATTTGTGGCTATAGAGGTCAAAAGTACATGCTCATACTGCCTTCACAATGTTTTATACAGGATCACTAGTTTGTATAATCTACAGTAGCTATATTTATACTAGCCAGGGAAGTTATTGAGCAAATTTTATTTCAGTGTAGTTACTGAAATCATAAGAGAAACCTGCAAACAGCGAAGTTTGCTTGTGCATAACAGAAGCTGCCAATTTGCAATGCAATGAACAAATGCCAACCTGCTGACCTTAGCGCTGATACCATTAAAACTGACACGACTTGGTTTAAAATACTCTAATAATTACTAAAAAGTTCTTATAACAATATAATTATGGGAGTGTTGTCATTCCTACTATATATTGGGATACACAATGATAGGGAAGTGAGGTCTATTTTAGGCTGCTGACTATCAATATCTTTTTGGTTCTGATAAAAAGTACTATGTAGTGATTAAAGCACCTACGAAGCAGCAATGGATACCACTTCTCTTTTATACAGTACACGCTGTTGCCCAAAAGTAGCACACCTGTTTAGCATGTACGAAATGGCTGGTGTACACCAAGGACATTCACAGAATTTTCTATCTCACATGGCACACTCAGCGGGCGCACACACCGGCATTCCAGTGAGCTGAAACTCTTTTTCGTAGGTTAGTTAATGCTCTATAGTGCAACACACAGTGTAGTTTATACAGTGTGTTGCAATATTACTAGTGTAGTTTACACATCTGACTACAATAAAACCAAAACATGAAGGATGGCACACAAACTGCAAGGATGGCACACAAACAGGAAGGATGGCACACCAACAAGAAGGATGGCACACAAACAGGAAGGATGGCGCACAAACTGGAAGGATGGCACACAAACAGGAAGGTTGGCACACAAACAGGAAGGATGGCACACAAACAGGAAGGATGGCACACAAACAGGAAGGATGGCACACAAACAGGAAGGATGGCACACAAACAGGAAGGATGGCACACAAACAGGAAGGATGGCACACAGACAGGAAGACACAAATAACATTCGAATAAGTGCGAATGAGTGAGTCTTTCGAATGAGTGCGAAAAGCGAAAACTTCAAGAAGTCAACGTGGCTACAGATAATGCATCTAAACAGAGAATGTTTGTGTGACCTGCCACCCAAACTTGGATGCTAGTTGTACTCTGCCAGGGCACACAGTCTGGAGAGTATCACTCAGTACAGAAACAAAGACATGATAAACAAGACAAATCAAGCAGACGATTACTGTAAAGATTTTAAGCTAAACTGGCCAGTTTCATCTGCCTAATTGAACTCATCCTGTCAGGCAGCTCCCCAGGGATGATTTCGGGAGTATCAAGTCAAGCAAAACCGATTAGCGAAGCCCCAGTCATTAGACTGCATTCAGCAAGAGCACTTATTAAATATAATATCTTTGAAACGCTAAAGGTAATTAAAGATAAGACGACTCAGGGAATCTTTGACTGTAACTGAGCCAGCTGGCACGAGCAGTGCAAAGTCTTCCCTATATTTTGCACTTGCTGCGAATATTCTTGTTGGCATACATGTATATTGTGTCATATCCTTTAGGGCTTTAAAACTTCTCAGATCAACGTAAGAAACAAAAAAATAAATCAACTGGCCTAGACCAACTGCATGCCCTGGCAACAACTACAATATTTCAGTTAGTAGTAAATGTATGGGTTCGCTAAAACTACCTATAAATAGTCTGAAACTTGTGACATTCTACATAGAAATAATTTAAACATATACAAATTGCTTTATTGGCAATAATTTAATTACAAATAAGTGTTTTCCAAATATATGCCATACAAAAATCATAGAGAAAAAAAAAGGGCAGCAGTTCGCCACTAAATTCGAATAAATGGTTTAACATATAACGTTTAACATATAACGTTTTAAATACCTTTTTCCGTTTTAGGTAGAATATATTTCAGTATTGAATTTCAAAGTTCTAGCAGTGAAACTAATAGATTGAAAGTCAGCATTCAGGCAGCGCTGAGGCAGCTCTGTTTATACTAGCTGACATTTAGATTTTGTCAAACCCTTTACTGAATAGGCTACTGTATATTTTCACCTGGTTAAAAAATTTCTGAAAAAACTGCTGAACTTCCGTTGGAACTCAGTCAATTTGCAAATGACTGTTTAGTTGTGACAACCAATGAGATCAAAACAACCGCAGGCCTGTTTTCCTACACAAAACATTCTCGGTGTCACTTTGTAAATGTAAATACAACAGTTAACATTTTTGCATGCGCTAATCTATATGTATAAATTTCAGCGTTTGACCTTTTGTTAAACCCTGTGTCCAGTTATAGCAATCAAAATCTAGCATTTAAAAAATCTGCATGACACCAGATTTGATCTCAGGACCTCCAGATCTATAAGTGAAAAACCCCATTCATTAGGTTTGCAAACTCAACCATTAAGTCGGATGGAATACAACATATTCATTAGTCAAATAATCATTACATTGATTACGATACCCATGCTTAAAGCACTTGCTTGAGGATTAATAACTAGCACTGTTGACCGTTACGAGTAACGATTGTTAAGCTGGCCCAAAACAGGGTATTGTTTTAGTAAAGATTTTAGTTAAGATCTAGCTTTCCAGAAGTTACTCAAATTCATTAGGTAATTATTCTATTACCGCTGGGCATTCGGACAGTATTTGCAATAATAAGAGCCGTGTCCGTATGTCTGAAGCATTAGCTGGATGATGGGAACAACGATTGGTTCATACAGGACCCTAACCCGTGACATTCTTAACAGTACAACACCGTAACGCCTGGGCTAATCGTTCACCTTCTAGCATTCCAAAATAGTTGTGCACATATCTATTCTCTGTGCTTCATCAGCATGACTGACAATTCTTCACTGCAAACTAAACTAACAGGGTACTAGTACCCAATGAGAATGATGAGCATGTTTACATGCGTAAATCAGTTGCCAGCGTAAATTGGTCAATAGCTTTCTAGCAAAACAAATTGGCTGTCTCACAAATGGGGCAAAAGCTAATGACAAATCATCTCATAGTGCACACGAAGCCCACAGGAAACTAACAGGGGAAGACAACTGAATGGCTGTTGTGTAATTCTTTATACGACTAATAATACTGACTCATTCTATTAAATTGGAAAATCATAATACTAAGTAAGGCATCTTATGCCAATGTACATTTATTGAGGTAGCCCTGCATAAATAGCCTGATGTTCAGATGTGACCAAACAACGATAAACCTGCAGTAACCCATGAGTCAGCACCAAACCAAGGCTATTATATGATTATATCCAGTCTATTTCAACTCATCTTTGTAACTTATAGTATCTTGTTGGGAACCCAGAAAGGCTTGAGGAAACATCAGAATAAATAAACAAGGTACAATTACAAAGCAGGGAGACCCATAGGTAAACCTCAACACCAGCATCACACCAAACCTTTCACCACTGACTCTTCATTACATTATAAGTTGAAGGACTTATTCTGAGTGTTTTTTTATCTGTAACTTGTTTTTGTCAAGCTACTGTATGAAATAGTCCAATTGCTCGACTCCAACCCCTGACAATGCAATATCTTCCAGAGACAGTTTGGTTTAACAATTGTTGACTTTCTTTCTATTGAAAACTGTTCTTAACACAAAAACACAAATATCCGCGCCATTTCCCGTGACCAATATGAACCAAGATCCCTCATATACTGGTGAGTAGTGAATGGTTTATACAAATTAAACAGTATGTCAATGATTGCGTGCTGCGGTGTTCCCAACACAGTTTATCAGCGAATACAATTTTACATTTGATGATCTGTTATGTCAACAAAAACAATCTTTAACATATACTAATATAAAAAAACCGTTTTACTGGTAAGTTTAGGCCTACCTTCAGCTAGACTTCCTTGGTACACTTACAAACGCATAAGGTTCAAATGAGTACTAAAATACAAGTCATATACGATCACCGTAAAATTCTAACGGACCAAACACACGAGGGATTTTATTGCGAGCGTCATGAGGAGCGTGGAGATATCGCTGGCGTGTGCCTAAACACACTTGAGCCATTTACCAGCAAACGATAACGTGGGCACGTTCACAAACTGCCGATAAAATTCTGTGTCAATAGTTTCTTTGGAGTTGTTAATAAATTCAGGTAAGTCAATATGGTGTCGTCTAGGCAACAACGTAAACAACTTCCGCTTTTGTTATTAGGCACGTCTCGCTTTCACGGATTGTACACAAAAAGACATACGAAAAAACGACTATTGTATTTTTAACAGTGATATTTTACGCTTTTTATATATAGTTTAACTTGTAATTGTTTTTTGTATTTAACATTAAGCATTGATCGACCTCAAGATGGTCAACCTGCGCAATGATTGACTCCAAATGTTGATTTTCGACTGGTTTTGTTGTAATTTTTGTGTGTTTGTCGTACAGGAGGTGCTTTTATTATATTTATGAACAATTTAGTGTTCGTTCTGATGATGTTTCATTCGTAACAAAATAGCAAATTGTCGCTGCTGTACATTGGTTTAACATCGATGAAAAATAATTACCTGCCATAAAATTGTATCCTGGGAAAAACCAACCAATCGAAATGCATTTCGTTAGCGATAGATTTGTTTACAGAAAGTCTAGCGTTATCGCTCTGCATGACCTCGCTGAGCGAGTTCTAGCGCAGATTAGTACCACGCAGCACGATATCGCGCCAAATAGCGCCTAGTGTGTTTTCACCTTAACATTTTTGCATACTATGAATGGCCAAGAACAGGGTTAGAAAGGTTACAAATTAACTAAATATAACCCTTACCCTATTAATATAAAGGTAAAAAATTCAGGCTTGCCTTTCCACAAAACATGTTTTATACAAAACGTGCAACTTACAACAATAACTATCACCACAATGATTTAACATTTATGAAACTCACTTGGTATGGCTAGCCAAAGTGAAACCTCATAGACTGTAACTGCGATGACCCATTTACAACCAATCAATTTTCTTTCATAGAAACTTAGATCTAGTGTTTTTATTGCAGTGATTGCAGCAACGTTAAAAACTACACTTGTAACTACAAAGAATTATAATTATTTTAACAACTACGCAGTATTGTATGGCTATTATTTGCTCTAAACAGTTTTCTTAGCAAATGTCAATAATGGCTGCTCTGAATCGTTAATCAATTTCGTAAATCACAACAGTTTCTCAAAATATCGGGGAGACAGCGCATTGCTCGGCTGCGAGGCGGTGAAAGTAACACGAGCTTCCAATAATAACTGAATCCCATCCAATACAAAGTCATGTAGGCGTATGTATGGATGTATGTGACTTCGACTTCCAGTCATTTGTAAACTGAAACTAAATAGTATATCAAATAAGCTATGAAAGAAACTTGAAAGTTTAATAAGTATCCGTAAACGAAACTTATAGATAATTAACCTATCAAATGGGATATATAAAAACCGCAAGCATTTATCATACAGTTGTAGTATAATTCACAATAGTAATTGTAGATTAAACTATTAATTATAAATAAACTTCCATTAAACTGGGGAATATTAATGCTAAAGGCTGGTTCACACTATATTGTCGTATTTCGGCATTGACTCTACAATACTTCGGTGATCATCAATAATGATCATCAATCATCTCGACGTTAATTCCAGAGTACTTCAGTGATCGTCGATGATAACTATGTTCAAACTATCACAAACCCATCCGTGTTTGCATCAGTAAATACTCCATGATGTAGTGCTATCTTTTCTCTAGCTAAATTTTCGCGAAGAAACCTTTTTGTTGTCGAGAGAGTGAAATCAAATACTAGCCCCGCAGCAAATGTCATAAATGGAAATAAATAAATCACGCATTTGAAAGGCGGTCGTCGATGCTGGGCAAAATTTGACAGCTGCAACCTTTCCCGACGTGTCCGCGTTGCTTCGTCGATGCCATCGATTTATGGTTCACATAATTGACGATGAACGCCGAAAGGAAAGCGTGGATCTACGGCGATATAGTGTGAATCAGGCTCAAGCTAAGCTGCGTTCACACCAGCCAATTTACAAATAGAGCTTTTGTGGCAGATCTCTGAACGTTTTTAATCATTCTAAGTCAATATTTATGCGCTAGAATGAATTAAGCAGTAGCCTACTATTGGTGAGAAAACCATTTATTTTTGAAGGCTGCTATAAGGTGAGAATATCACTGGTTATTACGCAATATACCATAAACTTGGCTCAGCGCAGCAGTGAATAGCCTACAGACTCAAAAGCCATAAAGTTAACACTTTGTTATGTAATAGCAGTGTTGGACAATTAAACCAACAAGACCCACCGTTGCCAGATCACTGCAGCTAATAAATGTTTAACAATTAATGTACCTATTTTACTTTGAATTTACCTCTCATGCTACTGAATATATGCAGGCAGACACGTTTTTGTATATAGATCAAATAGCAACATCCAGGGGAATAATTACGCATTCAATTATACAGAAAGATACTGAAATCATAAAAGGGTGGCTCCACAGACTGTTTCATACAAATACAACCACCAATTCGCTGAGAACATTCCATCGACACTAGTTTTAGCGAGTTAGTGATTGCTTAGTGACCTTTCAAAACACTCATTTGAAATGAACTAATTCCGTTCGTCAAATGTTTGCAACGAGCAAACATTTGACATTTTGGAAAGCCCATAGAAATGAGATGCTACCATGATAACAATTTTTGCTCAATGGACAGCAAATGAAGTATAATAACCGTGAATGTACACTTCTGTTAAAAATATACAAAAAAATCAGCAATTGACAGTAGTTTTTTTAGATAACAGCAATTGATACAGTAGTTATTTCAACAAAGTATAACTTGGTAAGAATCTGAATATTTGAAACACTTTCAAATTTAAATAAATGCGTAGTAAGTTTAAAAACAAAGATTTAATAATTTTTCATCATTTAGTTTGACTGTAGATGCACTAGATGTAGATGCACTAAATCAGGGATTCCCAACTGGTGGTCCATGGACCCCTAGGGGTCCGCAGGAGAATTTGAGGGGGTCCACAGGCTGGTGCCTGAATTAGTTTTTCTAGCTAGTTATTTACAGCTATTTCTGTCTTATAGTGGTTGAATCAATGATAGAAAACCCTAAAAGGATAGGCGATGACTATCATATGGGTGGGGTTTAATGATCGAGCTCTGTTGGGATTGTCCTAGCCTGGGTTTCGGGGCTAATGCGATTCTCGCGGGATGGTCGCATTGTCTTGTTAGGTTTTCGGGTCCGGACTTTTATCACCTATGTGCATCAATCGCTGGATAGTACCTGATTTCCGGTTAGTAGTACAAAACAACAAAACCTGTAACCAGCAAACACGTAATTCTTTCTCCCCCTTCAATCTCAACGATATACTAAGATCCATGAAAAATAAAACATTTCAATTTACAATGCATTGTTATAAACACCATATATTATGATGTTTATAGAGGGGTCTGTGGCTTTTAGATAAGGAGCTCAGGGGTCCATGGCTCCGAGGTAGTTGGGAACCACTGCACTAGATGTAGATGCACTAGATGTAGATGCACTAGATGTAGATGCACTATATGTAGATGCACTACATGTAGTGCATCTACCTGTAGATGCACTAGATGTAGATGCATTAGATGTAGTGAATCTACATCTAATGCATCTACATGTAGATGCACTAGATGTAGAAAGGAGATAGATGTAATAGTACGAGTAATTGAGCATCAGTGAGAATATAATAGAGAATAAGGAGTGACTGATCATCCTTATATACAAAAACGATTTTAAAGAAATGAAATTTTTAGTTCCATAGCATACTTGATACTATCGTAATACTTACTTTTAAAATACATGATTTAAATTAGTGGAGTGTATCTCGTGTTTGTAACATTTAAAAACAAATAAATAGTTTCAACTTAATCCTATTCAAATGACTAGTTGAAATAGGTACAGGGTCTATAAATTTGATAAAAAAGTTCATAACTATTTCCGAAACATTCAACATGCAACTATGCACATCTAATACACAGGATTTATCAAAACCGGGAATATCTAAGAATAATCTAAATCTCACTGTAGACTATGGAAGGTTTTTAGATAACCTTTGCTTTTCAGCTTTGCCGACGATAAAGTGATTGTAAGAAACCAGAAAAATTACGGGTCAAATATATGGACACGGCAACCACCATACGAGTTTAAGTAGGCACAGTTGGAACAGTGCCAATCGCACTTGTTAAAAAAAAATTTCAGATTCAAAAACTAATTAAAGCAAAATATTAAAACAAATTTGGTGTAGTATTAGTAAGCAAATGATAAAAAATATAGAAAACAAATAGAGGCGTTAGCAAAGGTTTTACAAGCATTTGAAAACAAGAAAATGTAACAGCTGTCAAAAGAGGCCAACTATATAATTCCTTACAATAAACAGTATTAACTTTGGCACGATACTTAAAACCCGGTATCTCTAAATATTGTTATAAAGTTGAACTCGAGCACCCTCAAGCCTACAATGGTCAAGAAGTGAACTGGACTGCATGAGGATCAGCTGACAACACAAGTGACAGGACTGACAAGTCTCAACAAATAGCTAATATATTCATAGAGTTGGAAAACCTGTTGGCAACTGTCATAAGTCTGCTACAATGTTTCCTTATGCTCGCAATTCGCATGCCATTGGTTTATACAGGGATTAGCGAAGATTAAAGTTTTAAACCTCTGGGATATTTATCAATTTATTTGTTTACAAGGAACAAAATCTAGAAGTCATGAAAGAGGTGAAAAATCTTGGAGATTCACAGGATCGATGTATACACGGTGACATATCAGCACATATGGCGCAAGCCTGTAAGCTGTGTCAAATCTGACAAGCTTTCAGATTTATACTGCACCTAATGATAGCGAAAAACCCTTGAAAAATGCCACCATTTTGTTTACCCTTGCACTGCCTATTAACATCTGAGAACGGTATAAAACTAAGAAGACAAAATATGGTTTGGGAAAACACAACAGATCTGTAACCAAGCATCACCGTAGATCAGAGCTCTAACGGCAAGCCTTGGAGTTTTAGCAACCGTATGTCTAGAAGTAAACCAGCAAAAGGCAAGAAGTATGTGTAAAATATTGAATATTGATAAAACTTATAATTCTCAAAGTGGAAGGTTTCATAATGAACTCCCAGCTTTCAAACAACTTTCAAATGATTGAGCCAAACTCAATCATCTCAAACTGATAGCGAAATTGAAGGCAAAACAATGAAGTATTTACTTCATTGTTTTGTAAAATTTGCAAATGCAAATTTTTTACTACTCTCAAAACAGTAAACTAGACTATGAAAGACATCTTTTAAAAATATTTCTATTGATACAAAGAAAACCATGACTGTTTCAACCATAGACCTATTCACTATACTATATAATATAGTTAATAAGTCTATGTATAGTTAATTATGTCTATTTACTATAGGTATAGTTAATAGATCTATGTATAGTTAATTATGTCTTTTAACTATATAATATAGTTAATAGGTCTATGGTCTCAATTATCACACACATTTTTACAAATAAAAATTCAAATTGTTCCAGTGAACAAGCGTAAAGCATCATATAATATTAACCTAACTAGATTATTAGATGTCTTACATATAAATATGCATAGCTAATAATTTCAAATATTCAGGCTTGGTCAGGTTTACATGCCACTAGAGCAGGGCTAGGGAACCTATAGCTCTCGAGCCAAATGTGGCTCTTTTGGTGGTTGCATCTGGCTTTATGATAAATCGCTGAAAAAAATAATCCATAATTTTTTCTGTTAATTTAAATAACATAATAAAAACAATGCTGAAATTACAGTTACAGTAAGCAAAACAAAAATAGCATCCATTTAATAAAAATATATTTTCATTTGCAGCTTTTTGATGTGACGCTCGCGGCAAAGAGTTTTTAGTGCTTTCCTTACTCTGTTCGGCGCAGGCCGCACAGAGAGTGCACAAGTCATTTTTAGATCAAAAGGTAAACCCTTCAAACTAAAAGATGGCTAAAGAAAAAATTATTTTGAACATTGCTGTTCAAAATACAGCCAGTTTTCTTATAATCTAAAATTGCTCAAACATACTAAATTTGTTGATCTTCCTTTTTCATCTTATGTTGGGGCTTATGGCCTGGGTGGTACAGAGTAGAGGAAAAATATAAAAGCCCAACTTATGTTTTAACCTAATTGATGTATATTAGCATGCTCTCCATCCCTCATTGGAAGAGGTGGGGCGCCATAACATTTTTTTCTAACAGCAAACTAATGACAAAGGCTAAAGTATGCAAAGCTTGATCTGTCAAACGATTAGATGAAAATTCATACACGCAAACAAACAGGGATTAATTTAGTATCTGCTGGCACGCTGTAGAACAATAGTTGCTACAACTGGGCAGCTGCCTGATGGCCAATTACTGATGTTAACTTTCTCTCAAGCATCTTTAGCTGATACTCCATTCAATTGATGAGTAATGGAGGATGAGTGGAGAGGACTCCTAAAATATTATCTCTACTCAACAGAAACATTCTCAACTAATCCTACACTTGCGCTGACGAACATAACCTCTGCCATTTACGGTAAGTGGATGACACGATGACCTACAGTAGCATTAATGGTAGCCTGTGGCACAATGATTTGCAGATAACTGTATGACATAATCGACTATGCGATTGACATGATGGGATTCCTACATCAATCTACGACTGCGCTGCCAACTCATGAACACGAGTTTTGGTATTACTTATGTATCTGGGTCCTATACTATGGCAGTCATGGCCTAGTAGCCCTGACCTGAGAACAGCAGGTCGGGTTTCAAATCGCAGAACAAAGAGCATCTGACCTTAAACTGCTCTCTTATGCAAATCGTAAATGTAGGTTAATTCAAACCCTGACTCAGTAGCTAATAATCACCAAGTTTCCATGATGAGAAGCTACGGCAGATGTATGGTTGATCAATGTATGGCCATGAGTCATTGAGTAAAGAAGAATATTCTATGAGTATGCTGTACGATCTTTGTTTGTAGTGTGTCGATGAACCTGTGTTGATCGACTTATTTTTGCTAATGAAATCATATCAACTGACTCACAAGGTATAAACACTCTTTTGCAAAAGTTCCAGAGTTGGTGGGTGAGTTACCCGCAACGCTTATTAACCATATCCACTAGTAACTAATCATGCATCGCCGATCTGCTTCTGCAAGAAATAGACTATGAATTGGTACAACGAATACCATTGTGATTATTTTCCTTTAATTTGATTAAATTTCAGTAATGCAGTAGAAACAGTAGCAAAACAGCAATTTACTATTCAATTTGAATGTTTCAAACCATGTTGTCTAGTTGTTATGTACAAGAGAAGTATTTTGTAGTCAGAATCGGTTATATTGTATAACCAATATAGATGTAAAATAATAATATAATAGCATCTATAATATAGATAAAGCCGGTAGCTTTCTCACTATATAGATAAACCTTTCAATTTAACTTGTTTTGTGGTTACATTCCAGCTGTCTAGGGTTTTCCATAAATTACATAACCAACCAGCAAGGTAGAGGCTAAACGGGTTTTATGCAAACATTTGTTGCTAAAAAGTCAACGAATCGGAATGGTTCCATCACATTCACCTGGATGCTATAACCCTTGACAATGCTTAAGAACCACCTTGAGCTAGCTCATTCATACCTGTATGTACTGAAAATGACACACGATGGAAACTATTACAGAGTGAAGTGTAAAGAGCAGTGCTTCTGTCAACTCCCTTATATGGTGCAGAGACCTAAACGATTTATCAATCTCAAGAAAAGAAACTACATGTACATGTTGTGATGATGATACGCTTGAGGGGTATGACGAACATCAAGTGGCATGACAAACATAGAAATCTTAAAACGGGTAGGCCTATCATCAACAGCTGACATACTTATTGAAACAAGTCTGACTTGTGGAGCCATGTACATAAAATGGATCAGGACCGGCTTCCACATCAACTATTATGCTCAGAACTATGTGATGGTAAACAAAATCAAGGAAGGCCTAGACTCAGCTATAAAGATGTAGCAAAGAAGAATTTAAAATGGCCGCAGATCAATACAAACTCATAAAAAACGACTGCTTTTAATCGAACTAAATGGAAATCTGCTATCATACATGAGCCAAAACCAAAGGCACCCTTAGTTGCCTCGAGTGATGCGGGAGAATGAGAGAACAACAACTAAAAAGATAATTATTGAATAGTTCGAGCTCCTATTGAATAGCCTGAGCTCTACAGCATGACTTTGACACATAACCCAAAATTCTTAGTCATTGATTATGCTTTGTACGTACGGGGACCAGCATTTGTGTATAGAAATTTGACACATTGGTTGATGTGCTATCACATGACCAACCTGCTGACACATATCACTTTTTAAACACCGAGTAAGGAACCCGCCGTTTAATTTTACGGCTATAAAAAGGGCACATGACAGAGTGTCACCATTACCTTCAAATGATTCTATAAGGCCAATCAGCAAGTTGTTATGATTACCAGCCTCAAATTATGTTTTAGAAAGCTTTGCTATAAGAATGAGTTTGGCCAACCCGATAAAATAGAATGCTAGGTTCTACTACAGGTAGGCTAAACGGGATCAAACCTCAAAAATGAGTTCCTCACAAACAAATCAGTTGCACTTTTGACAGAGCCACACTCAACAGGATCTGTTAAAGTCTTAAATAGCAAAGACAAGACCATTATTAGCTTCCTGTTTATCATCATCTGGTAGCAACATCTACTCTCAATCGCTATGGCCAAAGAACATGATCGTAACTTTGCGACAATCTTTTGACGAATTTGCAAGCATCGACGTTGCAGCTGACACCCCGATGTACGACAATGTCTTTGACTATATTTGTAGCGCTGAATATACATATTTATGACTTTCTCCTGACAGACTAGCCGACTGCCAGTAAACATGTTATCAAAGAAAACTTGAAATGCACTGCAAGAAATTATTTCAGTAATTATATAGGTTCACTCTAAACCGCTCAAAATGGCAAATTTCTGAAAAGTACATTTATTGGGAAAATGTATTTAAAATGAGAAATTCATGCTAAAAATTTAGTTATACAAACTTGTACATATGAATGTTAAGAAAAAAATGCTTTGTTCATGCTCTCTACCTCCTGCATGTTTCTCAGAGTAGATGTCCCAAGCCTGATGCTAGCACTAGTGTTTGCAAAACTTATTTGGACTGCAGTGTGCTCTGACCTATAGCTTGAGCATACAGTCACTCTTCGATAAACCAACTGAAACCGTTCAGCGTTTTTCAGTGTTTTTTGAGTCAAAATGTATAGAAAACCAGTTTTTGATTTAGGTTTCAACAAAATGAGACGTTTTTCATTAGTAAATGCATATCAAAATTAACTTGGAATTGTACTGAAACTCTAAAAGCTAGTAAAAGTGTGACCAAACTAACAAATCCTAGCAATCACGAGGTGCGGACATGTTTACAAAAAGTGTAAAACGTTACCTGAGGGCCAGTCGCTTCTTGTGTGACATTTCTTGAGGGCTCTCTACACTTGATGTCCAAGGGACTCTTCTGACCATCTGTAGAATAAGTTTTTTGATTTACCATATGCATTGCATCATATGAACATAGCACTACCCTAGGACACTTATGTATTCGCCTCAACTAACTTTCGCGTTTTCGCGGAGTCATCCTCTCGCGAAAATTTCCTGAGCGGAACTAAACTATCATAATGAACGAAAACGCGGAATTAAATATAGTGGAGCAGCAGCCTACCATAAAGTGCTCAAAAAAAGTGATTTATTTTATATTAGGATGGACAATATGCTGAAATAATGTTCTAGACCAGAAATTTATGCTGATTCTGAATATCTAGTTTCTACACTTCTAAACTAGCCACCAGACTAATTATAATGTATTACGTGATACAATAAATTAATAATATAATTTTTATAATTTACAAGTTCGACCAGTACAGAGCGGGACTGTGATACATCAAACTAGATCCAAATTTGTAGCTAATTTCAAATATCATATTTTGAGATTTCAAAAACGGATGGATTTAAATTTATATTACATAATATTATTATGTAAGTTATATGCATAACTTGAAGTATGTATTAAATATAATTGTGAATACCACTCAATTCCATGTGTTTTTGGACCAAAATTTGGAGCTTGTTCCGAGGATGTAATTGACAATTCTCTCAACTTACCACAACATTTTCATAATGTATTATGTAATACATGAATTTAATGATATAATTTCAAATTTTGCCAGTTTATCATTTTGGGAAGGCAAAGAGGTTGCAATACATCAATCAAGATCAGAATTTGTAGCATATTTCAGATTTAATATTTATATCTTTCCAAGTTGCATAGAGTTTAACATATACACAATATTATATAACCATTTATTTGGATGAACATCCTGTCTTACAGCGACATAAAATGTCTTTCATCACACCAGAAGGCGATGGGTCTGTGTCATCCATGTGATTTTGAGATTTCCATTATACAAAGTCCAGCCATGATTAGTGGGTAGGGGTGGATCAATTGTTGGCTGCACAGCTCTACGCCATATGGCTGCTTGGTAACCAGCTCTCATTACATGCAGCCTCAATTCATCTTGGGTTGGATGAAGGTTAGCTTGGGAAATCCTTGAGGGAGAGCAATAAACCAAATATCTTGCTTCATTGACCTTTTCAGTTGTGTCAATATTATAAAGCCTGCATATGAGTTTCTCTATAGAGTGCTGAGTATCATCACTTACCTCAAACTCCAAGCCCAAAGAGCTTAATACATTGATGAACTCAGGGTTCTGATTGAGAAAATTCAGAAAGGATTTCTTTCCCTTTGAATAAAATGCGCTGATACTATCACAACCGCTGAGTGCATGTAGACCCAGAAGTGCCTGGTAGTAGGGCGGTGTTAGAATACCTGATACATTTCCAATGTGTATGTATCGCATTCGTTCTTTCTTCCCACAGAAGTAGTAGAATTGATCTGATGGAAGCTCATGTACGCAGTATATACGAATCATAAACACATCTGTATCTTGACACTTTATCATCACCGTACAGTTCGATCCTTTGTCTTCCATGATGGACATTATATGTGCTATCATTCTTGTGTCAGCTTCCTCATGGTCTGATGCTAGACTCACTATATTTTTGTTAACTGGTTTTCCCATCAATTTGAAAACTGATTTTGTTGCACTTGGAAGAAAATGCTATGTATACATCAAGATCCTGTTTGATCTGTGCACTGCTCCTCTTTACTCAAGAATGGCATAAAGTATTTCCGGTACGTTTCATTGTATGGATCTGATTCTCTGAAAGCATCAATATAAAAAGCAATGAAAAACTTTCACCAATGACCACAAAAAGCCCAGAGTAATCAGTCTATTTGGCAAGGTAATGTGCCATTGCTAGATAGCTCTATTCTAAGATAATATAAGATATACAGTATATGTTCAAGTTAGATTGATTGCAGACAAACAAAATGGCTTACCTTTGTACGGCTGGCTGTGTTGTCCTAGTGTCTTGGCGGGTGAATTCTCTAAAACATACTTTGTGATATCTCACTTCCATAGCTACCAAGTCAGGGTCCTGACCAATTAAATCCAATACCTTTTGTCCATCTGGCCGTCTTCTGGCGGAGTCAATCAGCAATCCTATAAAAAAGTGAATGCCAAAAATTTATGTTGTTTGGTTACTTTGGAAGTAATAGAGGGCTGAGTAGGTCGTCATAATTATGCAGCTTATTAGTAACAAGACTTGATGCATCACCTGCTGTCAAGGTTTGTGCTTTGACTAGCGTATCTCTTACAGTTTTCTTTCCCGATTTCTTCAACCATTTATCTTCTGACATGATGTACAACTGAGGTAAAAGAGGACCAGTTCCTCTAACAGTGCCAAATGACCTTGTTTTTTTTTGTGGTTGTCTAGAATAAACCCATGACACAAATAATCAGTCATTGTAACAGTGCATGACTATAACATGGACGGAAGTCACCAACATACCTGCCAACTCTCACGCATTGGGCGTGAGACTCACGCAATCACCCCAAAAAAAAATGAAAATACGTGAGATTTTTGCCCCAATTTCCACAATTTTACACATACTATCATTGATACATCAATTGCCCCAAAACCAAATCTCACGCATTGCCCCATTCTTGGGTTGGCAGGCCTGGTCACCAAACACCATGTAGACTTTCAAATAAGTTAACACAAATGGGGCACAAATGACATTGCTCTGCTCTTACTAAACTTGTAAAACAATGTGAACATAGAGATTTATTAATGATAAATATATAATTTATGTGTATCACAATGGCAATAAAAACAATGAGGAGCAACACTATTCAGTGCCCAGTGGTGAAATGGATTGATACCACAGTACCCACCTCTTCAGAGCTGACAGTATCCTCTGCTGATTTTCTCTTCGTATGTCTGGCCTCAGCTCTTTCCAAGAGTAACTTATTGCAGTATTTTTTGTGGCATGCATAGTGACAGACAAGGTTTGTGTGTGAGTCATGTTCAAGAATGTTTGCTGCAATTACTATGTTAAGTTCATCATCCAACTCGGTTCACTTCTGTGTGTACCCCTGAGCAGTTTTTCACTGCTGTGCTGTGACTCTAACCAAGGTTTCCCCACAATTTTTCCAAACAATGGAA
This sequence comes from Watersipora subatra, assembly GCF_963576615.1. Taxonomy (NCBI): domain Eukaryota; kingdom Metazoa; phylum Bryozoa; class Gymnolaemata; order Cheilostomatida; family Watersiporidae; genus Watersipora; species Watersipora subatra. Next base: position 18,376,010 of record NC_088714.1, on the reverse strand, counting down.
GACACAATCCTTATCCTCCATGCTTTTTTAACTCTTAAATGTGAAAACTTGACTCATAGCAGTAATTTCAAACGGAAAAATACCAATTTTCCGAAATTTTAGGAGTTGTCCTCTCTCAAAATAAAATCGTCCTAGAACTTCTAAATGTGACCAGTTATAGGTGTAGAAACTATATAATTGAACTCAGCATAAAATTCTGGCCAAGAATCTGATCTTACTTTATTCTCCATATTTATATAAATAAGAGTGAAAGATAGCTCTAGGCTGCTTCTCCACTAATAGCTTTGTTCATTGATAGTCCAAGAAACAAATGGCAGCAAGCGATCAAATTGCATTATCGATCTCGTCCACACAATTCTACCTGCGGTTTACAATTACAAACTAGTCCCAAATTGAAAAAAATTTTCTTACCGGTGAACCGAACCTGAGGAATCAATTTATGTTTGTTCCACTGCATTTATTTTCCCATCATTATATTTTCGCACTCATCAGAGCTGCGAAATTAAGTTGCATCGAAATTTTACTCTGTATGCTACTCACGAAACTAAATACTAGCGAAATATAAGTGTCCTAGGGTAGTTAACAATGTGTACATTATGCTGAAATAATACCAAATTTTCTATAACCCAGAGACAGCAAAGGCTGGTTCACACAATACCACCGAATGACGACATTGTCCTTTCAGCGTTCATCATCGATTATGTGAGCCGCAAACTGATGGCAACGATGAAGCAACGCAGATACGTCGGGAAGGCTTGCAGCTGTCAATCTTTCCCGATATTTCACCGATCATCGACGAAGGCCTTTTCAATGTGAACCGCTTCGGCGACAGTTATACGCAGTTTCAAATAGTGTGATTTATTTCCGTTTATGATAGTTGCTGCAAGACTAGTATTTGATTCAAGCACACGAAAACAAAGAGGTTTCTCCGCGAAAATTAAAAAGCAAATGCGAACACTGCGTCACGGAGTATTTGCTGATGCAAACACAGATGGGTTTTTGATCGTGAGAAAATTATTATCATCGACAGTCACCGAAGTGAACACTAAAGGCCCTGTTTTACTCTGCTGTAAAGTCGAACATATTGATGAACGAATGCAGACCATTGGAAGTGCACTCAACCAATATATTTTCAAGTAATTGGTGAAAAGGTTTTTAACCTGAGTTTGATCCAACTATAGGGATTTGGTGAGCCAGTCTCAGGGTTTGGTAGAAGTCCCTCAAAAGCAACAGCAGGAGTTACACTGATTTGTAAGGTCACGTCTTTATGAAAAGATATATAATTTGTTGTAAGTTCCCACATTGTAGCGGTTTGGTTCTTTAAATGCAATGGACTTATACACAGTCCATTTTGTGCACCATAAAAATATATAATTATGCTTTGAATGTAAAAAAAATCACATTTTATTTTTCGATAAAGAAGGGCTTGGGGAAAATGCATTTGGAGCTGGTTGGGTTCAGTACTTCCACCAAGGTAAAGAACCACTGTACTAGTATTAATATTCATGCCCGGAGTAGCAGCTTAACAGAGTCTCTAACCAAATAAGGATGAGAGTAAAACATAAAAATCTGAATTCTCTGTTTGAATATTATAATTGTTTGTATAGCATTTCTTAAACCTAGGCTATGTTTTATGGCATTAATTTGTGCTTCTGTGATTAAATGATTAACTACGTTGATGTGTTTTTACATTAATTACAAGCATTTGATATCACTCTTGGATATACAGTGGCTAATGAAGTTAAACTTTTAAGGAAGCTTTTAGCCCACCTGTTCTTGCTACAATTATTGTGGCTTCCTTCATTAAAGAAAAAACACAGACACTGCATGATTGATGACCACGCACAATTATCATTAAAAGCATGAGCAAGACTGCTAAACATTGGCCGTGTAGTCATCCAATCTAAAAGGCCCGCCCCTTGTGATTCTGTAAGATATTCTCTTGTGTCAAAAGAAAATATTGTCAATTGCTTAAAAATTACTTTAAACGTAATATAAATATTTTCAAAAAGACTTGACCTGGTGTACAGATAGTAACTTTGTTTTCTTTGGTTAATATTGTAAGCCAGCATCTACGTATGGTTTATTATTTTGTCCCAAATATAACAATTTTAACGTTCTTTAAAAGAAACTCGCACATAAAAGTGTTTTCATTTCTCATTCCCTTCAAGTAAAACTTGATTATAAACCTATACAGAATTGCTAGACAAAATGGGAATTAACTGCGAGTAAAGAAAAGCGATAAACCAAGACCTCTTCAATATCTAGAGAGCAACTGAACAACATGACAACATTGTCTTCAACCGTGTCTCATCACATCTGAAAGGATGAGGCAGTGAAAAGAACGCACTAATCAGTATTTACAGCTAGTAAAACATGTTGACATTTCTATACATCACGAGAGAGTTTGTCTGCTTGAGGGTTACTGGCACGAGACACTCGAAAACCCAGCCTTCTCAACAACATGCTGGTTAGTAACAGTAGTACAAGAGACTACCATGTGCCATCTAATCCTACAGCTTAAAGCAAAGTTTCTATCACTGAGCACAATATGTTACTAACATATGAGCTTCAATACGACAGAAATTCTAATAGCTTGACCAGAGTGTACTATAACCTCTAAACAGTTATGGGTTAATCAAACAAACAAAATATACTGTAGTAATATTATAACCTCGAAGTGCCACCTAAAAATATTTCACAATTTAGTTCATTAGCTGAGTTATTACCAGAGGGTGACTAAAGATGAACTTGCAATACATTATTCAGAAAATCATTGTAAATAAAAACTTTAAGGCACAAGGCGGTCAATGAAACTGTAAGGTACACGACAGTCAAACAAGCTGTAAGGTACACGACAGTCAAACATACTGTAAGGTACATGACAGTCGTACAAACTGTAACATACACGACAGTCAAACAAACTGTAAGGTACATGACAGTCATACAAACTGTAAGGTACATGGCAGTCGAACAAATTGTAACGTACACAACAGTCGAAATAATTGTAACGTACGCAACAGTCGAACAAAGTTTTTGATTTTTTGATTCAATGTAGCCTCATCAATGTCTAGATTTATCACTACAGCAGGCAATATGAGCTGCAAGTGTTGCAAGTTGTGTAAGAAAAGTGGCACGCACCTTTGCTCTTTGGGTGAAAAGGCAGGTTTGTAACATACAGATGCAATAATCTACTCGCAATCAAGGACGAGAGCATTGAATGATGAAAACACTGTGAACAGAGTGATATTACTATACTGCGAGTGAAAATGATAAACACCAATAATGACCAGTTAGGATGTGAATATTACTGTCTCGCTTAGAATTTATGAGTGGCTCATGCCATTGAAACTTTTTGCTATAAGTAGCTCAATCAAAGACATGCTAACTCTATTCATTTTCTTGTACTAAACTTTAATAACAGAACTTTAAGCAACCGATAAGTTGGGAAAAAGTTACCATGTCTCCAGGAAGCAGTACAGGAAGGATTGTGGGTAACTGAATAGTTCCGTTTTCGCTTTCTTTGTTCTACAACAAACCTGAAACAGTAGAGTCATGCTCACAATGGGTCAGCATAACATCAGTGAGTGCCCTACTAGTTACAAAGAATGAGACATCTCTGTGACCTTGACATAGCGCAAATCACCATGAGTCTTGCTAGCACCATTCTCTGGCTCTCTGTGAACATACCTGTTCTCTCCTTGCAGCTCCAAGAGCTGATATGTCAAGTCTGCGCAGCAGAACCTCAGGCTTGTCTTCCGATAGAACCACAAAGAGCTTCAGCATCGACAGCAGGAGTCGCCTATTAAAGAAAAACAGCATTAAATATGACAGTAAAAATAAGGCAGCCTCCTCCACTTCATTTCATTCAATTAGTACAACTCCGCTTGAACTAGACTGCAGATATACATAGTACAATAACATTAGACAAATTTATGATGCTTGAAATCTTATCAACTATGCAATGTATGTAATGTAGGTAATGTATGTAATGTAGGTAATGTAGGTAATGTATGTAATGTAGGTAATGTATGTAATGTAGGTAATGTAGGTAATGTATGTAATGTAGGTAATGTAGGTAATGTAGGTAATGTATGTAATGTAGGTAATGTATGTAATGTAGGTAATGTATGTAATGTAGGTAATGTAGGTAATGTATGTAATGTAGGTAATGTATGTAATGTAGGTAATGTAGGTAATGTAGGTAATGTATGTAATGTAGGTAATGTATGTAATGTAGGTAATGTAGGTAATGTAGGTAATGTATGTAATGTATGTAATGTAGGTAATGTATGTAATGTAGGTAATGTAGGTAATGTATGTAATGTAGGTAATGTAAAACGAGCAAACCTGCATACAATCAATATCAACCAACAGTTTCACCAACAGTTGGTAAACTGTTTTCAATTATTTTAGTGCTTGGTAACATGAAGAAAGTTAAAATATTTAAATAAAGATATTCAGTCAATAAAAGAGTGGTGTGAGGAAATGCGCAATAACAGTGAACTATATCATTCGTGGCTTAAGATAATGATAGGTTCAGAAATAAATCTGTTATAAAGTCTGACTACCTATAAACATACATGAACTTCTGTGTTTTTATAATCCAATTGGACACTATAATTCATGGAATTAAAATATGTGTAATTGAATTTCAATGTCAACATTATTTTTATAAATATAAAAGCTGCTTTATAGAAGAGATAAGCACTTACGAAGGAACTAGGAATTGCTGGTGGTTTAGTAGCAGTGAATATAGCAATAAGGAATGGCATTATTACACGGAGCTACTCTGTGCAAAGGCTTACGTGTATGCTATGCACCAGTACGTATTCATACTACGCGTACCTATGAAAGGAATTTATACTACATGTATACATATAAGATGTTCATACTACGCGTACCTATGAAAGGAATTTATACTACATGTATACATATAAGATGTTCATACTACGTGTACCTATGAAAGGAATTTATACTACATGTATACATATAAGATGTTCATACTACGCGTACATGTGAAAGGAATTTATACTACATGTATACATTTAAGGTGTTCATACTGCAGAAGAACGTGTAAAAAATGATTGCACTATTTTGGCAATTGGCTGAGAAAATCAATTTAATGCCACTCACTGAGCATCACTGTGGCATCTAGCTCCAGTATATCATACCTTGGCAAAAACATTCGCTAGATGTTTTCGAATTTCGATAACTATAACTGAAGTCCATTTTCACAAATTTTGACTGGTGAAAGAATATGCATAATGGAAAATTGCATAGACTGAACTATGATTTTTTTCATGCGTATTATTTGTGCAAATAGACTTTTAAGATGTTATGAATTTTTTAATAACACAACCATCCTAAAACATCTGGGCTAAAATAACATAGACCTCCGCGCAACCAACCATTTAAATCATACGACTTGTCAGATATGACACCGTACGACAAATATGACACCGATATAACAAAAGATGTATGCAACTGGGTTCTTTAGTAGTAATTAATCATATAGTTATAGAACTCAACATGTTCTAATTTACTGGTAAAAGTTGCAAATTTCATATGAATCCTGTTTTTTAATATTCTTTGTGTATTTTCTACTACTAATATTACTTACACTAGATTTTATATTTCAATTTAGTTCATTACATCTTAGAGCTTTTCCGTATATCCCTTTAGGCAATGATGTATTAAAGCATTTATTAAGATGGCAGCCAGAGAGAAATGAGTTGATATATGCATGTATCGTTATTTTTATTTTACCATACTCCGTTTACAAAATAATATTTTTTAATCATTGAAAAATATATTCTTCCATCTTAACACATTTTGTCTAACGAAAAAATATATTTTAACACGAAAGTGGAATCTCAAGTAAACTTCTCAACTGCCAGATTGATTTCCAACATGATAAATTTCCAATTTCAATCAACACTCTGCATACTGAAAAACAACCTCCAAACATTTCCGTTATGCAAACCATCTATGGAAATTCTGTTTATCTAAAACCTAACACTTCCTACACCGCTCAATATGCCACATATTCACGATACAGAGTGCAAGCAATGCCTAGCTTAAAACTGTTAGCAGGAGGCAAGATGAAAGTGATCTTACATAAGAAAGGCTGGATTACTTGAGGTTTATGAGACACCCCTATACTATTCCAACCAAGTGCCTTAATTCAGCCACTTATGGAACTATGAATAAACCAGTCTCACTTCTGATACATAACACTGAGGTGATAGGATCCGCGTACACCGCCAGTAGCATTGTCTTTCGCAACATTTACGTGTGTGGATGAATGCTGCAGCTGTCTGTTTGTTAAATTAGCCGAAGAACAGACAGATGGCTCGTGAAAACGTGAGAAATGTATATTTGCAATAGCAGGTGACAGAAATTAAAACTTGGTTAAAATCTAATACCCATGCAAATTCGCAAAACACATTTGAGAACTGTTTTAGCTAGCTTTGATGTTATACTGTCCTGATATTGTAAATATAAATAAGTATTCAACAAGATAGCGGTAGTTAGTTGATGACCGATATGAGATATCTGACAGAATTCACTCAAATCGAACAAAATGTTGTCAGTTTCCTTGATGCTGTTTTAATTTTAAGTTTTAATAAAATAAGTTTTATTTGGTGAAAAATACAAGCTGTTAAACCCTTTTATAAATACTCTTGATTATTTTCCATTGAAGCACATATAGTATGATTACACTGTCAATAGATTTAAAAAACAAAATAAAAAAGCAATTGTAACAATGACCAAGATAAACAAAGACGAGTGATATTAAGGCATCCGGGAAGCGAACTACCCTAAGACATTTATGTATTCGCCTCATCTAACTTTCGCGTTCTCGCGGAGTATCCTCTCGCGAAAATTTCATGAGCGAAACTAAACTATCATAACAAATGAGCGAAAACACGAAATTAAATAGCTTTGTTCAGTGTTAGTCCAAGAAACAAATGGCAGCAAGCGATCAAATTGCATTATCGACCTCCCCCACACCATTCTACCTGCGGTTCACAATTACAAACTAGTCCCAAATGGAAAAATTTTTCCTTACCGGTGAACCGAACCTGAAGAATCTAATTATGTTTGTTCCACTGCATATATTTTCACATCACTATATTTTCGCACTCATCAGAGCTGCGAAATTAAGTTGCATCGAAATTTTACTTTGTGTGCTACTCACGAAACTAAATACTAGCGAAATATTAGTGTCCTAGGGTATTCAATACCGTTCAACGCATACATTTGACAGATGAAGGTAAATGGAATAAAGTTATGTTGAATAACACTGTAAAATAGGTTTAGGCTGGTTCACCCTATATCACTGTATCTCGACGTTGATGCCACAATAAATCGGTGATCATCGATGATAACAACCACTATCACTATCCCACTATCACAAACCCATCCGCGTTTGCATCAGTGATGTAGTGTTCTCATTCACCTTTTTAAATTTTTGCGAAAAAACATCTGTGTTTTTTGCATGACTGAAATCAAATCGTAGTCTCGCAGCGACTATTATAAACGGAAATGAATCATGCTATTGGTGACCGGGAATTACTATCGCCAAAATGGTTCACCTTGACAAGGTTTTCGAAAACCAGTGCATCGGAAAATACTCTGTGACATAGTGTTCTCATTTGTCTTTTTAAATTTTCAAAAATAAATCACGCTATCAGCGAATTACTATCACTGAAATGGTTCACACTGTACAGACAGTTGTCGATGCTTGGCGAAATACAGGGAAAGTTTGACAGCTGCAAACTTTCCCGACATACCCGCGTTGCTTTGACGATGCCATCGGTTTACGGTTCACATAGTTGATGATGAACGCCGAAAGGAAGATGCTGGCATACGATGGTATAGTGTGAACGAGCCTTTAGAAAAAGTTTCTAAAGACCAAAACACATTTGCTCACAAACTCCTATAATTCTCCAGAGGTTTATTAGTTTAAAAGTTAAATAATTATTATTATTAGATATCAATTGTCAGAATTATTCCCACAATTGATATCTAGAAGAAAAACTACCCACTATTATAGTGGGTAGTTTTTCTTCTAGCAACTGAACGACTAGAATGAATTCAACTGCACATCATGATCAGCCTATGCACGGACTTACTGATTCTGACGGGTAGAGTTAAAATGGAGGGCTGTACCAATTTGAATGAAGCCGAGAGTTCCCAGTAATCTCCGGCAGCAGTTGTCTGACCACAACTCTATCACGCTGTCATCATTGACATCTAGCTGAACCTCCGTAGAGTGGTGAGTCAGAGCTAGCTGCAGATAGATATAATTGAAGATTTAATATTTCTTTTATCTAACAATGCAAGCAAACTATTATACTAATTATAGATATAGCCTCATACTTCTTGTTGACCTCACCGGCAATTAATTTTCAGATAATCATTTACTTCAGCAGTTTATATATACATGTATATCCTGTTGAAGTAAATAGATACTTACATATATTTATACACACTCTTACAGTGTATATATATTCTATCCAACTTTTGCGTACACATCTTCACAATTGCTTTTATATTGCCAGACTACAACTAGTTAGATATAATACTACACCCAATTTTGCTACATGCCGCATGTGATGTGATATGTACACAAACATAGCAAAATTATTCAGACTTGTATTCAGTTTTACGGAAACCCTACATTTCACTTTTTCAAACTTTCATGCTGTGAAATAAAGGATGACTTTCATAAATTCATTGCTAAGCAATTGTATGGAGATGCATAGTAATGACATCATACAACTTAATCTTTATAAATGATTCACACTGTAAACATACTCGATCCCCGCTTATCAAAAATCAATATAGGTATCAGCTTTATCAATTCTAATCACTGATCACTTTGCGTCATCACATTGTCAAAATAGGTTATGGTAGTAACATAGAAAGTAACTTTCACAGTTGAGTTCGAAAACTGTTCTACATGCACAATTGCGTGTATTTGTACATATGAATCCAAAGAGCTTCTTGCAGGGCAACAGACGGACCAGAAAAACAAAAGATACCTCCATATAACTTCGTACAATGTGGTGCTACTCAAAGGAAAGCACACTATATTATCTAAAAAAGGCAGCCTTAAACATGCATTACATCACATTAAAAAATTCTAATCGGAAAGTCTAAGTATTTTTCCATCATTTGAAACTGTTGTTTCAGCTGATCTGACTGCCAAGATGTTTCAAGATTAAAATCGACAAAAGTTGATCACAGTTGAAAACTCTGAAGCAAAATACTTCTCTAAAATTGCTGTCAGTAACCCTTCACACTGTTTATGAGTGATAAATATATATATAAGTATATAAATATGTTGATAAACATATAGTGATATCATCAGCATCGGCTATTTTAAAACTTGTGAGTGACCTTTAATTTGTGACTACAGAAAATGATGTTTTAACTCAGGAACATAAACCTGGTGTGTGAATAACTACAGTCTGGGCAAGCATGCAAAATTTCTGTTCAAGCTTTCTATCAATTCCCAAGTCCATTTTTAACAATATTAGCACTGGCTCTATACTGGACAATAGATAATATTTCCACCTATCTTAAACTATTTTTACAATAGCTGGTTAACTGTGTCCGGTAGCTTTCAAAAACTAAAAAGAGTTATCAATGCTATGAAAGACAAGCAACACAAACAGCAATAGAGTGATACTGAGGGAAGCATAGACTGAGTACATCAGATGAGTACGTCGGCCTGCTTAGACGCCCTTTAAAATCTAACAAACAGCAAGTTTTTTTATAACGCTTGATTTACTCATCGCTAAGAATACAATTACTAGATATTTCAATTGATGAAAGTTATTACCATCCCCAAGAGAACAGATTACAAGCTTACTACATCAATAAAGTTGGATATCAATGTTGGTTCCAGAGGAAGGGCATCACCTAGCGCAGTGTAAACATCGGCCAACTTGATTTCTGTAACAAATCATTAATTAATAAATAATATGTACCATTACATCACCCAGCAGACACAATACCTATCAATAAATTGAAGACACGTTATTTCGTGAGATACAATTAGAGCAACAATTGTGGTGATTATAGGAAGAGAAGTGACAGGAAGGGAGAATAGAGCACGTTAATATGCACGTGTCTAGCAGATAAAAATCCCTTCTGGATGACCAACCAAATGCAAACAATAATTATTCTGCCATTTCATCTTAACAATTACCAATTGCCAGTCATTTCGCTCACGCCTACGTTGGGACTTTCTCATGCTGCTGCAGAAGTTTTCTTGAGATTCATTTTTAATGTTTAAATATATTTTCCTTTTAAAAGATAAGCGATATGAAAAATGAAAAAAAACTCAACTAAAAATATATTCATATGTCAACTCAGTTCTCTCTATATTTCACCCGTCACTGCCGCGTCACTGCTTTAAAAGGAGGAACAGAAAAATTCTGAGCTTGAATATACAAAATAGGAATATAAAAGCTATTGTAAATAATATTAATAGTAAGAAAAACAACTTACTAAGAAATTGGCAGCTGTTACTACCAAATTCCAGAATTTATTGTTTTGTAACTATGTGACAAGTTTCTACTAAAGTAGTCAGTTTTGTACATTATTTTCAAATTTGGCAAACAACAACAGTACAAAGCTTCGATTAGCTCTCCACAAATTTAATCCTTATTTTACTTTTTATAAACACAAAAAGTTAAAAGAAAATATAGGGTTTTTAGCATGCGATTGCGATCATAATTAGGTTCAGTGAAAGCCGGACCACTAACTATGAACAAGCAAACAACTCCTTCTTTGTTCATGACGACACGCCTGTAGGCAAACATCAAAACGAGGAACTTGATTACTAACTGCATTTCGATCTTCTGGTGTCAGAAACCACAGAAGTGATAATAGAGATAACAATACACTCCTAAAGAAGGCGTGACCTGAAGTCTTTACATGCAGTATACGGTAACTTTTATATCTTTTGATTACGTCTAACCAAAATTAGACTTGTCTTCCTCTGTCTGCCCTTTATGTGATGGTGCGTTGAACCGCCGCTGACTTACACATTTTACTGCTGCTGGCACAAACTGCTGTTACCACAAAGAAATTGACACAATCAACTGGTTTTACATTTTTAGTTTAGTAGAAACTTGTGGCACACACTGTTGCAGTACCATTTATACAAATTTGGTAATAATAAAAAAGCCGGCGATAATAAATTTTTGAAATTATGAACTACCGTAATAGCAATATAATCTTGCAATTATGATAAACAACGGAGGTAAATAAAAACAAAGTTAAATTCTTTAACAATGCATGACCATAATAATTAAATGCTATAAAAAAGCACAGAAAGGTGAAATTGTAGTAAGCCTGGTTTACATAATGAATACCAGAGCATTTAAAGAAAAGTTCTCCAAACTCCACATAGAACAAAATGATGCCATCCCCAAAACATTAAGTTCATTTAGTCAGCCTAGTAGGTAATTGGCTACATAACCATAATGACAGCGATTCATGTTTACCATTCATCCGCACGATGCCGGTATGCAAGCATGTTGCACGATAATGAATTTTTCCCATTTAAATGTAACTAAATTGCCGTCTAAAATAGAATGGCCTATTATGCAATGAATTCTGCAAAATGCCTAAACAGGGTCACTATTACACCTTCTTACCGGTTTTTCAATATTCATGGGCTTCAGCATTTATCGAGGTGTGACCAGCCTTTAGGACTCAAAACATACTGTTCAATATTGAGCAGCCATGTCTTAAGTAGTACCCTAGCCTCATCAGTATTTAACCAAAATTCAACTTGTAATAATTCTGACTAAACATAAACTGCAATAAATAGTAATAAATAATCTATCTCCAAGATATGTCACAAATGATGTATTTTTATTGCAAAAAACAGCATTCCGACTAATGGCAAATCTACATCATATTCCAGGATATTTTATTCTAACGAATGACCTTTCTAAATGTTTGCATCTTTTTATTCTGCCTATGCTAAATGTTTATTCTACTTCAATTAAAGGTTTCAAGGATTTCATAGCTTGTGTCCTCAAGTTTTGCATGGCAATTACACCGTGAAGCTATTTTTGAAGGTAATGAGTTTTCAACTCATTTCAACGTAGGTGATATGAACCAATTGCAAAAAACAATTATTTTGAAAACATCATTGCTAGATCCTTTAACAATGTTCTAATATTTATTCTCTTAGCAGAGAAAGTTACTTAACACATTATATTATGTCAAACTTATTATTCGACTTTAGTGGCTAACTGTTGCTCTTTTTTCTTTTTTTATTACTGTTGAATTATTACTATTATTGTATTATTATATTAGTTACTTTGTTTATTACTGGCATATATTTGAAACACATTTCTGTTTGAAATGAAATTATTGTCAATAAAGTAATATATACATGTATATAAAATATTATAAATATGTATATATATAATTATAATATAATATATATTTTTCAGTGTTGGTGTGTATAGGTGCGTCCAGCTATAGATATAGCGCACGCTGATTATTTTACTAATGCATTATGTTACAATGCCCTTCTTAAAAAACATTTTTTGTAAGGCTCAATTACTATGTCTGGAGTCAAGGTCAATTTTTCTCCCGTGGAAAATTATGTCGTCTCCGTGGGAAGAGCCTTGACATTATCTCTCCGTTCGGTCAGACAAAGACAGTACGATATCTCATTTTTACATTTGTACCAGTACCGAGAGGTACCAGTATCGTCGTGTTCAAAGTTTTGATGAATAGCTTCTGGTAGAACAGTAACCTTTTTTATACCCGCACTTCTATGCAAGAATTGTTATTATTAATTCAACATATTCAGGATTTTTATTTTGTTTTCTCAGTTCTTATTAATTGTATCATTACCAAATCATCTCTTATTGTAATCGTAGCCAAACCAACTTAATTCAGCTATTACATGTACTTGCTAATTATTTCACATTTACATCTTTACCTTTTTATAGTCGTTTTATTTTTTTTATTATTTGACCCGCACGAAGCATTTTGCACAAGATATGAAGCTTAAAAGTTTTTTGACAAAGTTTGAAAACCTTTACAGTTGTTTTCATTTTCTCTCTTAATTTATTTCAATTACACAAAACACTTTTTTCATGATATGTAGTTTGAAATTTAGAATGGCAAATGTTGCTATATGTTAAATAAAAATCAATTTTCTGACCAAAGACTTCTTTATTACCCGGGCAACGCCGGGTGGCACATCTAGTAGTATATATAATAAAGTTATGCAGCAAACTAATGTGTTACAAACTGTCTCTTCAATATTATCCTGGCCCAGAGTACCAGAAGAGTTAAATAAACCAACCGAGCATAGTCTGGAGGAAGGTGGATACTCTCCGCAAGAGTCCATCAGGATCCCAGCTAGGGAAGACAACTGCTGGTTCACACTGCTGCTGGCTTTGCCCACGGGGCTCAAAGTTGAACTTGAGTAGTTTGAGTAAATGTACTGCAGGTGAGTAGGTCATGATGGCCACAGGCAGGACTACTAGATGAGACACCTGCAGTACTGACTTCTCTACTATAGTGATAGCTTGATTAACCTGCAATGATTAAGCACAGTCTGTGTAACTGATGTCTTCGGTGGTCAAGGTCATTGCAGAAAATCAATGCCAATAATTAAGGAAAACTTTATCAGCTACTATGACTACGTCTTCTAGTTGTTTTAAAAACCAAATTTTTCTTTGATTTTTAGTTTATATACTAACCAGTTCATGTTATTTAATAATAAATAAATAAATTTACAAAACATATCATTGCAGTCTTGGAACAAATAATTATAAGTTGTCTTATTTGAGTTGGTGAAATCAAGTGAGGACAACACTGAAAAAGCCTGTCGAGTTTGGGGAGGGATTATCAGCGCCTGAAAATGAATTCTCTGGATCAATAGTTTAACCTTTTTATAAATCAATAAGCAAGAGTAAAAATAAGAAATGAAGTTAATCAATAAATAGTAATTTTTAATTAAGAGATTATTCAGAAGTAGTTTCACTTTTACACGAGGCACCTTCAGAATCCTTATAAAGAGTTTAATTTATTTAATTGAATTATTTTTATTTAATTTATTTTATTTAATTTATTTTTATTAAATTTTTTTATTTTAATTTTTTTATTTAATTTTTATTTGTTTTTTATTTATATAATTTATTTAATTTAATAATAATTTTATTTTATTATTTTACTATTTTTAATTTAATTTATTTTTATTTATTTAATTTATAAACCTTCAATTTGTATGCGTAAAAATGTCAACGAGCCACAATGGAATGTGGCTCATGATAATCATTTGTTACATCCTGTTTGTATCCATCAGCATTATCTTCTATACATCACATTCAGCAATACTTGACTGATATGGTAATTACTCTCTGCCATGATACTTCCGCGATCCCATGAAAAACATGAATAAATGAAAAAACGCACATTTGAAAGCCTGTTTTCAAATAATAATAATAATTTGAAATGTTCTACATTATAACTGGAAAGTTCACTGCTGAAGACTGTATATTTAAGAGGAGCTATTTGAGACTTTAACCATGTTTATTTCTCAATTTTTCAAGTATTACAGTTCTTTTAATTAATCTTTAAAGCATAACTGCCACGAACAGCTTTGATTGTTTTTTCATAAGTAAATCAGACATGCTGATTCCGATTTTGTACTAAAAATAAAGATTGGTCCACTAACTTTCAGAGTCATCTCAGTCTTTTCTGAAAGGTAGATAAACTATTTAACAATGCTTGTAGCTTGTTACTGGATGTTTAATAGGCTGAACGCTAAGAAAAATGAGCTCAAAAAAGTGCGATAACAACGCTAACTTGTAATAAAATCACAATTTTTTCCTTTAACAAGCTATAAGCAATGTTAAATAGCTTATTTACCTTTCAGAAAAAACTGAGGTTATTTTGAAAGCTGAATTTAGAGAATAATGGGTTTTAAGACACCCATCTCTATAATTCTATATCGGACTAAACATCTCCAATTTCCGTCCCTAAAAAGCTAGGCTACATCACATATTTATGGACGAGGCTTGTTGTGTCGATTGTTTCGTTTGCGTCATCGATACTGAATCGATGTAAAAAAAACCTTCAAGTTAGTGGACCAATATTTATTTTGAGTACAAAATCGGAATTGGTATAACTGATTTACCTATGAAAAAACAAGAAAAGCTGTTCGTGGCAGTTGTGGTTTAATTAGTAGTCAACAGACAAGTATTAGAAGCACTCACAAATAAAAGGAAAGTTATGCAAACTTTTTGTTCAAAAATCATCAACTCTTATGTTTCTCTGATATTCCGCTAAAGCGCTACAGTACTTTAGTTTGCATTTATTGACACATCTGTATAATTTTAAATGCATGAATTATTTAATTCCCGTGCCGTAGTAATCAGGTATTGTCCAAATCTTTACTATATGATAACAGACTAACCAACTGTAAGAGATTCTCAACGACAGATGTGAAGGACTTATCAAGTGCACAGATCTCTCCCATGTACTTCTGTATGTCATGCAGCTGCTCCTTCATGCTGGGAACTACAGATAACAGACATGGTAATTTATCCATCTGCCTCACTGCACGGGGTGAGTGAAGAGAAAGCTAACATTACAATTTGACAACACAGAGATGATATACCCTGCGTGACAGGGTGCAATATGACAAGACCGAAAGCGTGAACTGCGATTTAGAATCTATATTAATAAATACCACTTTGTCTGTCTGTAAGTCCGCTATGTCAGAAAGTTATATGCAGAAGTAAGAAATTCAGACATATATGCTCCATACCTTCCGGCAAGTCCGTAAAATATTTGGTTTTAAAACTCCATTGGTTTCTTGTGAATCGAAAATGAAAAACCCCAGGCATCACTGGGCTGACTGCTGAGCATATAGCATATAGTCCCCATAAGATGATATATGAATAAAAGTGCCAAGAAAGAAAATATTAAGCAAAAACTTTAACAACTTTATTCAGCCGTAACTTCTTCTCGTTTAGATTTCTACCAAAATCAACTTTAGATTTACCTCCCACATGCGCACTCAGTGTAATTCAACATTTTAGATAACTGATACAAAAACTCACAACATACTCATCCAATATTTTCAAAAGTTTGACTTGTAATTTTGGTTCGAAAATTAACAGATAAAACAAAGAGAAGACAACTAACCTACCTTTCAGTTACCCGTAACTCCCACCTCAATTTACATAAAATATACATATATGAGCGACATACACAATAGATGACGTGACGAAACAATGTTTCTGCTACTTACACTGAGTAACCCACGCATTTCCTGCTGAAATGTCTATAAGCAATGCATTATAAATAAGACCTGCAGAAACTTTAACATGTATAACTAAAAGGATAAAAATAATGGTTTTTTATGAACATTAAAATGAAAAAACTTCTTACTAATCCCCATAAAGTGTGAAGACAACTCCAAATTTTCAATCATGTTCACACATGTGCATTCAGTTAATGAGCACCCAGTTTGTGTAATAAATCTTGAGTGAAATAACCTCTGTTCTGGAATGATAAGATCAATCTTCGTATATTAGATGAAAAACCTAACAAAATTACATTTACAAAAAAAACTACAAAAAAACTTGAAATCAAGAAAATGTTAAAGTGGTTAGGATAAACTAAGTTATGATCAAAATATGCTAAATTTTTCTGTATTTCACCTTAAATAAAGTAACAACAATTTAAAAATTTTTAAAAACCATACTTAGTACTTACCATACTAAAACCATACTTACTCTAAAACCATACTAAACCAAACTATAACCATACTTAGAGTTGTCTTTTTTATTACTCTAAACTTACAATTACACACCGGTGTGAATAATTAAAATAACAGAAAGCTAATGTAGTGTACATATTAGCTTTACATATGTTTACAATCTTAGATTTATGATCACTTTTCCTGTGAGCTAGTATTTTGAAAAGAAGGAAACACAAGACAAAAAGAGGCATGCAGGCAGATCTGAATGAAACGAATAAGTAGGTATCTGATATCACAACAATTATTTTTTATACTTTAAACTTTTAGAAAATAATGAAGCTACGATGAGTTATAACAATGACTTTTAAGCTAAGCTCCGCAATTCTGCAAATGGCAATGCCATAGCGTCTTCTCGTCGTCTAACTATATAGAAAAGCTAACACACCTTTATCTGGTGGTGCAGGATTCAGAGGTGGAACAACACTGCCTGCTATAACTGCTGACTCTATGCTATCTATATCTTGATCCAACATGGCTGACTTTACTTGTGTTATGCTTATCGTCACATTGTTACCGTGGAGACAAACAGGAAATAAGGGCAACTCACTGCAATAAATGCAAATGTGAATAAACCTGTGGGCGTTTCATTCCTCAAAGATGGGATGCTTTAAAAATGATGATGTCTCAGTTCACCATATGATATTTGTTCAATTAAATCCAGTTTTGTTTAGAGTAGAGGCTGAGAGACAAATACAAGTAGTAGGTAAAGCATAGAACTGACTCATATGTGTATAGTACATTTATTTAGTACTGGACAGATATTAAATGTCAATTGAAGATATTCAGCATTCAAGAATGCATCAAAGATTGTGCATCTAAGCCATGATAATAACTTTTCCAATCAGAGAAAAGCCATCTACTATAGTATTATTAACCAAAACATGAGCTTCAAATTAAGTTACACATAAAAGAAACCAAACTACATCCTTGAAAAAGTAGAGTTGCCCTCTAATTGGAAGGACAACTCAACAAGCTTACAAAATTAGATAAATTTTATATACAATAATAGTGAATGTGATGAAAGTCCAAAGCAGTATTAACATAGATTGTAGGTTTACCCATTGTATCTGATGACCTCAAACAACATATATATTATAACATATATATAATATATATGTTGTTTGTTAACATATCATAACATATACAGTGTATATAATATATATGTTGTTTGAGGTCATGAGATACAATGGGTTAACCTACAATTTATGTTAATACTGCTTTGGACTTTCATCATATTTATTATTAATTTACATAAAATTTATAATTTTGTAAGCTTGTGGAGTTGTCCTTCCTACTAGAGGACAACTCTACCTTTTCAAAGGTATAGGTGGTATTATAACATATGTAGGTATAGATATAAATCAATGTCTGATATCATAAATTGAATAACGTGACTTACAATGTTGAAGTGACTTTGGCAGCAGCCAAACAGAGAGCTGTACAAACATCGCAGATCTGTTGAAAGGCTTTATAGAAGGCCTCATAGAACGTGATCATGCAGGCACTGGTTTGAGGGTGGGGAAAGGTAAGGACCGACTCAGCCCCTAGAAACACAGTATATGTCATTAACCACCAGTACAACTATAAATTCTTCCTAGAAGCTATAAGTTGTGAGATGATCTCAGTATGAGAAGTAGGAAATGCCTATAAAAGAGTGAGTCAGTGACTTTGAACTTCATTCCACCCTGCTCACTTGTCTGCGCCATTTGACTGGTGTTTGTATTAAGCATGCATAAATTTGCCGTCTTATTTGAAGTATCCTTTGAAGAACAAACATTTGTTAACACCTGTTTGGTGACAACTCACAACAGGATGCTGTGGCTGTCTCCTGTCTGACTAATTGCCAGTCAAAATACAGGAGGTCACAAGGTCAATTGGCACAGCTATGCTATCTGGTTTTCTCATTGAATGCAAATCATTTTAGAGTATGCAACTAGTCAATCACTACTCATCTAATCTCCAAGGTCATTATTTAGCCCGAGATGCTATTCAGTTCTTTAAAGGTTGACTTGCAACAAAATTCACATTACAGTTATTTGGTATCAAAAGGTTCACCATGTCTTACTCTGCTGTGTTGTAGGTGCAAAATATGTGAAAATGTGATTACAAGCTGTTAAAAGCTCAGAAAACGAACAGTTAATCGCAGCCATCACGAAACCGCTCTTGATTGGAATCAATTTATATTTCTGATGTAGTCAAACGATTTGGTTATTGTTTTGACACGTGATGTTCTCACGTAAATTGAAAGGCCAATAAAAGGCTCAATATAAAACATATCGTAGCACTAGTTTATGACAAACACTTCAGATTTTACCAAAGAGCCCTTACCAAATATAGATGCTCGCTACTTTACAGTTTTGTTTCAGCTTGGTCTAATCATCTAGTCGTAATCTGATCATGTAACTCGTACTTCTTACCCAGCAGCGACAATAATTTCTGCAAGATTATTCGACTATCACAGATGACCAACAGGCTCGTCATGTTTGTCAGAGAATGATATGCACGCCTCTGACCTAAGGTTGAAAAATTAAACAAATTTTTACAGTGGGTTTTCAGATATCAGTGGTCAAAATGACAGCATTACGATGATGATGAAATAGACGCATAAGGACAATAGACATGGTTTTATTGAATGCGTGAAGTATATTTGTGAAAATATTTCAACGAATGAGGTCGCATGTAAGTGTAAACAGAAGCCATCTTGTTCAACTATGTCCCTTTGAGCCGTTTTGGAAAGGGATTCTAATCTATGGCAGTTTCGTGATGGCGGCGATTAACAGTTCGTTTTTGAGCTTTTAAGAGCTTGTAATCACATTTCCACATATTTTGCACCTACAACACAGCAGAGAAAGACATGGTGAATCTTTTGATACCAAATAACTGTACTGTGAACTTTGTTGCAAGTCAACCTTTAAGGATTTCAGTTTCATTTTCATTAATTTTATTTCAGATTTTGTTAAGTATCCATGGATTTGCAAGTTTAAGCGACTGACAAATCAAAGGTGTTGAATATATAAGATCAGTAAGGTTTCTAATAAAACATAGTTGTAGAGCAGATATTAGTGAATATTGATAACATTTAAAAGTCATTCAAACAATTCAGGCAATGGTTTTCATGAGAAAACCTTGTAATAGCTATTAATTGGATAATTGATTGTCTATTCTATTAAGGGCAGTAAAACATATGAATTCATACCCCCAGTTCATTTCATCGTAGCAATAGATACGGCCCCCAACTATTCAAGAAAAAGGCAATGACCAACACCTATTTATCTCCTCACAGCTATCTTTAACTCCATCCAGCAGTTTCCAATCTCCACCTACTTCTGAAAGGGTATATGTACTATAAGCTAAGAAGCTATCTCCACCTACTTCTGAAAGGGTATATGTACTATAGGCTATGAAGCTATCTCCACCTACTTCTGAAAGGGTATATGTACTATAGGCTAAGAAGCTATCTCCACCTACTTCTGAAAGGGTATATGTACCATAAGGCTAACAAGCTACCTGCAATCAGGAAAGCGTTGGATAGAGATTGCAAGTTTTTTTGATTCCCCTGCAGATTCGTAATGCTCCAGCCTCCACTGACTACCACAAGCTTGGCTTTCATTCGCAGACTAGTGATGTCATCAATTGTTACGAGGTAGTACTGCTCCTCTAAAGGCTCACCAGACATAAGCTTGCTATCTTGACAGGACATCAATATGAAACCTTCACTCAAGCTCACCTGCGACACTAAAAGCAGGAGAGTTGTGTTGAGAGGACAACTACCGAGGTGAAAAAAGCAAGCGTTTACAGATGTGATTTATCCTGTTTGTATCGTGAATTACCTGTGTTTTTTGTAACAAACATCTTTTTGTGATCACATCCTTAGGTTGTTTATTGAAATGCTAGAACCTAGTTGTTAATTGTAAGTAGTTGGTTATCCGGCGTTTTATGTCTTAAAGTAATTCTACGACTAAACATAAATAGGATAAAGTAAAATTCAACGCTACAAACAAAAACTCTACACTACTAGTAAAATAAATGGAGAAATTATTTTGACAGAAACATATCTAAAAATTCACGTATTCCTTTACAAATCTGTTTTGCGGAGTCACTATCAAAATTCATCGCAAAAAAAGCCACGTGATGAGCAACATTGTGACACAGATTTGTTGCAAATTGCAAATTTAACTTTTCAGAAAAGTTCTAACCTAATTTTTAATCAGGTGTTTCAGAGAACCTGAACCATAGCAACCTGAACCATAGCAACCTGAACCATAGCAACCTGAACCATAGCAACCTGAACCATAGCAACCTGAACCATAGCAACCTGAACCATAGCAACCTGAACCATAGCAACCTGAACCATAGCAACCTGAACCATAGCAACCTGAACCATAGCAACCTGAACCATAGCAACCTGAACCATAGCAACCTGAACCATAGCAACCTGAACCATAGCAACCTGAACCATAGCAACCTGAACCATAGCAACCTGAACCATAGCAACGAAGGTTTCTACTCTCATGTATCATTTTGCTGTCTTCAGGATCATGTGTTCAAAGCACACTCTAAAAGTTTTCACGATACCTATCAGGAAGATTTCTCAGACGGTATGTGAGAAAAGGAAGCAATGATACAAATTATAGCGCAAACCATGAGAAATAAAAATTATTTAGTGGAAAATTTGAACTCTTTGAAGCAAACTAACATATCAATAAGGATAAAACTAGTAACGCTACCATCCATCAGCCATGTGAAAACTAGACAGAGATAGGTATAAGTCACTGATAGCCAACCTGATCGGTAAGTCAGGTCTCAAGAGATCTTATATCAACAGTCTTTCCTCTGAATCACATGATCTGTTTGAAGCTCGACACAACTTTAGGTTTCTGATGAAATAGTTTATGCACAGGATGGTCTACTGCACTAAGTAGGCCATGTTGTGCGTAAACTAGATCTTTAATATGATAAGAGCAGTGTCCATCCATCCTTATAGACACGGTTGGAGGTTGAGAAAAAGACTGCTACCAACAGGATTTGAACTCATGACATTTAGCACGATAATCTAACACTCTAACAGCTGCACCAATCGACTACCAACTGATAACAGTGAATAAATGTGTAGTTGTTACATTGAGCCTGACGAACTGTCACGTCCCATGAGACTGACGTTGTCGACTATAAACAGAAAGAGGCCTATTCAAGCTTGCTTGGGTAGCATAAGTGAATTACCTACTCGTGCCACCTGCATGCACAATCATTAATAACGGTCTGTTTAATCAGAAGAATCTCTTTGTCGTTTAGAATTGATCAGTGGCAAAGTTAAAGCATCTACACATTCTCTATACAAGCTTAGCGCTTAGTGTTATCATGTCAATGAACGCTTACCTATGTGTAGGACGGTAGCGTCAGCAGCGAGCTCCAAGAACTTTTGTTTGGTAGCCTGCTTATCAAACACGTAATCACAACCTAGTATTTCGCTGACCGTCTGCAGCTCATCCATCATTAATTGCAAAGCGAGAGACTCGGGAGTGGCGAGTCTACATTTTCCTAGCATCATCCTGAATGTGCAATTGAGAGCTTAAATCATTCAATTTAAGGAATAACTTGTATTTTGCAATCACGAAATGATACATACTGCGAATGTGTAAAAGTGTAGAGTACATTTGTGCAGTATTAAATGACACTAGAAATGCAAGGCAAGCTCGTTTGTCGAACATAATGAACTAATGTACCTAGAGTAACAACATTTCATGTGGGTTATTTTACTTGATTGTAGTGAATAGCAATTAAATATGGATAACATATAGATGGTGATCAAACAACTTTTATCAACTAAAATTAACTAGCTTTAAATGATGAATTCATTTTCAATCTATTATGTTTGTTAAGTGTTAATCGAATTAATTATACTTCTTTAGCCCGCTAAGCAAATGCACCTGAGCGTATTAGAAGAGTTATTGAAACAAATCACAGATAAAAACTTGAACACAGTTTTTAAAACCAAATGTAAATTATTCTTTTGAAGTATTTTTACATTGCCAACATTATTTGAAAATTCTATTTACTAATTTTACTGAAAAAGATGAAAAACAAAAGATAGGTTCTACCGAGATTTGAACTCGGATCGCTGGATTCAAAGTCCAGAGTGCTAACCATTACACCATAGAACCTCACATGGGAGCAGTCGCCGCTTACGTGTACATATTTGTGCTACAAATCCGAAGCCTACTTAATAAATCAGGCTTACCGTAAATTGAATACGGGCTTACGGGAATCAATGTTTCACGACAAAATTGACAAGGGAGGCTAGCAGGTTAACTATTGAAAGAAACAGCTATTAGAGGAAACAGCCGGTGGTCATAGATTAGTAGGGAATATTGAGGCGGCTAGCAGGTTCGTAGTACGATGTATATAACTTTTTGATGCCACCCTACATCAACATTTCATTACATTTGGGGCAATTTTGCATACAACAGAGGTTCAAAAGCAGTCAATAACTTTAGCATGAAGGGAGCATGAATGCAGCCATTGTAACCAAACCATAGATATATAAACCATAGACATATAGATATATATATATAGGTTTATATATCTATGAACCAAACAAACCAAACAAGCGATGCTAATAATTTCAAGGACATTTGTAAAATTAATGATAGTTTTGAAAAAAAGCACTGCGGTATTTATGTATAGCAGTAAACCGGGATTGCAGAGCAGGCTCTAGATTATCCCTAGTTTATAAATCGTTAGCCAGATTGTGTAAAAATTGATCCTCATATTAAAATGCGTGATCAAAATGCTTCAAAACCTGACAAAAGCTTCCAACCTTTGTGTTTGTTCATTCATTTGATGGAAAGAAAAATGCTACAGCAAATTCATGCTGTGAAAATAAAAGAACTAAAGCTTCTGTATGTCATCACTACATCTGTCGGCATTTAGTTCATTAAATTTCGACATTTTGAAAATCAGCATTTTAGTTGTCGACATTGAGTCTGTCGACATTTTGTAAGCGCACCGTGTGTCACCCTACATAAGCATTGAGAAGAGTTTGAGGAGCAATGTTTGGTGACCGAATCCAAGGGAAGCAAAAGCTAACAGCTTGCTTTTTCCTTTCTTTGAACCAATTTCAATTTTAAAATAAACCCTCATATCGAGTTGTGTAAACATGCAGCTATTAACTACTTACACGCACACAAACTTGCCTCGCAATCGTAGAATAAATTACTATGACTGGAGACACAGTTGATGGAGGCCTTCAAACTGTCACGCAATCCATGTCATGAGTAGTAGGTGGAAAGCACTGTGAAATTGCTACTCATAGGCCATCAAGTTCTTGACCTTATCTAAGATACGGTCAAGAACGTGAGAGCATATGAGTTACAATAACGGCTAGGTCATAAGCAGCAGCCAAAACAACTATTATACTCATAACTCTACGAAGGAAAGAGGATTTAGGGCTGACCCAGACTGAGTTACAAATGTGTAGCCAAGTATAACATGAAGTCGAAGGAACTAGACACAAGTGAATGGCCGGAAAACAGAGCTGCATGGAAGTCAGCGATAAAACCTAAACCATAAGACAGTCATTGTTGAAACGACCGACTGCACGAGAGGGATACTATTAAAGGTTGACTTGCAACAAAATTTACATTACAGTTATTTGGTATCAAAAGATTCA
The DNA here is from genome assembly GCF_963576615.1 of Watersipora subatra. NCBI lineage: Eukaryota > Metazoa > Bryozoa > Gymnolaemata > Cheilostomatida > Watersiporidae > Watersipora > Watersipora subatra. Next base: position 18,351,513 of record NC_088714.1, on the reverse strand, counting down.
CCATGTCTTACTCTGCTGTGTTGTAGGTGCAAAATATGTGGAAATGTGATTACAAGCTCTTAAAAGCTCAAAACACGAACAGTTAATCGCCGCCATCACGAAAACGCCCTAGATTTGAACCCCTTTCCAAAACGGCTCAAATGGGACGTAGTTGAACATGATGGCTTCTGTTTACACTTTTATGCAACCTCATTCGTCGAAATATTTTCACAAATATGCTTCGCGCATTCAATAAAACCATGTCTATTGTCCTTATGCGTCTATTTCATCATCATCGTAATGCTGTCACTTTGAGCACTGACATCTCAAAACCTACCGTAAAAATTTGTTTAATTTTTTGACCTTAGTTTGAAGAAGAGCCGTTCATCCCTTGATAAACATGGCGAGCCTGTTGGTCACCTGTGATAATCGTAAAATGCTGCAGAAATTGTTCGTACTATTTGGCTAGAAGTATGGGTCACACGATTAGATTACGACTAGATGATTAGACCAAACTGAAGCGAAACTGGAAAGTAGTGAGCATTTATATTTGATACGGGCTTTCCGGTAGAACCCGAAGTGTTTGTCATAAACTAGTGTTACAAATTTTATATTGAGCCTTTTATTGGCCTTTCAATTCACATGATAACATCACGTGACAAGACAATAACCAAATGTAATGACTACGTCAAAGAAATAAACAGATTCCAATCTACGGCGGCTTTTCGTTTTTGAGCTTATAAGAGCTTGTAATCACATTTCCACATATTTTGCACCTACAACAAAGCAGAGTAAGACATGGTGAACCTTTTGATACCAGATAGCTGTAATGTGAATTTTGTTGCAAGTCAACCTTTAATAGTAGCTCTCTCTTGCAGTCAGTCGTTTCAATAACGACTGTCTTCTGGTTTAGTTTTATCACTGACTTCCATGCAGCTCTGTTTTCTGGCCATTCACTTGTGTCCAGTTCCTTCAAAACGACCAACGGCAAGAGAGACTGCATGAGAGAGATCCTATTAAGTGATTAGCCTGATTAGAAACTCGAGCACATAGCCATACTGTACATTTGTAGTTTGTACATTTGTACCTTGAACATTTGTACCTTGAGATGCTAGCCTAATTCATTTCAGATCAGAGCTCAGAGTCCAAAAAACTCGCGTTACAAACAAATACTCCTTAACTACACAGTACAATCATGCTTACTTCCTGTTTAAAATAAAGGAAACAACAATTATATGTACCATACAGTAAATGCACGATCCTGTTTGATGCAAACAACAATTTGGGGTTTAATTCCCAGAAAGGTTGCTGCTGGTGACAGGAATGACATCCAACCTTAAATTGCCCTTTACAATTGGGCATGTCTTTATTCGTTAATTTCCCTTGCTATTGAACTCGGAGCTGTCCAGCGAAGAACACAGTCAATGTTTGTGTAAAAACGCTCTTAAGAAACATGCACAGCCTCTACTTGTAGCAAGCTCCGCGGACATCTGACCCAATCTTTAAGGGGTAGCTTACATACAGTACAATATATTGGAATGTGAAATACCCTTATAACTAAACACCAAAAATAAAAGAAATATGTTATAAATAAAATAACAAATGAATACCGTATTTTTACCTTCGAGGCAGACGAATACACTAGCAGATGAATGGCAGAGGAAGAGGTAACAAAGGAAGCAATAAGTGGTGATACTAAATGTAGGCATATACATAACGATACGGTACTCCATACACATGTACTAGTTTTCACTTTATAAACAAAATTAAAATTGCACTTCCTTAACAGTAAATGAACTTCTTCCTGAAAAAAATTGAATAGTAGCCCACTTTTCTTTTTAGCAAGATTGTCGATGTTACAACTTATACTCAAGGGTCAACATCGCTTGTACAAAAACCTATTCAAGGAAGTTCACATCCACCTGCTTGTTAGGTTATTACAGAAACCCGTGAGACAAAGAGTAGTTAGAAAGTGCAGCGGCACAACCTTCTTAAAGGTCATGGTGACACACACAAAATTTCATTAAATATTTGATCGATTACAACACATCGATCATTTGATCGACACAACAAACAAATGATGCTAACAAATGGAAATCGAGAATGATATGCCTATACAAAACAGCGGAATAATTTTGGACCCAAAGCTCCCACCTATTTACTAAAGGCTGGGTTAGCCCGTATTCAAAATTAAGCTTGCATTACAAGCAAAAAGCCATATGGTAACCGCTTCGTATTTCGTAGTGCCACTTTAAATGATGCTAAAATAAGTTTCAACATAGTTTTAGCCGAAAGAGCCATTAAAAAATAGAAATCAAACAAAAAATAAAAAAACATCAACGGTCGGAGTTGGCACTAAATGGGTGTAAACATAATTGTGAAACAAAAGATGCTTTGCCCACTCACTGTGAAGTCAGATGAGGATTTCCAATGACCACAAACCGTTCTTGATCGCTGACTTGAGAGAAATATGGCTCCGCAGTTGTAGAGCTCAGTGCATCTGTACCTGAAAAACATTAATAATTGTGGAGAATGCAAAAGAACTCTTTGTGCAAACTAGGCCTTGAGGTAGAAACATATTGTATGTTGCTTATAGTCTACGAACAAACTCTCACACTAGCAGATTACGACACGATTACAATTGCGATTAATGCAGCCCGAGCTCCGGAGAAAACTGCTAAACGAAACAGGATATCACTCAACTTTTTATAACAATAAATTGCGATGGACGATCTGGTTACCAGTAGATTTAACCATAAACAACTGGTAATCATAATGAATTTATGGTTAATATATTTTATTCCACTCAAAGATAAATTGTAAGCAAGCCAAAATAACGTTGTGTTTAGCCTTTTCGTATAGAACAGATATATTATATTACCAAACTAGCTAACACTATTGAAAGGAGTACAAGGGTCTCCGTACCTGTAGAGCTGGTTGTGATAAGAGTAGACAGATTATCAGTTCTGAGAAGCTTGCAGACAGAAGCAGGCTTTCCGCAGGTATCTATAGGTCTATGGTAACAGGGCTGAGGTATGGCACTGGCAGATCTCTGTAAAGTACACGGGACATCCAAAGAGATACTCCTACTGCATGGCAATCAACTCGCTTGGAGATCGCATTCAGCTTTAGTATTGAACACTGCGGGCTTTTAGTTAAAAGAAGATTGAAGGAAAAAGTTGAACAATGGTTACCCGGACATATGTTCAACAGCCTTGACCCTTTGAGAAAGAATTAGAAGTAGATCTATCATGCTGCAAATGTCCTAACAGCTTCTTTTCCAATCCTTCGTTTTTTCGTGACATAATTTTATCGCTGTCGGCCATCTTTATAGACAATTTTATCGTTAAAAACACGAAGCTTTTGCAATGATATTTTGGAAACGATGCTTTTGTTGGCAATTTTTTTATTATAGTATCAAAACAACACCTAAAAGTACTAGTAAATGAAAGAAAAACAATCGTTTTCTACAAATATGGCGGCTTTTTCGTGAACGAGCGCATGTGCGAACGACTTTATGACGTAAAAAAAATGATGGATTAGACTAGACAACAGCACACTTTTTGTCTTATGAAGTTCTTGAATGCAATAAGTCTGTCAAGAGGACAATGCTTCTTCTTATTAGTACAAATTATTGAGCCCAGTCTGAACACGCGTCTTCATTGGCCGATACACAACCTCCGTAATCGTTATTGCCAAATAGTGAGTTCATAAAAAACACCATGAGAAAAGCCTCGGCATCTGCAATTGGCTTGCCTACCGACTATTACATTAGCGCATAAATTACAAATTTTTTAAAATTTTTGTAAACATCTCATGATCATTTCCACGATTGATAGCAGCGAGTTCCTTAAACAATGTTCATATTGGCACAAAACTAAACCAACCTTTTGAATGTGAGTTGTAATCTTTGTGTGACTAGAAGGAGACGGTTTGGGAAGTGAAAAGAATGTGTTTGATTCCCCAATGTGGATTGTATGACTTCGGCGTAAAATATCGTTATCAGTGCTGAGCTGAACAAGCCTTCCAGTCTCACAAGCCGCGTCTCTCTCTATTCTTTTTGTGTTATCTAAGGATAACCAAATAGCAATGGAGTTGAACATATACTAAATCTGACAAACTAAGTTCTACAATTAAAAATATGATAATATTTAAGGAGTCTCACCATCTTCCAAGGACTCAGCTCTCGATTTACTCTGCTTATATCTGTTATCATAAGAGTTAAGAACTACGTCTAGCCTTGGATTGCTAGTCAATCGTCTGTTTACAGCAAGGGACGGTGACGCCCTCGCACCTTCTTCGCTGCTGTACAAAAGCTCTGCAACGTAAGATACAAAATATTGATTCAATAAATGTCTCCAACATAGTAGGAATATGCTGGAATGTGAATTATCGGATCTGTTTCTGGATTATACCTTACTATGATCCAGAAACATGGTCTTTTGCGCAACTTCAGGATGTCACCATTGGTGACATTGAAGCAGACAAGACAACTCCACGCAATTGCACATTAACAAACATGAATCATAGATCAGTATTTGATAGACTTTTTATATTATCAGCAAACTCCGACCTATAGCAATGATGAATGGTCTATATAGCCTTAGAGATACAGCGGGGTGGTATTGAAAGCTTGGAAGATATAAAGGTTGCAATTAGGTACATGTGAAAACCTGCAAAGAACTTACGATTTATGCTTACAAATAATTTGTTCATCCAGAAGATACAAATCCAGTAATATCATCACTGGTCAACTTTTGAAATTAAAGAATTCAATTGAAAACTTTGTCATAAAATAGTGGTTTTCAGATAGCTTCTTCTGATTATGTGCACCTCAGACTGGCTCAAAATGCAGATATTACAGTGAGGTATCTCAGCTTTGCCAACAGAGGCAAAAAATTACCTTATTTGTTTTTGTCAAAAATAAACCTAAGAAGTATCATCATATAGAAAAAATCGGAGAAATTGAGTCAAACAGCCCTTTTGTGATTCGGTCTTGTAAAATCAAAGCTTTAGTAATTTATCTTCAGAATAGCTGGAACAGATCTCGAAGTTTCCACACATTTTCAATCTGTTTTGTTCCTAGATCCAGTTGATACCATATTATGCATGTTCTTTGAGTTGGTGATATTAAAAACCAAGTTGCACTTCTCATTGCCGATTGTTAAATGCTTATTCATTAAGGAAGAAATAGTACAAATAAAAAAATGTTAAACAAAACGCAAGAGGCTCAAACTAAATTCCATGAAAAGGTTGATAGAATAATCTGAAACTTTTTAGAATTTAAACAAAGTCCACCACTCGGGTATGGCTGGACTAGAGGATATTTTATTTAACTTGATATACAATAAATAGTACACTAAATCTAACCTTATCCTTGGGTGAAGGCCACCTTATTCATACAGATACACTTTTAAAGACATATTGCTCCAAGAATAAGCACCCTACATTGGGTTCTTCTTAAGCAAACAGTTGAGAAGGGACACTAGTAATCTTCTCACCAGGTGAGTGCAGGTATCTGTGGTATCCACCCAGACTAGTTTGAGCTCTTTTAAAGTTAATCTCATCCTCCGCTTGTAAGTGAGTAATCTGGTTCTCCACCACCTGCCATCAGTCATCAGAATTAGCAGATATGCAGACAGGTGTTCTGGCAAATACTGTCAGCGAATACGTAAAGAGCTAAGGTAAAGTTTCCATAGCGCAATAAGAACTTTGCATTCAGCTATTGAAGTTCCAATCTAGTTGAACCTTCTTTATTCATTGATTGGTAAGATTGTTTCGAGAGTGCTATCCTTCGTTTTTTCGTGACGTAATTTTATCATTGTTGGCCATCTTTATGGACAATTTTATCGTTGAAAACGCGAAACTTTTGCAATAAATGTTTTAAAATGATGCTTTTGTTTGCAATGTTTTTATTATAGTATCAAAACAACACCAAAAAGTACTATTAAATAAAAGAAAAGCGATCGTTTTCTACAAATATGGCGGCTTTTTCGTGAATGAGTGCATGTGCAAACGGCTTGATGACGTCAAAAAAATATATACTAGGTTGTAAACTTAGATGATAAAAAGGTATCTAACTTTAACTAAATAAATTTATATAAACAACCTTTACTCAACAGCCATATTTCCTGCCTTGCGTAACAAAATTTGATGGCCTACGGAGATGAATTTATGCAGTCACAAACTGAAATTGAATATAACAGTTTCTGTGCTTGAACAAGCAAGTTAATAATTGAAGTGGTTCGATGGCGGCTATTAAAACGAAATTAGGTCAGAGAATTTCAGTTGTGATGAAATAACACAAGCCAAGCATTGGAGCATCCAGTGTACTATATATCAAACTAGGTGAATGTCCGGCGTTGCCCAGGTAATACAATAATTACCCAATGAATTTGAGTAACTTAAGCTAGTAACTTAAGCTAGTAACTTAAGCTAGTAACTTAAGCTAGGCGAAATCTTTACTAGAATAAGAGCCAAGTCTGAAGGCAGCTTAATAATTGTTACGTTACGCGTAATGATCTTTAGCACTTCTAATAGCTAATAAGCTAAGCTAGTAGTACCCACTAGTAATTTCCAAAGCGCTTCAAGTGAGCATATTTTAATCGATGTAATGATTATGTGCATAATCAATCCATTATATCGCAAGTAGCCTATATGGCTTAGTGGATAGAACATCTGCCTGTAGATGCTGAGGTTCGGAGTCCAAATCCAGGCCGAGCAGATTTTTCATTCCTAAAACTTTATCGCTATCACTGGACACACGGATGATGGAATGACAGACAAACAAACACTGAGATTTATATAGACTATAACAAACATAATCGAGTAATGTTGGGACAGCTACTCTCACAGCACAATGCTTACAAAATGGTTTGTTGTCCCAGTTTCCCCTTCAATTTTGTTATAACAATTATATCTCCAGTATAATAATTGTTAGCATTTAATATATCAAGCAAAATTTAAAAAATCGGTAAAAGTCATTTCAGGGGTAATTCAGTGCAGTCAAAAAAAATTTTGAAACCCAATAGCACTAGCAGTGCTCAATTCACAAAATTGACTGACAAGTAGGATTTGATAATATATTATTAGCAATTATTAGCATATACTTCATTTTTTCTAATGGTTAATTTATAATGATAAATGAGCGCACAACAACGTCCTAAGCAGACAGCATTTTTAAAATGTGTGACAGCTCGGCACAAATCATTATTTGTGCTAATCAAGACATGCGGTCGGCCAAGAACATTATTTCCGTTGATCTTGTAGCCAGAACTGAACAGCGCTACTGACTCACCAGTTTGAGTGCATAGATGCCGGAAAGATATGTGATGTTGAACTTGTCACTTAGAAGTTTGCCTTTGAGATCCTTGAGTCTATGAAAAGGAATCTGGCATATGGTTTTATCTGGTATCACTACGACATGGCCATGTTTAGGAACAGCGGAAAGTATGTCATCCATAGCACTGGCTAAGAACTTGTACAACTGCCGGCCAATCTGCTCTCTTTCCCTGCAACAGTAGTAGTTGAAGGTGCAATCTAATATAGTGAGTCATCGACTTACAACCGCGTTAGGTTCTGGCCAGCCGTAAGACGAATTGGACGTAAGTCGATTCTGTATATTCTGTCGATTCTGACCTAACTTAAACAAATTTAGGTTACTAAACACATACTTGAAGGATGTTTTAGTATGTATTCTAGTGAACTTCAAACTAAGATTTTATCATTTATCTGTTTGCGAATCCGTTTTTACCATATTTGGATAACGCTGAACACGCCATAGCAAGCATTGTATATTTCTTAATAACGTATATAATCAGTACACAAATCGCCAAATTCTAATTTGCTGGGAAAATTTATTGTTATCGTGTGGCAGAAAAAATTCACTTTAACGAAAAAGCTTAACGAAAATATCGAAGAATGGCTTTTGCTACGTCTCGCACTAAGCTGCCAGACCTTTGCACAGACGTGGTCGTAAAGTCGGGTGGACGTATGTTGCATAGGTCATAAGTCGACGACTTACTGTATATGTTAAATATAGTTTAATCACAAAGGAATCCTTTATCTATCTGCTAATGGCTGTTACCTAAAAAATTTTAAGCAACCCATCAACTACACTGAAGATAGTCTTATACCACTCTGGCAGGTTCCATGTAATGCATGCTTGCTAACGAGAGTAAGAGATGTAATGTAGGACTTCGTGCTTGGAGATACTTATTTGAAGGAACAATTTCAAACAGCCATCCATAGACAAGGTCATGGCATTCACTAACCCTTCATCGGGAGAGAAGGATGACGAAATGTCACTATTACTGCCAGCTACTGAGAGTTGTCCTCTCTCTGAGGGAGCCCAACTTGAACCTCTTTTCAATGCAACTGACTTGGCTTGTTTGACCATTTCAGCGATGGACTGGGATGCTTGCCTCTGAATGGCAGAAATTAACGGAGATGGTACTACGACATAATGAGAATATCTCATGTGAGAGTAAGTACAAATATGGATCGCATCTAAATCTAATTAAAGGTATTAGCCTTGAAACCTCCACATTTACTAACCGATGTGCTACGCTTCTCACACTTGTATAGATTTGCGCTGTAATGATCTTGGAGCTGAGATAGCCAAGGTTGTATCATTTCTTGAAGTTCGACTCCGACATCACCCCTGAGATGCTGAGGTTTTTTCACATAAAACCTGCCAATAAAGTAACTTTCTACACAAGCTATTGTATAGTAATACATAACATCTCGAACATTACATAGAGATACATATTTTATGTATCCTTGTAAAATTTCAGTTGACCTTGATGTCACTCGCACTCACCTTGCAAGGCCTTTCTCAGGGGTTAGTACACATATTAGCAAAGACTTTTCGAGAAAGCTGTAGTACAGGACGGGGGCACTCTGGCTGGCTACCACCTTTATCATAGTTAAGAAATCCATCCTGTAAAATGAAAGGTATACACTGCTCATGTCATGTATATCCAAAGGCGCTAAGTAAAACTACTAGTCTATAGATTTCAAATTAAATTAGCTTCACAAAATATTTATGATTTCTGATTAATTAAACTTTTAGTTTTATACACGGTTTGGTATGGTGATCTCCATTGTGTCAGCAGTTTTTAAGCAAACACGATGACTAAATGTTTGATGGCCAGCCCTTACTGTCAATTACAGTATAAAATAAAAAGGGTGCCTAATAATTATTACATTATATTGTTCGTTATATTTTTAGTAATACTTTTGGTAGAAGATAAAATGTCTACAAAACTTTCTTTTCAAATATGTACAGTATATAAAGTCTGAGATAACAAAGAAAGTGAACATGTACCGTAAATGACTAAGAACATTGCAAGATTACTAGATGATCCCATTATTACGATCACCACTGTATCTAATATGTATTTAGATTTCTCATAGACATCAGCTTTAGACATGTGCGTATAACAAGATAAGTGAGAACATATGCCTTAACTCTGTGGAAGCTAGACAAGATGTACCTTAACTCTGTGGAAGCTAGACAAGATGTACCTTAACTCCGTGGAAGCTAGACAAGATGTACCTTAACTCCGTGGAAGCTAGACAAGATGTACCTTAACTCTGTGGAAGCTAGACAAGATGTACCTTAACTCTGTGGAAGCTAGACAAGATGTACCTTAACTCTGTGGAAGCTAGACAAGATGTACCTTAACTCTGTGGAAGCTAGACAAGATGTACCTTAACTCTGTGGAAGCTAGACAAGATGTATCAGAGAGATGGAAACATTAACATAAAATCTAGTAAGACTAGTGGAATCCTCTGCAGGGCTCATCAAATATAACAAGTAGGACACAACCTGTTAAAAGAAACTTAAAAATAGTTGCTTGTATGTGCCAACTGCAACTTCCGTGCTTTGAATAGGCTTAGCGATCCAAATAAAAGGAAATATTGCAAAATTCTTCAAGCCAATCTATGTGTGACCAAGGAAAAACAAGAGCAATCGGAATTCACAAGGGCAATGAAACAAAGAGGAAAAACAAACAAGCTAGTAGTATTAGTGGAAATATATGGTAGTATTAGTAGCAGCAGTCGTAACAGAAGGATAGTAGTATCTGGTGGTAGACCGAGTGGTAGACCGAGTGGTAAACCGAGTGGTACACCGAATGGTAGACCGAGTGGTAGACCGAGTGGTAGACCGAGTGGTAGACCGAATGGTAGACCGAATGGTAGACCGAATGGTAGACCGAGTGGTAGACCGAGTGGTAGACCGAGTGGTAGACCGAGTGGTAGACCGAGTGGTAGACCGAATGGTAGACCGAGTGGTAGACCGAACGGTAGATCGAGTGGTAGATCGAATGGTAGACCGAATGGTAGACCGCATGGTAGATCGAGTGGTAGACCGAGTGGTACATCGAATGGTAGACCGAATAGTAGTGAGGTTAGCAGTAGAAATAGTGAGAACAATAGTAACAATGATAGTAATTTTAATAGTAGTAATAACAGGACGTAGCAGCATTAGTAGTACACACACTAGTGCTAAATATATATATATATGTATATAGCTGATACCTATATATATAGCTGAATATCTATATATATATATATATACATATATATATATATATATATATATATATATAGCTGGATATATATAATATATATCCACCTATATATATATATATACATGTGTATATATATACAAATATATATATGTATATATTGCTGGATATACATGTATATACATGTATATTAATATATATATATACATATATATATACATATATATAATCTAATGAGAGCTGATCTATATATGCTTGAAACGAATTAGTAGTGATTGACTAACAACAATGTACTCTTTACAGTATATTCTATAGTATATTCTATACTATATATATATACCTTTGCGGGAGCCTTGTACATGCCCGACCTGTAGTAGTGAGTCTTGTAGCGTATATCCTTGACTCTTCAGCATACTCTAAACACTCTGCATCATATGCCAGCTTGGCCAGAACCATCTGAATCCCTACATATATCAAGAAAATCTATATTTTAATTTGTCATGTTACAAGTTTGTAGCAGTCTTTCAGCCCAGACTATGATTCCTACTATTGATAAAGAAGAAAAGTCCATAAAATAGCCTGTGATTGCCTAAAATCTGTTACCTCAAATCCTCATATGGCACAGGAAAGCTTTACTTACCCTCATTAAAATTACAACTATTGCCTTAGTTTTCAGGAAAATTCAGATCTGAACACCTACTAGCAGCTGATATGAAATGTTGAAAGCCATGTGCTACCTGAATAATATTACATATTACTAGGAGAACAGCAACTGGTGCTGGTTTAGTTGCACTTGAGCAAGCTAGCGTTATAGAAAACTATAGCTTTTTATACTGATCTATATACTGCTTATACAATGAATCCTAACGTACACATAGAGGCACAGATAGAATCTAAAACATCTCTGAATGTAAAATAGGATCCACTAAATGACTAGTATATTCTTTTTAGATAAAAATAGATTTTGAGAAAAAAATTTGGGTTACGGAGCAGAGAAAACAACACATTGGGAAAATCACCAATAAAAGGTTTCAAACCCAAAGATTCTCAGACTTTTAAACAGATAGCTCAAGGCAATTGATAAGGAGTTGTGTACCCCTGTATGCTTTTGAGAGTTGAGTTAGTAACTCCTGAGGGAGGAACTTATGGTGCTCTCGACATTCTTCTATCTGCTTCTTAAAGGATGAAATTGACTGCTCAAAATAGTTCTTCCCTTTTTCCAGTTCACCTGAGCTAGCAGAGTGCTGTAGGGCCAGCGCCATACCAAACTGTGTAACATAAACGTTGAAAGGTGGTGAGCATAACTGTTGGTGGTTATGGACTCTAGCATGAGTTACTCTAATAGGCAGACCATTCCACTATTTCTTGACACTAAATTCAGGTCTTTGCTCAAGACCAGTGATGGTAATATTTGGCTCAATTTTGCTGCATCACAATGTGCGGAATCGTTTGCTCCTCTTCGTGGTTGTCTGTAGATAGTTTTATTTGAATTCAAAGTCACTTTAAAACTCATATTATTCTGATAAGTTTTATTAACATATGCTGATATTAAAATGTAATTTGGCTTTCATTAATTCAAAACTTTGAAGCCTGAGATAGTCCAGGAAGTTGTTTTTCCAACTAATTTTACGCCCAAGAAAATTCGTATCCGTAGTTTCCCTTTGATGTTATCCACCTTCGGTTTAGGTAGGATTATGAAATTTTAGTTGGTTTGCACTTGATACTTTCCCAATAAAATTATGAAACTTCAAGCTCATTGGACTACTAGTTCTCAAGATATCACTGAAATACTGAAGGCATTCCAAATTAACTGAGAATTGACAAGATGGCTGCTAACAGAACATTAGCTGCTAATGACACACCGATTGACATTCTTAGTAATGAAGGCTCAGAAATACATCTAACAAAATGTACACACTTGAAGAGATTTTACTCTTAGTGTTAAAATATTAAGAGTTCCAAGTAATGAAAATGTCGTATGGATGGCGCGCAGGGTGCTATGCCCTCGCAGGACAATGCTCTTGTGGAGTGTGCACAGAATTTAGTTGCGTCATCCTGTGAATTAATAGCTATCATGGTTCCCATCAATAGCACACCTGCATAAGCTTGCATAGCAGGGCGCAGTACCTTGCACGTCATACATATGACTTTGGTCTGAACCAGCATAAACTGCTACTACTAGGACTATGAGTGACTCTAAGAGGACTTTAGTTGGTATTTTAATAAAAACATACCTTGATATCAACTAGCAGTTGTAAAAACTCCTCATCACAGAGCTGTAAAGCTTGCTCGTAGTAATGAAGAGCATGCTGACTGTTCTCCATCTCCAGGTGGCTATTTCCTGTTTTGTACAGAGCCCGACATCGGGTAAGCGGTGCTCTGTGTAAATATATACAAACAGATGTGTAAGAAACATTTCATGTCATACTGCGCTTGTATGTATCAAGTACAAACATGAGAGTTTTGTTCAATCTTATATTTGTAATAGTAACTTTTTCAACATTTCGGACCTGCAGTTGAACATGAATAGTATAAGCTTGCACAATAAGAGATGAGAAGAGCCTGTGTACCATCAAACAACATCCAGGAGTGCATTCTTGCAACCCATTAAACATGAATAAAAATCTGAGGCTAGCCCGTATACAATAAGAAACGAATAGATTACATGTATACCTGCATTTAACAGCTAAAGAGCTGCAGGTAATAGTTTGGTGGACAACAGACAAATAAATTCAATTATTTAGCAATATGCCCATGCTTCATTCAAAAACAAAAATTTGTAATATAATATTTCTTTTATGATTATCCCTAGTTTTAACTCCAGTAAGGAGAAGAGCTCACTAGGGCGGACTCAACTATGATAAATAATTAGCTCCTATTACCATTTAACAAACAATGTGGTATCGGAAACATAAAATATAATGCTTTCATAACTAATGATTCAAATATTAAAAACATATTTAATAGATATCCATTTTGTATAAAACTTTCACTTGTCAATTTTCAATCACTGCATAGAGATGATGGAAATACACTAAAGAAGACCAGTTATTAAATTTCATTTAATCAAGGATGTGATATACAATAAATCAGTACACAGGATGTAAATAGAATTTTCCTTAAGCAAAAAAAATAAATTATTTAAGAAAAACACATAAAAAACATTATATTAAGACACATTTAGTTAGCTTAATGTTAGAACAAATATGCATTTTAATGATCATAGTTGGTCAGTAACATTATCCAATGAGAAAGACTATCTTCATCCAAAATATTGTCTCAACCACGTTAAGTTACAAGCATTTAGGCCAACTCTTTACCCTCTTCTGATCTAACTTACCATACTCTGTTCAAAACATAATCTATTAACAGAGTGAGCGAATCAAAAACATTCGCTCGTTTATATAGAGTGGACCCTTGAAGATATATATCGTACTTCATCATAGAGGGAAATACACATTTGCTGTATCCTCTTAGCTACATTTTCAGAGATGATAAAAGCTTGTACTAGCAATAGTGACAACTAAAGGTAGAAAATAACGCTAGGGCTAAGCACAATGATTTCTAGAATCTCCTAAAGGTAACTATTTCATTGTCTTATGAATTACAATACGGAGGTTACCAAATAATCCTTGTCATTCGTTTTGATTCTGCTGCCCTGCTGAAGTACACAATGCGAGAGGAAAAAACTTAAACACAACATTCAAATATTGTATATAATCACAGTGGTGCATGACACAATTTTCTATATATATACAAATCCCAAAGTTTGTGTGTGATTCTGTGTGTCCAGCTACAGCTATTAAAAGTTGGGAATGAAATATCCGTTTGATGCTGGATCGGAACCTCCCGCTCGCCAGGCAACTATCTTACCAACTGAGCTACGCGAAATTGATGGATTCATTGGGCGATATATGTCAGGCTAACAATCACACGTTTCGGTTCGCTTTAAACTGTCGAACAAACATAGCAGTAAGACAATTTATCTTAGTGAGTCACCTATGAGCACATTATTAGCTCATCAACTTAACATTAAAAGCGAATAAATGAAATGAATAAATTCAAGCTAAACACCTGAAACCTAATCAGTCCTTCAACTGGCAGGGTAATCTTTACTGCTCTAAGAGAACCAGACATATTTCCACTCACCTGTCAGAGTACTTAGTCATTTGTACAAACATGCTGTTAGCCTGCTTGTGATCACCTTTGAGCATCAGCGTGTCTCCGTACAATTCATATGCCAACGCTGCCCCCTTACGAGTATCAGAATCAAACAACTGCTCAGATGAGTCATTGGCAGCGTTGAGCAATGATGCCACACCGCTGACATGCCTGTCATGGTAGACGATGCTCATTGACCATAGACCTAGAGATAAATGTGTGATTTTAGTATGTCTTGTAAAAACTCAGAAGCCAATGAAATATGGCTTTGATTGAATTCTGACAAAACAACTGAAATTTTGCAGCAGTCGGTTATAATCAAGTCAAATCTAAATGCTTGATTAAAATAAACAATCTAAAAGGTCAAGGCAAAGATTGGATAAGACATTAGTCAAGAAGTGATAATACTTAGAATCAACATTTTAATAATTATTAATACTCTAATACATTAACTGGTAACACATTGATGGCTCAATAAACCTTCCGATATGATGATGCAGTACATGAGTTGAAGATTATTAATTAATTTTTCTAATTATTAATTATAAAATTATTATGTATTAAAATTATTTAAAAAAATTGACTGTGCATTAGCGAGTAATCAATGCTATAATAAGAACAGCGTCTGTCCGTTTGTCCAAAGTGACGATTAGAGGTTAGGAAAACGATTACAGCATATGGGATTCGAACTTATTTATATGAAAATGGATGAACGATTGGATATCATTAGCTGATAATCGACATGCCTTTCCACTAGATAACTAGCTTCGGTGAATAATTGGCAAAATGTGTGAATCAATGTTCTAGAATAATCTGTAAACTTAACACTACAGACCAGTAAGCTAATAAATAGCGCTTAACCATGGAAATGCTAGCCAAAGTTTACAGAAAGTACGAGATACAAGGATTATCGAACTTACCAATCATAGCGAAGAGTGAACCTAGATGACCATATGCTTGGGCTACATCAAGTTTTTCACCTGAACACTTGGCCATGGCGAGGTACTGCTGATAGTGCTGGAGAGCCTTTGGAAATTCTTGCACAGTGCAGAAAAGCGAACCAATGTGCCTGTGGACTGAAGCAATATCTACAATGCACACAAAATGTTATAATAACAGTTCCAGGAATGATAAATTAAGTTATTCTAGAAATATTTTATGGTGACCAGCGTTGTAGGGCAGATTATGGACACGCAGCGGGATTACAGACCAAACAACAGAGTTCAATAGACTTCCATGTATTTTCAACAAATCTCGTATCAGTTCAATGTCTATAATTATAAATCTCAATTTTTGTCTGTCGTTCATCTGTCCGGTTAGATCAATAATTGTTAGCAACGAAAAATCACCATCGTACTGGATTTGAACTAGCGACATTCGAATTTCAGGTCAACTAACAAGCGCACATAACTAGAAGGCTAAGCCGCTCTTATGACACCCATTGCTCTTACCACCTACTGTATATCCTTTTCACGGTTGCACACGCTTAATTATTAATTAATACAGTGCGCCATCGGGTTACGATGTCTCTGTTATAAGATTTTTTTGCCTTGTTATATAGAACACGATGTTTTTTGCCCATACGGAGACGAAATTTTTTCAACTTTTTCCGCCATACGATCGATATCAACAAAAGTTTGGTAATCGGTGTGCTGATTATGATAAAATAATGAAAATGTTGATATGCTATTCGACGAAATCCTACCACAACGCCTGCAACAAATACGATGCTCGCCTGCTCTATATCTCAGTTCAGCGGTATTCATTACAAGTTATAGTAAAAATGAAACCGAAAACAGATAAGCGATAAAAATTCTAGTCTATGACAAAGTTTAAATTTAGTACAATATATACTAAAACTTAGCTTTATGTATGCGTTTAGTAAGCTAATTGAATTTAGATTACTAAATTCAATTAAATTAAATTCAACGTTTATATTATGTCTGTATCAAAGGTAAGAACACCCCGCAGTATGTACTGCACATAGTACATTGTAACGTTACATTTTTTGGCAAATCATAACCACTAAATGCACTAAAGTTACTATAGGTAACTGTAGTTACTAAGGATAATATACTACTTTGTTACTAATTTTTTAATATGCACAGGACGTATGTAAAATTTTGATGACCTTTTCAATGTCCGAATTTGGCCCAGTTCGTATAGTCCAAACAAACGAGAGTTGTCTGCACTTGTAACTGGTAAGAATTCAAAGCAAACAACTAAATCTTCTAATGAGTTATACCAGTCACTGTTCCCATGAGCTGACACTATGTTGATGACTAATGGAAATGAGTCAGAGCGTTAAATAATTTACCAGTGGCACAACAGAGTTTATCAAATAGGTTAATCAAAGAACGGTGTTGATAGATTTACCACCACTGCTCATTCTATATGAACCACGTCACCATAGTATATCAAAGTTTTGCCATTAGAGGTGAAAAATTTCATCTTATATAAGAACTAATGAAGCATGAGCATAGGCATGGAAATTCGCAGAGCTAATCAGTGTTTGATCACATGACCACTTCGTCGATGTAACTTTGTCTTAGGAAATGTAGTAGTTGAACTGGTGGAGACCAAAAGATGAACCTACCTTGAATGTCATCCTTTCCTCCAATGGCATCCAAGTACTTATAGGCATAGTGTAGCGCCATGTCATAGCAACCCGCTGTCTTGTAGGCAAGACTGGTGTTCATGTACAGACCGCAGAGGAACTCATCCGTCCACACATCTTTGTACGACTCTCCGTCAGAGAGGAGCTGAGACCGCATGTCCAGAAGTCTCTCATACATAACGAGAGCCTTGTAAGTTTCACCTGAAGCAGTGGAGGAAAGGAGTGAACTATGGGTAATTGAACGGTCTGGGCAGCATTGGACAGCAGTCATTGAGTTCATAATAGCTGCCTAATTCATTACTAAACTAGCACTGTAATACTTGTCACCGTATCTGAAAGAGACCAACTTTTAAAGCTCAAGAAGCTGTCTGAAGGTAGTGTGATGGTAAAATGTCCAACAAAAAAGTCAGCTGGGCAACTTTTCAAGCAATACCAAACAGCTAAAAAAATGAAAATAGTCTATCTGAGTCTATGTTCAGTCAGGATACATACAAAACTTTTTCTTATCAACTAGGATAAGTATTGACAAACAGCGACCACAACTACACGTGTTCCATTTTTAGTTCATCCTCTAACAACAAGAATAACTGAACAATTGCCTTCCGACAGGAAAATGGTGACCGATTTGAAACTGTTTCAAAAGATTTCAAAGTTTCCGCAGTTCGACAAAGTTCGACTACCTCTAAAACAGTTTTTATCTATAAAATGAATGTCGAGGCTTATCCATACTGATGAGAAGACAATCCACCACTAACTATGCAAGTTTAATTATCACACGCTGACTGAATAAGTTTTAACAAGAACTTCCTTTCCTCTAGCCAAAGCACACATACAGGCATATAAATGCTTGACTATACCTAGGCTGACATGCAGAGTGGCAATGTTAATAAATGCTTGACTATACCTAGGCTGACATGCAGAGTGGCAATGTTAACAAGTGCTTGACTATACCTAGGCTGACATGCAGAGTGGCAATGTTAACAAGTGCTTGACTATACCTAGGCTGACATGCAGAGTGGCAATGTTAATAAATGCTTGACTATACCTAGGCTGACATGCAGAGTGGCAATGTTAACAAATGCTTGACTATACCTAGGCTGACATGCAGAGTGGCAATGTTAACAAGTGCTTGACTATACCTAGGCTGACATGCAGAGTGGCGATGTTAACAAGTGCTTGACTATACCTAGGCTGACATGCAGAGTGGCAATGTTAACAAATGCTTGACTATACCTAGGCTGACATGCAGAGTGGCAATGTTAACAAGTGCTTGACTATACCTAAGCTGACATGCAGAGTGGCGATGTTAACAAGTGCTTGACTATACCTAGGCTGACATGCAGAGTGGCAATGTTAACAAGTGCTTGACTATACCTAGGCTGACATGCAGAGTGGCAATGTTAATAAATGCTTGACTATACCTAGGCTGACATGCAGAGTGGCAATGTTAACAAGTGCTTGACTATACCTAGGCTGACATGCAGAGTGGCAATGTTAATAAATGCTTGACTATACCTAGGCTGACATGCAGAGTGGCAATGTTAACAAGTGCTTGACTATACCTAGGCTGACATGCAGAGTGGCGATGTTAACAAGTGCTTGACTATACCTAGGCTGACATGCAGAGTGGCAATGTTAACAAGTGCTTGACTATACCTAGGCTGACATGCAGAGTGGCAATGTTAATAAATGCTTGACTATACCTAGGCTGACATGCAGAGTGGCAATGTTAACAAGTGCTTGACTATACCTAGGCTGACATGCAGAGTGGCAATGTTAATAAATGCTTGACTATACCTAGGCTGACATGCAGAGTGGCAATGTTAACAAGTGCTTGACTATACCTAGGCTGACATGCAGAGTGGCGATGTTAACAAGTGCTTGACTATACCTAGGCTGACATGCAGAGTGGCAATGTTAACAAGTGCTTGACTATACCTAGGCTGACATGCAGAGTGGCAATGTTAACAAGTGCTTGACTATACCTAGGCTGACATGCAGAGTGGCAATGTTAATAAATGCTTGACTATACCTAGGCTGACACGCAGAGTGGCAATGTTAACAAGTGCTTGACTATACCTAGGCTGACATGCAGAGTGGCGATGTTAACAAGTGCTTGACTATACCTAGGCTGACATGCAGAGTGGCAATGTTAACAAGTGCTTGACTATACCTAGGCTGACATGCAGAGTGGCAATGTTAACAAATGCTTCACTATACCTAGACTGACATGCAGAGTGGCAATGCTAACAAATACTTGACTATACCTAGGCTGACATGCAGAGTGGCAATGTTAACAAATGCTTGACTATACCTAGGCTGACCTGCAGAGTGGCAATGTTAACAAATGCTTGACTATACCTAGGCTGACATGCAGAGTGGCAATGTTAACTAGTGCTTTGGTCTCGTGCGAACGATCATGAGTAGAGACGGCCATGTTGAGACAGTTTCTGTAGGCACCGAGTGCGGCAGAATGCTGCTGCGTTTCACAAAGAGCGTGACCTTGGGTCAGGTACATTCGCATACTCACGCCAAACTGAAAGTAGAGCCACACAGTATATATTCCATGTTCTGGTTAACAGTAGAGATACAGACTCAACTGCTGAAGTGTTAGTATATACACAAAATGCTTTGAATTTAATCCATGGCCCTGGTGAGGTTAGAGGGAGATCACTCCTAGATCTAAAGTTGAAAGACACGATGAAGCCATAATTTAACAGCATAATTCGAAAAACAGTGTTAACCATCATTGTCTGTGAAAATCTGATTTTTGGTCTTGCACTAGGGAGTAGCTTAATTTGTAGCAATCTGAAAACCAGTTCTATTTGAAATGAAGTTATCGCCAATAAAATAATATATACATGTATAATAATATATAGCTTGTGATCTGACATAGAGATGAGAACGGAGAAACAAATTGATAATTTGAAACAAAATTCAGTTTAGCAATAAAGCAACCACATAAAAAGATTATGAACATGATTTAATCTAGAATTAAAGTCATGCATGATATATTTGAGCGCGCTGTCTATGTAAACAAACGTCATTGGTAACTTAGAGTATAGAAGTCTACATTGTTACATTCTGGATGGTGTTTCCTCTGACTTAACAAGACAACTACCGTGATACCTCTAATTGAACGCCACCTCTAATTAAACGCCACTGCCAATTGACAGCCACCCTGAGTGAAGGGTTGAAAAATAGAGCGCCATGGCAATCAATTAGAGGTTTTACAGTATATCCTAAAATGGTTATGTATCCCTTCAATCGACATGTTGTAAATTTATGTTGCTCAGACTGGAGGGAGAAACCAAAGAACGATTAATTTAAACTTTTCAAAAATTAATACTCAATAAGAAGCTAAAAGTTTGATAATTTATAAAGTAAAATGCTCTAGATATACGAAGAGTGAGTGTGTGAATAAAGGATGTAAACTAGTATTACAGAACGTTATATTATTTTATTCTTTCTCAGCTACTAAGAAGTTCAACACAATTCATTCCATTTCTCAGCATATATGTAACTTTAAGTAGCTAAACAAATTATAAATACATACTTTACAGCAACTTCTTATTTAATTGCAATACTCAATTCAAAACAAGGAGAGAAGTGATTGCTTTTTACAGTTGTTTTCCATGTAATAGTATAAAAAAACAACTGTAAAGACAGATAAGACTAATTTCAGCTTATCTGGTCACTGTGAACACCAGTGGTGTGTGTTTAACCATTGCACAAAAGGTAAAGAAAATACCTGATTGGTCTGTAAGAGAAGAGCGACCTCTAGTATCTGTATTACAAGGATGAACAACTTTGCAGAGAGTAAAACTATGCCGATCTCTCCCAGCTGAGAGTAGAAATCCATTTCTATTAACAGAATGTTATCAGAGTTAACATATAGCAGATTCCTATAGATTGGTGCTCGTTAGTCTAGTTCTATGGCCCTAACATAACGTAACATCATCTCTGATATACAGTAGACCCTCGCTATACGATTTTAATTTGTTCCAGCGTTGGCATCATAAGGCAGAAATTTTGTAGTGGGGTATAGAAACTCATAGTAATTATATAATACAAATATCCCCAGGTAAAATTCATCAAAATTTTATATTAAGTAATGTACATACTAAAAATTAGTAACAAAATAGTATGTCAACCTTAGTAACTATAGTTACCTACAATAACTTCAATAGTAAATTTAGTGGTTATGATCTGAAATTAAATGTAACATTACAATGTACAACGCGTATGTGCAGTAGCAGCAGTTTGTACCGTAGGGAGTTCTTACCTTTGAGAAGTACGTATAACAAACTTTAAATTTAAACAAACGCATTTAGCTTACTACACACATACTTGAAGCTAAGTTTTAGTATGTATTTTAATTATTTTTATGAACTTCAACTTTTTCATCAGCTAAAATTTTATCACCTATCTGTTTCCGATTTCGCTTTCCCAATAGCTAATAATGCCGGACTGAGCGAGATCGAGCATCATATCTTTTGATGCAAAAACTTGCAAATACTTGATTATTATATTATATTATTATTAGATGCAAATGCTTGATTATTTACAACACAGGAACAGCAACTCTATAGGCACTATTTATAATTGTAATTATTTTCCTTGAACTATATAGATAGAAACATCTAGGTAAGAGATGAGATATGCAGAATGTATTTAATAAATTAAGGCATCTAAAAGATAATTTTAATTCCATTATATTTTAATTTTACCCTCAGTATATCTAAACTTTGATTGTAATTGATTTTAAATTTTTATTTTTTGCAAAACGACTTTAAGTAAAATTTTAATATGCTATAACATGTTATTGCATTAATTCACCTGAATATTATTATTATTAGAAGGAATTATACCTTCAAGACTGGTGGAGAACTCATCAGTCAGGTTAAGTATGCCTTGAACAGCCTTAGTTAACACTCTAGTGGCAGCCTTAGGCTTGGAATACTTCATTGAGAGGCATTTAAGGCTGCTGGCAACCGAGTCTCGATAATGCTTCATTTCATTCTGAACAATGGCTTTCATAAGATGACCCTATGAAAAAGCAGAGAACACTCAATTGTAACTAACATATGATAATCTATTAACATATCAAAATGCTAGTTAGAGAAAGTTACAAAGATTGAAATCTATGAATTTCCATGCTTAAAAGACTGGACTACCAGTTGAACTAAATACCAGTTCAGTAGCTCTACTAAACACAAAGCACCGCAAATTACACTTTCTAGTTTGTGTATGGCAGATGATCATCAAATCTTTCCTACTTTTCTTGAAAAACTCCATAAACACTTTTGCTGCTTGTCATCATTAGCTTAATTGGTGAAGGTATTTTAACGTGATGTATCTTTCACCTTTGTTCCGCAAAGCCTTTTTAAGTTAGGATCCTAAATGAACATGTTTTAACATAGAGAGTATATTAACAAACAGTGGTGTCAGCTCAAATGACCTCTCATTTTCAGCAACTACCGTTTACTTCCATTTTGTACTGGAGAACTCAATGCACTGAAGCAGCCATGACAAGGAACAAGAGGTATTTAGTGCACGTTCTGAATTAAAATTGAGATTTCTTCTTATGTAAGCAGAAGGTAGCAGGTTTACAGTAATTTAGCCTATTTAGCCTTAGTTCTATTGGTATTTAAGATTCAGAGTACAATAGCAGACGCAACAATATAATTCAACTAACCACCCAGAAGAAAGGGCTGAGTTTTCGTTCAACCCAGAAGCCTAACAAATGCTGTTAACTGCCTATAGTACCTGACCATTTACACATTTGATATCAAGTTACAGCTACATGTATTTCTTATAACATACCAAAATGAATATACACGTAAAACCTTAATTTGTAGATGTTCAATGAGAATGGGCCAGCATCACGAGTTTAACAATGAGGGTTTAAGGTAACAAAACAAAATCTAAATGTTGTTATGTTGAAGAACCAGAAAGCATACCAATGGATTAGTAGGATGAATTTCTGCCAAAGATTCTGCGTAACTGTAAGCTTCTTCATATTTCAGCAGACGAAGGTTGATTTTAACAAGAAATTTCAGTACATTGATATGAGTGCTGTCAATTTGTATCGCTTCACGCGCGACATCTCGTGCTTCTCGCAGGTGGCCACACATCTCCTTATTTGCTGCCAAATCAAGCAAGTCCCCAATCTACAAAACATATATTTCTTTTTAGTTAGAGGGTGTCAGACAGTGGCATATTTCAGCAGTCTCTAGCTATATATATCATAACTATCTGGGATGAACAAGAAATGTTGTAACAGACTTACATTCGCGTTATGCAAGGATTTATGGCCATATTTCATTAAACACTTTTAATACGAGTGTGAATCTCTAGTGTCTTCAAGATATGGTAGGTTTATTATGCAACTCTAAAAGTTATCCTACCATGGTCATGTATATTTAACCTAGTAGTGAAAGACAATTCCAATTTACCAGACCATGAGTATTAAATTGCGCACTGCAAGAAATACTGGCTAAACCACTTGTTAACCAGCTAGTTAACAATATCCAAATATAATTTGAGACGATTATATCTAAAACGCAATACATTGTCTTCCAGGTAGACCAACGCTGATAAACTAACATATAGGTTTAGTAGGTTGAATGAATAAAAAAGTGGGTTGAATAATGGGCAGAATTTTTATACAGAAAATCAGGAGATTGAAAATGAAGATGCAAATCATAATGTTTTGTTTAGAACAATGTTTTGTTCCATTGATTTGTTCAGCCCAGCTAGTACCACACGCTGTTGAAATTGGTTATGCTGCCGACTAAGAATTGCGCTCAATTAAAGGGATGTCATAATGGAGAAAGGAAAAATAAATTAAATAACTGTGTTATTTACGTATTTGCAATACTAGCATAACAGATATGAGATAGTTTAAATAGGTTTTTCTTCCATATTTGCTTTTCATCAACCAAGAAAGTTTCATGCTTTCTATAGCATTCCTCAGACTGAAACCTTTCACTAGCTAAAAAAGAATAACACTCAAATCTCTTTTTATATATCACACAATTCTAGCGTGATGATCAATATGCTGATTTACAAGTCAGATGTAAAATGTTAAGTTGTTTGACAAGTACAAATTTTAAGGTTGGAAAGTTTAAAGGTAGAAAATATACCTAGATGTTGAGTCAAATATCATATGTGGGGGTTTGACTGAAAGGTTATCAAGAAAAAAGTAGTCGTCTAGTGTATAATTGAGCCACAGAAGTGCAACTGACACACAAAAAATATAGCTTCCAAGTGTATGAATAAAACTGTGTAGTCTGAACTGTGAAGTGACAGAATATGTGAGGCCATCTCAGGAATATAAACTTCAATTATAGAATAGCTGTCACGAGCAATAGAGATGAAAGTGGGATTTTTTAATGTTGATTCTATCTGTGTAATATTCTTCAGAATCAAAAATGCTTTTGCTAAACTCGAGCTGCAAAGGCTAGTGAGACATTGAGCAAATAAGTCTGCACTCCAGACAGCCCATACTTCTGTCACACCCTCTAAAATTACACTATTTTGTCCAAGTCATTTATGCTGCTAATTTAACATGCTCGGGAACACTACAAGGGAGGCTACATCATGTACAGACTTATCCTCTCAGTATATAACTTATTGTTATATACTGAGAGGATAAAATGGTGTCTTTGTCCCTTTCTTGTCATGGTTGGCCACTCAACACTAGCAATAGACATTTTAGTTTTTTTAGGCAAACCATACGTTTGCACAATTTATTTGCATCACGCCTATATAAGATCCATTTTACACCCATGCGAACTGTTATTCTGACCAATATTGATGCAAAAACTTGCCGGCATTTGGGAGAGAATATATATAACCAATGATATACAGATGGGGGCTGTAGATCATTGATATAACTGAACTTTCCTTCAAAAATAATGCACAACTTTCAAACATTTGCATACAACAGGCATAACCCCCAAAATTGCATATTTGGCACAACTAGTACAGTTCTGTCATAAGGAGAGTTGCAATCAAGTTGGTTACGTTTGTTTTGACAAATTACTTATGCCGACATTGTAGACAGATTACAATAAAGTATTTAACAAATGCCTTGCAAATTATTGAATATAGATGGATATTTTTTATTAGAACTGAGAATTTTAGCAAATTTTCCAACTATTTATATAGCCCATGATTATAATAAAGATTTATTCATTATATCATCGATATATCGACTCATATTTCTTAGTCTCCATGGTTACAACTCCAACATATAAAAAGCGGAGCGTTTGGCCACAGGAGGTTAGAATACGTATATATTTGCTGACCTTCAGATAAAATAAGTGTACCGTTTGTTGTTATAATCTTACCTCTTTTATCTCTTTGTATTCTGTTACATCACTTGCAACAGAAGAAGTCATCATTCTATTATATTTCTCCATATTTATGGCAATGAAATTAATAAATGATGACACCGTATAACCCGCTGTTCAAGGCATGTTTATTAATCTAGCGAAACCTGCCGAGAAACGTGCTCGTAGCAGCAATTCCATGGAAACAACAAGTTTCTATTCGTCGTTCATTTTGCGTCCTTAAATATTTCGTCAAGTATTCTGGAACACCGAGTATAAACGGCGTTAAACTATCACAAGGTCATGTGCTTGGCGTATCACAGTTTAGCATAGAGCACAACTTGTTTTTCAGTATATATGCATACTTCTATTTTGTTGATCCAGCAGCATTTCGCAGGTTATAAACGAATCGGCCTAATAATGTAGCAGTGTATTGTAAAGTAAAAGCAAACTAGCAATCGTCATACCAGCGACGTTGTTGAAAAATGTGGACATAAGGCTAACCCTCTAACCTCAAAAAAGAAACCGCTTCTGATGTCTATAATACCGTTGCTATTTGGTCCTCATAACTTTTCTTAAAAATATGGAAATGACTTTGTCATTAGCTAAACTAGTTAATTTATTCAAACAATTTCAATAGCGTTTCAATTGATGTTTGTATTAACATCTCAATTGTGCAGTTGTCCAACGAAATTGATCGGCGCTGTCTGCAATAGCAATTTGCAGATAGTGGCACTTTCTATGCTAACCTTCTGTTGGTGCAGTGTTTATCGAGCAGTTGTAAGATGCTTAAAATATTTTTTAATTTGTTCACATAGGAATGTATTTGAGTGTTGTTTTACAGATAAAAGCGAAATTAGACGACTATCACATCAGCTTTGACAAAATCCAATTCAAATAAAGTAAACTGTCAAATGGATTTTGATAGCTCTTTAAAAAGACTACATTTTAGCTATTCAAATGTGGCGATGCCAACGGATAAAAAGACTGTGTAGTAGCATTTTTGCAACATGTCACGTTAGTAAATATCTTTAATGCATCTGTTGGAGTTATGGATGTGCTCAAGTCTTGGGATGTTTTCATGTCTTAAGACTGCCAGTATTCATAAAAGTCTAATGAGTAATGTTTGTAGATGATTTTGCTGGTTTGATTTTGCTGGTTTGATTTTGCTGGTTTGCTGATTTTGATGGTTATGCTGCTTGTCAATAAATAATCTGAAATTGATCAATTCGTTATAGATCAGTGTGGGCACATAGTTATATGATGGGTCAATACTCTGAGTTTTATAAATCCTCATCATATTCTCAAAAAAGTAATTTTTTTAAACTAGATTGTAATTTTATTTGCATGCTAAACCTTTAGTTACACTTAGCATAGTAAAATTTTATAACCAATTGTCAACCACTTACTGAATCTCTATCAGTGTATTCACCTAAGCAAGTTTAGGTGAGCTGTTACGTCAGATGAGATCATGCTAGGCTTAAAAGTGCATGGGCATGATGTGATCTTCTCTGCAGAGTGCACTGTTTAGGTAACAGCATGTTTTTTCCATAAACCTTATAAAATGTTGCACAGTGTTGGGTGATTAAAGAAACATCTCTTGTTTTATTATCAGTAGGACAGGCTCACAACCAACTTACTGTAGTTTTTACAAGAGATATACATGCCCAGTTCATTGCATATTCATTTGCCTAGTAAACTCAGCACTGATAAACAGATATTTCTGCAACTTATGTCTGGTTTACCAGAGTCAACCAAGACATAGTCACTTGAGTTGCATGACTCTTCTTAGTTAGCTCTGCAATAGCCAGGCTCTTGAAAGACCAAACAATTGTTAAAAGGCTAGATAGTAACAAGTAGTTTTTTGGTATCAGGGTATGAGCTCTACTAAGTAACTGACATGTATACTTGTCGTAACTTTAATGACAAAAATTCTGCCTGCTTGGCTGTTTCCTCCGAATTGGATTGTAGTGATACACTGTGGCAGACACTAGTGTCAATTACTCACTGACAAGAGTATAAATAAGCATTGCCTTTTCTACCTTCTCAGCACTCGTTATACAATTCTGGTCTTTTACTGGACATGTAGGGCTAGATAAAATTCTCGTGTCATTAGGTGGTGAACCCGTTGAGGTAGCTGAGTCTGCTACCAAATTCAGCTCCAAATGATAAGATGTACAATCCTAATAATACCTGTTAGTGTGGATGTATTAATCAGGTCTGCCTACATCTGGAGTGACATACGACATAGGTGACTATTCACATATCCGAGTAGAGCAGTTTTGTGAGGTTACTTGAAGTTTTTTATACCAATCTTCATCGTACAAATTTTAATTAGCCTTAAAAATCAAATTTGGTAAATAACATCTATTCGTGTATATAGATAGATTTGGTGCTGGTGTGCAAGTTTTTAGGTTTTTGTACTATAGTCGATTGTACAGTTACTTGCCTGTTTGTATTTACATGAGTATTCAATAAATGTTGTAATGCCCCATTACGGTTGTACTAACCAACATATGAGCAAAACACAGGATACGCATACATTCATCATTAAAAGACACTGTTAGTGTGTGAACCTATCTTAAATTAGATATAAGAAAAGACAAATAAACTTAGGATATTCACATAATTTTACATTTATTGCTTAGTTTGCTGTCATTTGAAACTTGAAAGCTTCCACTTTTTGATTTTATAATGTTAACCTTTGTAAAATCTTGTGCATCATTACATCTGAGAGTAGATACTACCAATTTTCGGAAATTACATCTTTTTGCGCTGTTTATGTTTAGTAAATAACTGTCTAACTAGTCATATGATAGTGAAATTTATGTCTGAAATATTGTCACTTGCTTTACATTCATGATTTTAATTAGCATGGCAATATTCTGTATGACAGTGTAAATTAAAAACATTTCTATTAAAAACCCATATTGTTGCATGAGCATGTTTGCAGACTTGCCATGAAAAATACCTTTTAGAGTCCAGTCATGTTAAATATCTTTTAGAGTCCAGCCAAGTTAAACACCTCTTAGAGTCCATTTATATGTTTCCTAACCTTATGGCTTATAAAAAACTAGATTTTTCAACTAATAATCAGAATAATTTTTTATTCTTGATAAGCTAACTGATACATTATCATGCACATTTGTAGATTGTTGGTTTGAGATATGAATTGTGGGAAAGTTGTTCGGAGGCTTCAGCTTGTCCATAAACTCGCTACAAGCTACCGATCAAGTCAACACAAGTCTTGTGCTGCTCAGGGTTCTGGTAAGCTTTGATAGCGAAGAATCAAAAGGTTATATTTTGTTTCTTTAAATTTTAAAACGTCTTTACCAAAGTTTTAGTTTGGTAAATTGTAAAATCTATACATTAATAATTTTGAAGATACCTAATACTTCACCAGGCCTCACACCAGTCTTTACCTAGTTGTAGCTGATTACTTGTGGTAATGGTAGAGCTACTACTATTTGTTTGTTACGATGACAGCATTAGTATTCGCTTAGTATAATTGTTATGTTTATTATCCACTTTAGTACAATTTGCTTCAGCGTCCGTTCGTAGTAGTAGTAGTAGTCGTACAATACTCTTTGTCTTAGATGTTCATATATACAATATCATAGATGTACTCATATTGTAATAATAGCGCTGTGTTAATATTCTGTGTATGTTGTTCTGTAGGTGTGAAGCTATTCATGCCTGGTCCCCTTAATACGACAGCCACAGTGAAGGCAGCCATGCTTAAAGATATATCACCGCGTGATGAGGAGTTTGTTAAGGTTTTGGCATATCTAAGGAAAGAATTACTCAAGGTGGCTGGTGAGCTCAATTCACTGTAACCTGATTAGCATCATCAAATAAAGAGTTTGTGCTAGAATATATTTAAGGAGTTGTGCTACCTTGTCTTATTGAGTAGGTTGGAGAGAGCTGATTTTGTTGCAGGTGTTAGTGATGAGGAGTTCATTGCTGTCCCCATGCAAGGTTGTGCAACTTTTTCAGTAGAAGCTACTCTTCAGACAACAGTTCCGCGTTCTTCCACTGCGAAGGTAAGTCTAGATATTTGAGTGTTTCATTGTTACACTATTTGAAAAGTAAACCTTAAGCTTTTCACACCCAAATTGAGCCTATATTTCGATGTGTTTCATAGTTACATAGTTGAAATGAAACCTCGTGAGCACAAAAAGTGGGGCCTTAATTTAATCTTTATATATCTTAGTCTGTCCAGAAACTTTTTTATTACTCGTGCAACGCTGGGCATTCACTTAGTAATCTCTATATATCTTAGTTGTAGTATGTTGTACATTTATTAAGAATCTGTCTTTGGTTGTTGTGAACACTGTGATGTGCCTAGGCCTTGATATAAGTTCAGATGTTTCCACTATTATTGCACTACCCAAGCGACTCCAGCAATATCGGAAACCTGGTCAAATAAATTCTGATAATAAATTATTTACAAATTAATTTAAAACCTTTTATTATGGCTTTGTGTCAGAGGTGTGATATTACATGCAATGGTCATTTTGAGAAGATTGCAAGATAAAATAATTATGTACTTTCATCATGTGGCATTATTGTTAATAAGGGTTACAATTATTGCTATGGCTTTAGATCTTTTTTCGCAAACCACTGTTGTCATGAGAAGAATAATTGTCCTACTTTCAAAATAGGGATAAAGTTTAAAAAAATCATGAATTTCAAGGTGAAAGTACATATTCTAGTAATTAGTAGAAAGATATAGGGGCCTTTTCTGTCTATCTAACATATTCTGTCTTACTACATAGTTGAGATGTATCTCTATTTACCCTGCTATAAGTACAAATAGACTTCACTCTAACTATGGGCTCAGACATTTCGCCGATCTTTTTCATATGCATAGCCCTTGTGTCAACATTCAGTAGGTTGTCCACCTCTAGGGGCCTTATGCAAGATATATAGCTGCAATTAGCCTTCACATAGTTGTCTTATGACTTTTTCTGATCACAAAAAATCTTTATTTACTCTAATCAAATCTCATCACGTTTTCTTCAAGGTGACTCAACACAAACCCAAAATTATTCACCTTAAAGAATAGAGAAAGCATAATATTATTATGCTTTATTAGTTATCTTGAGGTGTTGACCGATGTTCTAAAAAAAGAATCAAGGAGATTGACCCCCTAGAAGCTGAGATATAGACAGCCAAACACAGGTCTACCTAATAAAGAATCAGAGGAAAACCCTACGAAAATCCCGAAAACTATGACGTATAAAATCGACTTAATGGTCATGTGCCGGAGTTGCGCACCCTTACCGCCGTTACTTATAATGATTGTTTTGGCTACGAGATGTGAAACGCTTCTCGCGATAGTAAATAATTTACATACTAGCTCTGGTTTCTCAGAAAAATCATCCAAACATTGTGTGGTAAAGGCATTTGCCCACAACCCCTCGCCATGATTTTTTAAAGCAGAAGAGCAGATTTTGACTATTGTGCTTCAAATTTTAACTCGATCCTCACGGATATGCTCCGAAGATCATCTGTTCAACGAACGGCGCGTGTATAGTCTATATGCGATATCCGCGATTGCAGTTTGTTTAGAATACGAAATAGGAATGGGACTTTTTGTTCCTTCATCATTTTTCTACTGTGTATCTACTGCAGCATTCAGTTGATTTTCATGATTATCGTCACTATTAACAGACTGGAAGTTCACTACAGCCATAATCTTAAAAAGACTAACTTGACCGTGCTGCTCTTGCTACAAGAAAAGAAAACGATAACTTTTGCTTTGATTTTTCTATTGATCTATTATCTTATCTATGATTATTTTTTATGATTTATATAATATTCATAATGCATATTATACAAAATAATAATATAACTGCGTATAGAATAAATGATGTAACTAATACAATTTGTAGAAAATTCCAAATGATAACCGAGATTGATGATTGATTTAATTGATTCTATTTATTAGCTATAGTTAAAAAAATCTGAACAACGCTAAAGATGAGTCTGAATAGGGAAGCTAAGTAGGAGAACAACAAAACTGAGCTGAACTAGCAAGAAAGCGAAATGTTGCGAAATAATAGATGCGTGTAATTATTTTATGCTAAAACTAATCTACACGTCAGAGGGACTGGTTCGGAATTCTAGGAGCGATGATTGTTAGGCCCAATTTGATTGTTCTATACTTCCAGGGATTAAACCAATTAAAACGCCGTGATTGTTATAGGAGAGCGCATTAGTTGGCTTAATTGACCAATGACACACAAGTCGATTTCATACGTCATATATTGATGATTACCAAAACACTTTTGTTTTTTGGTAGACCTGTGTTTGGCTGGCTATATCTCAGCTTCTGGTTGGTCAATCTCCTTGTTTCTTTTTTTAGAACATCAGTCAACACCTCAAGATGAATAATAAAGCATAATAATATTATGTTTTCTCTATTCTTTAATTAGAGCTTAAAATTGGTTCGAGGCATTACGGATGAGTCAGGATGCAGAGATTTTAAGCCAATTTGCTTCAGATTGACCGAATTTTTACCAGAATAAAATGTATTTATACTACATATCTCTATTTTTTAAATATACATAACTAGAGTGTTTTGTCAGGTCTATGTTTTGCTCTGGAGTCATGACAGGTATGTTTGTGTCTCTGCATTCTTCAACTGAGTGGTCTGAGAGGTGGTGGTGATAAGTCACCTGAAGAGTCCAGTCATGTTCAGTCACTGAACATACCTGTCAGGACCCCAGAGAAAAACATCAACCTGGAAAACGATAAGTAACTTCAACTGATTTTAACACTCTAGTTATTTATAACACTCCGCACTTTTCAGAGTGTAGAATGATATTAGCAGTAGGCCTGACCACTTATTTATAAAGTAGTGAGGTAAAGTATATAAGCGCGCGCGCACACACACACACACCTATTTATATGAATTTCAAAGTTTTTTGCTGTCATTGTCTGTCGTCGTTTGGTGTCTGTCTAGCTATAGTGATTGAAATTTAGCAATGAAAACCTGTATCACAAGATTTAATTTTAGAACCTCCCGTTCACAAGGCAACAAGCTAATCCATTAAACCATAACTGCCACAAACAACTTTTATCGTATTTACTAGGTAAATCAGACACGCTGATTCCGATTTTGTAATCAAAATAAAGATTAGGCCACTAACTTTCAGAGTAATGAAGGATTTTTTATAGCGTTTTAATATCGGTCTCGAAAACACAATCGGCATTACAAGCTCCGCCCATAAATACGTGACGTAACCTAGCTTTTTAGGAACAGAAGTTACGTAGGTATGTTTAGACCGATTTAGAATAATAGAGATGGGTGTTTTAAAATCCATTAATATCTAAATTCAGCCTTAAAAATAATATCAGTCTTTTCTGAAAGGTAGATAAGCTATTTAGCATTGCATATTTAAAAAGCGCGATAACAACGCTAGCTTGTGATAAAACCGCGCTTTTTGAGCTCATTTTTCTCGGCGTCCAGCCCATTTAAAAGTCATGTAACAAGCTGCGAGCAATTTCAAATAGTTTATACACCTTTCATAAAAAAACTGAAATTATTTTACAGGCTGGATTTAGATAATAATGGGTTTTAAGGCACCCATCTCTATTATTCTAAATCGGAATAAACATTCCGTTTCTGAAACATTATTATTAATATTATTAATTAATAATATTAATAATAATATTTAATATATTTAATATATTAAATTATTAATATTTAATATATTAATTAATAATATATTAATATTATTATTAATAATATTATTATTTACCTAGTAAATACGATAAAAGTTGTTCGTGACAATTATGGTTTAAGCTACACAGGATGCAATGGATTCATTGCCTCCTGTGATATGAGTCAATATTTGGGTTAAAATACGCTTAGCAAATCTTTGTGACGCACAACATCACTAAAGTTTGCTCTCATGGTCCTTATTAGTAAGTTTAGCAATACTGATACTAACTTACTCAAATTGGCCAATGGCAACTATATTACCTGTACAGTTTATAAACTGTTTTTATTACCTGTGCAACGTCGGACATTTGTCTAGTATACGTATGTATGTATGGGTGTGCGTTTGTGTATATACACGTATATATGTCGACTAATAGCTTGGTTCTTTTACACGTATATCTGTGAAGTGAGATTATATTTTCTAACTTAAGGTGCTGGTGCTGTCAGGTGGAGCATTCGCCGACAGAATGATTAACATCTGTAAGTGCATTGACGTGCAACACGAATCCCTGCCTAATGCAACAGACAGCGCTGCCAATATGGAAGCCGTAGAGAAGAAATTAAGAAGCACAAAGTATAGCAATGTCTGCGTCATACACTGTGACACCAGCTCTGGCTTCATCAACCCTGTGGATGAGATCGGCTCCCTCGTCAGACAGTGGCAGCCTGGTGAGTCTAGCTGATCGAAGAGCATCGCTACTTGTAAGATTGTCTGTTAGATTTAGTGTTGCTCAACTATCTAGTAACCTTTCTACACACGTACTGGTTTTAATTGACATTTGTAGCAAAACACATGTAATTCAACCATTTTTTTTTAGTTTTGTAGAGATCAAATTTGGATGCTATTTAATAAAATGAAAACATGCTGGCACAATAAATTCTGTCATCGTGTCAATCTCAACTTACTTTCACCTGAAATAACATTTTTACCTGATATGAACACATGGGAAAACCGTGCAAAATTGAAAAATTTGCCAGAAGCCGTATTTGGGAGTTTTGTGCACGAATTCTGGCTTTTACAGTTTTACTCTCAATATCTTGACTGTACATGTAACACATATTATTCTGAGATGGATCCAGGTAGCAGTTATAGGAAACATTGCATTGCTATGATTGTAATTTAAGCAGATATAACGCAAAGCTTTGGCAGTTTTTGCCTTCTGATTTGTGCTCAAAGTTGTCAGAAGAGCAAAAAGTTGCTCTTCTGATCTAAATTAAATTTAGTTTTGTCTTCCTTAATTATTATGCAGCCATCAACAGAGTACTTGATACGACACAGTGCTTGATACGACGCAGTACTTCATATGACACAGTACTTCATACGACACACTACTTCATACGACACAGTACTTCATATGACACAGTACTTCATACGACACACTACTTCATACGACACACTACTTCATACGACACAGTACTTCATACGACACAGTACTTCATACGACACACTACTTCATATGACACAGTGCTTCATACGACACAGTACTTCATACGACACACTACTTCATACGACACAGTACTTCATACGACACAGTACTTCATACGACACAGTACTTCATACGACACACTACTTCATACCACACAGTACTTCATATGACACACTACTTCATACGACACAGTACTTCATACGACACACTACTTCATACGACACAGTACTTCATACGACACAGTACTTCATACGACACAGTACTTCATACGTCACACTACTTCATACGACACACTACTTCATACGACACGGTACTTCATGCGACACGGTACTTCATACGACACGGTACTTCATTCGACACGGTACTTCATACGACACACTACTTCATACGACACACTACTTCATACGACACAGTACTTCATATGACAGTACTTCATACGACACACTACTTCTTATGACACACTACTTCATACGACACAGTACTTCATACGACACACTACTTCATACGACACAGTACTTCATACGACACGGTACTTCATACGACACAGTACTTCATATGATCCTACGTTGGAAGGATTAAAAACTGTGGTCTGTTTGTTGTATTTTTGGATCAAGGTAAATGGTAATCTACTTGTTTTAAATGTAAAGTATTGGACTAGAATCAAAACAAATCAAATTTTTTTCAAATCTCATTCGGTTTAAATAAGGTTTGAAAAGCTCTTATAGTGATACAACATGTATTCTGGCTCACCCAAGGCATAATAACCACATTTCACTTGGCGCTACTCAACACAGCCAGTTCATCCCAGTAGGAGTGAGCCAGAACTGTATTTAGTATTAAAAGTTCACGATATCTAGCAATCATAGCTCAATGGAAACACTGGATCAGAAATCTGTTGATGGCTAGAAGATCAGTTTACTAATTTGTTACTCCGCGATTCTTCTGAAGTGTTCGTCTCATAATTGTCTTTAAACCATAACTGTCACGAACAACTTTTATCGTATTTACTAGGTAAATCAGACACGCTGATTCCGATTTTGTACAAAAAATAAAGATTGGTCCACTTACCTTCAAAGTCATTTAGGCTTTTTTAAAGCATTTCAATATCTGTTTCAAAAACAACACAATCGGCATTACAAGCTCCGCCCATAAATATGTGACGAAACCTAGCTTTTTCAGAAACGGAAGCTAAGAATGTTTAGTCCGATTTAGAATAATAGAGATGGGTGTCTTAAAACCCATTATTATCTAAATCCAGCCTGTAAAATAATTTCAGTTTTTTATGAAAGGGATATAAACTATTTAAAATTGCTCGCAGCTTGTTACATGACGTTTAAATGGGCTGGACGCCGAGAAAAATGAGCTCAAAAAGCGCTGTTTTATCACAAGCTAGCATTGTTATCGCGCTTTTTAAATATGCACTGCTAAATAGCTTATCTACCTTTCAGAAAAGACTGATATTATTTTTAAGGCTGAATTTAAATATTAATGGATTTTAAAACACCCATCTCTATTATTCTAAATCGGTCTAAACATCCCTACGTAACTTCTGTTCCTAAAAAGCTAGGTTACGTCACGTATTTATGGGCAGAGCTTGTTATGCCGATCGTGTTGTTTTCGAGACTGATATTAAAACGCTATAAAAAATCCTTCATTACTCGGAAAGTTAGTGGCCTAATCTTTATTTTGATTACAAAATCGGAATCAGCGTGTCTGATTTCCCTAGCAAATGCGATAAAAGTTGTTCGTGGCAGTTATGGTTTAAACATGCGTAGACTATAAGGAACATTTTTCTTTTAAGCACTAGCACGTCGCGAGGTGCAGACCAAACCCGCTGAGTTTATTCAGGGATCTACTACTAGATAGCTTAGTATAATAGATAACATTTTCTTTTTTTGCCGACACCATTCTATGAGCCAGCTCAAAGTTTTAAGATTCTGTCAGATAGCTAGACTTGGGTTCACTCTCTGCAACTTTTATTTTAAGTCATTTATTTTTGTACTTTATAATAAAAGGTAACAATATACAGTAATTTCTTCATTCATTATCACCTTAGCAAATGGATTTTCCAACATGTGATGCAAAATTTGAGCGTGTGTTTGTTTTACTTCTGAAGTAATATCCAATGTACGGTGAATGAAGTTTGTTTGAACATTGCAACGTCGCTATTAAAGCTGAAGGCGTTAAACAAAATTAAAAATATATTGAAAAAATTATGAAGATTATATGAGCTAAAATTTTTTCAATTTGATCTAGTTTAAATTACAGTAAGTTATTTTTGGAAGCACCTCAATCTTCTAATCTCAATCATCTCAAGCTCCTAACTTAAGATTGCTGTGCCTACACTTTCATTTGTGTGTTTCTAGGGTAGAGTAACAATAAAATACTTTTTATTGTTACTATATCAGTTTGATCTTTGACATGAAATTTAATTTTTGATATTTATTTGTTGCATAATTTATAAAATACATTCTCTTAAGTACTTTGTGTAATTATTACTGGAATTAACTGACTATTATCAAAGGGATTATTGTAGGTTTTGTCCTTGAAATGAATTTAACAATCTATTGTGCATCGTGTACTTTTATAGGAATATTTATTCCAAAATAGAATATTTTTACTCATATCTTTTAACAGATAATTTAGTATATAGAGGTTTGACTGTACCGCTGTTTCATATTATGCTTATGATTTGTCTTCTCTCTGTCTAGATTGTAGCTATATTGTGGATGCCATCAGCAGCTTTGGTGGAATGTCTCTGCCGACAACATATGCTGACTTTATTATTACCTCAACCAACAAGTGTGTGCAGGGTGTCCCTGGATGCGCTTTTGTCATTGCCCGCAAGTCGAAACTAGTCAAATGCAAAGGTACCTGCCCTTGCTATATAGCTTTTCTAGATATGTCTCAATGTATTCCTATCAACATCTGTTCTGGTTGGGAGGGTGCAACATCCTTCAAGGTATTTGTCATGGTCTTGTCAAGTTTACAACATTGTCATTCTAACTATTGACACCTTTCCATTCATTATGTTTATTCAAAGGGCATCAGCAATAATTCTAATCTTCGACATATACTCGTTGCACTCATAAGGGAACAGTAAGATGGTGCACAGGCTATATGGCTTATTTTGCAGGTAACTCAAGGTCCGTATGTTTCGACTTGTATGATCAGTACAAAACTCTGAACAGTTCTGGGGTGTTCCGCTTTACTCCACCGACCCAGGCATTATTAGCAATTCAACAGGCGTTTCTGGAGCTTGAGCAAGAAGGTGGGGTTGAGGGACGGGCAAGAAGGTTTGTCTCCACAATTCATTTAATCTGTAGATGCTAAATAAGAGCTCACTTGATTGTAAGATCTGTGTTTAACATTAGCACCTATCATTGTGCAATTGAAAATAAAAAACGGAAAAGTTCACAACAAACCTTCATCGTTGTCGCCTAGTCATGAGAAGGTAAATCCTCATTTCAGTCTTGATGAACTGAACCTATTTGCTCCACTCATATTATAACTGAATGAAAGGTTTGCCTACATTTTTTCTTTAGATTGTACATACTATAAATTTTATTATTTTTGTCATGCAGACATTCATTTTTGTTGCAGCCTTGGTTGAAGGAGAGACATGCGAGTTTTATAAATCATACAGCAGTAACTTCATGTTTCAGTTTACGTTTTGAACAATTATAAATTTTTTTCTCTCAGTTAGTACTTCGTACGATAGTGCATTAATGTGCTGTCGATTATGCATTTTGGGTGCTGCCTGTAAAATACTATAAGTAGATGCAAATAGCAAAACATTAACAAATTGAATTTTTCTTTTTTTAGTGCAGTTGAAACTAAAATATCCTGCATAACTGTAACAACAGTGCTATCTATTTGCCATTGAACAATATGAATTGTTTCATGATTAGATTACTCCAAATTAAAATAAAGTCATCTGTCATATCTCATTAGTATGCTACGAAATATGGTAAGCATAAAATGGCAAAAGATCAATTGCTAGTCATTATATTAATAGGGAGGTACATAGTTTTTAGCGTCTTTGATTACAAGTTTCTAAATACTTTCGATGCTTAATTTGCCTTCTGAGCATAAAATATTTGCGACAAAACAAACACTTCTAACAAGTATTTAATGCTAAACCCAAAATATTTTTTAAAAACAGTATTAATTCGCAGTTTTGTGCAGTCTTCCAGTTGTGCATTTAAAAAGTAGAGATACAGATAAAAATGAAAAGAAAACATAAGAAATATTGAAACCTATAAAGGCTAAATTATTTTTTACGCTAAGCTTTCTAAACTTTAGACTAGGGTATAATTCATATCTTTTTCATCCTCCAATCCTTCAAACCTTACTCGTTTCGGAGCACACTCGTTTCTCTAAAATACAGTAACGATAAAAACCTCTCTTTGCTGATTATCATTTTATCATTCTATTCTTTTTACAGTTCAATTGTTCATATTTAATTATTGACATAGATTTATGTATTACAGTTGTTTTAATGTTATGCGAAATGTTTGCAGTATCTATTAAAGGAATCATTATGGAATGAAAAACAATGTATTTTGTTAGAATATTGCTCAAGAATACGATGGCTTCAACATACAAAGCGGATCTCGGAATGAATCATATTGTTAGGTAGATGTTTTTATTATGTAGAGGTTTGAGTATACATGTAAATCACAATATAAAAAAGCTTAGATATTGCCTCTTTTCCTGAAGCAGCGTGAGCTTTGTGAGATGCTGAAAGCGTGCTGGTGAAATTGGAACTCTGAACACTTTTATGTTCACTTCTAAAGACTTGACAATGAAACTTTGGAGTATAAATAATGTTTAGATAAATATTTACATTTTATTAATCCTTTTATATTTATAAACTAACTATTGTTTCATTTAATATCCATTTTCTTAACAGACAATTTTGTCTGTTAAGAAAATGGATATTAGATGAAACTATAGTTAGTTGGAATACTTCTATTAAGCATAGAATTAAGCACTGGAATACTTATATTATTAAGCATGAAATACTTTTGAGTACTCCATGCGCTATGTGTCAAACTGTTTATGTGGTTTGTTTGACTCACTGTTGTCTTTTTTATGATTTTTATACGGTAATAATTAAAAAAACATTTCTGTTTGAAATGAAATTTGTGTACATTTTATACGTTTGTGCAGATAAGATGAAGTATTGTTTATGTAATGTTCTATATACAGATACATAGACTTTAGCCTCAGCTTATATAGGTTTACGCTACTTATCGTCTTTGTTCCTTCTTAAACCTACAGGTATAAAACTAACAATGCCATTATCAGGGAGGGTATGGAACGGCTCGGATTTGTAGCTTTACTGCCGCCACAGGATTCAAGCTATATTGTGACCTCATTTAAATACCCATCACACCCAAACTTTGACTTTGGTGTCTTCCACAAAAAGCTCCAATCGAGAGGTTAGTAGCAGTACCCTTGAAGTATAACAAGAAAGGTTGGTCTGTCCACCCTCCTTGCTATAGTGACATTGGCTGAGAGATAATATTGCCTTGGTATAAATGTGATTTACGTATTTAATATGACCAACACTGATGAATAGGAACTCACTATGTGTGTCTAGTCATTATGAGAGTGTGGTGTGCAAATTGTTAGTTGTGCAAGCAGACATACCCAGCGTTGCTCGAGTGAAGAATACAACTTGAATTTTAAGTTTGTATTCCTTTATTCTAGCAATTGTCAAACAATTACCAGAAACAAATAAATGAAACAAATAAATGAAACAAATACACAATGATACAAATAAGCAATATTTGTACATATATTCTGAGGCTCTGGAAAGTGCCCGATCAGCTGTTGGTTAGAGTGTCAGTCTCATAAGTGGAGTGTTTTTGGTTAAATCCGCATGTTGACCAACATTTTATTCATCTCATTGCACAATCGTGTTTAACATAATTTTTATTCACAAAAATGGATTTATCAGCTCTAACTCTCCCAATTGTGGTAATGCCAAAATCTTTATGAGCCTAAACCCAGTAGAGTATCGAAGAAAATCGCATGCAAATTGTCAAACAAACAACTTAATTAGATGTTAGTTTCTATAAAGGGCATACCTACAAACAAAGAAAATCAGATATATATATAGATAAAACGTAATTCAGTCATTTGGAAACTGTGCACCCTTGAAAAAGAAAGGGACATATTGTTGCCTAAACATGACATTGGAATACTAAATCACCAAAGTATAGTGTCCATGCATAGAGGTGTAGACTTACTAGCCAAAACATAACAATATATGTTATACCTGTTACTTTTAAAATTATATTCTATAATATTATGAAGAGTAACATGAATGCTGCAGTAGTTTATTTTATCAAATTGCTCATTATCTATTGTTAATGCAATTTATTCTATAAGGTAAATAATTGCCTCCTGTTAAACACTGCTGTGCATGATATGATAGACATTCCATCTCATCGAGATGCGTGTCTCGGAACCTGATAATTCATTTCTAATAACCTCATAGCCCATCTCTGCCCTGCTTGGAAGGGCCAGATGAGCTGTTTTCAGCAAGACATCAGTTTCACAACACTAAATGCCAATATTATTTACTTGTTCTGTTGGAAAATAATGAAGTTAGCAAAAAATGGCTATTTTTCTTCAATGAGTTGTCTGACTTGTTTCCATGCAATATATTTTTCTTAAAAATGTGAATTTGTTATTTCATCTGTCACCAACCTGCTTCTGTCAGTTGAACGTGTGATTCTCATGCACTGCAGAAGTTTTCCTCGAGGCTCTAGTTATCATTTTCCTCAAAAGGTCTGGTAGCGAATGACCCAAATGGCTTCAAGTGTCTTGTTATTGATATCGCAGGCAAAAATATAAACTACAGTCAGTTCTGTCATTATTTTAAAATGTTTTTTTTCTAACTCTACTATGAGACTTCAGGGCAACCAGTAGTAACAACAGTAACGGTAGTAACAATAATATCCTTAGTAGTGATAGTAGTGTCTGCAGTAGTAACAGGTGCAGTAATAGTAGTGGTAGAAATGATAGTAATAGTAGGATTAGCAATGATTATAGTAGTAGTAGCAGTAATAGTAGTTGTAGTAGTAGTAATAATAGTAGTAGTAGCAACAGTAGTAGTAGTAGCAGTAATAATAGTAGTAATAGTAGCAGTAGTAATAGTAGCAATAGTAATAGCAGTAGTAATATTAGTAGTAGCAGTAGTAGTAATAGTAGCAGTAGTAATAGTAGTAATAGTAGTAGCAGTAGTAATAGTAGTAGTAGTAATAGTAGCAGTAATAGTAGTAGTAATAGTAGCAGTAATAGTAGTAGTAGCAGTAGTAGTAATAGTAGTAGTAGTAGTAATATTAGCAGTAGTAGTAGTAATAGTAGCAGTAGTAATAGTAGTAATAGTAGTAGCAGTAGTAATAGTAGCAGTAATAGTAGTAGTAATAGTAGCAGTAGTAATAGTAGCAGTTATAGTAGTAGCAGTAGTAATAGTAGTCGTGGTTATTAGAAGTAGTAGTGATAGTTGTGACAGTAGTTGTAGTGATAGTAATAGTAGCGGTATGACTAGTGACTCTGCTACTGAGTCTAACATTAAACTAGAGCTGCACAATGATTATAAAAATTGATCGCGATTAATAACTGGTTTAAACCAGTTAATCTTCGATTAATCTTAGAATTAATCTAGCAAAAACCTACATATTCAAAAACAAATAATACAGCTACATACATTATAGATAAATTATATTTTAAACAATTATTAGCAGTAGTACATGTTATGTACAATGTACATAAGTTACAATGTAATAATTATTATGAATATAAAAACTGTCTATGAAAGTCTATAATTAAGTCAGCCAAGAGTTGAGGCAGCACAGTTTATTCACATTATCTAAATAAAGAAATGCCCTCTTCCTACATACAATATTGCCAGCTTTAGAGAATAGCCACTCACAGGGGAAAGTAGGGGCAGTAGTCAGTAGTATTAGTTATTGTCTGCGACAGCTGGTGATGATTTCTGCCGGTAGGATGAGAATTAGTTAAATATATCTTAATGATGATGTGCTGTGGTGGTAAGCAAATTCTTTTTGGCATATACTGCACTTTGCTTCCTTGTTTACGCTTCCAACAACTTACAGAGATGCGCTACCTAGGATGGAAGACATTTTTCTGCTTTCATGATCCAATAAAGTGTCAATCTTATATTACTAATATTCTGAAGCTGAAATATGATTGTGATTTTTTTGAAAAATGAAAATACATGTATAATTTACTTTAAAAAGTTTTTAAAAATAAACTAAGATATTAAATAATACTGAAATCACTTTGTTGCTATTACCTAGAAACATGTTCAAACAACTAACAACATGTCGGCTTACAGCTAGATCGGCACGGCGCTTGTGCATTGTATTGCATAAACAAGTTTAATGTTAGCGACTCACTGCATTTCCATAGTTGAGTTCGAAATAATTGTGGTTTAATTTATTGGTAAGAAAGTGTTGCTTGTCATAATATTTATTTGTTAGTAAATTAAATGGTAGTAACGTGCTACGTTAGTATTACTAATGTGTGGTACTAAACAGTACAAAGGAAAGGAACCACATCAAGATCATCACCTCGGTTGCATTTTAATTGAAGATTAATTGGCCCAACTCAGTTAATCGTTTATTTGTATTGGTCGCGTTAATCGTTTAATTAACGCGATCATTGTGCAGCTCTACATTAAACCAAAGCTACATCACCACATACTGTCATGGTTCTAGTTATTCATGTTCAGGCATAGACAACAAGTAGAATGTCAACTGTCAAGTCATGAAAACTCCGCTCTCATGGTGTTGAGTATTAAGTTTCACTCAATTCGAGGCTATCCCTGGTGTTGAAATCATTTTGATATTGTGCTGCTATTATGCATAGTGACTTTATGCTCAGCTCTATCGGAATGGCGAGCCATGAATATTCTGTCTTTGGCAACTGCGGCGGTCATGAACACTCATGACGCCAGATAATCACTTTTTTATCTAAATATACTCAATGTATTTGGTGTGTCCTTCAGGACAAGTTCTACCTACTGCAAAGGTTACAAAAGGCGATGTCTTCCGGATAGCCAACATTGGAGATCTTCACCCTGCTGACATGGACCGTCTTCTTGATGCTGTAGTAGAGGTCTGTGACGAGATGGATATCAAATTATAGAGTCACTTTTTCTCAAAGTTGAAATGGGAATTTTATATGCCAAAAAAATGCCATATTTTTCTTTATTGAGCATAATTCTGATCTCTGACGACAATAGAAATGTTTTTTGCTATTTATAAGCAAGAGGTTCACCGCCTCTCGCTGTCTATCTAACCTTGCTGATTGTGAGTCTATGTTTCAGTATTAGTTATCTCCCTTGTACTTTAATCATCTCCCCTGTACTTGAGTCTCATCTCGCAGTTTTTTGTGCAACTCGTATAGTTATTTGGAACTTTTTGTTTACATATACACATACTGGTGAACAATATAATTATAAATTTGTTTGAATCTCTTATAATTAACTTTTGTTGTCATTCATTATTTTAATAAACTTTAATACTCTGACATCATATCGGTCATAGAGGCAATACTCGCTGTACTAACAATTTATGCGATATCAACCTTTTACATGAGCCACATTGAATCCTAATGACTACTGCAATAATTATTTTGTAAAACTTTGCAGGTATTTGGATTAATATTTCTTGCTTTATATAATTTAGAATGCACCTTTGTTATTGGCAGTGATATTGCTTTGGCGACTGTGTGAGATGTAATCACCTGGTGTTCAATTTATATAGACATCACGACTAACTGAGATACTCTCATTCAGTAGGTACGTAGTTATTTACGGCCTTCAGATAGTGTAGGCCTACTTGTTGAGGAGCACTCTGAAGCTACCCGAAGCAGGAGTTGGTATCTTAGGCTATTTCGATTCTAGTGAGAAAAGTCTTGCTT
This sequence comes from Watersipora subatra, assembly GCF_963576615.1. NCBI lineage: Eukaryota > Metazoa > Bryozoa > Gymnolaemata > Cheilostomatida > Watersiporidae > Watersipora > Watersipora subatra. Next base: position 18,306,757 of record NC_088714.1, on the reverse strand, counting down.
CTATTCTCGGAGATTGTATGGAAGTGATACCAACAGTAGCATACTTGCTGAAACTTACTTTGGGTGGCTCAAAAAGTAAACTTCCCTTTAATAAAGATTTACTGCAGTTTTTTATTGAGTCAGGTACACCAGTAGGGCTAATCAGCAGAACCTTTCTATGGAAGGCGGGTCTCTCATGGTATCTATGGAGTTGTCCTGCCCTGCTAAGAGATTTGGTGTTACAGGTTTAAGTTAAAACTTTGTCAGTAATTTCTATTAAAGCTAATCCACCACTTTTCCTCTTTGGGATAAACACGTTAGTTACTCTACCATAGAAAATATGGGAGATAATACCTAATTCATTTTGCTATGTAAAATGAAAAAAACAACTTTCAGTTTATTTCAATGGAGGAAATATTTTTGTAGAGATACCTGTACCCTAAAATTCATATAATAATGTCATAATAAGCGTTAAGTAGTATGTGTGAGATTTAGAGTTATCTACACTAGCAGAAGGAGAAAATTCTCAGTCATTTTGCAAACAAAATTTGATTCCAGCTCAATTAAAGCAGATTTTATGGTCAATAAACTGAATGGATGTTTACCATTAGTACGAAAACATAGTTCTGAGAAAACTGGTGTTAAAGTTTGAGAAACGAAAACCAATGCACGATTTTGTTTACATTTCAAAACGTCATAGCAACCAATATCAAGAAGTTGTGATATTTATCTAGATTTTTGTATTTATATGCAAAAAATTATGCTGAATTTAAAAATCTAAACAGATTTTAGTTGGTTGTTATAGAAATATCTGTATATCTGTAAGAAAGTGTAGGCCAAAAAATTTAAGTTGTATTTTTCACTCGAGCAACGCTGGGTATGTCTGCTTGCACAACTAACAATTTTCACACCAAACTCTCATAACAACTAGACACACATAGTGAGTTCCTATTCATCAGTGTTTTGCAGTAAAAGTATTTGAACGCTAAACAGTAATCTAAAAGAGATTTATCCGCCATTTGTGTAAAGCTTGACTAGTTGATCACTCAGTGACACTAGTTAACGTAATGACTCCCTATCGGATAGTTATGCTAATTTTTATATACTTTAGTCTGCTGTGAATATTTTGTAAATAGAACAGCAGTAAAAATTGCTTCCAGCTAATCACTCCAACTGTTGCTGCTTTTATCAAATGATAGGCGAAGTCTACTCAAACAAATGATTGACCTTAAGCAAAGGCTACTCAAGCAAATGATTGACCAATAAGCAAAGACTGCCTAAGAAAATGATTGACCAATAAGCAAAGGCTGCTCAAGCAAACAATTGACCAATAAGCAAAGGCTGCTCAAGCAAATGATTGACTAATAAGCAAAGGTTGCTCGAGCAAATGTTTGATCAATAAGAAAACTTTGTAGTGAGATTGAGGTGTGTAGTCCAAGTAAAAATACACTTGTAAGTACATGTCATGAAGGCATGAAATTCATGGATACTTTAAAACATTTATATTTGTGCTCTTGTGTGAATAAAGGCTAGGAAGGAAGCCTAAATGCCAAAGATAGTCAATTTAAGATCGTTCCTAGCTTACATCAACCCTTCTGATCTCAGTCATAAATGCTAAGACAAAGATTTGTCCATGCTTTTATACTCATACAAAATATTGATTGAAGACAGTTAATAAACAACCTAGTAATGCATGCTTTATACTGGCATAACATATCATGGCTAACATGTGTGTTTTATAGATAACAAACATTGCTAACAGGCATGCCTATAGCCTGTTTTATACTGATAATGCATCAAAGATGACTAACTTTCAGACCTACGGTGTGTTTTATGCGGACATAACATATCAAAGATAAATAATGTGCATGCCTAAATGTATTTTTGCACACATTTGTCGTCAAGGTCTGAGGAGAGCATCTTACATACATTTTAAGCCGTAGCATTCTTTCCCAAGGTACAACTTTGAATGACCTAGTTTCTGTATAGTATGAGCTGATTTGTGAACTGAACACCTAAAGTTGCTAGGTAACACCCACAGTATTTGTTCCTTTTAACACCCTGTGTAAAAGTTGCTGATAATTAATACTCCGCAGGTATAAATAACAGTTGCAGTTAACTTTCCGCCCACTGTTTTTGATCCTATACATTTATTGATCTGGGAAAATAATACTTAGCAAACTGAACAATAGGCAGGTTAGAGAGTCTGGTCACGCCACTCCTGATAATGAAAGCATTGTATGAAACAGATATTATAGAAGTGTTGGACTTCTGAGACTGAAAAAATCAAAATGCAGCAGAAGGAAGTACTGCCATGGATGATCTCAATTGCTGTTTGACTACTTTGTGTGTATCATCAGAGTGTTTCTATCTTTTAAATATAACACTGAAAATATGTTGCTTTGGTCAATAGTTACTTAACTTTTTGCATGTTATGTTAAAAGTGGCAATCAATATAGTTTTGAGCAATTAAAAATGGATCAGAACGCCTCTGATTGAGTACATATCGGTTATCATACAGTAGTCAACTGCTATTATATCGAGTGCTTCTGGTCAACTGTGGCTATATCAGGTACTTCTGGTCAACTGCGACTATATAACTGCTTCTGATAGCCCTCAGAGAGTTAAACCCAAACACTGGGTGATGCGAAGATTTATCATAGCATAAATCAACAATTTTTCATTTGCTTTTCCATTCTCTCTTTTTATCCTAAATTTTTCTAGTTCATTCAAAACTAAAAACTGCTGTGATTTTCAGAAACTGAGTGTAAATCAACTATTGCCTGTTTATAATTCACCGCAGTGCTGAAATCGTGCTTGTTATTCGAAGGTTGTCTAAAAGAAGATATTCCACAACATTTGTGACCATATTGGCAGTGCAAGAAGTTTTTAAAACATCAGTCAGATAAAAAAAGAGATAAATTCAAGATAAACCAGTAAAAATATACCCAATTGCTCTCTATTATAGATGGTACAGGCAACATGATCGCGTTTTTTATGTACTTTACCGCTATCAATTCAACTTTCACTGATCGTGAACTGCTGTACAGTGTGACAACTAACACTCTATTCACATCAAAATACATCTAAATACTACAAAAGTCTAAAGGCAGACTCAATTTGTGCCTTCTGTAAATCGTGCGCCTAGTTGCTGATACCAAGATGAGAAGATATCGAGTGTGACAAATCACTGTCGGGTTAGATCGTCTGCCACCTATGGGCTTAACAACCAATCAACACGTGTCAACACTCGCGGCTGTCCGTTAGCCGCGTGTCCATATTTTGACAAGTATAAAAGGCGGGCACTCAGACTAAAATCAATATTACTGCTAGGAACTGTTCTTCACTTTATAAGCGTTAGAGAAGAAGGCTAGAAATGGCACTGTGTTCAAGCAATCTTCAAAGAATTCTAAGAATTTGAAAATTGTCATAATAGTAAAGGTGAAGATTTCATGTACTATAGCAAAGGTTTGTTAGTCTATAATAATGGAAGGTACTTACACGGTAAGGGTTTGGTATGATCTTAAGCTGCCTTATCTTCTTTCTTTTGTAAAGTGGATATTGTTGTAAAAGTTTGTATATTAGATATGCATATACAATTCTCTCAAGCAGAATATTAGCAGAGCTCAGTCACCACTTTTTAGCATACGGTTGCGCTGGTATGTTTGTAAGAAGGTTTACATAATCAACATGATGAAACAGTTAAATTTCTGTAAGGAAAAATGGACGCTGCGATATATTTCATAAAGTTTTTGTCTATTAGGATGTTAACAGCATAAATCTTCATATTGTATATCTGGCATAAAAAGCTGTACATTGATTTTACGACATCCCTCCAGACTAATTGTGTACCTAGCAGCTGTTCATTTATGCTTCATCAGTTATCTGTTACCAGTTATTTAACGATGGTTATCTATTTGTCAGCATCTGGCTAACTGTCAATGGTTATATGTCAACAGTTATTGGTCAGCAGCTATCTTTCAACAGTATCTGTCAAAATATTATCTATCAACAGTTATTTGTCAATGATTATCTGTCAATGGCTGTTTGTCTATGGTTTTCTATAAACAGCTATCCATCCATTCATGGTTATTTGTTCATGGCTGTCTGTTAGTAATTGTATTTCAGCAGTCATTTGTCAATGGCTATCTGTCAACGGTTATCTGTCAATGGCTATCTGTTAATGGTTATCTGCCAATGGCTATCTGTCAATGGTTATCTGTCAACATTTTTTTGTCAACGATTGTTTGTTAGTCAACAGTCAATATCTGTCAGCAACAGTTATTCATCAGTTGAGTGTTATCTGTCAGCCAACTTTTATCTGTCAGTCAACAGTTATCTTATTGATATTTGTTCAGGGCAGTGGAACTAAAGGTGTCAGATAGCGCAAACGTGTTCATCAAATAAACACCTCAGCTTCACTTGGTTACTGAGTCTGATAGACTGAAACTTTGCAGTTGCTTTGCTACATGTAGTTGTAATTTTCAAAACATTGTCTTAATATGCCTTGCCTCGCATTGATATTTTGCTTTTGACTGGTCATATTCCAACTTGATGAGTTGCTCAACTGTTCTATGAATAAAATTTTAAACCTAGTAGCTTATTATAGTATGTTGCATGCTGTATGGTCAAGGGCACTTGCTTCTGAAGGCGTGACATGTGTTGTCAAAGTATCATCAGCTCTCTTGATCTTAATCTGAATGCATGAATAAAGGCCTATAATAAATTGCTGTAATTTGGGTTTAAAATGTTTCTGCCAAAAGCCAGGTAAGCTGCTGGTTCCAATTTCCAAAGAGCTCCCAGTCTCTATAAAGCTCTTTCAGAGGCCACTGTTGATGTTTTAATGACTTGAATATGGTTATGGTAACTGAAGGCTAGCCCTATGATCCTATGATCCTTCAAGTTACAGTTGATCTTCTGTGCCTAACATATTGTAAAGGTTATTTTCTATAGCGGAGCTCGGCTATTATTTCTTCATGTTTTGCGAAATGTTTTCAATAATGATAATCGCGCCGTCACAATTCCATCAACCCAAATTTAAACACCTGGTTTCTTCTGATTATGTAAATTTTGTTCTATTAGGCCTGTTTTTGCTCTGCATCTATTTTAGTAAACATTTCACAATAAATTTAACAAAACATAATTTAATAAATTTATGATCAAAGCCATAGTTCATATTATAAATGAATGCAATCAGAGGTAAAACATTGTTCCTTTTTCTATTTATTTTACTTCTTTCATAATCTAAGCGTCATTTTTGGCTATGTATTTTATGAATTTATGAATTAAAAGATGAAAACAGCTTGCTGGAAGATAATGCCGCAAACCTTCACATTTTCTTATCTGGAACACTTTTATTTCTACTGGAGCTCTCATCAGGAGAAGCTAGAACTAAATTAACATGAAATAAAAAATTTGGAGATTTTATTTATAGCTTAGTTTGTATGCAGTTGAGAGCCTTTGAGAAAGGCATATGTGCTGCTAGCAAGACAGTTACAAAGTCCACGCTACTAGCTCTCCTCTCGGTTGATCATTGTTCAATAAGAATATGCTTATGAGAGTGAGTCATTTAACAAAGTTAACAGAATAACTTCTCTAAGTGCTTCATAAACTCTGCTCATCATTTGTCCAAGTTGGTCATTACTGATGTTAGTCATTACTCGTTTAATGCACATGTATGTTGGTCATGCGTATATTGGTGAATGAGCTGAATGTTGGTCATTCACTCGAGTTTGTTAATAAAGTCACTAACGCACTTATTGAGCTACTATCTATAATTACGTACGACTTATTCGCTATTTAAATGAGCTTGTGTGTTATTGATTTCGCTTAATCCCACTCGACTATCATGAAGTAATATTACACATTCTCAGAGGCTTCCTATATGATCCCATCACTCAAATATATTAGTAACTCTACGTAGAGTATATATAAGAAGACATCTTTAACAAGAGATGGGTTCGCCATTTGTTTAAAGCTTGACCAATCGAGCGATTGGTGACACTAGTTAATTCAATTACTCTCTAGCGGCTCGTTATGCAACTTGAATTTAATTTATTTATTTCTCCGAGAGTAAACTACTATTTATCTACTAGTCATAGTAGATACACGTGTTGCAGCAAGATGTTGACCAGTGGTGCATTGCTAGTGCACATGTCAGCTATGGTAATGGCGCAGACAGTCTTGTACATGGAACCACCTAACTGCTCGCATAATTACACTCTGGAGGAGAATGAAAGCCTGTATATTGATTCTTCTCATTCTGACAGCAGTGAAAATATGAATGGAGAATGCATGGTGCATTTAGAAAATAAAAATCGCTCCAAACATCTCAAATATCAGTTCGATATAGGTAAGTGAAATTAGTTTCACCTAATGTACTATTAAAAAAATGTTTTGGACTATTTCCAAGCAATGAAGCAATGAATTTATTATGCGGTTTCATAGCAAAAAAAAACAAATAATATTATTTTGCCAAACATTGTTTACTTTAGTATAACAGGGGGACATTGAAAATAAAGTGGCAAAATTAATGGTTCTACTAGCAGAAAAATAAATCTAAAATTATTTTTAAATTTACTTGAAAGGTTATAAGTAATCCTTCAAGAAAATTTTACAGCAGATTACAATTTTTCTAAAATTCCCGTTTATAAATCAAATGTATATCATGAAAATTGTTTTACTGTTATTATCGTGAATAAAATATAGTAATTGCTAGGTAAACTTACACCATTATTATTCAACTGCCAAAAAGATTGACCAGACAGAAGCAACACCTGAAACTTTTCTTAAATGTGCAATATTAAACTACTGCTCTTTTACTGCTGAGATACATTCATTAAAACTGAAATTGTTGCACTTTTCTTCTCAACTTTTTGTTTAAAGTTTTCTGGACTTCAACTTAGCTTGTCTGTTTTTACAATTATTGTTGCATATTATATTATAAAAATTATTATAATTATTGATATTATTATTTGTAATATTATTACTATTATTATAATAATGTGATGGATTTACTAAGCTGAGCTGCTTTAATTGCCATAAGCATTCAGCTATTCTCAGATTAGCCCTATAATTTAAAAGCCAGCTTTCGTGGAAAGCCCGTTGATTAACACTCAGCCCTTGCTATATAAGCAAAGGTGCTTCAGTGTTAAGACGGAAAACAAAGAGCACAGAGCTAGCGATACATAGTACAAACGACAGAACTAAAGACTGAGAGTTACGTTCTTAACCTGCATTAAGAACAGTGCGAGCTTGTGTGAATAAAAGCCATTATTCACCAGACCCTTTGTTTGCAACAATTACAGTTGTGCATGAGAGCTATTACTCATTCGGTATAAGACAACTTGTACGCAGAACCAACTTGCTTGTGGCTAGTCAGCGCTGACTTCCACAACAACAATAATAATAAGATTACAAATAATAATAACAATAATTATGACAATTTTAATTTAATAACAATAATTATTCTTATTATTGTTATGTTAATAATAACAATAATAAAAATATTAATATTCTTATTAATATTCTTATTATTATTGTTATTATTATTATTATAGGCATAATGGGAACATTTTATTGCTGAATATTAAGAAAGTGTTAATTTAAACCCTGTTTGTGCTAACAGAAAGATACCAGTAGTTTCTAGGCATACCTTAGTTGCCTGCTAGTGTATTCTAATCATTAATTTAACATTCCTTAGAATATTTTTCTGTTTCTCGCGCTTACATTAACAACTGCATTCTTATCAACCCTAGCTCTGCTCTGTTAACCTTTAGGGCCAAACATCACCGACTGCTCAGCAGAGCTTATCTTCACACAAGGTAATGGGGTCCTAGAAAGGTTTTTGCAGCCGCGATACACCTGCAGCAACCTTCACCCTTATCGTCTCACACATTCTGACAACTACACAGGAATGATCGTGTATGTTACAACCTCTTCAAAGTTGTATCCAGTTTATTTTAACATTATACTGAAGTGTTGATGTGCATTAAGGATCCTTGTTTAAAAGTTGCATACTAGTTTCTATTTGCTGGTAGAGTAATTACAGTTTTTTCTCACAAAAAACAGAAGAGGTTATTTAGTTGTTAAATGTTTTTGCTATTTAGTGTATATTTTTTTAGTAGCTGACACTGTTTTGAAATCCAAATCAAACGTTGCTTAAGAAACAGATTACTAGCAGAAACATTAGTTGATAAACAAGACTTGAAGAAGATTAGTATAACTTTGTGCTTTGCAACACAATAATAAAATCTCTTTTGACAACCATGATAACATTTTTGAAACAAAAAATCTGTACTAAACTTTAGATAAAGGACATTACTTTCTCTGATACGCTTTCACTGCAAACTCATTTTAGGTGAAACCAACTAAATTTAATGGCCAAAGTAAATAAAATAACTGGATTGCTCTAAAAAATATTTATTATTTTTTATTATTTTGATTTCATAAACTTAATTATATTTTTTAATCACAACTAACAAGTGAATAAATGTAGGTAACTATGAGAAGCTGAAGCGCCAAAAGTTATTTATAATTTTGTTCTGCACTGCACTTTTGTTTTAGCTTAGATTTACCAACTCTCCAACCTAATTGCCAGCATATATAAACTTGTGCTTGATTGGTAGAGTAAAAAGGAGCTATGTTACGATGCGGAAAGACTTTTTCTTCAGGATAAAAGTAATACAAGTTGAGCCATTTGCTGATCACGAAGACAGCGGTGTAGGTAAGAAAACTTCTTTTGTATATTATGGTTGCGCATAGCTTTTGACTGTGTGTACGTGCATCTGCGTGTGTGCCTGTCTGTGCATCTGTCTATTTGCTTCTCTGTTTGTCTGTCTTTTTGTCTATGTGTCCATCTGCTTGTTTATCTGTGCCCATCTGTGTGTCCGTCTGTGCATTTGTCTGTGCATCTATCTGTGTGTCTGTGCGTGTCCGTCTGTGCATCTGTCTGTGTGTCTTTGAGTGTGTCTGTGTCAGTATATGTTTGTGCATCTGTCTGTGTTCCTCTGTGTGTGTCTGTCTGTGTGTCTGTTTGGCTGTTCGGTGTGTCTGTCTGTGTTTCTCTCTGTCTGTCTGTGTTTCTCTCTGTCTGTCTGTTAGTCTGTTCTGTATGTCTGTCTGTTTGTGTGTCCGTCTGTGCATCTGTCTGTGTGTCTTTGAGTGTGTCTGTGTCTGTATCTGCTTGGGCGTCTGTCTGTGTTTTTCTTCGTGTGTCTGTTTGTCTGTTCTGTGTGTCTGTCTGTGTTCCTCTCTGTGTGTCTGTCTGTGTGTCTGTATGTGTGTCTGTCTTTGTCTTTTCATGTGCTTATATGTGTGTCTGTCTGTGTTGCTGTCTATGTGTCTGTGTGTGTTTGAGTTGTGTATTTGTCTGTGTGTTTGTCTACGCGTTTGCCGGTGTTGCTAGCTATGTGTCTGTCTGTGTGTCTGTTTTTGTCTGTGTGCCTGCCTGTGTGTTTGTAAAGCAAACTTAACAATTCAGGTGAACCAATTTTAGAACACATGATTAGTGAAATAGCTTTACCATATCGCAGGCACAACATGATAGATGTATCATATCATGGGTACAATAGGATAAATAATACTTGCTACTGAAGCATTTTCAATCATTTTAAAAACTACAAAGTGATAATCAGTCAAGACTATAGCATCAGAGTTCACGAATTACAAATAAACTAAGACTGACCTATTTAAACCTAATAAGAATTTTGTACATGGTCATCAGAAAGTTAAAACAACCTGCTGCGTCTAAGAAGCTTTAGTGCTGCCAAATTAAACCTCATAATATATCATTAAATACAGTTGAAAAAGTTTTTTTCACTTGACATTTAGCTAATTATAGTTATCTTTTTAATTGGCCAGCAGAGTACAGGATGCTTTTAATAGCAATACTAAATGCGATTGTTTAATACTAGCTGTATTTTTGGTAGCTAATGAACATTGAACCATTGGCCATAAAAATACTATATTGCCTAGCAAATTCCTACTATTTACAACCCATTGCGATCTCAACAATTTATGTTCATGTTATTTTCTATTGTCATCAAAAAGCTTGTAAGAAAGCATGCTCTGCGGAACCTCAAATCTTTTTGCCAGTAAAGATCATTTTTTGGTAAAATCATTAATTTAAATTTTATGCAAAGTCTCAAAGTAGATTTATCGAGATGAGTGTGTAGGGCTAATTTTTGCCTTTTTTCTTCAAATCTAGAATGTTACGGCAACTGATTTCTAATGAAAAGTCATCTTGCACAACAGTTTTGCATCACTAGCGTACTGTTCTCTGTGCTTTATAACAGAAACAATTTGTTCTTATATAGCGACCTGATGTTATAATATTTATAGTTATTTATAGCTATTTATAATTTATAAATTCTGTTTATATTAAAAGGCATAAAAATAACCAACTAATACTACTCAAAACTTAGCGCCATTTGACACTTTCATGGAGTTAAGCGTAAGAACAGGTATTTCAAACACTATGTCAAACTATTTATTTGGTTTTAGTGGCGAACTATTGGCCTTTTTTCTTTTTGCTTTAGGATTATTGTATGGCATAACCCAAAAAACATTTCCGCTTGAAATGAACTTATTGCTGATAAAGTAATATATATTTTATCTAAAAAATCATAAATTGCTCTGACTGTTATCAATTCCTACGTTTACTATCACTATTCTTTTGCAAAATTTGCTGGGCGTCGTAATGCATTTTTTACTCCAAATCACTAAGCATTGGTCATTAGTTAGGCTTGCGTAACACCAGCATTTTTGTATAGAAGTTTGTCAAAATATCTGGCAATAAAAAGTAAGTTCTCTATTTCAACCCACTCTGCAAAGAAAAATAGCAGTTTCTATAGTTTTTTCTTTGATCTTCATTCATGTATAAACATTGAATGAATATTAGATTTTCAGGATGCAATTTTATGCCGCCTGAAAAGTGAATGCTAACACGCAAGCCCGACCGTGCCTCTAAACACTGCTGTTTATGAATAACAATATAAATGTAGTAAGCTAAACCTTAACATAGCAGGCTAGCCTCTTGAAGGCTGTGTTTTTGATGTAAATCATTTCACAACGAACTCAATTTTACACAATTTCTGCAGCAGACAAAACCAAGTAGAAAACTAAATCGGTACTAAAGGACAAAAAAACCTTATGATTCGTTAGTAATGTGGAACTAGTTTTGTTTTAGCTTGAGAAATTTTGGAGTAGTTTTAGTTTAGAAGTAGAAATTGCAGAGAGCAACTGTGGCTTAATGGTCTGGAGCGCCTAACCTGTAAACAACAGATTGGAGGTTCAATTCCCAAAAAAGCCACTGATGGTGACAGAATGTTATCCAACCTTACAATAATCTCCGCAACTGGGCATGTCTTCAATTATTAATGTTCTCTTATCACTGGATTCAGACATGAGCAGCCAAGATCATAAGGTCAACCATTGCTCATAAGGTAAAACAGACATCAAACTTGACCTTCAAAAGGCTGTGCAAACAAGGCATTGCAGAGCATCTTTCTTATGCTGTACAATATTTTAAAAAAGTGACTTTTGAACCATCTAGGATTACTAGTTCATCAAGGAGCTGCAGCTAACACATCGAGTCGGAAAACCAACTTTACATAATTAGGAAAAAGTTAATCATTAGTTTAGGAGGAGGAGATAAATCTTACATTACTTTAAACTACAGTACCAAACCAAACCTTAAAACCAAACATTGAAAAGTTCTCATTCAAGTCATATAGCTCGTGTAAAATATCTTGCAGGTATTTATGTAGACAGGAGTGAAACAGAGCCAAGTGTGCCTATTGTACTCTACATCATCCTAGCCTTAGACTTCCTTCTACCTACTGTTATATTCATTGCTAATGAATTCAGCGGTAGATTATCCGACGAAGGCTCTAACAACGAAGGTAACGCTTATAACATCTTCAAATAAGCCATGCTGACTTAAAGCTAATGCTACTGAAAAAATCTACGCCACAATTTCAGGAATATTTAATTTGAAAAAATATGGTTAAAAATTACTACAGGAAGCGATTAAGGAAATTACTTTTGTTGATTTATTAAGGAATGCATACAAGAAATGTTTAGTTTAAAAAAAAATGCATGTCGATAGATCTTCACAGAAGTTGACCAAGAATGTGGCTTTTTTTGGACTCTATTAAGCAGAAAAACATTGTCATTGTAAAGTTTGTGAGTGCCTGCAATAAGTTTACGAATGATAAAATAGCAATGTTACACGCACAAGGTAATTTTAGCGAAAGCATGACAAAGGAGTTTGTTTGAAAACATGAGCTATAGATAAAGCTCATCTATAGCAATCTCTAGATAAAACTAAATTTCATAAATGGTTTTATAAATTACAGAACCATAGAATTCTTTAGTTCATGAATTACAGAGATTACAGACACAACCATTTTTAGGGTTGGGTAGTGTCTATTTAAAGCATATATAAGCTGTCAATGTTTGTCAAGCAATAACTAAACATAGGCTGGAAGAAATTCAAAGAATATGCCCAGATAACAAAACATATAACAAAAGATAAAACAATATGTACATGTACTTTACTGTTCAAACAACGCAAAATCCTTATAATTTATACGTTCTCGGAACGAATTATTTATGTTGTAGGAGTGTCTACTCTAAATAAAATATTACCATAGGAATACAATAATATTTGAAAAAGAAAAATAAAAAAGTTTAAATTTCTCTAAGTACATGAATGGTAATGTCTATTTTAAACATATGTTAGATATGTTATATAGTTATATATTCTGTCAATGTTAACCAAGCAATGATTAAACATAATTAGGTTTGACGCAACTCAAAGAATTGTGCGCAGATAATGAAACATTAGTGTGCATTAAAAAATGCCAAATGATATCAGAAAGCTAGGTAAAGCTCATCAGTAGAGAAAATGAAACAGAAGCATTGGTAGCAAGAATGATACCAAAGTAACAAACGTGTGTATCAAAAGCTATGATGGCCAATAATACATTATGAACCATACTAGTTAATGACAGCATGATGAAGCAGCTTTGATGACAACTCTCTTTATGTTCTGCTGCCACATGATAACAAATTATGCGCTGTAACAGATGGTGCCAAAACAATACGCTTGTGAAATCTCTCTAAGTCATGTATAATTCAATAAAATAACCAATATTGGCTAGTATACAAACATAATATTTATGAATTAGCATTTTTTTGCAAATCCCACTAGTATACGAAGAAGCAAATACTGATGCCAATAGCAAGCCACCTGGTTTTAATCGTAGCTCATGAAAAACCTTATGCATTGTTTAAAAATGATAAAAGAGTATTTTTAGTACCTCAGGGAGCTGAAACAACTAAGATGTGATTGTCTAAGCAAATCCTAGCAGCTGGGGTTACAATATGGTTTTTATATCGGTACTTGGAATGAAAAATGTGAGTAAAATACTTTTTATTCGATTTTAGAGTTTAAGAAAACGTAATCTATATGCTTAGCTAGACGCTATGTGTATCCACAATTTTTGGCCAATTTTGTCCAAACTTTGCACCCAGACATGCTCAGTGTCTTCCGCCAAGTCCCAAAAATTATTCGCTTTCAAAACTCTGGTTTCTGAGAATCAGCCTCTTAAACCCCCAGCTATAGGCTATTTGATTAACAATTAGGGATATTTCTGGGCATTGTAGGGCTTACTGCTTGTAATTAATGAATGTTTTACATGGATTCGCGTAAATTTTTAAACAAACATTGCTAAAAATAAAAAACCCCAACTTAAAAGGAACCACGTGTTAATAATTTCTGCTACAACAATCTTATATAGGAAGGTCAAAGGTAGCATTCAGAAAATGATTTGGATTCCAAAAAGTTATGTATCAATCAGATAAACTTTTGTCAGTTTATTGTTGTTTATTAACCAAAGATCCCCGTGGCAACCACTTGACCTTAATAGCTGCTTTTTGCCAATAACCTTTTATAATATCTCATTTTAATGTATATTCACCTGTTTTCCTCCATCATTGAACCAGGTAAAATTTACTTATAGTTCAATTTGCTGAGGATTTGCTAGTACAGTGAACTTAAACATTTATTTAATCATCCTTTCAACTAGGAAACAATTCCACAGGCAAAATTGGTGAAAAAGACGCAAAGAACAGATGCCAAACTAGTGCCTAGTACTGCTAATAATGTGCAGTATTTCATTAAGGAATATAACCATTAGCTTTTCAAGGGAGATAACTACTTCTATTTGAACACTCTGCTCAACCTGGCTGTCTCCAGTTGAGACTTTTAATGTCTTTATAATGCCTCTAAAGTATATATATAAATAATTGTATTATATAGAACATTCTAGCAATTCTATATAGGAGTTACCTTTTCATGGTAATAATTTAACCAGCATCGAGATAACTCATATAATTATATGTATATCGATGTAGTACATCGATATACATATTATGTTATATATTATACATATATTATACTATAATTATATAGTATATATTATACTATATATTATATTATATATTATACATAATTATATGTATATCGATGTAGTACATCGATATACATATAATTATATAAGTTATCTCTGTGCTGGTTCAATTATTATCATGAAAAGGTAACTCCTATACAAAATTGCCTTTTGCCTTTTTTTTGCCTAGTTTGCCTGTTACTTTCCTGTTACTGGTTAGTTTTACAACTTGAAGAACATGGTATCTGCACCTTCAATAATACAGCTATTAAAAATCAGTCATTTGCTCACAAAAAGGAATACATTTTAGCTCTGAGCAAAAGAAATGAAACAAATTCTTTGACAAAATTAACAAGAAATATTTTAGCTGAAGCACAAAATTACATCACATAACAGAACGAAAATATATATTAAGACGCTTTAAAATTTAAGGTGCCTATAATTAAATAGTAATATTTGATAGTATGTATTAGTCTACACTAACTCATGTTGTAATAATGAACCACTTTGTTTAGCTTGTCGTAGGTGAACAATTCTCCTTGTATCTCTTGTAAAAATTAATTTTTTTAAAGTTCATACAAGTTGAGGGTGTCCATTATTAAAGTTTCAATTTCCGATCTGTTTTTAATGTGCCATTTCTGATTACAGATGCTTACCATAAGAAGATTCTAGAACTCTCACATTTTCCCTCCACCTTTCCTGCACCCACTACCTCATCGCACCTGGCCGGCTCTAGTAGGAAAGCAACTATGAGAGCCAATCGAGAGAATGCCCTTCATACACACCACAGTCATGATACAATGGAGCATCACGATGTAAGAGGGCTGTTTCCTTTTTACAAACACCCATCAGAAACAGAAGCAAAAATGTCCAATGACAAGGTGAGTGAGTACTACAAATGAACTTTAGTCTATTTTATCAGAAAGCATTGGTATTTGTCTATCATTTGCTTTTTTTATGTTTGAGGTGATCTGAAGGCCAAAATGTTTTAATATTAAAATGAACAAACCATGATCGCACTTAAAACGCTCAGAAGAAAAATAAGTGTAAAATGACGTGTCTAATTGTTATTGTTGCGATTAGTAATATTGTAAAGGAATTTACCGGCCCTTTGCTTTGGCACGATCTAGACTATTACGTAAAGAAGGGAGAATGAGTATGGTTTCGTTCACTTTTATTAAGGAAGGAAATTCCACTAGCTGAGGAGCGTACGGCTATTGCTCTGCTCAACTGAGGAAGCGCGCTCCTTTATATACATTCATGTCACCCATTCCGGAAAATGGAACCGAGTAAAAACCAAATAACAATAAATATAAATGGAGTCGCTAACGTGTTGGCATGGCTATAATACTGTGTGTTACAACAGCGATACAACATAACAAAGGCATAGCGACATAGAATAATGAACAAATAACAATGGTGAAATAAAAAATAACACCACAAGATATACATATAAAATATTTGCAGGAATTACAAAGTCATGGCTCGGCGTCCACCACAATATCGGCTATTGCATTGAAGTTGCAGAGTTATGTATCTCTATTCTGTCCGTCTCTGCAACTATTATGCCATTATGGTGCTTCTTAGTCTCTTTTGGCAAAAGTTAATTGATTCTAGCAATTGTCGGTGTATATAACTACCACAGACAAGTTGAGATCTAGTATAACAATAGAGAATATACTGCAGTGCTGACTACGGTTGAGTGAGTATAGCATCCCGGTTCTAGCTTCATAAATCTTAGATATTCCTGTATGAAGCTCGCTTTCTCAAATGGTGATAGTGTGAGTAATTATATGAAAAAATTGGGCAAGCACTCTAAGTGTTAACAGTATGGGCGGCTTCTATAATAATGAAAAATTATGGTGATTAGAAAGATTAGATGCATGAAATAATGTGAAGACAACTCCTTATTACACTAACAATTTTAGATATAATTGCACTTTCGTCGCTTGATCTGAGCATTTTAACCCCAATCAAGTTTTGTCGATTTTAATCTTGAAACATTTTGGCTGTCAGATTCCCCCAAACATCGAAAACAATCGCAAATGATAGAAAAACACAGATACTTTCTGGTAAAATCTACTAAGATTTTGTGTAAGTTCATTTTTAACAATGAATGCCTGTTGGTGTCACAACTCTGACTAAATGTGATGCTGAATAGAGGTAAAGTGTACAGTGGTCACAAGATTTTAGAACTAATATATTTAACAGCCAAAAACCATCAGTGCTGACACAATATGTCTTTGCCATAGCACAATTTTATTATTCTCGTGATCTACCACGACTATTATAATGACATCACCTATATGCCTCAGCTTTGCAAGTTTTTCAAGCTCATTTGCTTTATGAGTTATCTGAACTATGGATTACTCTAAGAGGTATCTGTACCATAGATTGCTCTAAGAGTTATCTGTACTATGGATTACTGTAAGTGTTATCTGTACAATGGATTGCTCTAAGAGTTATCTGTACTATGGATTACTGTAAGTGTTATCTGTACTACGAATTGCTCTAAGAGTTGTCTGTACTGCGGATTGCTCTAAGAGCTATCTGTACCATAGATTGCTCTTAGAGTTATCTGTACCATGGATTACTCTAAGAGTTATCTGAACTATGGATTACTCTAAGAGTGATCTGTACTATGGATTACTGTAAGTGTTATCTGTACTATGGATTACTGTAAGTGTTATCTGTACTACGAATTGCTCTAAGAGTTGTCTGTTTTGTGGATTGCTCTAAGAGCTATCTGTACTATGGATTACTGTAAGTGTTATCTGTACTATGGATTGCTCTAAGAGTTATCTGAACTATGGATTACTCTAAGAGTTATCTGTACTATGGATTACTGTAAGTGTTATCTGTACTATGAATTACTCTTAGAGTTATCTGTACTATAGATTACTCAAAGAGTTATCTGAACTATGGATTACTCTAAAAGTTATCTGTACTATGGATTACTCTAAGAGTTATCTGTACAATGGTTTGTTCTAAGAGTTATCTGTGCCAAGTATTGCTCTATGAGGTATAATTGCAGACTCGATCACATAAGCCTGGGCGCGATGAAGGAAAATCGGAGAGCAAATCTGCTGAGAAGAACGAAAGTCCCACAGATATTGAGTCTACACATGATGACGGAGTTAGAAATAAGAACAACAACTCCTTAAAAATGCGAAAGAACACCAGTACTAAACGTACTCTGCATTTGAGGTTTTCAGAATGATCGTAATTTACTCAGCAATCTACGCATGTAGAAGAAAGCTGTTGACTTTTTCAACAACTCGACTCGTTCAAGACTGAGTTTTATACATTCTTGATGACTGGATAAAGACATGGTTGCATTTGACAAAGAGTGCAGAGGCCCTTATGAAAACCACTTGCTATAGAACGTCTTATTGAATATCGTTTTTACAAATCGACAATTTGCCCAGCTGTCAATACTGCGCTACAGCAACAATGATAGCTTTGTGTGTATAGCATTGTACCTGTGTTGTGATGTAGTCGAGGTAATGATGGATTAATGACGACAGGGTATTGTATTATGAAAGGCCAATGATAGGCTTCTATACGATTTTATATACTTATCCGTTAGGATTGTAATTGACCAATAATATCGCTTTCATATGCAACAAATGCGGAGCATTGCCGATCTTCAATGGGCATTAGGGCAACTTTCATTAGCGCATTCTCACATATGATCTGATATGGTAGTGCATTATCTATGCTTGTGGGTATAGCGGAGCTACTTGTAAATGCATAATTAGTGACACGAACAAGTCACTCACGAGCTAGGGCTAAGAGCTGTCAGACTCACTTCAGTAAATCATGGCTTTTATTCTTCATCTAGGACTTATAGGTAAGTAAAGTTTTGCATGATGATTAGGGAATACAAATAAGTTTTTGTTTCAAACTGACAGCTGAGTAGTAGACTCTCAAATTAATTCTTGTAGCAATGTCATACTAATCCAAGCAAAAGTTTTTCCTGAAAACTTATCGCATTACTAAGGAATTCAAGCTAAAGCTTTAAAGACTGAAGTTGCTAGTTTACTCTGCATCAAACTAATATTCTATAAACTGATTACATATTTATCTTTTATTTATTGTCTCCTTATTTAAACTGTCATATTTAAACTGTACAAGCCCCATCTTCCAGGAAGAGGTGGCGAAACATAGAAACAAAGGCTAACAATCCTATAGACAGATGTCAATAAAGAAAAACAGTCTTCATTTTTATGGCTGTCATACTCGGTCTGCTCGAATACCGAGTATTAATGAATTGCTTGCCTAATTGGGGTATCATACTGTTTCACTCATAGAAGAATCGACAAAAAATACATATATAATTGTATATTATTTGAAAATCATGCAGTTAGGGCCGAGGATATAAACACCTACATGTACAAACAAACTCCAAGTCCCGACTGTGCCATAAAGAAGTGAGAAAAGGCATCCTTATCTGTGTTTACTAGGAAAAATAATAACAGGTTGATTTTTTATGTTTTCTGTAGAATTGTGTTCCCTAATAGGAGCTGTCTAGCAATGATCACTGTAATAAAAATTCTAATTTCATTACTATTAACAGGCTTGAGTTAAATGTGTTTTACAATCATTTAACAAATTTGCTGTAACTTATCAGACTGAAGAGACCTACTGAAAGAAAAGAAATGTACAGATGTAAGAATTATTACTGTTGGTGTTAAAGCTATCCTACAGCGAAAACGAGATCTACACTGTTTTTCTGAACATTTAATAGTGATTCTGGTGACATCAGCATAACACGATCACTTGATAGCTGCTGCAACTACTATATGTGATCATATCTCTTCAAATGATCATTGTTATTATAATATGAAATGGCATAAAAGGGCTTTACAAACTGACAAATATGTTTGTTTAGATGCTAAGCAAAAGTTTATGCTATGAAAACTGTATTTTTAATACATTTTCTTTTAAATTGGGTAATGTGACCAAAGCTATAATAAGTATAAAGGAAATCTGTTGGCATTCTTCTTAAAAAACTTTTCCTTGAAAAGCCACAAAAGAAGCAAGCGTATTAATAACCTTCATACAAGCTGAGAGATAGCAGTAGCTATCTCTCAGCTTGTTTGTATTTAAAATTGAAACAGAAAAGATTACCAAACATATTTTTTATCACTGGCCACTTTAAACGATATCTTCCAACCTTAGTATTTCTAAGTTTTTTGTAATTGAAATAATCTATGTGTATCTGATTTGTTGAAATGAGGGTTCATCATTGAACAGATCAGACGGATAAATATGCAGATACAAATAAACACTCCTATCATACGAAAAAACTAGAGGGCTGAGCGAAACTAGAGACATCCAAACTTATACCCTTTTCAACTCTTGGCCTCAGAACACTCATGAGCTTAGAGATTGTGTGAAGCAGAATGGAACGTCGAATGCTGGAGGCTACAGAATATGTTTTTAATAATTACTATAATTTAGTCGCAAATGAAATGAGAAGACAAGTAAAAATAGAAAATTAGAAAAGTGGATAAATATAAATACTATAGCTACAGGAAGGCATGGAGTTCTCAGCTCTCTTCACCTCGTTTGAGGCTCTTTGTCAGCAAATTGATATTATATAGAGATTAGAACTAGGATATAAAATACACATTTTTCTACCACTTTTAAGTTGAACACTGAACAAATTTGACTAAAATGGTCGAGCTGCCAAAAGGTCAACTGCTACTAATATTAGTCATGTTTGAGTGCACACAGCGCAGCCATGAACTTGTGGTTTATGATGTCTCCAGACTAAACTTAAGGCAAGCGTCAGGTTGGGGCTCTAGTCCCAAAAAGGCTCCTGATGGTGACTTGAACCTTGACATCCAACCTTAATTACACTCCGCAACTGGTCCTGTCTCCAGTGCAGTGTTTGAGGTTCTCGTGCCACTGAACTAACGCATGTCTACCCAAGATTGCAGAGGCATCGTGTGTGTATTGGTGCTCTTAAACAAGCGTGCGATGCCTCTGCAGATGTCTTACTTAATCTTTGACAAATTGCTTCGTAGTCATGGACAGAGGGGAGGACCATAAATTATAATTAATAGCGCTTCTTCTACATTCCTTTTTTAAATCATTCGCTGCCAGAGCCGTGAGATGTCATAATCAAATGTCCCTCCTATAACAAACAAAACAGAGAGACTAACATAAACATGAAAGGCGAACTGATCTGTTCTCAGTACAAGTGATAGACACTGCATAGTTGTGTTTATGGAAGAGCAGCTGATGTATTCGCTGATAGTAACCTGGTCTTTGTTTGTAAGGTGCCTTGGTATTCATTTAACCGTGCTTATAGAGCTATCATTACTACAGTGAAGACCTTAATAAGGATAGGTAAAGAATATTCATTTAACCGTGCTTATAGAGCTATCATTACTACAGTGAAGACCTTAATAAGGATAGGTAAAGAATTTTAAAAGGACGTTGCTAAGTGTTCACATTTCTAGCAATTCTTTCGCATACATTATAGATGGATGTTAAAATATACTAATAGGGGCGGATAGTCTGGGTTAAGCGATTGTACAGTTTAAATAATACGCCTGTATACAGGTCTATGTATACAAGAAGTTACATTTATAAAGCCTAGATACATTGATATATAAACTGCGTACTATATATACTATGTGCCTATATATGTGGGTCTATATATACAAAAAATACTAATTAACAAGGCCTACATATATTGCACTATATACTGTCTACCATACTATGAGGATATTGCATCAAAGATTAACTTACTCAAAACTTTAGTAGATTTTGTCAGAAAGTATTAAAAGTATTTTTCTATCATTTGTGATTGTTTTTGATGTTTGATGTAATCTAATTAAAGATCAAAAGTGACAAAACTTGATCCCGTTGAAATGCTCAGATCAATCAAAAGTGTGATTATGACATATATAGCTGCAAAGAGACCGACAGAATAAAGACGTGTAAGGCTGTAATTTGAATGCAATAGCAGATGTCAACTATAGCAACGGTAACAACTAGTGACGTCATTTTGCACATATTTTCCATTTTGGTATCTCATAACTAAGCCGCGCATGGCGAAGGACTTATACAGAGCTGAAGAGAGCCCAACAACAACAGCCAAAACCTGCATTTAACCGCAAGCATAATCTTACAACGATTTGCAAGCATTTATGGCAAGTAGCACTTGTTTTTGGATAGGTCAATACTAGCAAAGTTATAATTGTAACTTCTCCATGCTCAAATCTTTCAAGAAATTTTTCCGTTTCAAATTTACCAGTTTACGCCAGAGATTCTATGGGCATACACAGCGCTAATTGGTAGTCAATAATCAATTTGTTAAAAAATCAACTGAATGTAAAGTCAGTAAAAGCTGGTTCACACTACATCGCCATATTTCGGGGTTGGTGTCACAATAATTTGGTGATCATAGATGATAACAATGTTCACACTATAAAAAACCCATCTGCGTTTGCATAAGGAAATACTCCGTGATGTAGTGTTCTCATTTATCTTTTTAGTCTAATCTCTTTGTTTTTGCATGGTCAAATCAAATACTAGTCCTGCAGTGACTATCATAAACGGAAATGAATAAATCATGCCATCTGCGGCAGCGAATTACTAACGCCGAAGTGGTTCGCATTCGAAAGGCGGTCGTTGATGCTCGGCGAAATATCGGGAATGTTTGACAGCTGTGAACTTATCTGTCGTGTCCGCATTGCTTTGTCGATGCTATCGAAAAACGCTGACAAACAGCGATATACTGTGAACCAGCCTTTAACAGCAATCAAGTTTTGTTGATCTGAAGGAATAGCTACTTAGGCTGATGTTTAACTTTGCTGTGAGTACTGATGAGGCGGTTGTATGCTCAGCAGCGTTTTATAGGTTTCTGATTGCATCATCACTAAACTCAGGTAGTTGTGTTTGATGAGAATGGTTAAGTATTACTCGTATACTCTTGGCTATTCATGTCAGTTCCAAATATATTTGACATATTTCCAGGAAAATTAAAATGAGAAAAGTGAGTGATATATAATCAGAGCAAATATGATGCCAAAATAAAACTTCACAATTGCTGCAAAAACCCTCAGAGTTCTTGATTGATCAATATACCCAATGAAGCCTTAGCGCAATGCCCTTTAACAAACATCAAAATATCTTTTTAGCCAACCCAGTAACTGGCAGCACTTTAAATAGTGAGGTGAATGTATGTGTTACTAGGTTAACCATTCTATATAGCTATGTAGCTATGTAGCTATGCAGCTATGCAGCTCTACAGCTGGGTGACAATGTAGCTCTGCAGCTGGGTGGCAATGTAGCTATGTAGCTAGGTGGCAATGAAGCTATGTAGCTAAGTAGCCTATTTTATACATCAACTATTTCCTAGTGTTCTGTGTAGCCATAGTTTTAAATAGTTTTTACATAGTAACAAACAATGCAGCCATATTCCAAGGCAAAAAAAAGAGTTTGTATTAGAATGAATGAGAGTGATCTAAGCACAGTAGATGCCCCTATAGTGGTACAGTAGATGCCCCTGTAGCGGTACAGTAGATGCCCCTATGGCGTAAAAAATCTGCTCTGAAAATGAGAGCATCTAGATTATAGGGTTTTTACGATATGCAATCATAAAATATATGCTTATTGCCTAATCTTATTCGACTTATTCTCTGTACTTTGTCTGCACAACTGATGATCCCTTATGGATTGACCCACACTAGACTGACAGGGTACTAGTATACATAATAAAGATAATGATATACATCATTTTCTCTCCGGCCCATGCGCGGAAAGAAAGAAAATAATGATTTTAGACTATGAAATTCTCGTCATTCAAATCATATCTCAGAAATTGCGCTGACTTGATGCTTCACATTATATGGGAGTTTTTACATAATACGGAGCAAAAACTTTGCTTAAACTTTTTACATTATGCAGCACTTACAGAATATGAGGTTTACTTGATATGAGCATATCACGTCTACTGTGTAATCAACTAGTTCCTTTTCTGTTCCCCAGGTAAATGCATAGTCAACATATTGTGTAGATATCTGCTATGACTACATTAAATGACAGCAGAATGACACTTAATGCTGACAGATAGATTGATAAGAGCATTCTTTAGGCGAAGGCCATGAAATTAACATTTTGGTTTACAGAGCATCCTGTGTACCTTTTGTAATAAAACCTCGAAGATATAATTTATGCAAATGCAGACTAGATTATTGATGAATTTTTGATCACTCATGGATAAGTTTAAATGACACCCATTCAAACTGAAAATGAAAAAACTAAAATTTTAATTATTTTTACTAAAGAAGCTTTGTGGTTAAATCTTGTAATCATGAAGTACTATTCTTGGAGCAGCATACTGGTGTTAGAAAACACCGGTTTGTCACCCGACTGACAGTTACACAAATATGGAACAGTACTATTTAGTGCAGTAGCAGCCTAGACAGTCTCTTGTGGCTACTCCATTGTATATACCTTTTAGATTGAGGTTACACAAGATGTTAGTAGATTTTACCGGAAAGTAGAGGGTTTTTCAATCATTTGCGGTTGTTTTTGATGTTTGAGGTGAACTGATTGCCAGAATGCTTCAAGATTAAAATCGACTAAACTTGATGCTGGTAAAACGTTCAGGTATTTTTCTTCTGAACGTTTTTTCTTGTGGCGTCACTAAGGGACATAACTTTTTTACAAAGTGGCATCACTAGGTTATATCATTGTTATAGTTGATATCGGCTATTTCTTTGAAGTTTCAGCATTCCGTGTCTCTATACTGTCAGTCTCTTTGCAGCTATAAACGTCATAATCATTTTTTCAATTGATCGGAGCGTTTTAACCCAGATCAAGATTTATTGATTTTAATCTTAAAACATTCTGGTAGTCAGATAAACTTAAACATTAAAAACAGTCACAAATGATAAAAAATGCCGGTACTTTTGGATAAAATTTACTGAAATTTTGTGGATGTTCATCTCTAACAAGCTGTGATTTGTACTTTTGTGAAGTTGAGACAAATCATAGACAAAACTAAACGCAATGAGAGAGAATTTTCAAACTTTTGTTCCACTAACATACAGTTTAGCTTTAGAACCACCCATGCCACAAATGTGTATAAATTATATAATGCCAATAAAAAAAATACTTGCAAGTTGAAATTGCATTTGGCTGTTAGCTATAGGCAGAACATTTTATTTTGTAGTGTCCATTGTTATAAGCGTAGTTTGCGGATCTTGTCCTGCGGGCTGGCACCCAAATGAGTTGGCGCCAGGCAGTTGCTTCTACTACATTCACACAGAAGCTACATTCAATGATGCCAAAAGAGCCTGTCAAATGGTGAAAGGAGCTCTTGTTCCTCCAACTACACTTACTTCTACTGCAGCTTTGGGTACCTTTATGTAAGTCAAACTTTTTGTTTATGTTTTCTGTGAGTCTTTTTTGTGTAAATATTAGCTTTGAGCAAGTGTTAGGTAGGTTGTTGATATCTTTGCAATTGAGTCAAAAAATTACTTTTTTTGCTTCAGCATTTCAGTTGGGAACTTAAAAATACTTCAAGGGCTTGGAATTTTGGTAATTTGGTATGTAAAGCACACTACATTTGGTATTTTTTTGTTCGGCATAAAATACCATAATATGCCTTCTATATATAAAAGAAGAGCTGCGGTGTGATTAGTATAATTTGATACTAGCCCAACAATAACATGCACTCTGATTAGACAGATGATTATTTGTATAGCTTTTTTATTATTATAAATAGAACATAAAGATAAGTACTGCAATCTCTGCAGCCTTATACAAGTCTAGATCACAACTTCTGTTTTGCACAAAATGCTTGTTAACAAATTTCATTTTGCTTTATCAAAGATGGATTTTAAGCCAAAATCTTAACACTATTCTTGTTTTTTTGCAAAAAATACATCTAAAAATGTTTAATTTATTTTTGGGGTTTCAAATCTGTAGCACATAAAGTGCGTGTGTGAACAGCTAGACAAATTTTAAGCCGATTTGGCCTACAAAGATCACTAGCTACTGCGCTTGCTAAAAACGTGCTGTTGCAGGTAATGTACCAGCAACAAAAAGCCATTTTTAATGATCAAATATTAAACAACTATCACTTTTACTATATGACCAATATTTTAGTGTCTATTTTGACTCTTTTGAACTAATTTTGAAAAATAGAGCTGAGTTCATCATTCTGATTGGCTGTTTTGCAAGGAATTATACAAACTTATGTCAAAAGTAAATGACTCACTCTTGGTGCAAAGAGATGATTGCTTGCATTGTAAAATTATGAAAAAAGTCTTTATTTAGACTGTTTCCTAATAGCCTGTTGAATAACATGCAACATATTGAAACATCATAGTCATTCTATGATTTTAGGTAATCATAATTTTTAATGTCTTTACTTTGCTGCTAATAGTTTTTTTTTCAAACTTGAACATTGTATATACAGCTTCATTAATATAATAACTAAAAATCAACTACTACAAGCTAGCAAACCGCAACAAACCATTAAACATTTAAAAAGGAATACAAGCTGCAATGACAAAGCCAAAGAACTAACTTTATTGAAAAATCTGCACTGCCCACCATCATTATCTATTCTGGTGAAATTATATGCAGATCATGATTGTATTTTTTATCTTTCAAAACAAATTTATAGAAAATAAAATTAATAACCTTTGCTATTCTAATGCAGATTTCATTTTCAAATTATTACCTATTTATTTTGATCACCATCTTATCCAGAGCTCACTACCAAAATCATATGCTCAGCTTATTATACTAGACTGGTATGGTAAAGACTACTGATCTATAATGAAAGTCAACAATCAAGGTCAAGGTCTACTATCATAGATTACCAGTACGACCCCCACTAGAGGTCAACCATCTGTGTTCAAGTCATCTTTTACTAGCACAGCCTTTTACCACGCCCACCACCAAAACCAACTTCTGTTAGTGTACCAAACCCAAACCCTTACAGCTTACTTACAGAGTTTTCATCACATAGTATACAGTCACACCTCAAAAAACAAGCTTAACGTGTTCTGGGGCTCGTATGTCAATTTACTTGCATCTCAAGGCATTATTTCCTATATAAAATAACTAGCTAAAAATTAATCCGTAACCATATTAGGAAAAAACCACCTGAAGAAGATATTAGAAAAGCGTTTTTAATTGTTATACACTGAGTATCTACACTAACAAAATAAGAAAATATCCATAAAATAGTATGATCTGCAATGAAATGTAACATCACTATGAACACTGTTGAATAGAGTTTTACCTTTGAGACAGACTGACAGACAGACAGACGTTGTTGATAATGGCGATCTGAAACAGACAAAGCATAGTTTTTATGCTATCTGTTGAAATTTAACTTAAATGAATTTAGCTTACTAAACATACACTTGAAGCTAAATTTTAATATTTTACAAAACTTACTTTAATTTTGTCATCATGCTTTTTAGTATCTCTTGTTTGCCTCATGTTCAGTATCACTTTTAGCCAACCTGTTAAAGACTTTTTTCCAATTAATTTGAGGAGAAAGATCAAGCGATGCTGTTCTCGAAAGTGGTCTATAGCATATACTTAGCCATATAGTGTAGTGACTATAGAGAGCCGGCTTATATTCTCGTATCGCAAAGATTACTTGTATCTTAAGAAAGAAACTTGCTAGAAAGTCAGCTCGCATCTTGAGTTTTTCGTATGTTGAGCTATGGCTGTACTAAGTTTCTGTGCAGCAATTGTGTAGCGACACCTCGGAGGGCCTGTACCGAAGTGGTATGCTAGGCTAACAAGCAGATCATGATTCCATGATGCTAGTGAAACTAACTTGGAGTATTGGCAGCACATATACTGGGTACTGCCGTAGATTGTTATTTATTATATTATAATAGGCACTATAATAGGCACTATAGCATAGCGATGTTTGCGCACGGTGTACTAATTTCTGACTATGAAGCAACAGGAAAGCAAAATTTATGCACACGCACAAGTGCGACGCCGTCGGTCATTTAGATAGTTTCCATGACACAAAGATGGCGCATCGCACGGGTGTTTTGCTTCCAAACAGCGAAACGGAATCATAAGAGAATGAGAGTGACACGGCTTCTTCCGTGATGGCATTGCTGCGACACATAGAGGGTGTGTCAAAACGCTATCTCTGTATGGAAACCTAGAAATACAATTATAACTGTCTACAATAACAGCATAGCGTAACACATATAAATAATTACCACAACCCTAGCCATACCCCAGATTCAAATTATATATACTAGAAATACTGCCTAGACATAAACAACCAAATACATTCTAGCGATGTACGTCTATTGATAAGTTTTTTCTAATACATTGGTTGAACTGATTTAGTCGTACAGAGTAATGATATGTAAAAGTAATTTAACCTGTTGTTACTATAACTAGCCTATCTGTGGGATAGATTTTATTAAACTCGTACCCATATTTCCAACCTGATCAGTGCTTCTCTTAATATCTGAGCCTCATTAATATCTACTTACTGACAACTTAACAATAAAGTGTGGGTATCATGTGGTCTAAAACTAAGTATTTAGAGTAGCTTAATCATATGACAGATTTTTTAAAAGTTTATTTTAAAAATGGGACTTTTGGTTTTTATACCTAATAATAGCAAAGATTTTATGTAAACATTCTTGGATTGGATGTCATGAACAAACTACTGCTCGTAGTGAAAACAACCCAAAGGAACCAACATCGCTTTGTATTGTTCCTGTCTTAAATCAATAAATAGATTTGCTTAGCTTCTTTTTGAACATTTACTGGTAAGACTAGTTGACTAAAAATGTATATTTCTAGATCGCCATATTGAGTTAAATATTTAGTAAATAAGAAATTAACATTGTAAGTTTGATATAGTTAGAACAGACTGGCAAAGTGGGCTAGGTATGGACTGGGGCTAATGAGCGATTGTAGACAAAGTCATAATCCAAGCTATTCACTTGCAGTCTCACCAGAGGTTTGTAACTCAATTCTTATATCAAAGACGCAGTTAGAAGTTGAGCACTTGAATTTGTATAAGCCTACAATCTCTCTAGCAGACTTTAAAATAATTTAATAAAATTTCATCGATTGATGAGATTGCAGACGAGACTAATCCAATGAAAGTAGAACATCTCTAAAACCGCAAACGAGCTGACGTCTGCACAATAATATGATAATTCCTATATTGAGTTTCAAGTGCCGATCGTTCTAACAAGTACATTGATATTTTACACCTAATTCATAGCTACCGTGCAAATTTCTTTTAAACACGATTTTTCTATTGGCTCTATTATACGGCTGCCAGAGAAGAAGCTTGTCATCGCTGACCACTAATTGAAGTTGATTTGATATTACTAACCACAATACAACACTAAGGCTTGCAAGCGTACTCCAATAGCCTGTTGAGGATTGTTCATCAGTAATGAAAGGGATAAACAAATATCATTTCAACTCCCTTGTAAATTCCTTGAGGTTTGGCAATTGTCAAAATCAATGCCATTTCTCATTTGAGTGCATTTCCTACAATAAGTTGACACCTGCGAGTTTCAATGTCAGGCTCATTATGTCTGCATAGATGCAATGTTTGTTTTTCTTTTTTCTAACAAAGGCTATTACTAAGGTGGGATGGTGATAGCTCGTAGATCCTGATTAATTAATGATAAACTTTAATAGATTTTATTACAAAATTAACCGTATTTTTCTATCATTTGCAATTGTTTTTGATGTTTGAGGTGATCTGATTGTCAGGATGTTTCAAGGTTAAAATCGGAAAAAATTAATCGGGATTAAAATGCTCAGAATGAAAATACATGTGGAATGACGTTACTAGTTGTTCTCATTGCTATCGTTGATATCAGCTATAGTTCAGTTGATATCAGTTACTATCACGTTCCAATTGCAGCATTACGCGTCTCCATTCTATTAGTCTCTTTGCAACTATAGACATCATAATCACACTTTTGATTGATCTGATCATTTTAATCGTGATCAAGTTTTATTGACTTTAATCTTGAAGTACCTTAGCAATAAGGTCAACTCAAACATAAAAAAAAATCACAAATGATAGAAAAATACCAGTAATGTTTGATAAGATCTACTAAAATTTTGTTCAAGTTTATCTTTACCAAGGTTTGATTTGGTCTGAGCTGTATTTTACGAGCTAATACTGCTATCGGCAAATCTGGCCATTTGGACTAAAATAGCATAACAACATAAGTACAGTAGGCCGTCCTATGATGTACATATCCTATGAACTCTATAGTTAACGTAAAGAATATGTGTAAAGTTTTGCTTTTCATTACGTAAAAACCTCATATAAAGTAAAATGTCATGTTGGTACAAGTTCTCAAATTTGATTTGACTAACAAAAATCTCACAGTTAGCCTAAAAAGTATGATTTTATCTTTTGCTGCTATTGGGTGTGAACATAGTGTATAAGAGAATCTCTATTATATATGCTAGTACCTTTGCAGTCTGGTGTGCCATGATAGATCATCAGGTAAGCCAATAAACAAAAGACAATGTGTAGTTGCATAGTTATTCCGAAATACCGAAATACTTAAGGGGGCTCAATTGGTGCAGCTGCAAGAGTGTCGATCAACCAATTTTATTTTTACAGATTGAAGTCTTGTTAAAATAAATATTTTATTATAACCTTTAATCCTAGCTTCTAAAAACATACAGGTAAATACCTCTTTTGCAACAGTAAACATATATTTTTGTTTTTCTTTATTTTAGACAGTTATTTTAAATATTATATTTTTTCCTACCAGAGACCTTGCTGGCTGTTGAGAGAAAAAGTGGTAAACCGATTTGAATGAACATTGACGAGGCTCCCTTAACGAAAGATTACTGTAACCATGACTCCTAAATCAAGTAAAAGTGACTAGAAAAAAGAAAAAAGCTGCCGATACAAACCAATGATACCGCAGTTACTGCACAATCAAGAACTTAAAAAGTTCTGTTTAGTTTTTTCCTTTTTGAAGAAGCAAAGGAGTGAATTCGGAAACTTTTGGAATGGATTAAGAAATATATGTACATGAATTTTACTGTTCGAACAACGAAAAAACTTTATAAGGTGTAAATTTTCGGAATGAATTATTTACATTGTAGGAGTGTCTACTCTAAACAAAATATTACCATAAAATTACAATAATATTTGAAAAAGAAATATAAAAAAGTTTAAACTTTTCTATGTACATGAGTGGTAATGTCTATTTTAAGCATATTTATGTTATATATGTTATATAGTTATATATTCTGTCAACGCTTGTCAAACAATGATTAAACATAATCAGGCTTTGGGCAACTCAAAGAATTGTGCTCAGATAATAAAACATTAGTGTGCATTAACAATTTGTCAAATGATATCGAAAAAATAAACCAAAGGATAGCTAGATATAGCGAGCCAGTAAAGAAAAGGAAACTATTTGCAAGAATGGTAGAAACACACTACTTAGAAAATGAACTGAATAGAAAGTTGAACAGAAAGCCAATTACGGTGAAACCTCAGTTTAAGCACAACCTTTATTTGAACGTCTCTTCTAAGAGAATGCCACTAATAAGGAAAGGTTTGAAAAATATAACGCCACCCTCTATTTGAACATCACCTCTAATAGAATACCACTATAGGGAAAGGTTTAAAAATACAGAGTCATGATGCTCAAATAAAGGTTTTACGGTATATAGTTGGTGTAAATAAAAGGAATGCCCCAACATGCATCAGCTGGCAGGCCCATCTAATTTAATAGTGAGTAGGCCCATCTGAGCTACTAATTATTAAATTAAGAATGACAAGACAATGATATAGTAGTACAGCAACTAAAATATTAGAAGTTGGAAATAAGTATAGTTTTATATTTTTGTAATACTCGCTAAATGGCCAAAACTGTATTTTGAATTATGAGAGCAAACAAGTAGTGACCTGCACCTGTAAAGAAAATCGCCTTTTGAATCAAAGGACTATTGTATCTACCTTTTTTTGTTACATGATAAATGACAATTTTAGTTCTTCTCAGATAGTTTGCTCTGGCAGAAGGGAAACAAATGGGGCACGTTTAAAGATAGCAGAATTTTTTGCTCCGAGAACTTTGGCTACAGGCTTTCATCGAGTGGCATAAAAAGGCTTTCTGTCGTAAAGATGGTTCATGGAGCAGAACAGCAGATGAACTAGCATGGTGTCAACGTTAGTAAACATTCAGACGTTGCTGAAAACAAAATTTAAATATTTGCTAATAATCGTACTATCTCATACTATTGCTTCTGACAATCTACCACCACTATTTCAAAAGCATTTATTTTGGAAAGCTGTGATATAAACACAAAAAAGACTGAATTTTTAAAAATGCTCAAAACATCTTTCAAATTTTACACAAGGCTTCTTATCAACGCAGGCTTTTGGTTATGGTTGTTATATAATGAAAATTGGTGTTGCAGACAAACATCTGACATAGTAAACAAGAAACAAGTCTGGGTGGATATGATGAAGAATGCGAATGATCAATGGACAACTGCCAATGGTACCGAGGAGATACCTGGAGACTATTGGTAAGATTGTACAAATAACAACAGTTTATAGCCTCTTCTCAGGTTTGTCTAATTCAACTTATCGACAAACGTAAACCTGAATTTTACCGGTTTTATCACAGCTTGAGCCATTGTTATTTTCTGTCATAGACCTAGTAGCTCAGCTAGGCTGGAATGAACAAGACCTGAGGATGTTAGCCAATGCTAACTAGGCTATCTGCTGCACTAACAATTTAATAATATTGAAATGTTATGAAATATAAATTGTTTGCTTATATACCACAACTCTTGAAGCAAACTACTTAAAAGTTATATAATAGTTTTAAAGATTGCACAATCTAGGAACTACATTCTCATGATACGTAGTTTGAAAGTTAGAATGGCAAATGTTGTTATATGTTGAATACTTGCTGGGTCAGAGCAATGTTCCATACACCACTTAATTTCCAATGGATGGCTTTTAAGATTTGGCATCGTGAGCAAGGCACATTTAATTACTATAAATACATATATAAATACAGACCGGCTGTTTATAATAGCCTGTAGCAAGGCTTGGTATATTGCCTAAGCAGACTACAGTTCGATTCTTCTATTTACCCTGTTTGATTACAGCTGATTGTATGCCTACATGTAATGCAATAAGCTACAGCAAATACAGAAACTTGCTTTGCTTGCATGGTTAGT
Source organism: Watersipora subatra (assembly GCF_963576615.1). Taxonomy (NCBI): domain Eukaryota; kingdom Metazoa; phylum Bryozoa; class Gymnolaemata; order Cheilostomatida; family Watersiporidae; genus Watersipora; species Watersipora subatra. The sequence goes on along the minus strand of NC_088714.1, from coordinate 18,274,094 downwards.
TTAAATGGCCTGCTCTCAATATGTCTTGAACAAATTCTTCAAATTTTAGGTATGTTGGATACCCCGAAGGTGATGGAAATTGCGGAGTATTTCTCTACAGCAAACTGCAAGTCAAAAACAAAGAATGCTCATTGAAAGCCTCTGTTGTTTGCGAAGGATTTGAAGGTCCGTAAAATTTTTCGACTCCAACACAACAGTGTCCACTTCTTTTTTAGCCTTTTTAGACTTTCTATTTTAATTTAACAAAACTTTTTTATTGCATGAAATCTTTAAACACTAATAATATATTTGATCTTCGATGTTATTTTCAACAAACAACCAGTTAGAGAAATGAGTAGTATGATTGAGATCTCCATTTTGCCAGACATGTAGTAGCAGTTCAAGTAATAGGTTTTCTCTAAGGGCTTGCTATTGATTACCAGTTAATTGCACTAAATGGCTATAGATGACTCTCAAAGACGAGCAACGAGTGCTAAATGGGACGACAACAGAAAAATAACGACGAAGCTTCCTTTTGTTTTCTCTTGAATGTTCGATCAGCCCTCTTGAGACTTTATGTTGCTTATTAGGCTGAAAAGAAGAGTCGGATAATATGATCAATATCACTAGAAGAGCCATATGCCATATTTATTGACTGACAATATTCTAAAGAATCTTTATCCTTGCTTGAATCGCCGTGTAAATGAGTTGATTCCCTAAGGTTAACTTTTTATAAATACTGTTTAAAATGCTTCGTATGTTTTCAGGCCACGCCACGTATTCATATAGGCACAATTTTCTAATTAATTAGTTTTGATACACTCTACTTGCTGGAAATAAAAGTGAAAAGTTGCAAAGCCTCACGGAAACTGCAAGATGCATCTAACAAACTTGAATGCTCAAATGCTTCTGAGTTTGCATTCCCAACTGACAAATTCAGATAAATGCCATAGTATAACCAGCTAACTTTCGATGGGTTTCACTTGTTCTGAACAAAAAATATGGTTTAATTTAAAAACCGCAGCAATTATATGTTTATATAAAACGTGCAGGTTCTGCCCCATTAAATGCTTTGGATATGTAAATGGGAAGTAATAGCCCAGAATAATTTTATATCAAATAGGAAAATTTCTATTTAGAACTGAGTGTATACAGCCCTCTAGTTCAACAATAACCTTGCAAAATACCTTTTACATAAAAGCTATATGTACAAGAGAAGGTAACTTCATCTATTGACTACCTTTGCCTCCTTGTGAATAAAAGTTTTGATTCAAGATGTACTAAAGGTTGCTATAGTTAGATTTTTTTTCTTTTTATGTTGTTCTCTTGCAAAAAATATGTTTGTATTAAAACAAATAGTTTAAGTTAGTTTTAATGTGTAATAACGATCAAATGATTAATTTACCAGCTTTTAGATCTGCTTCTTTGCAATATTTGCAATAATGAGAGTTGTCTGTCCATCTGAAGCCATACTTGGATGCTGGTTTCACTTGGGTTCAGAATTCAAGCTCATGACATTGATCTAGGTAGACTGACACTCTACCACCTGCCCCCATTCATCACATTGCTATATTTAGGGATAACTGCGCAGCTAGTTAATACACCTGACAATCTCTTACGCACACTGCACTTCCATGGTGCTAGTAACTAATAACTTGCTCATTCACTTTAAGTATTAGTGCTCAAAGCTGACACCTTTAACCTTTAAATAACTTACTAGTACGCTATACAAAAGAAATTTGAAAATCAAGGTTGATCATGACTTTGATATCTTTTCAAATGCTTCATTGATGATATCATAGGCTTTACATAAAGGTAGACAGAGCTATGCTCAATTTTCTGGTTAGTAAGGCATGTTTAGTGCAACATGCTGTTTATTACTTCTGAGCGACTTCCTTTTGTATAATTCTTGCATAATGTCACACAAACTTATCAAAAGTTTGGGACAGCTGCTTTCTACCATTTTTCTAAGAATATTATCTTAAGCAAAAAGCACATGCAGTAAGCGTTAAGATTCTTACTGAAGTTTTTAAACCAGATAGAAAATAGCAAATAAACTTCACCAAGCTACAGATAACATGAATAAAACTTCTCTATATATATATACATATATATATATACATATACATATATATATATACATATATATATATATATATATATATATATATGTATATATATATATATATATATGTATATATATATATATATATATACAATGTATATATATATATATATATATAAACATAAGTGCATGTCTGACCAGTTACAGTAGTAGTTTTACTAACAAAACACGGTTCACAGAGGATTTGGTCTCGGAACCCTAGTTTGGGAGGCATTGAGCTTACCCATTAGACTAAACCTTCAACTGAGCATAGTGATCAATAATAATGAAGATATTCATGATATCGATTAAAGTACACCGATAAAATACATTAAATACGATGAAAATAATACTGATGTTGTTTCATGCGTAACGATTACCATCTGGACTCACGACTCACGACCTCATTAGGTGAATTCCCGGCTTTGCACGGGTAATAAAAACAGCTTACAAACTGTTGTAGGTAGCATTCATCTAGTTAGTTCATAAAAACTATCGGCTCTATTTGGACTGCTGTGATAAATTTTACCATATTTTAACATGTTTCTTATATCTGTGAATCTCATGGTTGAAAGAAAGCATAAGAAAGATGCTTTACAGCTTACTCTTGGTGTTGCCTAACTAAAAAATAACTCTTTTCTTCAGCAAATGGTGATTATCTAATACATTGACAGACTCTGTGCAAGCTGTGACAAACACCTGCCCAAGTCTGCCGTTGACAGAAGCTCAAGGAGATGTTGTTCCTGGTACATATGGTTATTTAGAGTGCGAGCTTGGCTACAGGCTTTCATCGAGTGGCCATAAAAAGGCTTTCTGTCGTAAAGATGGTTCATGGAGCAGAACAGCAGATGAACTAGCCTGGTGTCAACGTTAGTAAACATTCTGATGTTGCTGAAAATAAAATTTAAGTATTTACTAATGAACTTACGAATACACAGAATACATACATAATTACATATATGTAGAACAGTTTACTTCTTATGGTTATGCAAGACTGTAGTAGTGATAGCAATGTTGCTTTGAACCATTGAACCCTAATGGCTGGTGTTCCGGCATTGCATAGGGTTTGTCAAAAACCTTAATAATGACCGGAATAACGGCATTCACATAGCTCTGTTTACAAATGCTGTTTATGAGTAAAGACGTAAACCAATCCATTTAATTCATGCACAGGGCAACAGACCAAAAATGTCACTTCAATTTTTAACCATTTTCAAATGTCTTTATCTACTTCCTCTGTTGTAATAACAATTTTTATTGGAATGGTAATGTGAAAAAATTGATATGACTCATTTGTTGGTAGGTCATGGATGACTGTGATGCAAAGGAAAAACTACCTATATGATACTGACTATAATTTTTCAGGTTATTCTGAGTCATAAAACTAAAATGAACGCGTACTCAATAAAAATGATGCTATTGTAAAGATTTTTGCAAGCTTTTAAAATCATATGAATTTTTATGCTTTCAACCTGAATAACTGTGAAACAATTTTTTTTATTTGGTGACATTTGCTGTGTGCTGCCAGACTTTTTTCCTAGTGTTTTACTAAATAACATTGTATAAAGAGCACATTTAAATATATTTAATTCAATTAGTTAAAAAACTTCGGATATTTGGACAACTTGCTCAGCGTTATTGACTCATATTGGCAAGGACGGCCAGGGTTTAAAGGGTTAAATGATCAGTTGTCCTCTCTGGTAAAACTGACTATTCCAAAGAAGACAACTCCTCTACACAAGATGCCTCATTTTTACAGTTTGAAACTGATTCACAACGATGCACGGATAAAGCATGGCAAGGTTAAAGAAGCTATTTAGAAATAGTTCCTAGGTAACCTCTCCACATGTTTGTTAAACAGCAAAACATTAGTGGGTTGGGTGAATGTTGGTGGTCATTAGTTGTCTTTGCAGAGTGCTAAGGAAACTACTACTGGAGTATTGACATTACATACTCTAGTTACTGCCTCTAGTTACTGCCTTAGATTGCTATTTATTATATTCCCTTATTCTTTGAATATTCTTGCCATAATTATGTGCGTTGCTAAAGATATGATGCCATTCAAACACACCTTATGGAGAAAAGTAAACTTATATCCATAAGAATACAACACTAATTAATACTATTATTATTAATATTACTATTGTTATTATTATTACTATTGTTACTATTATTATTATTACTATTGTTATTATTATCACTATTATTATTATTACTATTGTTATTATTATCACTATTATTATTATTACTATTGTTGCTATTATTGTTATTATTATTATTATTACTATTGTTGTAAAAGTTTTTCTTCACAGTCGTGTGGTGGTAGGTGATTGGTTGTAGTCCATGTTGAGTCCGGGTCTTAATAAAAGGCCAAAGGATCCAACATCTTCCTCAACTCCACTAAGAGAGGACCTTCCTCAAAATGTGAGCTGTTCCTAAGATGGCCGTCTTCTGTAAAGTCTCAAAAGACATGTTCATTACTATTGTTATTATTATTACTATTATTACTACTATTGTTATTATTATTACTATTGTTATTATTATTACTATTATTATTACTATTGTTATTATTATTATTACTATTGTTATTATTATTACTATTGTTATTATTATTACTATTTTTATTATTATTATCACTATTATTACCATTATAATTACTGTTATTATTATTAGCATATCTATTTAATCTTCACTTTTTTAATCTAATTTGTATCATTGTTTTAGCAAAGAAATGTGAGCCCATTCATGTTGGGGAAAAAGTACTGGAAACATCAGATGAAAGCAATGATGTTGGATCGCGTCGAAATTTTACCTGTCAACAAGGCGACAAGTTTCGAACACAAACTGCATCTGAGTATATAAGTGTTTTGTGTAACGACGAAGGCTTATGGATCGACACAAAAGAAAACTTTCTCACTTCTATAGAAGACTGTGTACCTCAAGGTATATAGTGTAAATGCGATAGTGTACGGCTATACTAAACTTAAAAAGATATGTTTAGAGTTGATACAGAGTTACAAATAAACTTATACAAAACTTTAGTAGATTGTATAGAAAAGTATCAGCATTTTCTATCATTTGCGATTACTTTTGATGTTTGAGCTGATCTGATGGCCAAGATTTTTCAAGGCTAAAATCGATAAAACTTGATTGGTATTAAAACACAAAGATCAAGCGAAAGAACAATTATAATATAGAGACACGTAATAGAAACATAGAAACATGTAATGCTGCAATTTCAATGCAATATCTAATATCAACTAATAGCAACGATTACTAGTGACATCATTTAGCACATACTTTTCTTCTGAAAATTTTCACAGTTATTAAGCTTTGTCAATTTTAATCTTGAAACATTCTGGCAGTCAGAGCACCTCAAACATCAACAACAATCGCAAGTAACAGAAAAATACCGATATTTTCTGATAAAATTCAATAAAATTTGGTGTAAGTTCATCTTTAATGCATAAACCATTTGTCAATGATGCACTAAAAAGATCAACTTAACAAAAAATTGTTCCATTTATCTTTTGGCATCATATCATGATGAATAATTGGAATTTAAAGGCTCATACACTAGAACCCATGGTGATGTGGCATTGTACTACATCTCATCTGTAGTTTACTCACTGAATCGCTACGATTGGCCAAGAGAAACATGGTTGTTATAAACATTATGTATCAGACTCTTCTATCTTTGAAATCTTCAAAACTTTCTGCTTCATGTCCACTATAAAGTTAATGGCCGCTTTTGCCACTCAAAAACTTTCATTTAAATTAAATTTGTACTCTTTTGACTAGTATATTTGCTGGTCACTTGTGTGAGTCAGTATTGGAAGAGCTGAAATGGTTCAGTTTTTTGTTTTGTTAAATTTTGGTTATGTTTTTTCCTTTTGAGTAAGGAGACAATATTTATAATTGAAACTATTTTAATATTACCGCTGCCAGCGATGTTTCTATTATTGTTTTTAATTGCAGCTGATGATGAAGTATTTGATGGCAGCGGAGTTGAAGCCTTAGCCAGCCATATGAGTGCCTATCTATTATTTACCATTATACTCCTAGCAGCGCCTTTATGAATCTAAAAAGAAACAAACACTTTACATTCCCTACAAAATTATTGCATAGCTTTATGTTTGTTGTTACCAATAGTTAAAGAAAGAAGTTTCTTGAAGACTTAAAGTTTAAAGCCTATTCTTGCTGCATTTGACTTGACAATCCGCAAAACAAGTCATACTCTACAATGACAGACAATATCAAAGTATGAACATATATTAACTTCCAAGTTTTAAAAAGCAGCATATAATGCAGTTTAATAGATTGATTACACTGTCTCTGAGTTAGATGCTGGTAAAATAATTTATACTCATTAACCAATTCACGCTTCTCACTGACTACTAGTATATGTAATTGTACAACTTAAACTGCTTTTATAAATATATTCCTGTTGTTATGATGTTTGTGAATGTTGTGACAAACTCTATTCAGAGGGAAAATAAAGAACATATTTTTTAATACTATTTCTTGTGTTTATATGACGTAGTGCTGTTTTTTCAACAATTTATAATACTGATAATTCATGTGCAACTGAGTCAATTGACTTCATCAAAAGTAGTACAGGTAGTCGTCGACTTATGACCTACGCGGCATAGGTCCACCCGACTTTACGACTACGTCCATGGGAAGGTCAGGCAGCTCACTGTGAGACGTAGCAAAAGCTATTCTTCGTTACTCTCTTTTTCGTCATTTTTTTGTTGGAGCGAATTTTTTCTGCCACAAAATATCAAAAATAATTTTTCTCAAAATTAAAACTTGGCGCTTTGTGCACTGATTATATACGTTATTAAGAAATATGCGTCTCTTGCCAAGACGAGTTCAGCGTTATCCGTTATGATAGAAACGGATTTGCAAACAAATAAATGATACAATCTTAGTTAAAAGTTTGAAGTTTACTAAAATTCATACTAAAACTTCCTTCAAGTATGTGTTTAATAAGCTAAATTCATTTAGGTTAGATCAGAATCGACAAAATATCCAGAATCGACTTACGTCCCAATCGACTTACGACCGGCCGGCACCAAATGCAGTTGTAAGTCTACGATTGCCTGTAATTAGTTACACTTCATGAACAGAGTAGCTTTAGCATATGAAAGCAGCAGTGAAAGCACACTTACATAGAAACATACAAAGTAGGACAGTAGGAAGGAATCACTCTTTTTATTGAGTTAGTCTGAACAGGTACTCTAGAGTTATTGGTACTAGGTAACACTCTGTCTTTAGAAATACTAAGCTTTAACTACTAGTCTTATGAGATGACAGAAAACATGAAGATATTGTGAAAGATAAGAAATGTTTACAATCAATAGTTGTTCTCAATTCTACAAAAATCCCGCTTAGAGGCGTTGACCAGAATAGGTATGACAAAGAACTTTAGTTTGGCAAAACATTGTTTCAAAAAAAGTAAACAGTACCTTGTATGGGAAAAAATGAAGCAAAGGAAAGAATATATGCACTGTTGACAATGGTTTGACTTGAATGCTATTTGAGTTGAAGAACCGTGGTGCTAGTACTATGAGAAAGCTGTGATTATGTAGACACATCCTTCAACTCTTATAACTGTCTAGGTTTAGCACGAATCTAGACTAAGTCTTTTATAAATATATACATATATATGTTACATATATATGTATATATGTAACATATATTTGTATATATGTTACTTATATACATACATATGTTAAATGTATATGTATATACATATATATGTTACATATATATATACATATATCTGTAACATATATATGTAACATATATATGTATATATGTAACATATATACATATATATGTAACATATATACATATAATATTATATGTTACATATATACATATATATGTTACATATATATGTATATATGTTACATATATACATATATATGTAACATATATATGTTACATATATACATATATTATACGTATATATGTATATACATATATATACGTATATACATATGTATGTATATTTATTTGTATATACATATATATTCATGTATAAACATATATATGTATATGTATATATATATATATAAAATAAACAAAAAATCTGGTGTTTGTAAGTGTAAAAATTTCCAGCATTACATTATCAACTGTACATGAATGGCTGTAACAGCCAAAAAATAACATTAAACTAAATTGCATCTAAAGATTTTCTGGAACTAGAGGTGTATAACATTACCTTGGCATGCCACATATTAAACATTCAACAAAGTGAACATTATAAGGCGCAAACGTCCACTCTCTGTTTTCAAGCATAAAGATTACAATAAGTTTAAGAATTCCTTTTAGAATACACTCCAAGTCCCCCTTCTAAGTGCAGCTAGAATGAATTCACAGATGACATTGGCCAGTCATTAACAGTATCATTGCTTGTATAAGTAAGCCTGTTAACCGGTTTATTGAGAGTTATGACAACCCTTGTCAGTCTACTGGCCTTTAGAGTACGATACCTGAACAATTGTCTTATTCTACTACCTTTAGACATACTCGTACTCTCTTTGTTATTATTCCACTTTCCTTTCAAACTTAGACCATTCAACCTAACTTAGAGACCATGGTATAAGCTATAAATAGAATCATTTAACAAGATCTGAAACATAACTGAAGATATCATAGAGCTAACAGGCAATAACATGTCGCAAGTCTTGATAGCCGCTGCCGGGTTGTTACTAGTTTACCTTCTAGTAAAATGGCTAAAGGTATGTAGCCCTACGCAATAATTTGTTAAATTAAGCAATTTAGTATGTGCTAATGCTGCATTCATTTTGTTAGGGCAAAAAGCTTTGCTATTCTTGCCAAATTTAGAAAGTATACGGAAACACTTACTCGCGGTCCAAAATTTAATTGACACTCATCATAGTTTTTTTTATCAAGTAGTTACTAACGACTTTTGTTAATTCTCAATTTCAGAAATTAAAAACATAAATATTTTAAAGGATTATAAGGAGTTATGAAACCTAGGTTTGTGTGGTTTTCATAAAATTATTATACTTACCTATTACAAAGTAAGTGAACATGTAAAATTTCTTTTTCTGTCCAAAAAACTACAGTTACATACATCTATGAATGATGAAAAATAAATGCGCAAGCACTCTTTTTTTAAACTCATTATTGGTATTGTCGCAGTCAAATATATAGATATTTGACTGTGCAATATATCAGTGTTCTTACCTCACACTTATGCGATCGGCAAAAATTTGTGTGCAAATAAGACTTTCGCTTTAGCCTTTAAGCAGGGTAATACATTTGAGTCATGTAAACTGTACATGTAGCAATCACACGTAAAAGACTGACTATAGGTAGCTAAAAATGTTTCTTTTATAAAAAAAAAATGGCATGACTGAAGTCAAAACACAAACTTTATGTAAAGGAATATGTGTTAGAGGATTCATGAAGCAGGCTGATAGTTAAGAACTTACTCTTGCTGTTGTAAAACATCCATAGTTCACTTAAATATATTTCAAGTCAACTTTGGAGTCAAACATCACTTCATTAGTTTTAAGCCATAACATTACAGAGCTATTTTAACACTACTTTAGGATTCCTTTTGTAAAATATTGCTGTTTTTTAAACATTTAACTAAATTTAAATTTTACTCTAATGCTTGGGTGTAGATTTATGTACACAATTGCATGAGGATGAAGTGGTTCAGCCCGGAAAATGGTAATCAGCAATAAGATTGCATTTGATGGTTACAGGATCCTATTAGAAAGATACCAGGTCCGCCTGGTTTACCATTACTTGGCAACGTTCTGTCTATGGAGTTACTAAATCTCCACAACCAGTTTTATGAGATGGCAAGAAAATATGGTGCTGTTATGAAAGTGAAGATATTTTCAAAACCAGTTGTTATTCTCAATTCTCGAGAAGCCTGTTTGGAGGCCTTAACCAAAACAGGTGAGTGAGAGCTTTAGTATAGCAGAAACTTTTCAAGAGTGAAATTAATATGATTGTAGTTAGTACTGACAAACGTTTGACTTTTTGTAAGAAGAAAACAGATTTTTGAAGTTCACTTATGGAACAATGTTATTGGTAATTTATATATATAAATCTTAGTATTTTTATGTAATTTTTTGTGTGTTTACATGTTCAGTTATGACGATAAATTTAAAAAAATAAAAAATCTGTTTCGGACTAGATTTGAACTTCACGATCCTGCAGACAAAGCATTTACCCATTACACTACATTATCTGACTAGCTAAACTATGGAATAAACTGTGTACATACTTATTAAACCTACCATTTTTTATGGCTTCCCGCTTAACACTGCAGATAATGTTATGTATGAAGCCATACCAGAAGAAAGACATGTGCCATCCGTGAAGAAAAGTCCTTAAATTCACATGACCAGCAATACTACTTTAATCAGTATAGAAAGCTGTACCAGCACTGCAGCCACTACAGTATGAGTTGCACATAAATAAACAAACACCTTTATTTGAAAGTTGGAATTGCAAATGTAGCATACTTTTAAAATTGATTACCGACAACTTTTCTGTGCAAAAGACCTTTTATTACCCGTGCAACGCCAGACATTCCATCAAGTTTTTGCTATAATAAGAGGATTGACTGCGTCGGAAGCCAAGCTTAGAGGTTAGGAAAAACAATGCTTTTAACAGCATTCAAACACATGACTTTCGGCTTGGTAAACACTTCATCACCCACTCCGATCAACTGTCTTGCAGTATTACAGAATAATTGTGCTGTTAGTTCTTACACCAGATGATCTCTCATGTTTCACCAGACTGCCAGAGTAAATCCACCAAAAAGTAACTTTATTATTATTCACTAGCAGAGTGATCTACACAGAGTTGAAGTTAATGAAAAATTCTAAATAGATCTCTTTTCTTTTACTCAATATAATGTCTATATTCCCACTAACATCTATAAGTCCTACTTTGTCATTGTGTGTGTCTGTTACTCCACATAAAAACTATGCATTTCCACACATTTTTTGGCCAATTTGGTCCAGACTTGACATCCATAGGCTCAGTGTCTTCTGCCAGGTCACTAAAATATTTGGTTTAAAAACTCCACCTGGTTCTCAAGAACCAGCCTCTTAAGCAGCCACCTACAGACTTTCTGATTAAAAATGAATGAGATCTCAGTATCTCCAGACTTACTGGTAATAGACTAATACTTTTAGCTACTGCTTTGTTGAATCTCTTATGTGTAAATTTTGATCCAAACTGTTGAAAAGTTCTCCTATATTTACTTGTGTATCTTTGTGTATTTAGAATTAAGAGTTTGTCGTTTTTTGTTTGTCCAGCTTATAGCAACTGGTTAAAATATGTTTTGACCTTGCAGTCAAGCGCGCCGAGAGGAATCATGATGTATAATGATTATATGCACAAATATTTTGGAGCATAGAAAAGTGACTGCATAGTTCAGTATCTTCACATTCATTTATGCAGATGTATAGGTTCAACTCCTGCGAGGTGCAATCTTTTTTCTTAATGATCTTAGCTAGCTTTGGACAGACACGACTCTTATTATTATAGTAAAGATTTAGACTAGCTTAAGTTACTAGCTTAAGTTACTCAAATTCATTGGGTAAGGAAACTTAGCCAATGGCAACTGCATTACCTGACAATGTTTATAAGCTGTTTGAGATCTTGAGCGGATGAGTAGCATAAGAGCTGAGAAATGTTTTTCAATATTCTGTTTTAGCTATGCCTCGAGTTTTCGAATATTTGAATGAGGTATTGGCCAGACACCCACAGAAATAAACAAGCACCTTTATTTAAAAGTTAGAATTGTAGCTGTTGTTTACATTGATTAAAGAATAAATTTTTGTGCAACTTTTTTTTTATTACCCGTGCAACACCGGGCATTCAACCTAGTTTGATTATATTTAAAGCTTGTTTCAGAACTACCGGTTGCTGATGATGAAATATAAAACAAACATCATTTTTGATAGGCACCGATTTCCAAGGTCGGCCACATCTGCCAAGGATGTTGATGATAACAGCCAAAGATCCGGCAAGCATGGTAAGATATGAAACCATTTTTCACACACTTTAATCTAGCATTTTTCTAAACCACTGCCCTAATATGCGGTAATGTTTTTAAGCATAATAATTTCAAATTATTGGGTATAGCATTTCAGATGACCTTGTGACTAAACCCAGACTAGTATGGCATGTCATGTGACTTTACGATTAAAAAAACCCAAGTATGACCTTGTCCATCAGTGGAAACAATGGAGGTTAGATATTAGTGAGAGTTTGTAGCACCTGATTCACCAAGCAGACAATTGTACAGTGCTACAGGCATAAACAAAATAGACTGTACGCAATTATTTTCATGAAAAACTTTAAATTCCAAATGTTTTTGTATATATATTACTTTTCTAACATAATTGGCTTACAGATTTAAATGTAAAATATTTTTTAACATAAAAATGGTTGTAAAAACCTGTAGGCTACACTTTATTTTACCAGACTCTGTGTGAGCAGCAAGTGAAGCTGCGACGATTGTTTACTAAGGCTATGAGTGCCTTTGGACCAGGTATCAGACACCTCGAAGACATCATGCAAGAAACTATTCTTGATATGATTGAAGATATTGATCGTAATGACGGTGAAGCCATAGACACGGAAAGGTTGTGTGTCGGCTATGTTTGCTGCATTATAGCATCCATGGTAAGTCGGAAGTAAAGCAAAATATACAAAACACAAGCTCTGCATGATTATGCGAACACACATGTATGTAGTTTGATAGTAGCTATTTACTAACATAAGTTTTTGACCCATAACCCAAATAGGGAGTTAAATACTAAATTCTGTACTACCAAGTTGGTAAACAATGTTTTTCTTCATTCTAATAATTTTCAGTATTATTGTTGTTTTCCTATACTAACATAACACATTATTAAGAAGTGCATATTTTCAAAATCTGAACAAGAATATCTTATCAACATTTGTTTTGCTGCATCTTAAAATATAAAGTCATTTGCAGGTCTTTGGAGAGAAGCATTCATACGACGATGATGTCTGCCAAGAGATTAGCAAAATGAATACCCTAGCGATTAAAGCCTCAGATCCACTTTCGAGCGGCGCTGTTTTTGACATTTTTCCGTTTTTGTTAAGATTCAGGTTTCTATTTCCTGAGTTCTGCCATGATGTTGACGCAGCACAGTCGCTTGTTGATGAACTTGTAAAGGTTAAAGTGCAGCAAGCAAAGGTAAACAGTCTAAATGCTGCCAAATATCTTTTATTTTATGAGTTTCAAATTCTCAGCCAAATTAAAATATTAAATCAGCATTTAAAAAATTTAAACTGGTTTTTGATAAGCTGATCAAGATTATGCTATTACTACAAATTCTGCTCATTTTAAATAAAAAAAAGATGAATAAATTAGAAATTGTTTATTTATATTTTCTTTTATTTGAGTTACTTTAACTATTTTACTCATTCATGAAACTTGCACACCCAACGGAGAGTTAACACATTTGATACTAAAATGTAACATGTTATATATTTAAATTCAAAATTATTTGCATGGATGAGCAAGTAATTTCAAATTATTTACTGGTCTTAAACTGTAGTTAAATGTTTAAAGCTAAAGCTAAATGTTTAAAGTTAAAAAAACTTTGTTTTTTTTTATAAAATAAGGAGACAAGAAGATCCATTTTGTTTTAAGTAGAAGTAAAGTATAAGCTATTAAAGACAGCAAAGTAAATGTTGGCTATGAGTGTTTACAGTTGAATTTCTGAAAAATGGCTATTTTGACACATACATAACACTAGAAAAATTTCAAGAGGTCGTTGTAGAATTTTATTTTAATAAGAGCGAAAATGTTTTTCGTACTTTTCTAAACAAAGATAAAATGTTAGTTTCTAAAAATTTTATTTCCTGAAGGAATCATTTGATGCGCAGCAGAAACGAGGCTGCCTGGACTACTTCATAGAAGTACAGCAGAAACAGGAAGTTGACAAAGATGGCAGACCGTTGTTGGATGATGAAGAAATGAAAGGAATGGTTTTTGCCTTTATTGCTGCAGGTAAAGTAATTATCTACAACAGCGCTGCCATAATTATAGGTTGTCATTGAAAAGAGCAATAATCAAAAAGATGAGCAGTGATAATGATTTTTATGTAATGCTAGGTTTAGAGACGAGCAGGCGAAGTTTAGCACAGATATTTCTAGACCTCCTTCGTGACCCAGTATTGCAGAAAGCACTGCAAGCGGAGATTGACAGCCAGTTTGAAACAACACACTTCATCACACTCAAAGATAAGTACGTGGTCATGCAGACTTACCAAAGGGTTTGTTGTATTATCTGAATATATTTCATACTTTCAATGTTCACACCTTGCTTACATAAGTACCTGATTTATTAGTCTCTGAGAGCTATGTGCTGTTATTAATCTAAAGCTATTTTACTTGTCAAACACACAAATAATAACCAAGAAGTATTAAAAATGGACTTACACAAAACCTTAGTAGATGTTATCAGGAAGTATTGGTGCTTGTCTTTTATTTGCGAATGTCTTTGATGTTTGAGGTGGTCTAACTGCCAGGATATTTCGAAACACAAATCGAAAAAACTTGATTAAGGTTGAAATGTTCAGAAATTATGCTCTTCTATGTTTAAGTTGCATTGTTAAGCGTCTCTATTCTGTTGGTCTCTTTACAACTACAGACGTCATAATTGCATTTTCACTTGATCTTAGTGTTTTACCCTCGATAAGATTTTGTTAATTTTATTGTTGAAACATTCTGGTAATCAGATCACCTCAAACATAAAAATCAATTGCAAATGATACAAAAATACCGATACTTTTTGATGAGATCTATCAAAACGCTGTGTACTAAAATTTTAGCAGATTTAATAAAATTTTGTGCAATACTAAAATTACTAAACAGTTCATTTTTAATACCTGTTACACTTACATACAATTACCTCATACCTAATATAAGTTTTCATGCATGATTTGAAATCACAAGAAGTTTGTAAAAGCTTTTTGGTTTTTTCTACCAGACTTTTACAAACAGCAGTTTAAAACTTATAATCCTGCTTGAAACCTTCACTGATAAATAACATCAGTGTTGATTATAGTGCTTCATAAAATATTAGTTTGTGTAGGACTTGAACTCATGATATTCAGCATGGTACACCAACACTTTACCAACTGTGCTATTCAGCCATCGAGTAATCTTGATCACAATAAAAGTAGGGTTCAGTAACATCAAAACTTTTTGCAATAAGGAAGAGTTATAATAGCAGAGCTTCACGCATTACCTACAGCTTATTTGATGTGAAAAATCAGGCCCACTCCAGGTAATGCTGCGCACTATTGGCAAGCTTAGAACTTTTGTGTTGCGTATGAATGCCGTATAAATGTTTAAAATACGCCTTTATTTGTATTATGACGATTACTTGCAATTAATATGTTAATGCATTGTTGTTATGAAATCTGTGTAGCAACTTGTATTAAAAATATAATAAATCCGGAGCAATGCTTGCCTAACTTCTAGCAGTCTGTAAAACTTTTTGCCAATTATTTAAGAATGCTGTTGAACAATTAATTATTAAACAATAATTATATTAATTCAAGAAAAAGGTAGCAATTGCTATTAGTGAAAGGAACAATTGTAGTAGCTCCCTGTATACATAAACCAATTGGTGTTTTTTTGCAAAAACTTGCTAATTGTGCTTTTTCAAAAGATTACTGGCGAGTTGCAAAAGATAAAGTAAAGGACTCCGAATAAAAATGAAATGGTTGCTTGAAATAGATTTAGAAACTGCAATGATATACAGCCCCCAAGTATAGGCGACGGCTATCACATAGGCAGGGTTTAATGATCATTCTCTGTTAGAATTGTGCAATCCTGGGTTTCGGAGCTAACACAATTCTCGCGAGGCGGTCGCGTTGCCTTGTTAGGTTTTGGAAAACACGACTCGCTGTTATTGTTTCATTAGCTCATTAAGTCGGTGGCCCCCGCGGTTCACAATAGCAAACCTTGAATTTCTACAATGTGGGGGTAATACCTAACCAAAATAATGGATCCATGCAAAATAAAACACTTAAAATTACCTACTTTCACTAATTTTAAAATTGGTAAAGGTTGTAGTATATGCTTAAAGTTAAATATAATTTACCCAAAATTATCCGAACAACGGATTTTTTTCCTAGTTTTGAATTAATATTTTGCCACCCATAATATAAAATGACAAAGTCTTTTATCGTTGTCACATTTTTTACCTGGCCAATAAGATAGGACAGCAGGCAAAGCTATGCAGTGTGGTTTTCATACTCAAAATCTAAATATAAAACCGAATTTGGGCTGTTTTACAATTGTGACTGTTAATATCACGAATGCTTGTGAATGGCAACTGGCTGATCATAGCGGTGACAATATCGGGATACTATATTTATTTGACAACAAAATGAATTCAACAGATCAGTAAAATAACCACTATAGTTCATAATATTTGTAAATTTACAAAGGGCTTTATTCAGCATATTTGTTTGTTCAGGTGCAGTGTTCGGGTTCATCCCAACAGAGCTCGATCATTAAGCCCCGCCCAAATTATAGCGTTCAGCTATCTTTAGGGGGCTGTATATCATTAGAAACAGCATTTAACTAGAACATGAAGTATAAATAAGACAGCTAATAGTCATTCGCTTGATAACGTTTAGCTAGTTGGAGATTTAAACTATTAATTTAGTAATATTGAAATCGTTTAATGAAACTCAATATTAACCATCAAATATTTTGTCTGAGTATTAATAATATTAGGTGCAATGATGCTTCAATACGGACTTGTTATATAATTAGCTAACTTATTAGGTTCCAAACAGACCTAATACAGCAGAAGCAGCACATCGTTGACCTTAGACCAACTTCAACATTCTACTTATTATTATGCTTTTGAAATTATCTTCTCCCTTTTTAAGGTCTAATGTAGGTACATATATGGTATAACAGCTAAAAGCAAACAAAAGCAAAATTATTTTAGTTTAAGCACACGTCATGACACCTTTTTTGCAACAGAATCAGCTTTTTGACAAATATAAAAATAGATAAGCTGATTGTCACCAAACTCTGAGCTACACTATGTTCATCGAACTGGCCAGCTTAACAATAGATGCGCTAAAGTGTCTCCTATTCCTTACTTGTTTGTGCTCATGCTAGCTTATTTACGCTTGTTCTGGCCTAATGACTTTGGTAATGACTCATGTGCTTGCGTCAGACTTAACTTATACCAGAGCTTTATTGATAATTCGCTTGAACCACATAAATCGGCTTTTAGGTAGAGGGCAATACACTCGTAATGATTATACCGTACACATTGTAAGGGAAACTGCCGATTCCCGTTACTCCAACAAGAATAAATAACTGTTTTTTTTGGCTAAAGCTTTTAAAATCTTGAAATGAAGAATCTGCATTGCATAAGATTCGATCTCAGGACCCCTCGTTCACCAAGCAAATATCTTACCAATTAAGTTATGCGAGGTTGATAGATTTATTGGGAAATATATGTGGCAATTTGTGTTAAAGTATACAGAGTGCAGCTCTGCGTATGCCATAGCGTCATTTTATGTTTGTTCTCATGGCTCTTGTTAGTAAGAGCTGTAGATAACTAGCTTACTCAAATTAGTCATTGGCAATGTGCCAGGCTAATGGCAAGTGGCAGGCAACTACATTATCTCTCACTGCTTATAAGCTGGTTTTTAATACCCGCCAACGCTGAAAAGTGCACTAGTGAGAATATATATTTTTGCTATAGGGTATATATATACACAGGGGCATGAAGTCAATGTGTGCGCGTACAAATAACAGCATGCAGAGAGACTGTCGCTATCTCTGCCTTGCCTTCATCAGGCTCCTTATATCGCCAGCTGGCGCAGCAGACACTACCCTCTTCTGTGGTCTTGCCTAACCGATCCTTTGTTCGCCAGCTTTGTCTGCCGAGCTGTCTAGTCATGCCGTAAGGTTGACTGGGCAACCGGCTCTGATCTGCCATTACAATATCTCAAGCTTGTATACAGTATGCACACACTACTCTTACTTACGTGAATAAAATTTTAGTGAGCAAGGATACAGACAGAACTACTCTGATATTAGTTGCTGTTACGACCTTAAGCTGGGTGTTACTAGAATAATAGTCATCTCTGGCTACCAGGGGTTTCTCAAACTTTCACATTGCCACATCGACATTTTTGTTAAACTTTTATATTTGATAGCTAAACAGCAACTGACTAACTAATTAGATGAGACAAATGAGTAAAAGCATAATTACATAGTAATTACATAATAATTACATAATGATTGCATAATAAGTGAGGGGTAAATATGAACAAGGAGTTTGAATGACTACAGTATATACAAAAACAAACCGTGGTCAATGTCAACAACTAGTACATATTCAACAGTTTTTTGACACTGTTTTTATGTCAGTTTCTGCATCAATTTAGGTCACTTCTGAAAACTAGAACATTTAATAAGCTATTGTTAGAAAGCAAAGTTTGAGTGACATGTCATAGTTGATAATATTTTTAGAGATAAGTTGCCACAGCTAGAAGCATACATGTTGGAGCACTTCAGATATCTTACACAGGCGCCATTTTTATTTCCTCATATGACCATCAGAGAGACTCAAGTGGCAGGCTTTAAGGTAAGCAAGATAGTTCTCTCTGCTTGATTACTACACAACCATTGTGTCTGCACACAATTTTGTGACTTTGGAGATATTTTTAAATACAACAGCTTGTTTTTTAAAAAAACTTTGTGTAATTAGTTGGCTCATACATATAAAGATATGAAAGAATTTTTTTAAATTTTGTACACGCTTAAGAAATATTGTGATAAACGTCACTCCTTTTACTATTGCTTAAATGACATATTTTTCACGAGCTAGGTTGCTGTATTCCTGTGAGGCAACTATGCAGTATCGAGTTCTTTTTCAGTGTGCATGGTGACAGCTACTCTCTAAGTAAAGAGGAAGTTTTCTGTTGGCAGGTTTATGAAGCCTTTCAGCCATACCCCTTGAGTTTCTCTTAAACAAACTGTTTATCTGTTGTCTTACAGATTCCAGCCAATACTACCGTGCTCATAAACTCATACTATGCCGCTCACAATCCAGATGTCTATGATGACCCATTTACAGTTCAACCTAAAAGATTTCTGGATAAGAATGGCCAACTTGTGGATAGAGAGCATCCGCTGCGACAGAAGTGAGTGAGCGACAATGTAGCATAAGATGAATGATGTTTTGTGTTATTGCTGCAACAAGGATATATTTGATACCATGTATTTTTAGTTTCTTTGGATTTGGAGCCGGAAGAAGAGCTTGTCCTGGTGAACACCTCGCTAGATCTAGAATATTCCTTTTCTTAGCCAACATTCTACAAAAATATGATTTGGAGCTGCAAGATGAGCTGCCTGAAGATGACGTGAGAAAGTACCCACTTTCTATTTTGCTAACTCCGCCTTCTGTGAAGGTCCGATTCATCCGTCGCTGCTGATTGCACTGAAGAACATTATTTCAATTTGAAGTGCTTGCCTGATTATCAACAACTCTGAACCTGTTATGTTCAATTGGAGATGTAATACTCAATCATCCGTTGAAAAAATTAACAAAGCTGATTACTTTTGAAAAACTCACAGAGATATTGTAATGTGAACGTGCGTATAGGATGGTGACAACCCGCTCTGCAAAAAAATTTAATATTTCAGCTCAACCTTCTCATTTCTAACTACTTTTATTGACTTGAAAGGTTTGCTTTATTACCTATTAAATAGTTTGTTTTTGTGTTTAAATGCTCAGCAACACCAAACACTAAAACTTGCTTCACTTTGAAAAGCGGTTTTAGTGCTTTAAAGTCGTTTAGCTCTTTAAAGAATTAAATAAATTTTATTTTAGAAATTACTTAAATGTAAAGTTGAGATTTTTTGGAAATTTCTTAATTCAGATAAACTATTACATTTTCAAGTTGCATTAAAACAACAATGGCTAGCAGATGAGTGACCTAAGTCTTGACCTACATTTACAATGCTGTTCATTATTCTTCTAGGTCAATAAGTAGTGTCAGACAAAGTGTCATTGCTGTTTTATAAGATTGTGACATTTGTTCCTATTGACATATATTCGCTATATGTGTTTGCTACTATTTCTTATCTTGACTTCCTCATACTTTTATAGTACCAATTTACAAATTCTCTCAATGTACAAGTACTTTCAATGTACAGTACTACAATTGCTCTCAATGCACTACAAGTGCTCTCAATGCACTACAAGTACTCTCAATGTACTACAAGTGCTCTCAATGTACTACAAGTGCTCTCAATGTACTACAAGTGCTTTCAATGTACAACAAGGGCTCTCAATGTACTACAAGTGCTCTAAATGAACTAAAAGTGCTCTCAATGCATTACAGGCGCTGCCAATGTACTACAAGTGCTCTCGATGTGCTACAAGAACTCTCAATGCAACGCAAGTGCTCACAATGTACTACTACAAGTGCTCTCAATGTACTACAAGTGCTCTCAATATACTAAAAGTGCTCTAAATGAACTAAAAGTGCTCTCAATGCATTACAAGTGCTGCCAATGTACTACAAGTGCTCTCAATGTACTACAAGAACTCACAATGTACTGCAAATGCTCTCAATGTACTACAAGTGCTCTCAATGTACTACATGTGCTCTCAATGTACTGCAATTGCTCTCAATGTACTACAAGTGCTCTCAATGCACTACAAGTGCTCTCAATGTGCTACAAGGGCTTTCAATGTACTACAAGTGCTCTAAATGAACTAAAGGTGCTCTCAATGCATTACAAGGGCTGCCAATGTACTACAAGTGCTCTCAATGTACTACAAGAACTCACAATGCAATGCAAGGGCTCACAATGTACTACTACAAGTGCTCTCGATGCACTACAAATGCTCTCAATGTACTACAAGAGCTCTCAGTGTACTACAAGTGCTCTAAATGAACTAAAGGTGCTCTCAATGCATTACAAGCGCTGCCAATGTACTACAAGTGCTCTCAATGTACTACAAGAGCTCTCAATGCAATGCAAGTGCGCACAATGTACTACTACAAGTGCTTTCAATGCACTACTACAAGTGCTCTCAATGTACTACAAATAATCTCAATGCACTACAAGTCCTCTCAATGTAGTACAAGTACTCTCAATGCACTAAAAGTGCCCTCAATTTACTACAAGTACTCTCAATGTACTACAAGTGCTCTCAATGCACTACAAGTACTCTCAATGTACTACAAGGGCTCTCAATGAACTACAAGTGCTTTCAGTGCACTTAAAGTGCTCTCAATAGACTAAAAATGTTACAATTGGTCTCAATTCACTACAGATTCTCTCAATGTGCTACAAATTCTCTCAATGTGCTATTATAAGTGCTCTCAATATACTACCAAGTGCTGTCAATGTACTACCAAGTGGTGCTGTCAATGTACAATATTTTGGCATCAAAAATATTGATAAATTAATTATGCATGGCTTATGCATGCACTATTTGTTGAAACTGCCATGCTACGATGTGATCACAGAATGATGAAGACAAAAGCCAATACTAACCATAACTTGGCAGCCAAAAGGGTGAAAGTCTCAGAGTCCCTTCTATTGTTGTCGCTAATACCAAACTTTGCAATCACACTGTAATTACCTAAGCTAGGCTTGAATTTTTCATCAAACTTCACCTCACTGAAGCCGAGGCTTAAGTTTCAGATGCAATCGGCCTAAGTACCAATTATTCAGTGCAGCCTAGAACAACAAAAATTCATGAAGCTGCTAAGAAGTTGTCTTCACTTTTTAGAATAGTGGCACTAGCAGTAGATGGTTGCCTTGGTGGTCTGTTTGATAAATAACTAAATTCTGCCTCCGAACTGGAAAGTATAGAGCAAGAATACAATAAAACTACTGCAAACCTAGTTTGAACATTTTTGTAAACATCTGACTACAGTATAGCACCAGCTTATGTCATATTTAAAAACGTTGCGTAATATTCTATAGAATGCCAGTCATGGCTAATATTATTTATGCGCGTGTAGTTGGATTATTTCGTAATGCAACCTTGTTTGTGCAGCCATCTTCGTAATCCATATTCCAGTCTTCATAGCGCGCGTAAGGAGCAATCCTCAGAACAACTCATCGATGGTAATTATAGGTGGCCTTGAACATGTAGTTCTGGTAGAAGAGAATTAGTACTCGCTTTGATTGCTTGTGTTTGAAGTCCCATCTAGCATCCCAATTGGTTGTTTTGTTTTCCGTGACTTGAACTTGAAAGTCAGAACTTGTGTTGCCTTGTAAGGCCTCTTTTGTGAGAAACTGAGCAGAGTATCACTCGTAGACAAATTGTGTGAATTTGAATATTCTTAGACAAATTGCTGTAATTGGAAAAGACTACAGTAGTAACAGTAGAAGAAAGATAAAATGGTGCAGAACACGAACGTCCGATACCTAACAAAATGGGATGTCTATTAGAAATGTACTGTTTAATTTGTGCTTGAATTCAAATCTGACTAATTATTTAAAGAGCAGACTACAGTATGGCACTGTAGTCTGGCACTGTGACATTACAGAATGGTATTTATATATTATTCGATAACAATATAGTCCAAAATCTGTAAGTTTCACCCTTGTGAGCTCATGCATAAAGTTCTGAAGTATTGGTATGCTCACCCAGCACTGCAAGTTGTTAAACTATTGAACCAAAACTTTGAGAAACCTTTCTGAAGTACGGACTATGTTTGTTCCTAACTCTTGTTTTCGTTACCTCATATCTTGACAACATCTTGCTCTTAAAAGTTGATGTCTTGATGATGACTTGTGTTTTCTCAGACTCTGTATCCGGGTCTGATTGTGTTCTAATCCATTAGACGCAGTGACTGTTGCTATTGACAGGCTAAAACAGGGGATGTCATATGCAGTAGGTATTTGATACGCGCCTATCAAATACATCCACAGTTATACATGAAATTATAAAACCATATGTGTTAGACAGAAATTCTTGAGAGAAATTTGTTCAGCTACAAAATCAAAATGATTGGCTATTTTATTTTATACTCATTCTGGAGAGTCGCAAGAAACATTGATATATAAAAGAAATGACTTAATGATAATCACTACTCGTCGCATTCACTTTGTGGTAGCTGATATGCATTTGTCTATATCATCAGTTGTGACACGTATATTCCTGTATGCCACTTTTGTAAAAACCTTGACTTTATTTTTATCTTTAAAATATCGTCGCTATATATTACGAATTCCCAATTATTATGCAATATAAACTTGTCATTGAATATTTTGCTAGTCACCTATTTTTAAATCTGTTAGAGAAGCAGCATTTATTGAATAGCATTTCAAAAAATTAAGCAGTTTAAATAGCTAAATGTTGCTAAATACGTAGTTAAATAACTTAATAACTTAACAACTTAACAACTTAATAACTTAATAACTTAGCGCACTTGAAAATTTAAGTTACATTGTTTAATGCTTTAAATATTGATAGTACATTTACATTCGCTTTAAGCTAGATAAACCTAGTCAAAGCTTAAAGCACATAAATTACATAATTGTTTTATTGTATATTTCAATACATCAGAGTCTTGGCTTTCGAATGAGCTATTGTTTGCCATGGTGAGACAGACATTGGTTGGTGTTTATAGGATTTCCCCAGAGTTCTACCGCAAAAAAGTTTACTGGCATAGTCTCGAAAATTGTGACGTCACAATTCTCATATTAGTTGTTGTGTGCTCTTATACAGCTTATTTATCAACTACGAAAGTGACGATAATGACGCTAGTGGCAGGCGAAGGTAGGACAACTCCAGAGAACGAATAAAGATGACAAAGGAATCAGTGTCATTAGTTCTCCCTGTACATATTATTTCTATGATAAGTACCTCAGACTCCAAGAACCATACTATATTTTCCCGACGATATTATGCACTAGCTCTTCATTTTTAATGCGATGTTAAGGGTGATGACTGAGACTAATTAATTTCAAGCTTTGCGTGATCTCGCGAAAGTGCGATTGACATTTAGTCCTAGGGCCACGCAACCCGCAGGTCATAATTTAATTAATGGCATTTCATTACCTTTATCAACGACAGTACATTTATTGAAGCATAATTATTTAACCCAGAACATGTGTTTGTATCGGTCGGGCGTTAGCACGATCGCGGGCATTGTTGATTATCTAGAATCTTAGTTTATTATTAGCGCTCTCCGGGTTTAACAGCACCGATTGTCACAGAAAAACGCAGCCTCAATGGCAGCGAAAGGGATCGACGACCTAAGGCGAAATGAGAATTATGACGCCACATTTTGAGTACCTGAACCAAGTGTTTTTTTTTGCAGGACGTACTTTTGACACCCCGCTTTTCATAGTTCTATTATTTTTTGTGTATTGAATATAGGCTCATTTGAAAGCCAAGACTCTGATGTATTGAAATATATAATAAAAAAATTATGTAATTTATGTGCTTTAACAATAGCAAAACAGTATGTAAGGTCTATCACAAAATCCTTTTTGTTTTTTTGTTAGAAGCAGTTGATAACCAAATTTGCAGAGTGAGTTTTAAGCATGACTCAAGTATTTCAAGAGATTTAAGCACTTGAGTAAAATGAGTAATCATTGTGTTATGCATAACAAATTAAATGTTTAATAATCAGTCAATTTTGTAAAAAATGCTATTTTTTGTTGCGTTTTTGCTCATGCTTGTAGAAACGTGCTTGTTGAATTACGAAGTCTTGCCCTGATGAGAAACTACTTACCAAGTAATATGATTTGGAGAATTGATATTTACTTCAATTAATAACAAATGGCAGCTTGCAAGGTATGCAAAACTTTCTTTAGCAAAAATAACTGGAAGTAGCAAAGATTCACCATTTCCAACATTGTCACTATTGTAACAAAAAAGTGTGTGAACCTTTACTGAAATAAGTTGAATATATATAGCAGATGATGTGAATCATTCAGCCACTACATTTGAAACTTTTTCGTATCTTCTTTTAGTCAAACATCAATTTTGACTCAACAAAACATCAAACTCATGTTTGGTGAATGTTTTTCAGATCAAGGTATTTATTTACATTTTGCGTTGCTGATAAAATTAGTTTTTGATCTTTTTATAACAAATAGTTTCATCAAATCCTTAATCCATAACTTTTATGCAAAGGAGTTTTTAGCGTACAACTTCTTACAAGTACTTATTTAGTTGGGCTCCAAATTAAGTACTTACTAACACCAGCTCACCATGACAGACCTCACGGCTGTACCACAGTTTAGATATTATTTTATATTATCTTACCAAGTTTAGGTAATCATTTGCTTTAACTCACCAAGATAGTAGTAGTATCATAGTTTAGAAAGCTATTGACTTTAGCTCACCAAAACAGATCTCAAAGTTGCGCCATACATGTAATTTAGAAGCATGACACGCAGATTACAGTTGGCTTCAAGAGGTCTTGGAGTAAATTAAGGCAGAGCTCTGCAACCAAAAATTATTTATGTCAGAGGATTGGTTTTAAAATTAGATTTTAAATTAACAGATCTTGTCTTGAAGAGGCTTACAAGTTAACTAGCTGTATTTGAGAACAAACATAACACAGCAAACAAAAATAAAGCTCCTCAAGCTTTTTTTAATCAAACAAACTGTAACAGTAGTAGTTCATTATTTTGACACAGACGGTGGTTAACTCCCTTAATGACCATTTCATATCTAGAATACCAAGGTGAACCTTTGATGTATACAGGTTAAGTTTAGATAGATAGCATCTTTATAAACAAGATATATATGAAGATGGTAAGTGTTACTACTTTCCCTTTTGAATGATGCCTCTTGGGCCATAGTTACTAATAATCTAAAAAATCTAAATTTTAAACTTTCAATGCACAATGATCATTAAATTATTATTTTACTAAACTGCACTATTTTTGGCAAGACAAGATTACGTGTATTTTCTATTAGGTATCACAGTAACAAGCTTACAAATAAAACTGTGTAAGAATGAAGCATTGCGTGCTACCTATGAAAAGTCTCTCTTTCTGTTTTGCTTTACAAAACAAGCATGTTATACTCAGAAAGTTTAGAGTACTGCTTTTGGGGGATAGGTCAGAGGTCAGAGGTCAGAGCAATATAAAATAACAAATTTACTTTAAGGCTTTAAGCTCTGATCTCCAGGGTAACAGTGCAGTGCATTCAAATAAAGGAAGCCATATAATTTCTTTATATAATATATAATATAATTTCGCTGATCAAGAAATCAGTCTGCTGAGCTACATTTTATTCTCACAAAAGTGTAATTAACTTGTTTGCCTATGACTGCCAAATATTCAATGTATATATATTTAGTTTTGCACTGCTATCCAGTTAGATATGCCTGTAAACAGTATACATTAGCCATACAAACAACTGAGTATTGATCTAAAACTGCTATAATGACAAAATTTAATGCAAAATGACAACAAATTCTAAAAATTGTACTTTGCTTTATTTGCTAATCATGCCTAAGATGTATACCATCACTTAATGTGTGCCAGTTTTTAATCAATCACACATATTTACATAGTTTTGTGGTGGTGGTAGAAAATTAGTCAACCGCAAATTATATAAAAACAACATAATTACAGAGCAATGATTTCATCAAAAACTAGAAAAATTTCAGCCCTAGCATATACGTCATTAAAATCAAAAAACTTTAAGCATGAAAGTAAACTACAATAAGTAGTTATATATAATGAGATCGTAAATAAACATTGCCTCTATAACAATGCAGCCAAAATTTATTGCGATATCTCTATGTTTCTCTCTATGCCATTTTTTGGCGATATCTCTATGTTTCTCTCTCTGTGTTTGAGCTATCACGCCTTTGCCAAAATTGTAGTTTTATCCAACATCTTTTTCCTGATTTGATAAAAATTTAGCAGTTTAAACTCAAAACTCTACTCTGTAGATATTTAGATAATAAAACAATAAATTGAGGGTGTTTATTTCAAGATACCAGTAGGCCAATCTACTCTAAAAATTTTTTTTTTTGGTTACGAAGTAATTTATTAAAATGATAACTTCGACATTGATTTCTTAAAATTACATAAAATCATTGATTAGTCAGATTGAAACACAAAAATATTTTTGCGTCCAAGTAGCAAAAATGTTTTAGAGTTTCAAATTTGCCTGGTCAAGTTATAGTGCGGAGTCGCTAGTGAGATTAGAAAACCAATTATAAGCCTATTACATTACTAAAGCATGCAATCACTATGTTATGATGTTTTGTGTGTTATGTATCTAATCTCTTGAAATGTTAGACACTGAAAGCTTTGTTTGAAAAATATTCCTTCCTAAACATATTGTGCTTAGCAAAATAACTTCAAATATTGTTAAAGCTATTATAATTCATATGCAACATCTTCAAAACACATTTGTTATTTGCCTTTATATACCTAGTCCTACATGTCACTTTTTTGACTCTTTGTTGTTAGAGATTAGAAATGGAAAACAGAGATTTAGGGTAGATATTGAAGCGAAAAGTGCTAATCTGTACTAAAATAAAAGCCGTGCCAATCCGCTCAGAGCCAGGCTAAAAAAGTTTTGCAAAAACTGCCTCGCATGGGAAACAAACCAAAATACTTAAATTCTAAGGCAAGAGCACTACCACTGTACCACTCAATCACTTTGCTGTATCAAGGAATAATTATACACATAGTTATTATGCATGATGATCTCTCACTATACACAGGGCTGCCAGCATGCATATAGCTGATTTCTGAAATACCATAAAATATTACTAGAAAGTACAACTTTTATGTAGCAAACCAAATACTTGAAGCTTAATAATTTGCAGTCAATATAATAATACTTTTGTTACAAATAGTACAAGTGTTTGATTTAGTGACTTTAAACTAGAAGCGGTGTTAACTCTGCTGACAATAGAATCACAACAAACTCTATTACAGCTGACAAGCCATAGAGCCAATTTTTGGAAATTATGTAGCAAGAAAACTAAACTCGCAGTCTTATGAGCAACACATACTTACCTGAGCAATCAGTATCCAAGTAAATTTTTTTAAACAGTCCACGTCTATGTCACCCTACAGAAACATTGACAACATTTAAAAAAAGGTAGCATGACTAAATTGTTAATAAAACTAGAAATTCCACTGTCATACAGCCCACGACCAAAGTGATATCGGAAAAAACAAAGGGTACTGATGGTTGAGAAATGCAATATTAGCAGTCAAATGGCACTGCTGTGCAATAGGATAACTGCAATGGTAGCTGTAATGTACTGGGTGTGGGTGTTATTATATATACAACAAATAGCAATAATGAAAGGAAAAGATTATATGTTTATATCTCTCTTCCTGCAAAAGGAGAAATGCAATATTGGCCAATATTAAAAGTAAAATGCACTGATATTATTAGAATTACTAATATTATTAATATAGTAATAATATAAAACCAATGCACAATTTTGTTTACATTTCAAAATGTCATAGCTAACAATATCACAAAATTGTGATATTTATATAGATTTTTAGAAAATCTGTACTACATAGTCATTGTTCTGTAGTCATCCAAACTTATAATTAATTATTGTAAAAATCTCATAAAAACTGTTAAAAAAATATCATCGTCGTTTCCTTTACTTACACTGCGTTGGACATCAGTTAGAATACCAAAGTACTCAAATGTGTCGGCAAATGAAAATGAAAAAATTGAAATCAGAAAAAATGAAACGATATCTGTACTCCTACGTTAATTACTGAAACCTTCGGCAATTCCACAATGCTATAGATTGGTGAAAAGTGCACGTTATTTTTCCGTGAAATGCGCAAGACTTAATCGTTCTATTCTTTGTCGCTCGGCGTTTCATTTTTCGATCTTAACTTTTATAAAAGTGAGGCTTAGCAAGTTTTAATAACGATTTTCGGCCAAATTAATCTGTCTATTTGTGTATAATCCGATCAGATGGGTAAGTTTTAAGAGAATTTCGATAATTTACAAAGACTTGGTAACATATTTCAATAGGCCTATATGTGTTTTGTATCGTTATTATACTTTAACCATAGATATATATACCTATAGGTATATATATCTATGACTTTAACTAATCTACAAAACAATGGTTAAATTTGTTGATGAAATTTTAATACAAGGGTTCGTCTCATTGTTGATGAATAATTTTTGTAAGTTTTGTGCACATGCATTTATCATAAAAACTCTCAAACATTTGCATCTGCTCGTTTAGTCGTGGGATTACTTAATAGAAAGTGTAAAATTCTAAACAAACACCAGACATTGTCTAAAACACTGAGAGTGCAGTACTGATTTGTTGAGAAGAAATAAACTGCTCAAAGCACCTAATCAGTGCTCTAAACAAATAAAACTAAATGTGTTATCTCTCATCAATTGCAAGTTGTCTAAAATAATAGTATTTTTACACAAAGTTCATGGGTTGTTAACCGAAATCCCATCTAAGAGCTCAACAGTTGTGAATGATTATGTTTAATTTGGCAATAAGAAACTGACAGAAAATAAAATATGGTTTTGAAATTGGCAGACAAAATTGTTTTAAAGCAAACTGCTTCCCATGAAACCTTTAGATTGCTATGAGTTAGCATCACAGAGTACAAGTTAACTGCTCAAAACTATTGATAGCCAAAACATGATTATCGCCGGGCAAATGTACGGAGAGCGGAGCCAGAAGCTCTCATGTGATGAGAGCAAATATGCCATACTTAATCTCATTACTATAAGTACCAATCTTTTGATCTTACATTCCTTGAAGTCAAACCCCTGGATGTCTGTGCTAAATCCCTTGATGTCTGTCCGTGTCAAATCTAAATAAATTTTCTGTCAGTCAACTTATTTCCATTGATGCAGTTTGGTTTAAGTAAAGCTTCTGACAGCTTAACTTGACAACTAAAAAACCTAGTTAAGCCTTTTACACATAAAAGCTTTGTATTTCACTCCTATAGCTAAATTAGATGTCCAGCTAATGATAAGCTCAACTCAACCTGAAAATTTAATAATTTAAAAAAATTAAAATTTTTGAAATTAATAAACTTTTTTGAATTTTTCAATTAAAAAAATCTTGAAAATATTGTGTCATGTTTTTAAGCATAGAAAACAACTCCCCTATTGCCTCAGTTTACTCTTTCAGAAACCTTGTGTGCTGAAATAGCCTGTTAGTCAAGCTCACTAATGGCTATCGCAGTGTACAGCCAGCAGAAACTATGGTATTACTATAGTCTCCATGCATGGTTGGTAGATTGTCGCCACATACTATGGCTAAACCATCTGGCAGTCTTCTAACCAGTTTATTCTCTCCTAGCCGTGAATTCTTAAATACCTCTTATCTTTTGGAGAGAGAGAGACAGATAAAGAGTGAGTGAATGAAGAACTGCAATAGCTCACTTCTTATCGAGCAAAATAATGGCCAGCAAGTATAATATTTACTTGGTTTCTTTGCAAATGATCAACGCCACTATGATTTAAATTACAACAAATGAACTCAAGCAAATAAACAATGAGTAGCTGTAAAGATGATGACTTTAGGAGGTTGGTTGTGACTCATAGAATTACTGCTTACTAACTTTGGTTGATTTGCCTGAGATATGCACGCTTTGGCAGCAATGGTTTATTTACTGCATAGCCACCTCTTCTACTCTAATTTCTCCTAGCAATTTATCATAATTACAAAATAACTGAAGCTATCTTTGCAAATACTACATAATTTAGATGACACAACTTAGCCATGCAGAAACAAAGACCTCACAACAACCCAATAATTGACTAGATGTGTTCAGTTGTCCAAAACATTCAGCTATGCTAAACCTGTTAGAAACTAGAAGACC
This sequence comes from Watersipora subatra, assembly GCF_963576615.1. Taxonomy (NCBI): domain Eukaryota; kingdom Metazoa; phylum Bryozoa; class Gymnolaemata; order Cheilostomatida; family Watersiporidae; genus Watersipora; species Watersipora subatra. The sequence continues at coordinate 18,243,118 of NC_088714.1, read as the reverse complement.
TTTGATAATTTCGATAAAAGAATTCCAATTGGGACAGGTAACTTTCAGCTCTTTCTATAGATTTATCATCACTTTTGAAACCCATTAAACTGACTTCTATATATCCTTTTGCATGCGATAGAAACGGTTAAAGCTTTAACATTTGACTTTCTATGTGTTATGTGTTATGCGTTATGCTAGCTATTAATCTGCTTACATAACATTGGCTGATTAATGAGTTTTGTGCCGCACTTATGGGTACAAGCATACAATTTGCGGCTTCAATCATGTGCTTATGTAAGGAATTTACGGAGAAGGCAAATACAATAAACTTTCAAACATAGCCTCACCCCCTTCAATAGACTATCTTGTGGTAGGTAGGTCCACAAAATAGTCTTCAATAGAGATGGTCTTTTGGAAATGGTCATGAACCTCTTGTCATGACCATCTCCAAGAATATTGCTTTTTGGCTTTTTTCCTTCAGCATTGTAGTAGGGGACTGTACATTCCATGTTTCACCCACCATCACAATTCATTTCCTTCCTATTGGTTTCTTTCTTTTCTTGGTTCAACCACGTCTTTTATCAGGCTTTCGTGTTGCAGAATGTCTCAACTGCAAATTTTATTCATCTTGCGTTTATCTACCGGCTTTAGCTGTACTTCTCTGACCCAAGTATGACACGCTAGTTCTTGAATCCGTCCCTTCATGTGATGTTTTTCATTTTTCTCTGTATTCGCATCTCGAATACATCGACCCTTTTCTTATTCAACATTTTCTTTTTATAAAGGACTTGACCAGTCTTTACTCAGTTCTAAGCAATGACTTCTAATTAACAACATGTTATGCTTTACAATGCTGCCTTTGACATAGCTAATATGGTGTCTATTTCTTTATGATAGCACCTATTTTTAGTAATTATACTTACTAAGTACTTAAAACTGTGGACTTAAGTCCACAGCTTTAAGTGTACTTAAAATTGTGTACACTTAAATACACAGTCTTTAGTGTGTTCTGAAGGCTGTGTACACTTATAAGCACACACTCTTAAGTACTTATACTGTACTTAACGCAGTTAAAGTTTAGTTTCCTAGATTCATAAAACTGTGTACTTGTTCTAGTTGTCTTCCTTCAATCATTAGCTGGATTTGGCCTTGATGTCTTCTAATCTTTCTTACCTTGCCCTTTTTTATTTATTTCTTTTGTTCATAGTCTTGTTGAGGCATTCCATCATACGCCATGGTAGTTTACTCTGCTCGCTATACAGCCTCCCGGTTTGTACTGAGGCTGTCCGTCCCAAGTGAAGCTTTGTTATGAGGCAGCTGTTCCTTAAGTCTATTCCCATCTGTTTTAACACCTTCATCGATTTGGTTCAAATGAATGGATCAAAAGCTTCTTCAATATCAAAAAACCTCGCATGTCCCACATGCATCTCTTGCTGAAACTCAAAGCATTGCTCATTCTAAACTCGCTTCACATTTATTTCAAGTAGAGATAAATCTGTTTTTTTCTAAAAAATGCTATTAAATTGTAACAATTATTCTGCCATAGTGACAAGCTGTAGAAACTATGGCTTCTGGGATTGACTGCGGTAATTCATACCTTGCAGGGCAATAAATTCTACTTTTAATAACATCATTACAGTTGTAAGATACACCTGAATTAGTAACAAGTTGTGAGACAAAGCTAAAAATATAAGCTTGATACTTAATATTTCAGCGGTTGGTTCATAAGCTTGTATTTTGTGCACACATGCAGAGCACTAGCCAATAGCTTCTGTGAACAAATACTTGCACACCACTTTGAATTTGTAGAGCTACATAAGTCATTCAACAATGATACGCATGTAGTCTGAACACTGTATATATAGAAACTATGATAAAAAAATGGCTAAACTGGCATGGCGTCTTTGTTTTTTAGTTTAATTATTACGACTAGTCCTCCTAATTTTAACCACCACAAGCATCGCTGAAACCTGATATTCTTCATTTTCTAAGTACATGTTATGCAATCAATACCTCTGACAGGCACATGTACTTTTAACTGTCTCACAGGGATAACTAACTAGCTAATGTGATTAAAATTGATACACTGCTAGAAAAACACTTGAAAATAATGCTTTTGGAAATTTAGTTGTTTTTATCCTTCACAAGAGCGCCTATCTAAATGTGTTTAATAGATTTCATTATAATTAGGGTAGCTAATAAAATTAAAAGAAAAAAGCGCAAAGATTACAAAATAGTCATATAACTGTTTTTAACTATCGAATAAAAAGTTCGAAAGCTTTAAGAAGAGGTGAAAGTTACCTTCGTCTTGCAGAATTATTTTATCTACACTTTCAGATTCTAACAGCTGTAGCATAGTGTAATGCTTTAGATAAATCAACCCATCTAAAAATGCTTGGGATGCTTTGATGTCTTTACTTCTCGACTGCTATGTTTTTGGTATCTAAATTGCAGTCGATTTGCAAAGACAGTTTTTGCTATTTTGTGATTATTATAAATTACTAATGGGAACAAGAATGTAGAGGAGCAGCTATACAGCAAGTAAAAAAGAAAAAGTGATAAGTGCTAACAATTTTTTTAATGTAATCTGTGGTGTAGAATTCATGGTAAAGAAAAAAAGGGGAAAAGCCTTTGTTTCCTTAATAAATCTATATAATTTTTATATAAATCTCAGAGTTTGCCGCTATTCTGTTCAGCTATAGTGATTAGATTAGTATCTAGCAATGACAAATCTGTATCGCGGAAGGTTTGATTTTAGAACCTAACTTTAACTAACTTTTTATAACTTCTAACTTTTTAACTAAAGTTTCTAACTGATTTTAGAACTAATTAAGCTACGCAAGATGCAATAGATTCACTAGGCAATATGAGTCGTTATTTAGGTTAAAATACGCATAGCACTCTGCGTTACACAACGTCACTAAAGCTTGCTCTCACAGCTCTAATTAGTAAGTTTAGCAATATAGATAACAGCTTACTCATATTAGTCATTGGCAATGTGCTAAGCTAATAACAAGTGGCAGGCTACTATATTACTCGCCACAGTTTGTAAGTTGTTTTTTAATAACCGAGCAATGCTGGGCATTCCTCTTGTATTATGTATATCTTAACCTTTATTTCATTGGTAACAATATCGTGCGGTTCAAGCTCAGAGCAGGAATTACAACTAATTGCTAGCAACTTAATGCTAGCAGTGCCAAAGAAAGTAAAAGTTTATTTTTAAAAACCAATGATGATTTAAGCAAAGGTGTCTCTCCGTGTCTCAAAATAACCAAACTTTTAATTATACATTGAATTGATGCATAACTGAATTTCATCCTTATTATCGTAGACCGTCACAGCATCAATAAAATACAAATAAATAAATGTCCTAAGAACTATCTGTTTATCTCTCCGTCCTTTTTTCATTATATAAAAGTATTTGCCTTGCGGATTTGCTTTATTTGAGAATTACTCAAGCACTACCTAGTTAGGTTTTGGTGAGTTTGGGAGAAACCAACTGACCGCGGAGCTACATGTAGTAGAGAACTTGTTATTGATGAAATATGGCGCATTCACTAAGTTGGAGTTATCTCTTCAAACGTTCTGCCTTATATAACTTCTGGCCTAAATTAAATCCCATCAAAGATGGTTGAAACTGTCCAATGTCAGGTTGGCAGTGTAATCATACGCTCTAGTGACGCATTTTGAACAGTCACGCTGTAATTTTTCTTTCGGTCTGTGATACATGTAATGGATCACAAAGCTGTCACACATTAATTTATCTCATTTACTGTACTAATTTTACTAGATTGCAAAGTGGCTATATCTCAGGCAAAACAACAACAGTTTGTAAGGAGTGACTTCACTGATCTAAAATGAACTAATTTCTAAAATTGTTATTATTACAACTTAGTCTTAGTAAATATTTTATTTGCAATTATATTTATATATATATATTTAATAGATATTATTTACAAATGATATTCCACTGAAAGATGAACTTGTACAAAATTTTTGTAGACTTTATCAAAAAGTGCAAATGTTTTTTGATGTTTAAGGTAATCTGACTGCCAGAATGTTTTAAGGTTAAAATCGAAAGACTTGATCGTAGTTAAAATGCTCAGATCAAGAACCAACAAAATAGAGGCGTGCAACGCTACAACTTGAGCTCGATAGCTGATATCAACTATAGCAGCAATAGCAACTAGTGACATCATTTCACACTTATTTTTCTTCTGTGTGCTTTAACCGGGATCAGGTTTGATCAATTTTAGTCTTGAAGCATTCTGGCAGTCAGATCGCTTCAAGAATAAAAACAATCCCAAAATGATAGAAAAATACCGATACTTTCTGATAAAATCTACTACAACTAAACTTCTCATCTTTAATCAAAACTGAGCTCCAGTTGCTATTTACTTCACTGAATTGATCATTAAAAAATCTGTTTGACTAGAAGCTCTTGAAATTGAAGCAACATGTTGCTGCAACAATTTAGACCAACCAACAACCAAAACTTTTGGCATCCGATGCCGATTTAAATTATCGCACAACAAAAGATAATCATCTCTGGTTAATATTCACAAAAAAAATTCATGATTCAATTTAATAAAAGTTGATAATTAAAACTTTATGAACAATATAAAAGGTCTTTCAATACTGCTACGTTTAGCCCAAGATACCGAAAACAGCTAAAGAGAGAATTATTTGAAAGCGTTCGGAAATTATAAAGTCTTATACATGTATATATGCAGTGCACCATGCTCAGGAAAACCTTGAACCTAAGCGTAATGTATTACGCTCAGATTTGAGGTTATAGCCAAGTGATTTGAAATCCTTAGGTTTTTACCACAATTTTTTAAAAGTCACTCAAATGGTTATGAGATTTTTAGTCATCACGCGGATATGCAAATCCCAAACACCATTTGAGGTAATTGCTATGCAATTTAGTGTGATGATTCGATGACGGTTTTTAGTCATTAGCAAAATTTTCTCACTTATAAAAAATAATAAAAATGACTAACGACATTAGGCTAACAACGCCTAGACCAGGCGTAACAAAATACTTCAAATCTAGACAGAGACTTTATCACACCTAGGTTCGACGATTCGTGAAAAGATATACTGATATATGCTATGTTTGTTAGAGTCAGTAGATTTTTGATTTTCTAAGTATTTCTAATTAATATTTGAAAATTATGCCCACTTAGATTACTTTTCAAATGAACCAATTCAAAACCAGTATATATTTTTTGTCTTTTATGTTGCAAATAGTTTTACACCTCAAATCAAGTTGGTCTAAAACTAATGGTTTTTTACAAATGAGTTTGGACAAGGTAAGTAGTTCCAAATAAACTTGTACAGGTTCAAAGATTTTATTTTTCAACTGGGCTTGTATTTACAGTAACATGTGATTTTGAAGGATGCGATAGGCTGCCAGCTGCCAGCTGCCAAGGCAGGTTCTGACAAGTTCAATTATTTAATCTATGATGTGACAAATATTTGAAAGTGAAGAGTACTTATTTGAGTTTCCTATGTTCCACGTAAAGTAAATATGTGTGTCAAATAACAGAGTATGCTAATATAAATAAACCTCTAGAGCTTATGGTTTTTGCGAATAATTGACTATACAACCTAAAAAAAAAATAAGCAAAATGAGCAAGAAAGTTAAAATTTTATTATATTCAATACCAAAGTATAACTCAAATTGGTTACACAGTCACTTAAAAAGAGCATAATTTAACTAAAATAAATAGCTTATAAAACATTATAACAAAATTGTTATTTGGACTAAGAAATAAGAACATTGAACATAAAAAATAGTGAAGTCAAAGGAAAATTTCAGAAAAGGAAATTTTACTCATTGTACAAAAGAAAACATTGAACATGTTTATTTAAGTTATAATAACTTAAACTTGCTATAATCTTATTGACGCCTAGTAAATTGAACTTTTACAGAGGGTGGAGTCAGCAGAATTGACATCGGATATTTTCTAACATCTCGCTCTGGCAGCTCACCATCCACTTTCACATCATACTTCTGAAGTATATTAGCCAGAAAAAGAAATATTCTGGATTTTGCAAAACTTTCTCCTGGACACTGTCTTCTTCCAGCTCCAAATCCCAAAAAGCTGTAAGAAATATGAACATTTTAAATTAACTAGAAGCACCTATTTTAAATTTGGTTTTACAAGCCAACAGTAATGTAGTGCTACCCTAACTTTCCCTAACTACGTTATGGTTAGAAAATTGGTGTGTTTTTTAAGTATAACTATAGTTAGGGTTAAAAATCTTTAGACTTTGACAGTTCTCAAGGTATATTATAGCTCTATTTCTTTGATTCAAGTACACTAATGTCATTATAGTCGACATTCAATGGCCATTCAATATAAAAGCAGCATACAGTACAATACAGTGATGTAATGTTCATGTAACATGACAAGACTGGGATCCTAATTGGTTGTCTACAACAAAGACTAAGATCAGATTACAGCAAACTAATGGCAGTCAGCATTCATGCTAAAGGACAAAGGCCAAAAGCATTGATTTTTACTAATTTCTCAACTTATTTATTACTACAGATGTGCTCATTTCTCTTATCATATACATGATTTTAAAGCCCTGTAGGCTTTGGCAGCCGGGGCTTTACCCCAGATCCTACTGGGGGGCGCTGTAAGCCTCACAGGCCCCCAGCTGTGCCAAGTGGATACAGGTATAGCTTACCTACATCCACTTATCTCAACTTTACAGTTATGGTAAATAAAAGGTTAGCACTACATCACTGCAAGCCAATGTACTAGTAAACATAGGCTCACTGGAAACAATTTCATAAGTCAACTCTATGGCTGAAAGTATGCAATAGTAGCTCTTGACTACGGCTTAGTAAAACATAGTGAAGATCAGTATGGGAAACATCAAACAATTTGTTTAACTGCTTTAAACAGAACATGAGGAAACACCTTAGCTTATATTACTAGAAATTGTTGTCTTATTTTGCACTGGTTTGTTTGAAAACCAAGCATTTCAATCAGTTGTGCTAGATTCCAATCACAGAAAGCCGCATAATTTGTTGCTGAACAAGTGAGAGATTACACATATTTTTTTCAGTTTATTTAATAGTAGCAAAGAACTGCGCAACTCATAGAGCAACTCTTTGCCTTAACAAAGAGTATGTCTTTGGTACTACACATTCCGTAGACACATATGAAACATCTTTTATCAGCCATCAGTTGTAGTTCTTTTCCAAAGCTGCTAATTTCCTCTGCTTTAGTGATACTGTATTTTTAAAGCATTTTTTTACAACAATGGATCTCCTTACTTTTCTCGTAGGGGATGATCTCGATCAACCAGCTTCCCACTTTCATCAATGAGTCTATCTGGCTTAACTTCAAATGGCTCATCAAACACATCTGGATTATGAGCAACATGGTATGAATTCATAAGCACCACTGTACCAGCAGGAATCTGCAATAAACATGTCATAAAATATATTTAGTAACCCTTTTGTATACACTACCAGGCAGCATATAAAGAGTTCTAAAAATTAAAACTTACATTCAAGTAATCGAAATGTCATTAAAATTTTGTAGATTAACATGCAATGTTAGCCAACCTTGTATCCAGCTACTTCTGCATCTCGAACAGCCATGTGAGGAATCATAAACGGCACTTGAGTAAGAAACCGCATCTGTTCCAGCATGTATGCTTCCATTCGTGGCAGTTTTACCCTGTGTAAATTGCATAGTATGGTAGACTCAAAAGGAGATGCCAAATAATTTGCAATTGACTTAATCATTTTTTAGTTTACTACATATTTTTAAGTTGTCTTCGCTACTATAAGATACAAACATTTATATGTAGGTATGAGTGCAATAAGGTAAATGATGAAATATTTTCTTAAGTTTAATGCAGATTCAGTTGATACTATTATTACAATATTAATATTGCAATACAACTGTATTAGAATTACAGTTGTAGTTGTTTGACATCTGCTTACTTGTCTTTGAGTGTGATTGTTTCAGTTGGTTCAAATTGACTGTCAATCTCTGCTTGCAAAGTTTTCTGTAATGTCGGATCATGGAGAAGGTCCAAGAATATTTGAGCCAGACTCCGTCTGCTCGTCTCTAAACCTAAAGCAAAATCATTTAAAGTAAGTAAAATAGCGTACCACTGCTACAGTAGATTAATTTTGGGCTCACAACACTCAGTGATATTTTAACAAAGTGAAATCTTCTCTAAATAATGTTTCATACTACAAGGATTTCTTGCTTTCACGCTTGACTAATGCAATATTTACACCAACCAAGTGTACCGATGGACAGATACACAAACTAATATGATATATCTACCTGCAATTAGAAAGTTGACCATCAATCCCTCTAGCATGAGATCATCAAGTGAAGGTTGACCATCAGCCTTGACTTCAAGCATCTGCTGCTCAATAAGGTAATCAAGGCAGCCTCGCATTTGATTAGCATCAAAGGATTTCTGTAAACCACAAAAGAAGTTTGAGCAATAGGTAGCAGGAAACAAAGTAGCCGTTGGAAAACCAGTAAATTGACTAAACTGTAAATATGTTTATATTGTAAGTATATGCATATGGCATAGATTAGCAAACTTACTTTGGCTTCCTCAATTCTCGTTTTTATGAATTTTGTAATTGCCTCTTTTGCTGAATCAACTTTTTTGTGCTGATCTCGAAACAAGAATTTGAAGTCATATAAAAATGGCATTGCGTCGAGAACGGCTCCACTAGAAAAGGGATCTGTCGCTTTTATAACTTGACTGTTGACTTGATTCATCTGATGACAGAGTTCATCATCATAAGAATATTTCTCTCCGAACATCTGAAAAACATCAGTTAGCATAAAGTGTTCTGGATACTAAATAAAGTTAAAAATTTGCTTACAAGATGAAATATTAAACCATTAAACTTTATATATTTAAAGAGAATATAACGGTTACAGTCCTGACAGCCAGATGTTCTATGTAAATTTTATCCCTCTCTTTGCTGTGAAATCATAGCATTAAAAAATATAGATGTATATGGCAAGCAGTTAATCACATATAGACCTATCATTTACTTCCCTGCTTAAATACCAGCTTTAAACATTACTCAAGTGCTTGCAGCCAAATGATGGTTGTTAAATGCTTTCTTTATAATTACAGCTAGCATAACTATTCACATACTCACCATTGATGCTATGACACAGCAAACATATCCAATGCTCAGTTCCGCTGAGTCTATGGCACAGCCACTTCTTCGATCAATATCATCAACTAGACTTTGTATTGTTTCTTGTAGTATGTTTTCTAGATGCATAACTCCTGGTCCATAGGCTTTCAAGGCTTTAGTGAATAGACGCCGTGACAAGACTTGTCTATCACTGAAGTTCTAAAAAAGGTTCATAAAAATTCATGTTTTCATCAATGTATAAACTCATCCTTGTAATAAACATGACCGTAGCTAAAGAGGCATCACATTATGCACATCAAAACTAGATGTGCATGTGTTTTTTAAGTAGTCATTTGCATAAAGCTATATTTAAGGTCACCTTGTAGGAGAATTTTTGAATTGCTTTTGCTAAAATGAGCTGGTTGGGAGTGTATGAGAATTTTATGTTTATCATTACTGCCGTGTCTAAAACTTATCAACACGCAATAATTCAAAACTGAATGGTTTTAAGTTTTTCTCACTTTCAAGATTTTAACTTACCTTCACTATAATCAGTAAACCATGGCTCTTAAGAACAGCTGTATTGCAGATTCAGATAGATTTAATAATGCATAATTAAAGAAGAGTTGAACTTGTGTTTAGTTGATTTAATGTAGTAACTTACTGAAAACACGACATTTGGAGGAAGCACGATGTTATTCCTTTTTAGAGGTGGTCGACCTTGGAAATCTGTTCCTAGAACACATTTGAAACAACAAATCATGTGATGCATATAAAGGTATAATACAGAGTGCAAAATATGATCGCTAATAAAAATTCAAATATTGTAATATGAATACATTTCAATAAAGTACGTGTAATATGATTACATTTCAATGAAGAAACAAACTTAGTTTCAAATTTATGAATTCTAAGATACGCTTACAAGCAATTTTACTAAACAAAACTTTGCATTTATCAAGTTTCAGGAATATAAAGCAAATATAGCAAAATCTATGAAGCGAGAAATATTTATGTAATCTTTTTATCTAAACAATAAAATTTTACATAATAGCATATTTTTGTCCCACTTTCTCAACCTCAGCTATGTCTATAAAAAACATTACTAAGCTACAGACTCAGTCACCACCCATTTATCTCAATGGTGACATTAAAACAGGTTTAGAACCTTTATTCATACGCTTAGCAATTTTATTCTAATTGAGTTGCTTAGCTATGGTAATTCTCAGCCTGACACGGTAACTTTGACACTTAGGTCAAACAAAACAACTTTGATTTTAAGTATTTTCCAATAACTAACTACAATGACCAAAAACTGTCCCAAACCAGATATTTTATCAGCTCATTACGAACCTGTTTTGATTAGCGCCTCTATGCACGCTTCTCTTGAATTCAGCACCACAATTGACTTTGCGAAAATCTTCACTCTCATTACAGCTCCATACTTTCTTGCCATCTCATAAAACTGGTTATGAATGTTTGTTGGGTTCAGAGAAAGTACATTTCCAAAAATTGGTAGGCCTGGAGGTCCTGGTATCTTTCTTAAAGGATTCTATAGAATGGACAATTGATATATATGCAATGATAAACATCCGACAGATTGATACATTGGAATGAGTCATATCCTCATGGTAAAATTGACACTTTTGCTTACAGCAGACAAGCGCATTTGGAAAAGCAAGCGTAGTGGAAGGATTATAAAGATCTACATATTTAAATGATTAACTTTATACAAAAATGAATGATTTACTCGGAAGCTCGCAGAGGATCACGAAGCACTATTCTGACAGACCTTCACGCAGGGTTACTGTCACACACAGCTCAGCCAGCTAAATCTGAATAAGTATTGTATGAGAAACTACAACGGTAAGCTTAGGCTAACTTTACCTGAAAGCTTACCTTGAATGACTTGATGACAAGGTACAATATAAGAAGCAGTGTGGCAGCCAGTAAAGAAAGAGTGAAGATTTCTTCTAAAGCCATGCTGAGTGATTTCTGATGTCGATCGGTTTGATATCTGTCTATGATGCTTCAGCTTATATAACCTTCAATGAACTCCGTTTAAGTTCTGGTCACGGTTGAGTTCATGAACATTAACAACTTTTTACTTTATTTGTTTTAGCCTAAACTGTTGCTAACTGACGCAAGCTGGATGAGTCCGACCAGCTAGGCAAGAGTGGCAGAACCATAAACTAGCAAAGATTAATAGCTATTAACATGTAAAAATATTAGAATAAAGCTACCACAAAGTAGCGATGAATTTCTATTTTGATCTATTTAATGCTTATTTACTTTTAAGTTTGTGGTGTCTGTCAGTTTTAAGTCAGGCCACCTTTTACTTGTGGCAGATTTAGTTAGTGTTTCATCTTTAAAGATAAACTTACACAACATTTTGAAAATTTTCATCAGAATGTATCGGTATTTTTTATCATTTGCTATTGTTTTTAATGTTTGAAGTGATCTGACAGCCAGGATGTTTCAAGATTAAAATTGGCAAAACTTGATTAAGCTAAAACCCTAAAAAATATGGACAAAATGGCATTACTAGTTGATATCGTTGTTATAGTTAACCCTTTTGCAGGTGATACGACATTAATGTCATTTTGCGATAGTGATTCTAGTGGGTAGCGTGACATTAATGTCGATATTGTACGCACTATGTATTAAGACTTACTATTGGTCTGTGTTCATTTTTCTATTCAATTAAATACTTTATAAAGTAAAAGAACACATGTGACGACTTGAATAACTACATTTTAGACATGTATCTTTTTATTTCAACTTGTTTTGGGCGATCGTTATCAAACGCCCTTTCTATGTTTTTTTACTCAGTAAGATATTAAGCTTTTTTTCCCAAAATGATTTTTATGCTTTACGATCGTTGTCGATGCCCTTTCTTTGTGCCTTTTTTACTTAGTAAGATACAAGCATTGATTTTTTGTGAACACAAAAAACATTTTATAATCATGGCTTCATCTTCCTAATGACCTGCTAGATCAACTCGAAGGGCCCAGTTGGTTTTGACAGATTCTATAGTTGATGACTCAGACCATGACTCAAATTTTTCTGATGTCAATCTAATAGACTTTGACATAAGTGATGAGTCTAGTGATGACGATGCTTCTGTTGTTGGGCCAAAAGATGGTGGAAGAGATGCAATCAGTAATGATGGGGTTTGGACTGTAATTAGAAGCCTTAGCAATGACAAATGCTCCAATGTCAATGATTTTACCAGTCCCATTGGGCCAGTATTTGTTCCACCAGAGGCTAATATGCATTTCAAAGTGTGGTTCTACTTATAAAATGCTTTAATTGTAATATAAATACAGAATATGTTTTATTCAACAATATAACATTATCGCAACAGCAATTAAATTTTTCAAATTTTTTAAAAATTTACATGTTTAAGGGTAGTTTAAATAGCTCAAATAGACACAAAGGGTGTAAAACTGTTTGTACAATGCCTTGTTATATGATAAAAACCTATCATACAACCATAGTGTAGCAAAAAAATATCATTTCAATAAAGTTTCAAACTTTTCATTTTTTTGAAAAATTAATTCACCCAGGACGATCAGAAATAGGCTCAAAAACTCACCTGCGAAAGGGTTAATATCGGCTATTGCGTTTAAGTTACACCGTTACGCGTCTGAAATTTGTCATTCTCTTTACAACTATTATTATATTAATATTATTATATTAATATTATTTTATTAATAAACATCATAATTGCACTTACTCTTGATCTGAGTGTTTTACCCGCAATAAAACTTTGTCGATTTTAATATTGAAACATATTGGAAGTCAGATCACCTCAAAGATAAAAAACAATAGAAAATTTAGACCAATACCGATACTTTCTGATAAACTCTATTAAAATTTATAGAGAGTTCATTGTTAAACTGTGGCAAACTTTGTTAATGTTTTATGTTCAAAGTGATAGTTCTTAAAACACAAGACAATTATCATACATAATTCAACTTTAGTAAACTTTTTACATTGGTAGGATTTCGTGAACATTAAGAATGGTGGGTTGACAACCAATCATGAGCATCGTGAACTATAGTAAGAAGACTTATCTTATGAATGATCAAAAAAGATTGCCTTCTATAGCACACACGATGAAATGCTAGCAAGCTTATGGCTATGCTAAAGATTCAGCAACTTATGAATTGGTCTAAAAAAGCTGAAGACATCAGTTTCAGCTGTAATGAACTCTTTTTGTTATTTACCTATTGTATTTGTTAAAACAGATTTTAATTTTTTGCGATGCTCAGAGTTTCCAACTAGAATACTTAATCGCTGTTAAAGCGAGTCAGTTAAGTTTGCTTTTATTAAGTAAGTGTAGAAACTTGAGTACTCAGCTGATTGAATTAGTGTAGAGAGCTAGTCACCAAAAAACAATTCACCGATGCATTTGTAGAAAATGAGTTATTTCTGGTTTAGTAGTTCAAATCAAAGTTATGGATGCATAAATACATAAACTTAATTTTTTTTCCAATTTGGTAAAGTTATTTGAATATTTGATTATTAGTTTTAGAACCGTGTGGAAACCTCGTAAAAAAGCTATTCACTTAAAATGGTTTTGAAAGGATATGTTTTCATAATGACTTGGCATAAATTTAAATACATATACTTCAAAGAATTTACTGGTAAGTACTCTTCATAGCGTACTATCAAAAAAGATTTGGGTTTCCAAAAAACTGTGCTGACTGGAACGCCGCACTGGCGAGCATCAACTCTAAACATATGCTTGTGTGGTGATTCTAAACGTAGTCAAAATGCAGCTGCACTCTTATACAGCTTAATGAATCAGCTTTTTGCTCAATTTTGCAGCTTGACTATAACAAGAACCACAAAATAATGTAAAAGCTTACAGAAACAACAATCTGCTTCAACGACAACAGACCCCTGTACTGTACGACAAAGGTCTGTAGAACGTCTCTTAGACTATTTAAACTCTAACTGATGCAGAGAGGTTGACTAGTAAAAAATGGAATTGTAAAAAGGAGACATTTTGAAAAGGAATATAATGACTTTGATATGGTAAGTTACCTGTAAATGAAGGTTTGATTCAATCTAACTCGTATTTTTAACACTGAATGTGTAGCAATTACAGTTGCACAAGCATTTTGTTTATGTGGTACCATCTAACTTGCATATGCTGTACTTTTATCAACTTCTCATTTGTTATGCGGCATATTTTGCACATCATTAACTGTTCAATTTAATCACAACATGTCCAATTTACACCACTAGATGTCTATCTTTCACTTCTAGATGTTCATCATATTTGGTGCAAGTTTTTTATGAATGTATCTGACAAATAATAAGCTTTTACTTAAAAACAAACATATATAGACAGGTTTGTATAACTTTTCTTTTTGTTGAAAATGAGTATTGAAAAATCTTGTTAATCTTTGTAGAACTACCCTTGATTCTTAATATAATAAGCTGAAAGGAAATGTATACGCAAGCAATGACCTGCAATGACCTGTCAAAGAGTATGAATACCTGGGATTAAACAATGAAAGATTAAAGTTACGCTCACTGAACCTTGCATGACACACGAAGTTTACTTACATACGTGCGCACTGACGTAGTAAAATTTATGCGCATGTATTAAAGTCATGCTTGACTGATAAATGATGCTCATAATTATTTTATATGCATCAAGAGCTGACGAAAATATAAAAAACAGCAAGTATTTAGTAGAAAAGAAAACAATAAAAAGTTATACATGTGCTCATTAGAAAACCTTGGGATATGAGAAAATACAGAAATAACCTAGTTTCCTACTTAAGATAATTCCACATTTATGTATAGCCACCACAAATGCTTCTTGAAGATCACAAAATGCTACAAATTTTATAAATGACTTGAGATACTAAAACCACAGACTGAAATGTAAATATCTTCAGTACAGTCGCGCATTATCCAAAATTGACAAACAGTTAGTTAATCAAAGAAATCCAACTAAAACTATATCAATGTGGTTGTAAAAAACCATGCAATAAAACGATTATATATTTCAATTTAACTTATAACAGACCTTATAACAGGTGCATATTCATTTAATGGCCTAACACATTCAAACTTCAAAAAAGTCGGCATACATGTGCCAAAATGATTTGAACAATAAAGGGTTGCAGTTAGATTAGTACATGTAGTTATATATGTTGTTATATTAGTAGTAATATTAGTAGTTATATTAGTAGTTATATTAGTAGTTATACTATTAGTTATATTAGTAGTTATATTAGTAGTTATATTAGTAGTTATATTAGTAGTTATATTAGTAGTAATATTAGTAGTTATATTAATAGTCATCAGTAATTATATTAGAAGTTATAATAGTATATATATCAGTAGTATATTAGTAGTATATATATATATACTGATGAAAAAGAAGGTTGCAGTTCACTAGAAGAGAGTGCTCAATATTACAATAGAGCTTTTATATAAAATATATTAAGAACTGAAAACTTTTAAAACTGTTTACTAATAAAAGTTTCATGGTTGTTACCATTCATCAGGTAAAACTAAAATGATCTGAAGCTCATATGACTGTATGCAAAAACACATCGAGTAGCTTAACGATAAAACCCAGCTATATATAATACTAGAAATTCCACTCTCATACAGCCCACGACCAAAGTGATATTGGAAAAAAAGGGTACTGATGGTTGAGAAATACAATATTAGCAGTCAAATAGGATAACTGCAATGGTAGCTGTAATGTACTGGGTGTGGGTGTTATTATATATACAACAAATGGCAATAATGAAAGGAAAAGATTATATGTTTATATCTCTCCCCCTGCAATAGGAGAAATGCAATATTGGCCAATATTGCATTAAGTAGAAGTTAATGAAGAAGTAAAATGCACTGATATTATTAGAATAACCAATATTATTAATATAGTAATAATATAAAACCAATGCACAATTTTGTTAACATTTCAAAACGTCATAGCTATCAATATCATGAAGTTGTGATATTTATATAGATTTTTAGAAAATTTGTACTACGTAGTCATTGTTCTGTAGTCATCCAAACTTATAATTAATTATTGCAATATTCTCATTAGAACCGTTAGAAAAAATATCATCGTCATTCCCTTTACTTACACTGCGTTGGCTTTTTAGAAAATCTGTACTACATAGTCATTGTTCTGTAGTCATCCAAACTTATAATTAATTATTGTAATAATCTCATAAGAAAATGAAAAAATTGAAATCGGCAAAAATGAAACGATTTCTGTACTCTTATGTTAATGGCCAAAACCTTCGGCAATTCGAAGATGCTATAGACTGGTAAAAAGTGCACGTTATTTTTTCGCGAAATGCGCACGACTTGATCGTTCTATTATCTATCGACCGCCGTTTCAATTTCCGGTCTTAACCTTTATTAAACCAGGCTTTTCAAGCGTTTTGTGATGATTTTCGTCCTAATAAATCTGTCTATTTGTGTATAATCCGATCAGATGGGTAAGGTTTTAGAGAATTTCGATAATTTACAAAGACTTGGTAGCATATTTAAATAGGCTTATATGTGTTTTGTATCGTTATTATACTTTAACTAATCTACAAAACGATGGTTAAATTTGTTGATTAAATTTTCAAACAAGGCTTCGTCTCATTGTTGATGATTAATTTTCGTAAGTTGTGTGCACATGCATTTATCATAAAAACTCCCTAACTTCGCATCCGCTTGTTTGGTCTTGGAACAACAATTTAATTGGTTCATGTCACAGCATTGCAAATCAAGTGCTTATTTGAATGCCTGCACTTTGACACAAGTTCGTTTCGTGAGTTTAAACTTGCAAGCTCAGGTTTGTATAGAATGAAGTACTTCTCCCAAATGCACAAATTACAGCGTTTACTGGTCTTATGGTAACTACTCACATTCTTCAATACTCTCCACTTGATGTCATACTGGATGGACCGATCCTTAAGCTGCCATATATAACTACTTAGCTCTTTTGATGTTCGTTTTGATGAATTGTTGAAGCTGCTACGATGGTTGTAAAATCTTTTCTTGATTGGGCCATCTGTCAGGCCAACTATGTTTGTTTGGCAGCTTGTGTTTAGTCGTGGAATAATGATTGGAATTTATTTATCCAAAGGGTTCTGTAATACACATAGACCGTTTGAGGCATAGACCGATTTACAGGTACGAAATTGTGGTACACAGTTTATCAGCCTATGTTTTTTTTGTTCAATTTCCAAAGGTTTCATTAAATTGTTTAGAATGTTGACCAAAATTCTTTACATCTTATGTACAAGCTAAGGCCGAATTACAATGCCCCTTTATGACGAAAACATTTTTTTAAATATGTTTATCTTAGGAGAACATATTTAAATATGTTACCAAGTCTTTGAAGTTTGTAGACGATATCCTAAACCTTACCCGCCTGATCGGATAATACATAACTAGACAGATTAATTTGGACTAAAACTGCTATTAAAGCCTGACAAGCTTATTTTAATCAAAATTAAGACCGGCCAACAAAACGCTGAGAAAGCCGTGCCACCGAGAGTAGAACCATTAAGACGTGCACATTTCACGAGAAAAACATGTACATTTCACCAGTCTATGGCATTGTCCAATTGCCAAAAGTTTCTAATATATTTCCGTTTTTAATAATTCTTAATAATTCGAATAACTATTCTTATAATTAAATAGTTTTGCAAGATATTAATGATACTATTAGCTCATTAAATAAATATATAAATGTACTTGCACAATTTTGCAACTTACTTAAATACATAACATATAACTTTGAAAAAGCACAACAATATTTACAACAAATATAAATTGAACTCTGGTCTCATCTTTTTAAAATTTGCACATACTACAAAGTTTATCTACTTGCAATTGTTGTAAAAAGACAATTTGGAGTACTTCTAAAGCTTAAACTAAATATGTAATCGATTGTATTTGTTTGATTCTAAATGAATTACAGAATGAAACTTATTTGATGAGAATTAAGTTTTCAACCAAATATTTTGCTACGAATTGAGCCACAGAAAAGCAAATGCTTAATTATGACAGGTAAATGTGATTATGTTTACTAAGGACAGACTTTTACACCACTAGTGCAAGTATTGTGTGATAGAAAGTACTAAATGGTAGAATGAGATATATAGAATTTGAGATGAATTCGTTAAACAAAGGCCTAGACTTAGACGAATAAGGCTTAGACTAGCAACCAGCCGTAGAACTTTATAAACAAGCAAAACCTTGGTCAGGAAAAAAATTTAGCCAAACCTCTTAGAGTTATTCATCACGCATCACACTGACCATAATATTGAAAGCTCAGCTGTATAAGAAAAACAGGATAGTAGTCCTTTGCATTAGATCAGGTCACTTGAAACATTCTTGAGTAAGATTTAGTACACATCTGGTCTCTACCAGACTCTACCAAGTGCTAGTGCTGTGTTATACACATCTGGTCTCTACTAGATTCTACCAAATGCTAGTGCTGTGTTATACACATATGGTCTCTACCAGACTCTACCAAGTGCTAGTGCTGTGTTATACACATCTAGTCTCTACTAGACTCTACCAAATGCTAGTGCTGTGTTATACACATATGGTCTCTACTAGACTCTACCAAGTGCTAGTGCTGTGTTATACACATCTGGTCTCTACTAGACTCTACCAAGTGCTAGTGCTGTGTTATATAAACAGTTAAACGGCATAAAGAGTTGGTAGAAGTTTAAAGAATGTTGCTTAGCTCCTTCTCATAAGTATATTAAGCTACAGGAGCGCACTACAGCCTCGTCAGTATAGGCCTAAGCGAGTTACCAAAAAACCGGACCTTTTTCAGCTTTGGTAGTAAGTGAGAGTTATAGAAAGTCACATTTTTCGAAGTTCTAGTCAGAGTGAAATTGTTGCGTTGTGAAGGAAATCCATTTAGTACGCTTGACATCTGACTAGCTAGTAGTTTTTGCTCTGATCACATGGCCACAGAAAAAAATAGCTGTGCAATATGATAAAGTGTGACCTAATTAGGCAAGGGCAAACATGACTCATTAAGCATGGAATTAAATTCATTGATTTTAGGGAAGAGCTATTGCTCCCAGAGTAAGCTGAACTTGCTCTGGGAAGTGATAATAAGGCTCAACAGTATGTCTTGCATTAAACCTTCAATTATTGATGGGAGAATTGAGCAATGAAGGGTTAATCATTTAAGTAAAGCTGGTTAACTTAGAATTTATGTGGATGATTTAGTGTTTGTATATTTATAATTAGCAAACATGCCCAAACAAGTTGCTAACAAGGATATGGACACAATGGTAAAGTAGATAACCTCATATACATGTAGCAGCCACTTAGAGAAGTAACATGCCCATCTACATGCGCATAACTAAATCAGATTGAAAAGTCGATCTATCAGCCTTTTTAGTTGGCCAGCCTGGAAGTTGTACTAGCCTGAGAGTTGTACTAGCCAAAGAAGGGCTGTATCACAAGATCCCTAAAAGGCTAATGACTATGGCTACTAAAAAGTGTATGCATATTTGAGCTGGATGCATAAAATTGGTCTAGTTTCTGAACACATGAACAGAGTACAGATGACCACAAAGCATAATTTCATGCGAGTCATGATATACTGATGCATCATATTTCAAAATAAATGAAAACACGGCATGTTGAACAATTTATTTGAACAACTGAGCAGATAGAAAGACTGGATGTATGCGGAATAACATTACAAGTTTACATGACCATAGAAACTACTGGATTTCATGAAATGAAGAGGTAGCCTTATCTTTAGAAAGCTGTGTTGAGAGGATACAATAGTGGCTTTGTGATTCTCTTAGGTCTTCATGCTTTAGGAAAATTGAACAATGTCACTTTATGCTCACCCAAACCTTTTACCTTAGCATTGTAGAGGATTCTGGTGTACTTCCTTTTTTTACTTCACATCTTAACTCAGACAAACAACACATTATATTTCAGAAGATACACTTAATTTACTCATGCATTACAAATAAAAGTATACACCAGAAGCACAAATGAGCTCTCTCTCTCTCTCCTTCCCTCCCTCCCTCTCTCCCTCCCTCCCTCCCTCCCTCTCTCTCTCTCTCTCTCTCTCTCTCTCTCTCTCTCTTTTCTAACGCTTTGTCTTATATATACAAGTCTGACACTAAGCTCCGCTTTCTCTGTGTACGATTCAAGCCTAGCTGGTCTGGTCCAAGTCACTCAAGGTCGCTTAGAGTCGGTATGAGCTAGTGATCTATTCGCTTATACAGTCTGTTACAGCATTGCAGATACTACTCATATGTGGGCAGCTTGCAGGTTATAAAGTTTGTATCACACACCAAAGGACATCTGGACCATGTTCCAGTAGTACATTCTGATTTACTTTACTTTTCTATAAGGTAGCGCTGTCTGGCTGACCAACAGAACCAAAACATATCTCGTTCATGATAATCTAATCTAAACAATGTATACATTTTTTCGCTTTTCATTCAACTTTCTGTGTTTTATCGATTGTCTCAGCTGTGGTCAAATAGAACACTATTGATAAACAGAAAGTAGATTTTCAAACTATTCTATTGTCCAATTTAGCTTGAATCTCATAATTAAAATGGTATTGCCAAATTTATCTGATTATCTTTGTGACTCTCAGGCTATCTGACAGCATTGGAAAGTTCACTGCAATCAACTACCTATGTATGTCCCATAGGTACTATGGCGGTATTGAAAGAGTAAGCCTTTTAGGAAATATATATATATATATATATAATTCTCAAAGTATGTCTGTATGTCTATATGTCTGTATATCTGTATGTCTGTATGTCGTATATCTGTCTGCATTTTGGCTATAGATCTTATTAGAATAGCCTAGCTGGGCAACAATGCTGATGCAATGTCATTGCTTACCGGCATTTGAAGCTTACTAACTAGCTTAGTGAAATTTTCCATTGGCAATGCACTAGGCCACTTGGCAATGGCCTGCCACTTGCCAGAGAGTTGCCTGCCAGCAAGTGGTAAGCAAATCTCATTACTTCTCATTGTTTATAAAATGATTCTTAATACCCGGGCAACGCTGGGAGGCACAGCTAGAATGTAATATAATGATGTTTGCTGCAGTAATATCAAGGAGTTGTTGTTGATGAAGGGGTCTAGGTTGACTGGTTGCTTTTCTGCCAATATTCCTGCCTTGGTGAATATTACTACTTGTCTCTAGTCTATACTAAACCAATAATAAATTACTGCTGCTACAATAAAAAACTTTTCTACTCGATTGTTATTTATTGCTGACACAAATTGACGTCGTGCAAAAATCAAGTCTTTTATGTTAATATGAAAGTATGAAAACTGGTGTAGTAGATTTCTAGGTTGCATGCGAGTCCTCTAAAAACCAGCAGAATTATTCAACTATTTTTTGCCATCTGTATCACTTTTTAGCAATTTCCGAACTGTTTTAGCCATTTGCTAAAACTATATCATAATAATGATTGCAAAACTTAAACTGGTATTCTAGTGTATTATATTCCGTTTTAACTACATAAGATAAAATATATCCATGTGCTTATAAAAGAAGAAGGATGAGGAAAACACTAGAGTCGGTACAACTAAGATAAAGCTAAGAAAATGCTTATAATAAAACAAAACAATTTGAAAAAATTCTATTTAATTTTTCAGTGTTTGAAACATTTCCAAGTTAATTGAAATAAGTAAAACATTTTTATGTAAATGTAAAGCCAAATAATAGACAGCTGAAAAATACCTTGCTTGTATTTTAGGATTTGTCCTAATTGTTTATTTATATAGCTGTCATATATCTACTAATGTAAAAGTTGCCTTAACATCTATAAACAGTTTTTGTTTTGTATCAGTTTATGCAGACCTAATAGCTGTATTAGCTTGTTGAGATATTCCATGTTTTGTCTAATAAGGATCATTATGTTGATGATATAATCAATAGAGACACAATCAATTCTCATAATTTTTGCACCCAATCATAAAGTATTTAAACATTAATGTTTTTGGCTAGACTTTAGTTTAATTAATTAAATTATGACATCATATTTACAACCTGCAAAGTTGTGAGTTTTAGATAGTTTTTTAGCTAGAAAACAGTATTTTACACCTTAATTAATTCAAATGCTAATTAAAAACATTTTGCTATCAGATTAATTCATTTTTAAAACTAATGTAACATTGAAGTTATCTTCTTTTTATTGCATTTTTTTCAAGTGATCCATTAACTGTAATTGAATATAATTACTATTATTTATGTACTGGCATAGTATTTTGATTCATCTAATTTTTTTGCTGGTTTGTGTAAAATTGTTGAAGGCTTCTCAATTTCGATAGTTTTTAAATACTTTATTACTTGTAATATTTGTATATTGACAAAAGAAGTCATATTGTAATTACCTCTTTAATTTTTCATAATGATCTTGCAGCAAGTTTTTTGTTACTAAACCCTTGAGCAACTTTTCTAAAAGTAAAATATTTTACACAAAGGTATGTTTGCACAATGTGCTCACTGAATTTATGGCAGTTTGAATGTTGAAGTAGATGTTGGTCATTAGCTACTCTATCAATTTTTCCTTTCACTGAAGCTAGTAAAACCTAAAAGAGTTTCTAAATAGACAACAAACAGTAAACTCAAGTCCGTCATTGATAAAAAGGTATGATATAATTTAAAAATGTGGCCATCAAAACAATGAACTAGCTTGTGTTTTACTTTAATCTGGCTGAGAACTTAACTTGTCGTTGGGGGAGGCTTATTTATCTTGGCTGTTTTTCCTTTTACATTAAAAATGAAGTTGCTTACAAACTCGATATGTTACCAATTCTTAGATAGTCCACTTATCTTTCCCCTTAGCAGTAAACAATAAACATCAATTATATTTTAGACCAACTGACCCATCCTCTCAGCATGACCAATTTGAAAGCACAAATCTTTGCACGATGTAATCCTTTAGCGTAATTTATTGTCAAATGCGTGACAAGATTTTGCAGAAATATGTTATTTTTTTGCAAGGTTGCCAAACTTAAAAACTAGGCCTAAAAATATTATCTAACATTCCAACATTGAAGAGCTCAAACTTTCTATAAAAATAACGTGACTGTGCCAATAACTATACTAATAGTGCTTGCCAAAACCTCTAAATCCATATATGTTACTATAAATCAAATAAAGTTGTCATTTATAGATGTTAATTGCAGATGTAAGCTAAATCAAATAAAAAGTATGTCACACGTGAGGATGTCAACTTTGCTTAAAAGTGAACTTACACAAGACTCTAGTAGATTGTATTGGAAAGTATCGGTATATTTCTACCAGTTGTGACTGTTTTTGATGTTTGAGGTGGTCTGACTGACAGGATGTTTCAATATTAAAATCACAAACAATTTGATCAAAGTTAAAATGCTCAGATTCAAGCAAAAGTTTGATTATGACCTCTATAGTTGCACGTCGACAAAAATATCGACAGAATAGCGATACGTAACGCTGCAATTTGAACACAATAGACAATATCAATAATGATAGAGACAAACAGGTGTGCAATTATTGACGTGATTTTAGATCGTATTTTTCTTTTGAGCATTTTAACCACAATTAAATTTTTTCAATATTAATCTTGAAACATCCTGCCAGTCATGTCACTTCAAACATCAAACACAATCACAAATGATCAAAAAATACCAATACTTTTTGATAAAAGCTACTAAAATTTTGTGTCAGTCCATCCTTGACTAAAACGCGCTATATATTAGTGAATAACCACTAATTTGCTACAACTTCAAATAGCTTGAGAATATGCCAAAAAATCAAGCAAAAGTTTTTTCAATGAATGTGATGGAATGTTTGCTCACCAGCCTTAGCGATTCGCCACCACATCGTAAACAACAACAAACGAATAAAAACTAAATTTTGCAAATACCAGTGGGAACACTGATAAATAGTAGTTTTTTTGTGCATGAAAGAAATGCACATGATATAGTCAAATCTTGTGACTTACATAGCTAATGACTCCATAACAAAAATATTCTTATTGAGATTCCATGTACACTATGTGTAATCATTTTATAGAAAGAGAATCAGCCAATGTATCGGCATACACAATGCTTTATGTAAAGGCAATCGACCACGCGCAAGTAATGCTTCAGTGTGTAGTGGATAGCCACAAGCAAAAATATAACCAGAAAAGCATCCATCTTGCTCCTTTATCTCAATCGATCTGCACTGATTCTATTTTTACATAAGATATTAGTAAATCAATGTTGTATTTTTCAAAAATGCCTCCTAATTGGTTGATATTCTATAAGCTCCCCCACCCAGTAAGTCTTGGAACACAGATTTGAGCTTTTTTGGTGAACCTTTGCTTTCCTAAGTGTTGAGATTTGATTTGAGTTTTCATTGCTTTTAGGTCTTTGTTCTGCAGAGACAAAATTGGAGTATAATAATAAAGAGAGTACTTCTAAAGTGTGATATACACTAGTTATCTGTATCTGACTACTACACGTTAACTCTATTACTATACCTACACCTGTACCTATACCTAAACCTGTACCTATGCCTTTACCTGTACCTTTACCTGTACCTATACCTGTGCTTTTTACCTGTACCTGGTACATTTACTTGTACCTTAACCTGCACCTATACCTGTACCTTTTACTATACCTATACCTGTACTTATACCTGTACCTGTATCTATACATATACTTATACCCATACCTGTACCTATACCTGTACCTATACCTGTACCTATACCTGTACCTATACCTGTACCTATACCTGTACCTATACCTGTACCTATACCTGTGCCTTTACCTGTACTTTTACTTGTACCTATACTTGTACCTATACCTATACCTGTACCTTTACCTGTACCTTTACCTGTACCTATACTTGTACTTATACATGTATATATACCTGTAACTATGCCTGTACCTAGACCTGTACCTTGATCTGTACCTATGCCTGTGCCTATACCTACACTTGTACCTGTACCTTAACCTGAACCGTACCTATATGTGTACCTATACATATACCCGCACCTTTACCTGAACCTTTACCTGGACCTTTACCTAGACCTTTACCTGCACCTATACCGGTACCTACGTTCATACTTTCACCTATATTAAAGTGTTTTCTCCATAAGTAATGGATTGTGGCTTCCGTTAATTTGATAAGGCTTAGTAACGGAAACATTACTTGAAATGCCATAAAAAACAGATGAGACCTTATGTATCTTTTTTCAGTTTTACCCTAATATTCGTTAACCAGTTTTAACTAGCGTCTTTTAGCAAGCTTCTTTAGAACCTTTATAGACTTTATAGAAACTTAATTTTCATAAAAGCATCAAAAATAGTTATCATATCACAAACCTGAATGTGAAGATTTTTCAATTAAGACAAAGCATGTTTCCAAGAAGCAGTAAACCTAAAAGAGCTGGTGTCTTAATTATAAGATACTCATGCTTGCTGTCCCATGCACTTGAGAGATTGCCATGTGTAATAACTGTATGCATATCTATTCCAGAATGCAGCAATGTGATCGAGTTGTGCAGTTAGTAGTGTGTTTGGCTGGGAGTTTGATTACATTGGTTTGATTCCTGGGCATTGTAATCTTTTTTCTGAGAACTAATGCGTGACTTTAGACAGATGGACAGACACGGCTATTATTATAGTAAAGATTGGCACAGAATAACACAACTCTGACAGTTTGAGAAAAACTTTGGACAGCTTGATAAAAAAAGCACAAATGTAATGGATATGCTAGGAGGCTGATCACCAGCTGCATCCAAACCTTCTTTAAAAGACATGACTTGCTTTCACTGTCTATTAATTGGTAAGATAATTCCTACTACTGCTTTTTGCAGCCAAGTATAAGAGTTGTTTTTCCTTAAAAAATAAATAGACAACTCTACATTTGTAAGCTTGCATTATATTATTACATCCCATTGCCTACCTTCTTCATATTTTTAGCGACAAGGATAGGCTTGAGTTTGTAGAACAGTCTCCCAGTTACAATAATGACTATCTCTCTATCTATTTCCCTCTCTGTCTCTCCCTCCCCTCTCCCTCCACATCCTCTCCCCTCCCCTCTCCCTCCACACCACTCCCCCTTCCCTCTCCCTCCACACCCCCTCTCCCTCCACATCCCTTTCTCCCTCCCCCTCCCCTCACCCTCCCCTTCCCCCTCCCCATCCTCTAGAGCATTCTCTCCAGCTATTGCAGTTTCAACTATCATAAGTTTACTGTATCATAGGTCTTTGGTGGCCTTCATTTGGGTACATATAGTGATTAACTGTCTGTCTCAACACTGAAGCTGTTCATGAACCATTATCACTATGACAATCGAGAGTTATCCTTTCTCTCATATATATTTCTAACAATAAATAGTATCAGACTGAGCTAAGTCCATACTAAAACATCAGTTCATTTCATTGATTTATACTATTATATTTTTATACTATTATAATTTTATACTATTATACTTTTATTCTAAAATACTATGAAGGAAGTTGAAATGTAAACTGACAGTCAACTAAGAAAACTTCAATTCATTTGCTTCTTACTTATGAAACTCATGTAATAAGCATCGAGCAAAGCATGACCTCCCATATTATTGATATTGAAATCCTTTAACAATGAGCTCCTTGATGTCAACAATAAAAGTAAACTTTCTTTCAACAAGAGCTCAAGAATGCTTTTCAACTATCGAATAGAGTTTGATCATCTCTCCTCCTCCTACCAAAAATCGCCAATAGGTGCTTTGTGTCCTTTTGCACTCCTGGCAAATATTTTGATTCATTTTACCTCTTTGATTCTCAAAGCTTTGCCGCTTAGTTTTTTATTAACCTTTTATGGACTTCAGAATTATTTACACACTACAATGTATATACAAGTATACTGTACGACGTATATGTAACTGTACTTGCGACTGTATTTTAGGAATTAAAAATAAATTAAATAGCAGTTTAAGCATTCTGGAGTTCCAAAGTAATGGTTCATATTTCATACTCTCTAGTACCTGGCGAGACCCATTTAGCTGGTGGGTCTAGAATGTAACCCTGCAATCTAGGAGAAATTACTGCATCGCTAGCAAACCTAAAGCTGTTTGCTAAAGCTATGACAAACTCAAGTAACTTGACTGGCCACAATAACCTGCAGAAATGGAAAACACTGAATCATAAAATTCAAGGTTAGAACTATCTTCTCTAAAAGTTGAAAAATTAATTATGGTTTCCAGTAACAGTGTGTAAAAATATCCATCTATTAACAAAAACCTGTGCACATAATGGTATCTACTTTATTATTTGTCAGTAATAATAGAAAGAGAGTTGCCATGAAGATTCTAAATCAAGCTGATGTATAAAATTTATGTTTTGTTATAGCTACTCCCATGACGGACATCTTATGGTTTTTTAATCTTGACACACAAAAGATCTTTACGTTTTTCCAACAGTCTGGACTGATAACAAAACAAAAGTAAAACAGATTTGTTACACCAAAATTAGGCTTCCACTAGAAATAATTTAATTGCCTGCTGCAGAAACGTCTGCCACTCAGCTCAAAATTCATAACATTCATATACAGCATAGCTCAACTTGATTCAAGTCAACCACTCATCGAGTGAAATTATCTGAAAGAGGGTGGTCAAATTTATTATCTCTATGGTAAAAGTCAGCGACTACGAGCTATCTAATGAAGAAAGGCCTATGAACTATCACTCACAATTGGCTACTAAAGACCCTAGTTGTGCAATTATGAAAAAAGATTCACCTCTTTCGCTGAGGCTGTTAACAACCCACAAAATAATTTTAAATGATTATTAGTAAATCAAACCTTTTTAATAAGCTGATGTATCAAAACGGATTTGATATGAGTGAGTTTGAAATTCTATGCTCTGTTACTACTGTGAACTGCACTAATTTTATATTATTTACTTGAACAAAAAGTCAAAAATTTAAATTACAAAAATGTTGTAGGCCTATATATAAAGCCTGTTATAATTTATGCACATTATACTGGGGCATTTTATAATTCTATAATTCTGATACTTTAACAATATATTATTTATGCACAGTTTTAAACAAATAGTAGAACTCTTTTACGAATCAGTGTAAGGATGGTTACAAATGGATGCAGTTAGAGATGCCTATTTATTATTTGATTCTGATACGCAGTGAAACCTGTGACATTAAAATAGGTCATCAACTGAGAATCAATTTAGTAAATAACAAAACAATAACCAGTAAATGAATCAAACAATTCTTTTAATAGCATAGCTCCAAAAGGAATAACAAAAAACAAGATTAAAAAACAAAATAGAATGTTGACTTGTGCCTTTATTTAATCTAATCGATAATAACAGTACAATACATTAAGGTATAATCGTATCGAACTTCTGGTGTGTTGTAAAACTCGAAATTAAAAGATCAGCATTGTGTCATCACGTTCCTACTCAGTAGGCCCATTCCTATTGGTCAGACAAACAGGCTTGTGGCAGCAAGAACAAATAATGAAGCTGTATAACAAGAATTGTACGACTACTTGATGAAATAAACTGCTATGAAGCTTAGTGCAATATTTAAATTGATGCAAATACAGTGATATTAATTAGGGCAAAGTTTCGTTTGTTATTGTTAGGCTGAAATTCAAAAAAATTTATTCCAGTTTACTCTCCCTAATAAATTTCCAGTTAACTGAATGCACTGGAGTTGTGCTCACTTGATTTTGCTGCTGATTATGTACATGTATTCTTTGGCAATACTTTAAAATTAATCACTGATCAATGATCAATGATAATGAAATTAGACATAAAAATTGCGTTGCAGTATTTAAAGTCTGTGTAGTACATAAATCTGTCTAATTAAAGCTGAAGCATGCGCCAAACATCAATATTATTGAAACTTTATTTAATTACTGAGAGAATCTTTTGCACATGACTGTCAAGTTATGGACTGTTACCCTGCTTTGTTAATAATCAAAACTGAATTATCGTATTGAACACCATTACTGACAAACATGACTTTTAGCCTCTGACAATTGTAGTCTTTATATAAGAGATACATGTACATGTAAGTGATTAAAACTCAACATTGCTTCTATAGACTGCAAGTTGTTGCCAGGTTAATATAAGTAGCTTTGATCATAACAGTTATGATCAAAGCTACTCATATTAACTACTTATTATTAACTATTAATAATTGTAGGAGTCACTCCTACGATGGCTCACTTAGTCTCAGCTTAGTCTTACTCAGTTTGCTCTGCAATTAGCCTTTGTTTGGGCTTTTCATATATGGTAAAATGAAAGAGCTGTAAAAAAACAACCATAGTACAATCCGAGTCAATCTTGATGGGCAAACACCTAAATTGACACAAGTCTGATGATGCAAACAAAAGTTTTTCAACAATTACAACTACTTTGTTAATCTTTAATGCTAGGTGGCTGTTAAGAAGCTCGAGGTATTTTAGAGCTATGTAGGCCTATATTCCAATATCAAACAATAATGAACCTTGAGGGAAGGTCATTAGTGGCTAGTGCCAGATAACAATTCAATGCAGCTATAAAGGTTTTTGGCAAAGCTTATCACATCATTTCTTTAATCTGTCATCTGCTATTCAGATAAATTATATTAGACTACCTATAAAGATTTATTTTTCTATTTCATGCATTTATTTAATGTCCAAATGAAGCTGCTGCCGTGTAGAATTTATATTTGTGTCAGCAGTGTCAAACTGGCTATGTAAGTCTTAAAATATTTTATGCAACCACTTTCTAACTAACATAAATTACATTTAAATAAATTATAATTTAGATAAATTTTTGAAAAAACATAAATAAAGAGATTTTGCTAATAAAAGATCAAGTAATCTTTGGACAGTCAAAGTCATTGTTAATGCAAAAACATCTTCTACTTACTATGAATAAAGAGATATAAAAAGTTAGTGCTAACATTAAATTGTGGTTAATGGTTCTGATCTTACTGGCGCCTAGTAAACCGAACTTTTACAGATGGTGGAGTTAGCAAAATTGACATTGGATATTTTCTAACATCTCGTTCTGGCAGTTCGCCTTCCACTTTTACATCATACTTCTGAAGTATATTTGCCAGAAAAAGAAATATTCGAGATTTTGCAAAACTCTCTCCTGGACATTGTCTTCTTCCTGCTCCAAACCCCAAAAAGCTGTAAAACAGAAATATTTGAATAGAATGACATATTAAAGATACACTTGGTTAGTGTAATAACTGTTATTTGGACTAACATTAACAACTTTACTAAATTATATGTTACTAATAATAAATAGTCACTTACTTTTGTCGGAGAGGATGGTCACGGTCTATCAACTCGCCACTTCCATTCAGAAATCTGTCTGGTTTAACTTTAAATGGCTCATCAAAGACATCTGGATTGTGCGCAACATGGTAAGAATTCATGAGCACTACAGTGTCAGCAGGAATCTGAAACATCAATAAAATCAAAGTTATAATATTAGTTAACAAGTAAAGCTTGAAAACAAAACCAATCCATGAGTAGTTTCAACCTGAGCAACTTAACCAACCTTGTATCCTGCTACTTCTGTATCCCTGACAGCCATGTGAGGAATCATGAATGGTACTTGGGTGAGGAACCTCAGGTGTTCTAACATATATGCTTCCATTTGTGGTAACTTCACCCTAAAACAAATGAAACTATAATTACTTTTTGCAAGTATTGCTTTTAAAAGCAGAATGGATGCTATTACAGCATTCTAATTCAGCTGTGGTTTCCAATTTATCAAGACTCTGGTAAAGAACTATACAAGCATTGCAAATACGTCTGCCACAATTATTGTCACTTACTTGTCTTTGAGTGCGATTGTTTGAGTTGGTTCAAATTGGCTGTCAATCTCTGCTTGTAGAATTTTCTGTAATGTTGGATCATGGAGAAGGTCTAAGAATATTTGAGCTAAACTCCGTCTGCTAGTTTCCAAACCTTAAAAAAAAATCAAAAAATTTAGGCCACTCTCATATCATACAAACATTTTCAAGTGTTAAGGATAATTCAAAAGTAAAATATGCTGCTTCAAATTATCATGAAAATTTTAAATGACCATTACTTTGGGAAAAAAAGTCGCGTAACTACCTGCTGTCAAAAAGTTCATCAGCAGCCCTCGCAGCATCACATCATCAAGCAAAGGTTTTCCATCTGCTCCAATTTCATTTTTCTGCATTTCGATAAAGAAATCCAAGCAGCCTCGCATGTGATTAGCGTCAAACGATTGCTGTGTAATAAAAATAACATGGGAAAAAAAGGAGGCAATTCAATGCACTGCTGAGATATTATTTTGATGATAAAATTATCAGTTGACTGAAAAGCTAGAAGGTATTAAAACTACAAACGCTGTTTATGTGCTACTCAGTGCAACCCTACCTTTGCGTCATCAATTCTCGATTGTATGAAAGTGGTAGCTGCTTCATTTGCTGAATCCAGTTTCTTGTGCTGATCTCTAAATAAGAATTTGAAGTCATATAAAAATGGCATTGCGTCGAGAACAGCCC
The DNA here is from genome assembly GCF_963576615.1 of Watersipora subatra. Taxonomy (NCBI): domain Eukaryota; kingdom Metazoa; phylum Bryozoa; class Gymnolaemata; order Cheilostomatida; family Watersiporidae; genus Watersipora; species Watersipora subatra. Next base: position 18,211,456 of record NC_088714.1, on the reverse strand, counting down.
CACTAGAAAAAGGATCTGTTGCCTCTATAACTTGACTGTTGACTTGATTCATCTGATGACAGAGTTCATCATCATAAGAGTATTTCTCTCCGAACATCTGAAAAAAGCATGTTGTCATTAGCTAGTTGAAAATAGACATTTAAAATGTACTACAAATGATTAAAATGAAATTAGTGTATAGTTCATGGAAAAATCTATGAGTAAAAAAAAATTAAGATGATTGCCGCTGAGAACTATTGACTAAATTAAATATACACCTGCGTTAAGCTAAGAATAACGAATAGGCATTCTGTTTTTTCTTTAGTCACAATAAATGCTATATATTTATATATTTATATATAAGTATCTATATATAAAATAATATGTATATTATAGTAATATTTAATAAAATAAATATATGTGTTTATTTTTATTTACTCGCAATAAATGCTATATACCGTAAAACCTCTAATTGAATGCCATGGCGCTTTATTTCACAACCCTTCTTTTATAGTGGCAATCAATTGGAGGTGGCGTTCAAATAGAGGCTGGCGTTCAAATAGAGGCTGGCGTTCAAATAGAGGCTGGCGTTCAAATAGAGGCTGGCGTTCAAATAGAGGCTGGCGATGTATTTTCAAAAAAGCTTACCAAAATTTTGGAAAGATAAATTTATCCCTTTTACGAGTGAAACGAATGTCGCCTATATTTTGCCCTCTCTTTCCGGTAGTGCGGCGATAAACTTTTTGGATGCAATAAATCTGCTAACTTACCTCCACCTTGTCAGAGATTTCTTACAAAATATGCATTGAGAAACCGAGTAAGTTCTCCACCAATTGATATCTATTGCTTGCAATTAACCTGCGATGATATTAAAGCCTGTGTCCTGCTTTGAAAATTGTTTGAGCTTTCAATTTTTATTTCATTTTAAATTTGAAAACATATTTTTGTTTTATATCTAGATTTACAAATGCTGCATAAAACTTTATTGCACTCATTGATATGCTTGCTACAGTTTGCAGCCAAAACTAGTTTTTAATGTGCAACAGAAGACGAGTTACAAGTGCCGATCAATCGTAAGATCAGATTACCGCAAGGATGCTATCAAATAATACGTTACAAATCTGCAAATTTATAATTTATATAATGATAATCTATCAAATGCTACAAATATATATTCATGAACAAGTAACACAAATGAACCATACTTATATTACATGCATCAACAAAAATTAACGTCTTAAAACAAAACTATTTCCATCGTTTGCTCTAACTGCTGCTTTCAATGAAACGAACATCTTCTGGTTGTCCAATACCTTCCACAATGTTTTCTGACCTCAACTCTTTTTTTGCACTGTTGAACCAGTCAATATTAGCATCCAAACCACTTTTTGGCAGAGCAAAACTTTTACGCGTTGCATTTAGCACAAATGCAATGAGTAAGAGTTTTGCTCGCTAAACGTAACCTTTGGCCTAAAACTAGTTGTTCATCTACTATCGTGAATGTGAAGCATTTTATATACTTCGAAGTATCAAGACCGCGTCAAACAAGAAACTACAATTAGCCTGAGACAGTTATTAGTTATTTCTATGTTGTTGCTTTCAAAGTTTTAAAAAAAAGTGAAAAACCTTTGAGTTGGACAACAAGAGAATTGATTGTTATTGATGTAAACGACTCATTGTTAATACGATTTTGTTGACACTTTTCTACTGTCAGAGTGGCGGTCACATGAAAGTGGCATTCAAATATAGGGTGGTGCTCTATTTTTTAACCCTTGTCTCATAGTGGCGGTCAAATAGAGGTGGCGTTCAATTAGAGGTTTTACGGTATACATACTTATACATGTATGCACACATATACGTATAAATATGTATATATACACATACATAAGTATCTCTATTGCTTAGTTATGTATATACAAGTAATCATTAGATAAATATAAAATGGGATGTATATTTATAAATATATAAATATATATTTATATAATATATAAATATAAGAATATAAATATATATATAAAGTTGTATTTATATATAAATATGTAATTATATATGTCTATATAATGCCATAATATAATCATATATAATATTATATAACATATATTATTTAATATATATGTATATTATATACTAAAAATTCCCCTGTCAAACAACCCACGGCCAAAGTGATATTGGAAAAAAGAAAGGGTACTGATGGTTGAGAAATGCAATCTTAGCAGTCAAATGGCCCTGCAGTGCAATAGGATAATCGCAATGGTAGCTGTAATGTACTGGGTGTGGGTGTTATTATGTACAACAAACAGCAATAATGAAAGAAAAAGATTGTATGTTTATATCTCTCCCCCTGCAAGAGGAGAAATGCAATATTAGAAGTAAAATGCACTGATATTATTAGAATAACCAATATTATTAATATAGTAATACAGTAATAATAGAAAACTAATGCACAATTTTGTTTACATTTCAAAACCTTATAGCTAACAATATTAAGAAGTTGTGATATTTATATAAATTTTTAGAAAATCTATTTAAAAAAACTATTTAGAAAAAAACAATAACAGTAACATATTGCCTATCACCGATGTTGTTAGTGTGACTATAACACTTCAATAGTTATCCAAACTTATAATTAAATATTGTAATAATCTCATAAGAATCGTTAAAAAAAATATCATCGTCATTTTCTTTACTTTCTCTGCTTTGGACATTAGTTAGAATACCCAAATACTCAAAAGTGTCCAAAATGTCAGTTACTTTGAAATCGGCAAAAAAGAAACGATTATATTTCAGTACTTCTACGTTAATTACAGAAACCTTCGGCAATTCTACAATGCTATAGACTGGTTAAATGTGCACGTTATTTTTTCGTGAAATGCGCACGACTTAATGGTTCTATTCTCTGTTGCTTGGCGTTTCATTTGCCAGTCTTAATTTTGACAAAAATAAGGCTTGGCAAGTTTTAATAACGGTTTTCGGCCAAATTAATCTGTCCGTTTGTGTATAATCCGATCAGATGGGTAAGTTTTAAGATATTGTCGACAATTTACAAAGACTTGGTAACATATTTAAATAGGCTTATATGTGTTTTGTATCATTATTATACTTAAACGACTCTACTGAAAAATGATTAAATTTGTTGATGAGATTTCGGTACAAGTGTTTGCGACGTTGTTGATGAATAATTTTTATGATTTGTGTGCACATGCATTTATCATAAAACTCTCAAACACTCGCTCCGCTCGTGTTTAGTCGTGGGATTAATAAAAAATGTACTATATATTAATATAATTTATATATATAACATATATATATATATAAATATATATATATATAAATATATATATATATATATATTCATTCACTTACCATAGATGCAAGAACACAGCAGACGTATCCAATGCTTAGCTCTGTTGATTCAATAGCCTGGTCACCCTTTTGATCAATACCATCAACCAAACCTCTTATTGTGTCCTGCATGACATTCTCTAGATGTGCAACTCCTGGTCCATAAGCTTTCATAGCCTTAGTGAATAAACGGCGCAGCATTGCTTGCTCATCACTCAAGTTCTGCATGCGAGATGATAAAATCTTTTATTAGCAGCTATAATAAATACTTCTGTAAATAAGAATCTTTTTATGATGATATGTTTGTCAAACAGCAACAGTGCCAAAACTCAAAGTACTTTGGTAAAGTATACTGTTGAAATATGTTGAAATAGCAACTTACCGAAAAAACTACATTTGTCGGCACAACCATGTTGTTTCTTTTTAGTGGTGGCCGACCTTGAAAATCTGTTCCTAAAATAAATTAAACAATCAGTGCATTTGATATTAAGATAATTGGAATAAATAAATAGGCATGGCTCAGATTCAGCTAGTAACAGCCCAACCTTTGAAAGTTGTTTATGGTCCCGCTTACTTATTTTAGTAACTTAAATTGTACTACATACAGTTGAATGAATAGGGTATTCATAAAGTTTACAATAATTGTAGCATCAGTGATCTAGTAGTTATTTACTGTTTACCTGTTTTTATCAGAGCCTCTAAGCAAGCTTCCCTAGAATTCAGCACCACAATAGGCTTTCCAAAGATCTTTACTTTCATAACAGCTCCATACTTTCTTGCCATCTCATAAAACTGGTTGTGGATGTTTTTGGGATTTAGAGAAAGGATGTTGCCTAATAGTGGGTAGCCTGATGGCCCTGGTATCTTTCTTAAAGGATTCTGCAAAAATTTAGATGATTCTTGTTTCACTGACATCGCTGTGCTCTGTTCTGAGCCTCTCGCAATCATTTTGAATCATTTTTAAAAAAGATCATGGCTACCATGCATATACGAAACTGTCTAAATATATTTACATCATAGACCTACATGTAAAATAATGAAAACGTGTCGCAGACAAAACACAATATTTTTAATAAATAGGTAGTACTTTGTGGTATTTGACTTTGAGAAGCAAGATTTTTTACATCATGCACTTTTGTCCATGTTTCTTCAAGAACACAAATATTTTTATCTTCATGAAATCTAAAAGATTTCGATTAAAGTTTCTAGTGAGACTCTTCAAGCTTACCTTTAGTGATTTGATGAAAAAGTATGACACAAGAAAAGCTGCAGCCGCTAAAAGTACTTGTGTCACAAGTTCTTTACGTTCCATTTCTACTACCTAACGGTGTTCTGTAAGATTGCTATAAGTTGCTGTTACCTACAGCGTCTACTCTGAATGACTCTCTTGCACTGTTCGAAACTTGTTTGAAACAACAGCTGGTCAGTTTGCATATGTAGCAACTCCATTGACTGGTTGGCATTCATAGTTGAGTTCTTTTGATTGCGCATTCAAAGATGTCGATCGAGTCTTATGATTGTTTACTTGGCTTAGAAATATTCATTACTAGCAAGTTCAAAGGGAGGTGCATTGGAAGGATAAGCTTAGATGACGTCACATAGCGAGTAACACAAGGTAACAGTTGATAGTTGGGTACAAAATATATGTAATCTTTCTGTCCAAACCTTTAGTAATTTTTTAAATACATGTAACAGAAATCTTAGAGATTTTTATGTTTATCTTGTATAAAATGCAGTTGAACCATTGGCTCAGATTGCTGCATGTTTCCGATTTTTTGATCGGCTGTATGTTCAGCAATACTTCAAAGGTTTTTGGCACTTATACCACCGGTGAGGTAGCTGAGTGAGTGATTCTTTATTGAAACCCCTAAAGGGTAAGGTCAAAAGGTCACAGGTCAGACAATAAAATTGATAAACTAATTTAGCAGCTAAAAAACTACACGATCTGAAAACAGTTTTATCAAACAAAGGAGAAGCTTGCAAAATTGAATTTAAATATCCAAAACATTTTAATAATAATTAAAGATTTTATTATAGTAATTCTTGTTTAACCTACAAAAATATAGCTTTGTCATTTGGTAATGAAAAACAATTTAGCCGGTTCAGAAATCTTAGACTATATAGCATTATAGTGTTATCATTGGACTGAAGGGGGAAGGGACATAATAATAGTTTATTAACAGAGTAGTTTAAAGTAACTAAAAACATATACTACCACCGGCAAGCATCACTCTTCACCTGAATAATAAAATATCAATGTAGCTATTGCTGAAACTCATCTCTTGTTTTTATGTCACATTAGATCTGTGTTGGTTTTTAACAGTAACTGTTATTAACAAATTTGGTAAAGTAAAAATTTTTAAAAATGCGTTTGTTGTATTTTTCAACACACAGAAGTAATCAACTAATGAATCAAAGTGATTTTACACACATTTATTTAGCTAAAATCAATAATAAATAAAACCAAAAATCCTACAAAAACACCATAGATCTTTATTAACAGGCAAAAAGTAAAAAAGTTGTTTAAAAATGAATGCAACAAAATGCATTCGACAACAATAATATCCATCATAATTATTTTAGTAGCTAAATTAGCTGAAATGTTTAAAAATCAGGAAATCCAAAAGATGTAGTAAAAATTAAAATACATTTGTGTAGTGTTTTGGCGCGATGTCAGCAGACTCAGCTTTTTTCTGATCTTGCTGCAAAATGTACTTTTACTGGTCACATTGGGAGCCAAAAGTTAAATTCTTTTTCGTACGAACATCAGATTTGAATTAATTACTATTTTGCTGTCAAATGATCACAGTTTTTTGAACACGAAATGTATCTAATTATGAACGTACTCTTGCCATTAAGGGGCTTTGACAGAAGCACTAAAAATTGCACTTATTTTCACTTTCTTTTTGTAATCTAAAAGTCTTTCATAATTGACATTTTATGTGAGTTTCAAGCAAAAGATATTTACTTGAAAATCCATGCAGCAAATAATACATACATCTTTTGTTACACTGTAAACTACATAATACAGAAAGAAAAGTCTTTCAGAGCTCAGCTGATAGGTACATAAAGATTTCATTCCCTATAACTGAGCAACTTCTTCTGAAAACTGAAACTGTTAAAAAGCTTTCAACTAAAAACAATTTGGTTAATTGTGAATAAGACTTTTATTTATAATAACAAGTATAATACTTGCAGTTGCTAACTGCATCAAAGTTTACCTTTCTTTTTAATCACAGTGTAATGTCATAAAGTGCTTGGCACCTATGTCTAGCCAAAATATGCGCAAAAGGCCTTGAGTTGGAGAAGCAGAGGTCAAGAAATAGGACAAATCCTAGTGCGTAGGTAGTGCATAGCGTGGCTGGCGCTGCGATGTTGGGCGTCATGAATAATCCATAAGTTAGCCTAACGCTACACGCCTGACTAAAGAATGCGCTCAATCGATCAAGATTTTTCAAAATGTCTTCTACTATCAGTGACAAATTTTCAACAAGGTGCAAATGAACCTACAGAACTAGAAAATCAAAGATGAGAAATGGGTGCATAGGTGCAGTGGCTGCAGGCTAGCTAGGAAAGTTAGCTTCTTAATTCTACGAGTATGTTTTTAGGAGCTTCCTATAACAAAAGTACTTGGTTGTTAAATGTATTATGTTGTTTTCATATGCATTATGTTGTTTTCATAGCCAAAGGAAGTCATTTGGCAGTAGCATAACTATTAGTTGCATGCTAGCTATCTGGTTTGAGATGAACAGTATTATGCCATCATAGGTGCGGCTTCTGCAATCAAACCCAGAATGATATCTCTGCTTCAGTTCTCCATTGTCTTAAAAAATCCTATTTGGTAGTTGCTTGTTTTATACAGAACAGTAATGAATGGGAGAAGCAGTCAACCAGTGCTACCCGTATCGATTCCCAATTAGCATGATATTTGCACTTATGCTAATTTATCTATATTCGAGGTGGCTGCAGGGTGCATTCTACAAGGGGATGTCTACAACTGCATTTACCTTTATTTTAATAATGACCTTTCATTGAAGGCTGTTAGCAATTGTTTATGAATTTCCGCTCCTACATGTTGACACTTGTGATGAATGCCATGGACAATGTGGAACACAAAGGGATTGTGAGTACAGTTTAAGGGGTTAATCCTTATCAGCGCCAGCTGGTCAAATGCGCCTTGAGCTCTACTCCTGAAATCGTAAAAAATAATGTTTTTCATACTTGTCACTCAATGTTTCTACTACTTTTCTACAAATACGTACCTACACTAGTCACTTAGTTACTGATGAATGGGTTGAATTGATAAAATTAAGTGTATGGAGTTATTAAGATAAATTAGACTTACGAGGATCTAAATTTCTGATTTGTTTTGCCGAAAAACTCTAAATACATGCCAATATTTGTTTCTACATACAAATATTTGTTTCTACATACAAATACTCGTTTCAAGATACAAATACTTGTTTTTACATACAAATGTTTGTTTCTACATAAAAATACTTGTTTTTACATACAAATGTTTGTTTCAACATACAAAGCATTTTAAACCATTCAGTCTAGTTTTGTAACACAGTTTTCTGTTACATACGCATTTACTCTTCACAGTACTCAAATATTATTAAACAATAGTTCATCTTTTATGTTTTAGTTCTAAACTCACGGATCATAATATCGACACTGTACAAAAAATAAAATGCCATGCTTTTTTCACAACCATACTAATAAATAAAGGAAACCCATGAGCAAACATTTTTGGATGGACTTTTCTCAGAGGTTGACAAAGTATTAAATAGTTATGATGACAAACAGAGAAATTGAAACAGATGCAAAAAAAAGCATGAAACTAGTGAAACCAAAGAACCTGACATCGATGGCTAAAATGGCAAACATAGGTAGATCTAGTTGAAACTAGGCTGCATATTGCTATCTCTACATGCAAACCTACATGTATATCGCCGAGTCTACGACTCAATTTGCCTGTTTTAGAAATGAAGGCAGAGTTGCAATGAAAACCTCCTATTATTGATTACGAGCAGTAACACGGCATCACTCAAGATTTCTTAATTATGTTCAATCTGATAGCTCACAACACGCATGTAGACTTTTAATACAAATTGCTAAACCGCCTTCACAACAGAAACCAATGCACGTTCATCTAGGGCAGTTCCCTTTAGGTTTGAGACAGTGCATTCTTGAGTTTCTACTCACATCCATGTTTAAAAGGATGGATCTCAGTTTAAAAACCAAATATGCCACCTGACGGAAAAGGCAAGGAGCATATGTATGTGAAGTTTGGATAAAATTGGCCAAAAAGCTAGAAACACATAGTATATATCCAGACTAACGGACACAAACAGTGGCAAAGTGCTATTGATTACTATACTTGGAGTATAAATTATTTTTTTTATTCAGCTTTTATATATTATTTAGGTTTAAATTTATTTTGTTACACAGTTTTATACAATGTTATTGCAGTAATGCTTAATGAAATTGTATAAAACTTTTATTATAAGTTTGTTGATGCACACGCAAAATGAAACAAAATAAAATGTAATTTCATAAGAACCACTGATGCAACATACAGCGTGTTCAATATGAACAAAAAGCGGCGTGAATGAAACTCATAAGTAAATGTTAAACTGTATACAGTTTGAGAATACATATACTTTACATTAAAAAAGGAACTAAACAAACTATAACAGAAATCTTTTGGCCACTTTTTGGCTATTAATTCGGAGAGAGGTTTGCATATAAATTAGTATCATGTGAAGAGATATTTGTATTTAATGTTGCTGACCAATCAGAATGGATAACAGAAATATTTAAAACAAAATAAAGAATTAGTACGAATCATAAATAACATATAAGAATAATAAATAATACACAACTTAAGTTGATTCAAACTTTACCTAGCAAGAGTCAGAGCAAGCTACTACCAGTCACTTTACTGCTGATGCTATCATATTTGAGTGTGCAAGGGGACATAACTCTAAAATCTATTTTTACCTGTTAATACTTTATCAATTTAGTTTTCACACAAAACTAAAACTTATGCATACAGTTATATATATAATTTTATATAATTGATTTGCTTTAGTGCTATATGTAATTTCCTTAAGTATTTTTTGAGCGCTTTAACGAAAGAATGAAAACTAAATGGATTATACAAATATACAGTTTCAGTTTACAGTTGATAAAGAGTCCTCCAACAGCATACCTTAATTTAAAAGTGTCACACAGCATGACTTGCCTGGGGTTGCTCGTGTTAACCATCCCATAATGCTTCATGGTTAAAGAGAAATGGAGGATACTGTTGATTGCCCGTTGCCTTATGTCTAAAATATGATTGAAATAAATTTTTTATCTTTGTTGGCACTTCATTTATACACCCTGCAAATATAATAAAAATATAGCTATTAATTTATAAACACTTTTGCTGCTAAGTGTACATATATTATGTGATAATAAATTTATATAGCATAGCTAAATTTTTAAAAGTATTTTATCTACCTATTTACTTTTTTTTAAATTGAGCAAAAAATTATGCCTTCAAAGCAAAAACCAATCAAAACATATTTACATTAGTATTGAGATTTAGGAAGAATAAAAATATGAAGCCAGCAATCTTTGCTGAACATAAGTTAATGTTTTTCTGAAGTTTCAATACAATCTCCGCTAAGAGAAAAGCTAGGAGAACAACCTCAATGGAACTAATCAATGGTATAGTCAGACTTTGAGACTGCAAGAGCTGGGAAGTCCATCTATCCATGTACTGTTCTTATGGGGTCAAAGAACTGAGTCCAACTGATTCATGTTCATAATGTTTATTTGGAGCCCAAACCGTGAAAACTAAAATAAAAGTGTAAAATAATGACATAAAATATTTTGGCATGTGTTTATATAAGCTTATATCAGTAGGCAATTTGCAAAAATTCCAAGCTATATAAAATCAATAAAATATATAAGTTCTACAATATGCAAATGGTACAACAATTACATGAATGATTACTAATAATATAAATTGCATACCTCTTTGGCCTTCTACCCAGGTAAGGCAGTAAAAAGACTTGATCACTTGTATGTCAAGCTATGACTGGTGATAAAGTGTAAATATTAAAAAACTACATGCTGCCAAATAGCAGAGTATCTTGATATAAATTGGCTTAGTACAAATCAGCAGAGTTTAAATACTGTTAGCTATAACATAAACAAAAATACAATTTATTGCAAAATGTCAATCAAGAGCTATGAATCTCTCTAGCTTAGCTAAAAATACACAAAAAAGGATTAAAATGGTCAATTTGATTCATAGGCAGCATCAGTGCAACCTACAAGCGTAGTTTATATAAAGAAGCATCACTAACTAAGCTATTATATTGTCATTAATGCTATGATGATATCATGGTTATTCCGCAGGCGCTAGGACCTAGGTGAATGAGAGTTTGTTTACTACAGTCAATTCATCTGTCTATCCAACCGTCGGTACAAAACCATGCTTTCAGCATTAGGAAAAAGGAATGCACTGCACAAAAATCAAACAAAGATATTTAGATGTCCAGCCAAGCACGCAACCATCTGTGCCAATAAACCACCTTCCCACACCAAAGAATAATTGTGCACGTAGTTATTACACATGATGATTTCTCACGCACTGCCAGAGTACTAATAAAACCTCTGTCCAATCAGCCATCAGTCTAGAGCAGAAGTTGGAGGTTGGAAAACAAATTCAGCCTGCGGATTGGAACTCACAGCTTTTGGCTTAGACTTTAATAATACTCTCAGCATTTGATGAGGCTCTAACATCTGCACCGATCGACTGCAATTCAGTGTGTTACAATAATTGTAAAGGTAAATATTTGCTGTATTTTGTTGGAGTATTTGAGAATTTCTCTCAGCACGTTAGACTGCCAGGGTACTAGTAATAATAAATCTCTCTCAGCTTTGACACACGCTGCGAGTTTAGCAGACAATATTGATGGCTGTATGTGTAGAAAAACTATATTTTAATTCAGAATATTTAATTGATTACATGGCCATTATGCCTAAGCTTTTTGACTACTTGAAGGTAATGGTTTCCATATACTGTAAGTAGCTGCTGCTATTCTGTTTGTGTATTTTATCACTAACTAGTACGCTGTCAGTTCATGGGCGTTGAGAGGTCAGCATGTATAATAAATATATGCATAGCTATTCATAACCATGGCAAGATGGTTGAGATAGCGTGCTTGGCTGGAGAGCTGAATAATGTGGTTGAATTCCTGCGCAGCACAACCTTTTTTCAAATGCTTTTAGCAGTGCTCCAGATAGGTGAAGGGAGATGACTCTTATTATATTAAAGATAACAAAAGTCAGTATTGAAATAGAGACCACATTTAGGAAAAGAACTAGTGACTCACACAAAGCACTCTTTTTAAATGCTAGCAATTACTCATAATACTCCTTCAGTTCTCATGAACGACGCATAGTGAGGTAACTATGGCAACCAATGTGTCTCTAAGCTTAATTTTTATTGGTAGGTAATTTCTGTAAGCGTCATAGTGGAATGACATCCGCACAAAGTATGTGGTTACATTTGTCTGGCACCCACTGCTGTTGCAGCAAAGAATAACAACATAAAAGCAAATGATTTACTTTTTAGGGGTTAAAACACTTTATATGCCAAAAGGGAACTCAATTTTACAAATACAACCATTTGATCAACTTTTATGTGTTTCATGTGCAAAAAGCGCTTGTGAGCCTAATACCACAAAAATTGTCTTGATAAATATGACTTTTTGATGTCAAATTAGGATAAAAAGTGAATCTGCTGCTTTTTAATGCTGGAAAGTTTCAAAACATCATGATGACTGACACAGCACGCTTTTGTCGTAATGGACAATGTTTGGATCGATTTACATTGCTGAAACAAGCTGCCAGGACTAATTAAGCTGTCTTAAATGGTCCTAGCACTAACCAAGGGAATCTCTCACTTCTGAATACATTAATTAAATTGATTGATTCAGAATTTTGCAGCATTTTTAATTTATCAAGTTAAACATAAGTCTATCAAAACTTTTTAAGTTTAACTAATGCGTTAAATAGTAAAATAGTGAATATTGGAACTAACCAAACTAGCTTTCGAACAATTGGGTTTGGACCAATCGTCGTTAAACCAATCGTTTGAGACCAAACTGAACCCATAGGCAATTATATACTTCCTTAAGAAAGTTTTCTAAATAGATTACGTCAAGTTTGGCCAAGTACATACAGCTTTAGAAGGCTATTAAGGCTATTGCTTTATTGAGTTGACATGACACCATTTCTACAACAACCTACTGCATGGTTTTTGTTGTACAAGTTGCACATAAGTTATTAGTATTGTTGAAACTGATGTTTTCATATGAGGCTGATAACAACGTTTTCTGTGTTTTATTCCTTCATGTCAAATCAACATGTTACCAAAGTTTGACAAAGGCATTGAGGCAACACTGTGTTTGTGGATATTCGATGCTTTACTGTAAGACTGGGGGCTCAAATCTCCAAAACTGAAATAAAAACTTTTTTGGATATACACTATGTGGTTTTACCTATTTATGAGTTCATCATTCTGAGCAGCTGTTTCTACCCTACAGTAAATAAATTACCAAACTTCTAATTAAAACATTCACACTTTGCTGAACAAATTAGTATTTGTTAGGAAATTGAGAATGAGCCAGCAGATTACTCGTTTTTGAGTGAAACTAGAAATTTCCGTATGATCCTGTTATTTCTTCGATTTGGTTGCCAGCTTAAAGACATGTTATGAATCTGTGAATATGTAAAACAGACATCTGGGGGCTTTCTAAATATACATACTTTTGATCGTTATAAAACAATGCTGAGTATGTTATTGTCGAACTACTAATAATAATACGCTAACTATATTTTTCCTAGCAGACCAAAAGTATAAATCAATCTGGTCATACATAAACATTAAGCTAAAATATTATAATAAAAAAATTCATGGTTAATCATTGAAAATTTAATTACAAGATGAATAATGTACAAAAATACAAATACAAATATTTTGCTTAAATAAAACAAAAATTGTTAGTTGAGCAGAAAAATAAACCTAATAAAAGGACAGTGCTATAAAGCTTTAGCCTCTAAAGCAAAAAATGAAAATACACCAATTGCTTTATGCTTAAAATTGACGCCTTTATTGACGCCTAGTAAAGTGAACTTTTACAGATGGTGGAGTCAGTAGAATTGACATCGGATACTTTCTAACATCTCGCTCTGGCAGCTCACCTTCCACGTTCACATCATACTTCTGAAGTATATTAGCCAAAAAGAGAAATATCCTAGATTTTGCAAAACTCTCTCCTGGACACTGCCTCCTTCCTGCTCCAAATCCCAGAAAACTAAAAAGCAAACATTATAACTCCTATAAGCATATGGGTTAACATTCTCTTTTCACTAAAAACGTTTTGTCGAAATATTAATGTTTTCAGGTAACATGTTATGTCTGAGATAATATGTATCCGCTTACTTTTCTCGGAGAGGATGGTCAGGATCTATGAGCTCCCCACTTTCATCAAGAAATCTGTCTGGCTTAACTTTAAATGGTTCATCAAAAACATCTGGGTTGTGTGCAACATGGAAAGAATTCATGAGCACCACGGTGTCAGCAGGAATCTGAAAGCATAAAAAACGATGGTTCCACTTGTAATTACAGTATAGAGGTAGAATTGAGAGTGTGATTCCAAAATGAGTTCAACTTCGACAAATTACTTTATGACTTGGCAGACTCACTGACTCACCTTATATCCGGCTACTTCTGTATCTCTGACAGCCATGTGAGGAATCATAAATGGTACTTGGGTTAAAAATCTCAACTGTTCTAACATGTACGCTTCCATTTTTGGCAACTTTACTCTACAAAAATCAGATGAGGTGGAAGTCATGGCAAAAACTGTGGAAAAAACATCTACATTTAATAATGCAATTGCTGCAACCTTTATTATTATATATTAAAACTATTGTTTAGACCTGTACACTTGAAAAATCTTTAAAGTTTGTTTGTCTCAGTACTTACTTGTCTTTGAGTGTAATTGTTTGAGTTGGCTCAAACTGACTATCAATCTCTGCTTGTAAAGTTTTCTGTAATGTTGGATCATGGAGAAGGTCCAAAAATATTTGAGCCAGACTCCGTCTGCTTGTCTCTAAACCTAAAGAAAGTTTAATTATGTTTACGTTTTTACATTGATTTCTGATTTATGTGAAACTTTACGAAAGTTTGTCATAACATTGTTGGTGTTCTTTTTACTCAAAGTGAGTGTTCATGGAAGGACCATTAAGCACGACTCTTTGCTTGATTACCGCATTCATTCATAACCAAAGCTGATGAATATTACCTGCTGTTAAGAAGTTCACCATCAGCCCTCTCAGCATCACTTCATCAAGCAACGGTTTCCCATCAGCACCGATTTCTCTTTGCTGAAGCTCGATGAAGTAATCCAAACAACCGCGCATCTGATTAGCGTCAAATGATTTCTGTATAACAAAAAAACCGGATGAATAATTGTTGTTCTAATATCAAAACTGTTAGCTGACAATATATAATCAAACTACAGCATAGCATTGACATAGTTTGATGGATCTTTGATAAAATCATCAATTGAAGACAAAGCTAAGAGATAGTAAAATTACAGCACGCTGTTTATGTGTAACTCAGTGCATCCCTACCTTTGCATCTTCAATTCTTGAATGTATAAAATTGGTAACTGCTTCATTTGCTGAATCCAGTTTCTTGTGCTGATCTCTAAACAAGAATTTAAAGTCATATAAAAACGGCATTGCGTCGAGAACAGCCCCACCAGAGAAGGGATCTGTTGCCTCTATAACTTGACTGTTGACTTGATTCATTTGATGACAGAGTTCATCATCATAAGAATATTTCTCTCCGAACATCTGAAAAAAGAAAATTCGAATCAGTTATGTTAACCACTGTAGCTCATTATTTTCATTAGCAGTCATGCCAAAAGACATCATTTGAAAAAAATATTTACGTGTTGATGAGAGTTGAGTAGAATGAAAACATCTGTAAATTTAGGTAAGCAGATTTTTGAAAGTTACAGAGTAATCACAACTTATTCTGTTAAACTCTGATGATCAAAGTTTTATTTGCTCTGTTGACTGTAGACTATCAACAGCTTTTTAAATAACCATTAGCAAAAATTAAATTCTCAAAGGTATCAAGGTATCAGATATAGCATACATGTACACAGTTTAATGACAGTCTATTTCTGTATTTTCATATTTTATCTACTTTTAACTTACCATGGATGCAAGAACACAGCAAACGTATCCAATGCTCAGCTCTGTCGAATCAATAGCTTGATCTCCCTTTTGATCAATATCATCGACCAGGCCTCTTATTGTGTCTTGCATGACATTTTCTAGATGTGCGACTCCTGGTCCATAAGCTTTCATAGCCTTGGTGAACAAACGGCGCAGCATGGCTTGCTCATCACTAAAGTTCTATAAATAGTTGAATAGATTTATATGAACAGGTGAAAGTTGTGCATCAGTAAACTTGATTATTATTTTGTCGGGTTATGTCATAATATAATTAAAATAAAGCATGTTCTATATTTAACTAAATTGTATAAAATAACAACTTACTGAAAAAACAACGTTTGTTGGAACCACCATGTTGTTTCTTTTCAATGGCGGTCGACCTTGAAAGTCTGTTCCTAAAAGAGAATAAAAACAGCAAGTCAGGCACAGTGTTTATTAAAATCGATGTTATAATGTTTGAGTATGGTTGAAGGTCTCAAATTTATAAAGCTATGCAAGGTATCAACTATCATCTTAGCTGCCTCTATGAGCAGATATATACTAGCATGTAAAAATGCGACTATATTTTAGCAGATTACTCTACAAATAAGTGTATACCTACAACTTTCTTGCTCAACATTTTGAAAATTTTCAAGAACATGCATACCAATTTTTTAAACTTGAATATTTTGTATACTACTGAATACGCAGCGTATTAAAAGGTAGTTGCAAACAAAAAGACTTTACCTGTTTTGATAAGAGCCTCTAAGCAGGCTTGTCTTGAATTCAGCACCACAATGGGCTTTGTAAAAATCTTTACTTTCATAACATCTCCGTATTTTCTTGCCATCTCATAAAACTGGTTGTGGATGTTTTTGGGATTTAGAGAAAGGATGTTGCCTAGTAGTGGGTAACCTGATGGCCCTGGTATCTTTCTTAAAGGATTCTGTACAAAATAACAAACGAACCATAGTGAATAAGCTAATTTCTATGGGATGGAGACATTTTTAAACAAGCGGCAAAGTCATCATGTAAAAAACACTTTCACTTTTCAACAAAGTGAAAATATGCACCACTAGCGGCTGAAGCAAAAAAACACCATCATCAATATTATATAATAAAGTTATATAGTTAATTAAATATAATTATCTGTAGAATGCAATATCTTGCTATTTATAGCCTTAAAATATTTAAATAGCTTTTTAAAATCAATACTGTTATATATAGCCCAATACTAAACCCCCTTACTTCACATTTTGTCGCATCTTACCTTTAGTGATTTGATGAGAAGGTACGACATAAGCAGGACTACAGCCACTAAGAGACCTTGTGTCAAAATTTCTTCTCGTTCCATTTTTTATTATTAATGAAAAGTCTTGTGTAGAATTGCTACAATTCACTCGCTGATAAGGTTTCTTTGCTGGGTGGGTCTCTAGCAAAGCTCAATTTGATTTGATTCTTAAACAAGCCAGTTTATATACGCAAGAGTGCCGTCTCTTGACACTAAAACCGTTGGTCACGGTTGATTTTATTCAATGACGCAGGCAGTCCAATGCTTTGTTCTTGTTGTTGTTTATTCTGCCATCTGCTCAAACATGCCATAGAAGGCACGGAAGGATGATAATGCCTGATGACGTACCGGATGACAAGCAAGCGCAGACAAATAATGATTACTCCTATATACAATGATTTGCTAAAACGCTTTAACCGGTTTGTTTTAAATTAATGCCTTGCTATACAAATGGAGCTACAAAATATAAACTCGATACCTATATTGCCTAAGATAGAAGAGAGCACAGATTGTTGCAAGCCGACATTTTTAACAAGTTAAGTGTTAAATTTTCAATTGCACATATTATGTTATTTAGATTTATCAAATAGTTGGAGAATATGTATATTTTAATATTGAACAACAACAATAATTTAAAAGAAAACTAATAGTGACTATAAATGCAAATATAGATGTCTGAATAAATAAAAAATTAAATATATAAAAATCGATATGTATCTACATCTATAAACAGAATTGTACATGAACATTCAGAGGTGGCACAAGTCAAGGCGGATAGATAAATTGATCCATAATATTTACCGTATCAATATATAAGTAAAAAATAGATTCACAACAGTGAGTCCCTCAAATGCGTATATAACATTAACCATCGCTTAATCAAACTTATAATTTTATTTTGTGATTCTGTGAGCAGTTTTCCATGCTGTAGAAACAATCCTCAAGGCTAGAGAGGAAGCCCATACACATGGCTCTACCAGGTTTCCGGCTTTCAGTATTCAGGGCCCACATTTGTCGCCCTATTAGGGAATACAACATTAAACAACCGGTACGCGTGGCTAGCATTTGAGAATATGATGCAGATACACAAGGAAAACATGTTCTGCTGAACTGGAAATTTGCCTCCTTAAATATCTTTTTTTGATAGGATTAGTTTGATATCCTTTCTCTTTGGTTAGTTCAAATTTTATCGATCTTATTAGAAAGCGTTGCAAGCGTGTGGAATATATTCAAGCTTAACGAAATTGTAAAATAAAATTTTACACAGCAGTGAAAAAGACTGATAACAACTACAAAACCTATGCAAACTTTGAAAACCTTTGACTTTACACATTTAAACCTAAAATAGAATATAGTAAATGATCTCTGTACGTCTGCAGTGTCTTTATTGTTGTGCTTTATCAATACTGTAGTCGCTTCTCCCATGTTTTCTCGTATAAATAACACCTTTTCATGATGTTCTATACCACCTTTATGCTCTACTGAGGGCCACTCATTTCACAAGAGCTGTGCTCCACTTTATATCTAAAAGTACGACTGCACGAGCAAATGCTGCTATATCATGAATGCATGCACTGCGCCAGTATTAGCACAGGCAGCGTATAATGCTTATGATACCTTCAAGAATGAGGAACACAGAAAGAAGATTTTTTGTACAGTTTCACAATACCGATGGCTCTTTGAATAACTCTATTAGCATTGATCACCGCTCCTGATGTTTGAAAAGTTGCTCAAAATTTTACGGCTGTCAGACACACATTTATTCAAGTGTAAGAATATTAAAATAGGTACTGTAAAATGCTCTTGGACATACACTTTTATTGGTGACAATGAAAAAAATTTAGACAGCGTTGAAACTTCAGAGTTTTAGTGCACCAGTATGGAATAAGTAATACATCAAGAAACGTATCATTTACCACAGTCATGCAGTCTAGATTTGGTAGGTTTAATTCCAGCATAGTTATGATGAAACGGCGACCTTGTGTAACAATGTATTGAACCAGTCATGCGAGCTTAAAACTATTTCTACCTTGGCGTATGTCAATCCTAACCCTTACCAATTTTACATTATTAATCATGACCTTATGCAATGAAATGCATGAATGCCCACAGCATG
This sequence comes from Watersipora subatra, assembly GCF_963576615.1. Taxonomy (NCBI): domain Eukaryota; kingdom Metazoa; phylum Bryozoa; class Gymnolaemata; order Cheilostomatida; family Watersiporidae; genus Watersipora; species Watersipora subatra. The sequence continues at coordinate 18,192,428 of NC_088714.1, read as the reverse complement.
ATTAAAGTGTGTGAAGAGAAGCGCATTGATAGCGATGCTTGGTCGAGTGTTTAAAAGTAGTGCATACGTACGAGCGTACGTACGCACCTACGGACATATGCACATACCTACATAGGTATGTACTTACGCATGCAGCTGTATGTAGTTGTATTTTATGTTTTATTCTACAACTACACTAGTCTGTTGGCTTGGCTGCATTTGAAAATATATTTATACAGGTTTTGAAAATTATAATTAGTTTGAAATTTGAAATTAGTTTGAAAGTCTGCATATAGTGTTGTTTGACTGTGATGAGTTTTTAATTCATCTAATGAGAACTCAGAATAATCTTTTATTTCACGCAATATGTGAGCATTACATGCAACATGTGAGCATTACATGCAACATGTGAGCATTACATGCAACATGTGGGCGTTACATGCAACATGTGAGCGTTACATGCAACCGAGGGCTTGAACAAGTACATATGGTTATATAAAATTTTGGTAAGTGGCCACAAAAAGTGTAATATAGCTCTCAAAGCATAAAAACAACAAATATTTCCTACTATACCAGTCTGTACACACAGAATAAAACTAATGAACAATATAATTCGAATATTACCACAAGAAATGGATCACTCAAGACTGGAGTTTATTTTCTATAACCCTCATTCAAGACAAGAAGTATAGCAGTAACAAGAAGTATAGCAGTAACAAGAGGTATAGCAGTAACAAGAAGTATAGCAGTAACAAGAGGTATAGCAGTAACAAGAGGTATAGCAGTAACAAGAGGTATAGCAGTAACAAGAGTTATAGCAGTAACAAGAGGTATAGCAGTAAAAAGAGGTATAGCAGTAACAAGAGGTATAGCAGTAACAAGAGGTATAGCAGTAAAAAGAGGTATAGCAGTAACAAGAGGTATAGCAGTAACAAGTGGTATAGAAGTAACAAGTGGTATAGAAGTAACAAGAGTTATAGCAGTAACAAGAGGTATAGCAGTAACAAGAGGTATAGCAGTAACAAGAGTTATAGCAGTAACAAGAGGTATAGCAGTAACAAGAGGTATAGCAGTAACAAGTGGTATAGAAGTAACAAGAGTTATAGCAGTAACAAGAGGTATAGCAGTAACAAGAGGTATATCAGTAACAAGAGGTATAGCAGTAACAAGAGTTATAGCAGTAACAAGAGGTATAGCAGTAACAAGAGGTATAGCAGTAACAAGAGGTATAGCAGTAACAACAGGTATATATAGCAGTAACAAGACGTATAGCAGTAACAAGAGGTATAGCAGTAACAAGCTATACGTGTTGTTACTGCTATACCTCTTGTTACTGCTATACCTCTTGTTACAGCTATACTTCTTGTTACAAAATGTTATTTACTGGTCAAAGAGCATGAGGTAATTTCAATCACAAGGCAGCCGCAATATAGCTTTACAATCACTTGAACTCACACTCTTGGTTTAAAAACTGATCCATTGACTAAGAAGGCTTAGCATAAGATCTGAAGCTAAGCTAGGTGTCATCCTTTCAAGCATGGTGCTTGCTAAAAAGAGAAATGACTTGAACGCAAATTGTTAAATTTTTATTTTGACAATTTTCCTTTACGTTTGAAATGGCACATTCTTGAGTTTCTACTCACATCTATGGTTAAGAAGATGGATCTCAGTTTAGAAACCAAATACTCCACCTGGCGGAGAAGGCAAGGAGCAAATGCATGTAAAGTTTGGATAAAATTGGCCAGAAAGCTAGAAACACATAGTATATATCCGGACCAGACTAACAGACACAAACAGTGGCAATAAAATAAATAAATGAATAAAAAAAAAAAAAAGTTTGAACAAAATGAAAATATGATACCAGCAATTTTTATTTAACGTAAACTAATATTTTTCAGAAGTTTCAATTCAGTTGCTGCTAGTAGGAAAGCTATGTGAACAAACCTAGTGACTTTAATAGAACTAATCAATAGTGTAGACAAACTTTACTATAAATTTTACTGCAATCTTTACTATAATAAGAACCGTACCCGCCAGTCCCTCTGTTTGATGTCACACTAAATGTGTTAGGAAAAAGGAATGTACTGCAATAGAATGGAACACAGATGTTCCATTCCCCCACCAAGCGCACTACCATATGCAACACTTGACCATCTTTCACCAACCATTAGATAGCTGTGTACATAGTTCTACCATTTCTAGACTATCCGAGTACTAGTAAGAGCTTTGTTCGGTCATACAAAGTTGGTCCTCCAACTGTTGCTGATTCACAGATCAGCCGTTGCAGATTCAGAGATCAGCCATGATTGGAAGTTATCAAAAAGATTCATGGTACAGAATTAAAACTCACAGCTTTTAGTTTACAGTTTAATACAATAAACATTTGGCGAGACTCTAACACCTGCACCAATCAAGTATAAACTTGCTTTTTACAATAATTGTAAAGATTTGCTGTACTTTTTTTGCACATGTGATTTTCTCTCACAGCGTTTCAACAGTGTTGAATGCTGAAAAGCAGCTGAGTGGTGCAGATGGTAATTTTCTCGGCTGGGGATCTAAATATCTGGTTGCGATTTCTGTCTGGAGCAATTACTTTTTCAAATGCTCTAAGCGGTGCCCCAGATAGATGCTGGGACACGACTCCAATATAAAACAAATTAGCAAATTCAGTATTAAACAGAGTCCACACTTAGAAAGACCACTAGTGACTCACACAGAGCACTCTATTTAAGCGCTAGTAATTACTCATAATACTCCCTCAGTTGTTGGTAACTATGGCTACTAACATACCTATAGCATTACTTTTCATGGATAGGAACTTCCTGTAAATATCATAATAAAATAACCTCAGCCCAAAATATGTGGTTACGTTTGTCTGGCGCCCACTACTGTTGCAATAGAGAATAACAACAACATATACAAATGATTCGCTTTTAGGGGTTGCATAACCACTCAATAGACTTTCATGTATTTTATGGCAAACATTCTTGTGATATTTTATGTGGGTCTAATACCCCAGAAAACCGTCTGGTAAACATGATTTTTAATGTCAGGTTAAGATAAAAAGTGAATCTGCTGCTTTTTGATGCCAGAAAGTTTCAACTGCCTTGGCAGGCTTCTGTTCTGATTGAGAATGTTTGGATTGATTTACATTGTTGAAACAAGCTACCAGGACTAATTAAGCTGTCTTGGGTGGTCCTTGCGCTGACCAAGGGTCTCTCTTATCTCTGAATAAATAAATTAATTAATTTGATTCAAAACATTGCTAAATCTTTCATTTAGTAGATTAAACATAAGTCTATCAAAACTTTTTAAGTTTAACTGGTGAGTTAAAGAACAAAATAGCAGATATTGGAACTAACCAGACTTAACCAATCACCTATTTGAATGTGTCGGTTTAAACTAATCATACCGTTAGATGAATTGATTTTAGACAAGTTACCTTGGGACCAACTGGGCTTGGACCAATCGTCATTGAACCAATTGTCCAAGACCGAACTCAACCCATAGACAGTTATTCACATCCTTAGGAAAGTTTTTTTTCAAAAGATTATGTCAAGTTTTGCTGAGTAGATAAAGCATTAAAATGTGTAGTTGCCCTGAGGCTATTGTTTTATTGAGTTGACTTAGACACCATCTCTACAGCAACCTAATGCGTGGTGGATAGTAAAAGTTGCACCTAAGTTAATAGTATTGTTGAAAATAATGTTTTTATATAAGGCTGATAACTATGTTTTGGCAAGTTTTTACTCCAGCTTTATTTAAAATCAACATGTTAACAAAGTTTGAGGAAAGCGTTGAGGCAATGTTGTGTTTAACAGATGTTTGAGGCTTTTTGGTAAGCTGGTATGAATTACTAAATAAAACGGTTTGTCTCATGTGTGAGACTGACGAAATAAATCTCAAAAATTTACATAAAAAAATTCTAGATTAAAAAATGTGGCTTCACCTATTTGTGAGCTCATCACTTTGAGCAGCTATTTATAAACTACAGTAAATAAATTACCAAACTTCTAATTAAAGCATCCACACCTTGCTGAACAAATTAGTACTTGTTAAGAGAGCGAGCCAGTGGATTACTTGTTTTGGAGGAAAACTAGAGGTTTCAGTATGTTCCTGTTATTTCTTTAATTAGGTCACTAGCTTGAGGACAAGTTATGACTTTGTGTTCTTTTTGATCAATATCAAAACAATGCTGAGGATAATGTTGTTAGAGTACAAATGATATTGTAATACCAACTATGTTTTTCCAACCAGCCCAAAAGTATATATTAACCTGGTCATACATAAACGTTAGGCTAAAATATTATTAAAAAAAATTTCATGGTTAATCATTGCAAAGTTACCTACAAAATAAATAATGTACAAAAATACAAATACAAATATTTTGCTTAAATACAACAAAAAATTGTTAGTTGAACAAAAAAATAAACCTCGTAAAAGGACACGGCTAAAAAGCTTTAGCCTCTGAAACAAAACAAAACAATATATAGGTACAATAAATGCTTTATGCTTAAAATTGACACATTTATTGACGCCGAGTAAAGTGAACTTTTACAGATGGTGGAGTCAGCAGAATTGACATCGGATACTTTCTAACATCTCGCTCTGGCAGCTCACCGTCTACTTTCACATCATACTTCTGAAGTATATTAGCCAAAAAGAGAAATATCCTAGATTTTGCAAAACTTTCTCCTGGACACTGCCTCCTTCCTGCTCCAAATCCCAGAAAACTGAAAAGCAAACATTATAACTCCTATAAACATATGGGTTAACATTTTCTTTTCACTAAAAACCTTTTGTCAAAATATTAATGTTTTCAGGTAACATGTTATGTCTGAGATAATATGTATCCGCTTACTTTTCTCGGAGAGGATGATCACGATCTATGAGCTCACCACTCTCATCAAGAAATCTGTCTGGCTTAACTTGAAATGGCTCATCAAAGACGTCCGGATTGTGTGCAACGTGGTAAGAATTCATGAGCACCACTGTGTCAGCAGGAATCTAATAGCAGAAAAAATGATGGTTCCCCTTGTAATTACAGTATAGAGGTAGAATTGAGAGTGTGATTCCAGAATGAGTTCAATCTCTACAAATTACTTTAAGAGTTGGCAGATTGGCTGGCTCACCTTATATCCAGCTACTTCTGTATCTCTGACAGCCATGTGAGGAATCATAAATGGTACTTGAGTTAAGAACCTCAACTGTTCTAACATGTACGCTTCCATTTTTGGCAACTTTACTCTACAAAAAATCAGATGTGGTATAAGCCATGGCGGAAATTGATGAAAAAAGACAACTGCAATTATTTTATTTAATTACTACAACTTTTATTACTATAATTATATCAAAACTATTGTTTAGATCTGTACACTTGGAAAATCTTTTAAGTTTGTTTGTCTGTGTACTCACTTGTCTTTGAGTGTGATTGTTTGAGTTGGCTCAAACTGACTGTCAATCTCTGCTTGTAAAGTTTTCTGTAAGGTTGGATCATGGAGAAGGTCCAAGAATATTTGAGCTAAACTCCGTCTGCTTGTCTCCAAGCCTAAAAAAAATTGAATTATGTTTACGTTTTTACATTGATTTCTGATTTGAGTAAAACTTTACACAAGTTTGTCATATCATTGTTGGTGTTCTTTTTAGTCAAAGTAAATGTTCATGGAGAGATCATTAAACACTACTGTTTGCTTGTCTATCACATTCATTCATACTCAAAGCTGATGAATATTACCTGCTGTCAAGAAGTTCACCATCAGCCCTCTCAGCATCACTTCATCGAGCAATGGTTTACCATCAGCACCAATTTCTCTTTGCTGAAGCTCGATGAAGTAGTCTAGACAACCGCGCATCTGATTAGCATCAAATGATTTCTGTATAACAGAGAAACAGGATGAATAATTATTGTTCCAATATCAAAACTGTCAGTTGACTATATACAATCAAGCTACAGCATAGCATTGACACAATTTGATAGATCTTTGATAAAATCATCAGTTGACCACAAAGCTAAGAGATAGTAACTTTGCAGGACGCTGTTTATGTGTAACTCAGTGCATCCCTACCTTTGCGTCTTCAATTCTAGATTGTATAAAATTGGTAACTGCTTCATTAGCTGAATCCAGTTTCTTGTGCTGATCTCGAAACAGGAATTTGAAGTCATATAAAAATGGCATTGCGTCGAGCACAGCCCCACTAGAAAAAGGATCCGTTGCCTCTATAACTTCACTGTTGACTTGATTCATCTGATGACAGAGTTCATCATCATAAGAGTATTTCTCTCCGAACATCTGAAAAAAGTAAATTGTTATCAGTTATGTTGAGCATAGTAGCTCATTATTTTCATTAGCATCAATGCCAAAAAAATCGTTCAAAGAATATTTGAATGTAGCTGAGTAAAATCAGAATATCTATAAATCTAGTTAGGAAAACTTTCGGAAGTTACAGAGTGGTACAAAAGTTAAAAACAAAAGTGTTGAAAGTTACAACTTGTATGTACAACTAGTTACAACAAGTATGTTTAACCTTGATGACCAAATTTCATTTGCTCTATGCTGTAGCCATTTCAAAGCTTTCATGAAGCTTTTTAAATAGCCGTTAGCAAAAATAAGATTCTAAAAGGTTTCAGATATAGAACAAATTTCTATGTGCATACTTTCTTGGTTTTTATCTACTTATAACTTACCATGGATGCAAGAACACAGCATACGTATCCAATGCTCAACTCTGTTGAATCAATAGCTTGATCACCCTTTTGATCAATATCATCAACTAGGCCTCTTATTGTATCTTGCATGACATTTTCTAGATGCGCAACTCCTGGTCCATAAGCTTTCATAGCCTTAGTGAACAGGCGACGCAGCATGGCTTGCTCATCACTCAAGTTCTATAAAAAAGTGAATATATTTATATAGACAGATTAAAGTGATGCTGCAGTGAACTTTATTGGTAATTTTTTTGGTTATGCCGCAATATAATTAAAATAAAGCATGTTCTATATTTAGCTAAATTTTATAAAATAAGAACTTACCGAAAAAACAACATTTGTTGGAACTACCATGTTGTTTCTTTTTAATGGCGGTCGACCTTGAAAGTCTGTTCCTAAAGAAGAATAAAAATAGCAAGTCAGGCACTGTGCGTTTTAAAATCAATGCTATAATGTTTAAGTATGGTTGAAGGTTTCAACTTTATAAAGCTATGCAAGGTATCAACTATCATCTTAGCTGCCTTTTAGAGTAGCTATATATTAGGGTGTAAAAAAGGTGAACGTATTTTAGTAATTTACTATACAAATACATTATACATGTACAGTGTAAGTGCATTCCTACAATTTTCTTGCTCGATGTTTTATAAAAATACCAATTTTTAAAGCTTTGAATAATATTATATACTAATGAACATGCAGCGTATTAAAAGGAAGTTAACACAAAAATACTTTACCTGTTTTAATAAGAGCCTCTAAACAGGCTTCTCTTGAATTCAGCACCACAATTGACTTTGTAAAAATCTGTACTTTCATTACAGCTCCGTATTTTCTTGCCATCTCATAAAACTGGTTGTGGATGTTTTTGGGATTTAGAGAAAGGATGTTGCCTAGTAGTGGGTAGCCTGATGGTCCTGGTATTCTTCTTAAAGGATTCTGCAAAAATACAAACAAACCATGGTCAATAAAATAACATCTATGGCATGGTAACACAGCATACCTAGATTATCAAGCAAGACACCACTTTTGCTTTTCAACTAAATTAGAAACATACATCAACTACAAATTCAAAAAAAACACAATTGTCGACAACGTAAAAAGAACCTTTATAGTGAATTAAATGCAATTATTTATAGAATAAGAACTTTGCCATTTAATACCATGCAAAGATATAACTGGCTTTTCTAAAATCGATGCTGTTATATTAACATTACTTCACATTTTGACGCATCTTACCTTTAGCGATTTGATGAGAAGGTACGACATAAGCAGGACTACAGCTGCTAAGAGCCCTTGTGTCACAATTTCTTCTCGTTCCATTTTCTAATATTAATGAAAAACTTTTGTTGAATTGCTAAGATTCACTCGCTGATAAGGTTTCTTTGCTGGGTGGATCTCTAGCAACGCTTAATTTGATTTGATTCTTAAACACGCTAGTTTATATACGCAAGAGTGCCGTCTCTTGACATCATAACCATTGGTCACAGTTGATTTCATTCAATGACGTTGTTTAATGCTTTTGCCTTGTTGTTGTTTATTTTGTGTTAAAAAGCCACAGGCCCAAGCAAGTCAAAGAAGGCACGGAAGGATGATCATGCCTGATGACGTACAATATAAAGTCCTAAACTATTAGTTAATCACTACAGTCTTGATTTAAATAGACAGATCTGCTCTCATCAAATGGTAACTTCAGAATGCTTTCTGAAATTACATGTATCATCTGATGAGAGCAGATCTACATCTACTTGAAACAAATTTGTCGTAATTAACTAATAGCTAAGCACTCTTTATATTATACATTATGCTACAATTTACTCTGTGCATAGTGAATTGAGTGCTTTTTCTTTATTATTTTTTATATATATAATTTATTTATTTATATTATTTATTTATTTTATATATAATTTATATATATTTTTTCATATTTATATATATATATAATATATATACGTACTCATACATATATATGTGGATGCACAAATTTATATTTTTGAGTAACAAAAAATTAACTTTTAAACAGATATGCTTGTAATATTTAAAGCTGGAGCTGACAAATACAACACTTTTATAGAAAATCAGAGAAACTTGAGTTAGTAAAATACTAAGAAGTTTCTAAAACAAAAATAATCTCAAGGGTAAAATATGGTTTTTCTTAGATTGAATTCGACACTTTTAGTACTAGCAAATTCTTTTACTACATAACATGAACAAATGAATAAATTTATATGTCGTTTTCTTAGTCTTCAAGTTTTCCAAATACTTTGGGTATTCTACATTATTTAGCTTCAGCACCATTGCTTGACTAACCTCTACTGAACTAACTAGATCAGAGGTTTTTTTTTTTCAGTTCTAGCTTGTTGCACTTGAACTGAATAGCGCTGCTTATTGTTATTTACATTATTTCAAAGCACAATCTTCTGTTTCATATTAAACCGCAAGCTTATATTTGGTTGTTTATTATAATCTTTTAAGCAACTTCAAAATTTTTTGTCATTCCTAATTAACTTCTTGTATGTTTTAAAATCAAACACTCAGGCTAGCAAAAGTTGAAAGATTCAAGAAAGCGGCTGATCATTCTGTCTTGTGCTATGACTCGGCCTACAGTACGAAGCAAAAGTGGTTGGTAAATTGGTGGTGAGCTTGTTAGGTTAGTAGGTTTTGTACACAATTTATCAAAGTTCTTTCGCTGCTTAGTTCAGATCATAAAAATACTTTTATAGTAAACAGACCAAACTATTAACAAAATATTTGAAAAGGAAATGCCAGTCACGAACGTTAACAACTTTATCAGTGTATTCTCCAAAAAGTGAGCAAAATATGATGTTGAGGGTTTAATAATTTGTACTGTCTGTAAACATTCAGAGCTGGAACAGGCCAAGGTGGTTACATAGATCGATTCATAATATTTACAATAGCAAAATACAAGTAAAAGCGATATTCATAACAAAGAATGTTTAACTAGAAATACATTGTATAACATTAAAAACACTTAATCAAGCTTGGGATTTTATCTTTTGATTCTGCGGGCAAAGCTTTTGTACAACAAGCTCACTAGTCAAGTTGGATAAATAGCCAATATAGTTGTTTTTCAGCTTTAGGAATCATGAGTCTACAGTTTTCATCTTATCAGGACTGCAATTTTAATCAACAAGAAGAATATGATGCCGGTACGCAGGGTAAGCATGTTCTGCTGAACTGGAAATCTGTCACCTCAAATATTTTTTATTAATTAGATTAGTTCAATCTCCTTTGTCTCTGGCTAGTTCAGATTTTAGCAACCTCATTGGTGCATGTTACAAGCATAAGGAATATTTATACCGAAAGTGTAAAATAAGATTTTACCAAACGGAGAAAGACCCATAACAGTTGAAAAATTTATACAAACTTCATATACTTTAGACTTAACACGTTGAAATAGAATAAAATAAACGATCTCTGTACGTCTGCAGTGTTTTTACTGTTTTGTACCACTAATATTGCGGTTGCTTCTCCCATGTTTGCTGGTATAAATAACGCTTTCTCATAATCTTCTATATCACCTCTATGCTCTACCGAGGGCCACTCATTTCACAAGAGTTGTGTTCCACTTTATATCTAAAAGCATGACTACATGAGCAAATGCTGCTGTATCATGAACGCATGCACTGTGCCAGTATCACCATGATCAGCATATGCTTATGATAGCTTCAACAATGAGGGACACATAAAGAGGATTTTTCCTACAGTTTCACATTGCTCTTTGAATAACTCTATTAGCATTGAGCACCCCACCAGATGTTTGAATAATTGCTAAAAATATTACGGCTGTCAGACAAATTTATTCAAGTGTAAGATTATTAAAATAGGTAGGCCTACTGCAAATGCTCTTGGACATTCATTTTTATTGGTGACAACGAAAAACATCTAGACATCATTGAAAGTTCAAAGTTTTAGTGCGCGAGTGCGGAATAAGGATATACGTCAAGAAATGTATCATTTCTTGCCGCCATACAGTCTAGATTTGGTAGGTTTAATTCCGGCATAGTTATGATGAAACGCGACCTTGTGTAACAATGTATTCAACTAGTCATGCGAGCTTAAAACTATTTCTACCTAACTGTATGTCAATCCTACCCCTTACCAATTGTACATTATTAATCATGACCTTATGCAATGAAATGCATGAATGCCACAGCATGATTAGAGCATGTAAAGAGACGCATTGGTAGCGATGCTTGGTCGAGCGAGCGTTTGACCGTTAGACTAATAATTGTATTCGATGGACATTGACGCAGAATCAAAGTGAAACAATTCATAAATACAAGCAAATGTGACACACTTGGCTGAGAAGAGAATGCATTGGTCAAATTTCCTATGATTATTTCCTCCGATAAAGACAGAGAGTTAGTGAAAGGGAACCAATCAAAACCGAATATTTGATCCATGAAATGTACCAAACAAGGAAGGAGGATTCAAGAATGAACTCATAAACTGTTTAAAATATATTTTACTAGCAAAAAACAAAGTTTAGAGCTCACTATTCCATATTTAAGTAATAAAATCTATATTAATAATGTAATATATTGTTATGACATAATATAATATTAAGAATCTATGTTAACAAAACACTGTTTGTCTTTATGTCTGCGTGTGGGGTGTGACTGTGTTTAGGCAGACTGACAGAGCAGAGCATATGAATGAACCTGATTCACTCCTGCTCTTTGTTTATTAACAAACATCACTTTGCTATTGTCTGTCTGTTTACCTCCGTAAATGCTATGGGTTTTCATATTGTTGGCTATTTTCATACAAACATCCCACACATAAGCTAATGGCCTTTTGTCATGTTGCTAAACGTGTTTGACATCAAAACTCTGTCTAATTCTTGAAAATCAGCTTCTTACACATCAATCAGCAGGCTATGTGGTTGAAAAGATTTTTTTTTTTGAAAAAATTGCGGAAGGAAACGGAATCAATATCGGCAAAAGAAATCGATGAGATCACCGCTGGTAAAGGTACAACACTCAAAGGTAAAGTTAAGTGCTGATAGCAACTGCTGCAATAATGCTGCAATAATGCAACAATAGTGCTGCAATAAACTAAAGATAGAACAAAGAATACTTTGCGCAATAATTTATAATGTCGTAGATAATTCTGACAGTATTTCCTTTTAGATATAAAGACTTAATTATAACTAGAGAACCATGATAAATAAACTTTGCAGAAAATGCTTACTTTATAGTTTATGACTTGGTTTTTTTGCACAACTATAGTATCCGTTTGTTGACTTGACTGTATTTGAAAATAGATTCACAGAAGTTTTCTGCGTGTAAGGAATTTGAAAGTCTGCAAGTAGTGTTGTTTGACTGTTATGAGTTTTTAATTCATCTAATGAGTACTCAGAATAATTGTTTATTTCATGCAACATGTGAGCATTACATGCAACATGTGAGCATTTCATGCAACATGTGAGCATTACATGCAACATGTGAGCATTTCATGCAACATGTGAGCGTTACATGCAACATGTGAGCATTTCATGCAACATGTGAGCATTACATGCAACATGTGAGCATTTCATGCAACATGTGAGCATTACATGCAACATGTGAGCATTACATGCAACATGTGAGCATTTCATGCAACATGTGAGCATTACATGCAACATGTGAGCATTTCATGCAACATGTGAGCATTTCATGCAACATGTGAGCATTACATGCAACATGTGAGCATTTCATGCAACATGTGAGCATTACATGCAACATGTGAGCATTTCATGCAACATGTGAGCATTTCATGCAACATGTGAGCATTACAGGCAACCGAGGGTTTGTACAAGTACATATGATTACATAAAATTTTGGTAAGTAGCCACAAAAAGTGTAATATAGTTCTCAAAGCATAAAAAAAACAAATATTTCTTACTATATCAGTTTTTACACACAGAATAAAACTAATGAACAATATAATTCAAATATTACCACAAGAAATGAATCACTCAAGACTAGAGTTTATTTTCTATAAATCCCATTAAAGATGAGAAGCATAGCACATAACACGGGTAGTGTTTTCACATTCCTTTTAAATGTTGACTTTACTCTACTGGCCAAAAAACATGATGCAATGTTAATCATAAGCTACCTATGATATAACTTTACAAACACTTGAACTCCCAATTTTGTTGCAAAATTGATCTATTGATTGAGGACACTAAGTGTGAGAGCAGAAGCTAAGCTCGATGTCATCCTCACAAGCGTGGTGCTCGCCAAAAAGAAAAAAAAACTTTTGGTTTTTATATTGATTTGTGGTGTTTCATTTTGAGCCACTCATTTGTTTGTTTGTTTGTTTATTTTCATCTATAATATAACTACAAAAAATAATATAGAGAGTGTTTCTTAGAGTATACAAGAACAAGAAATATGGAAAAAAAGAAATGTCACTCCAGGGAAGGTGATGATGAGGTCCCTGTGGTCAATAGTAAGACTAATCAAGGCACGTAACCTTAAAGTAGAGTCAGCAGAAGTCTGTCTAGTTAATTTAGTCTAGTCTGGTTGTCTGAGGTAGCGCTTCAGTTCATTTTTCAAAGAATTAGCATTTACAATTTTACGCAGTGTAACCGATAGTAGATTCCATAGCAATGAGTCCTGATAATCCAAACAAATTGACCAGCTTTTGAATTAAACAATAGTATTTTTAAGTTTATGTGTGTTTGACCAGTAGTTAAATGTTGTTATTGTCCTGTTTTGGTTTGTTTCATAAAATGTGTTGTGTGAAATTTGATCAGTATATTCAACTGCTGATTTACTGATACGAGCTCTTTAGTAGTTACTATTATAACCTTTGAATACCTAATAAAGTGGCACTTTGAAACCTCAATACATGTAAATAGATTGTGGCCTCGTGATCAGCTGCTGAAACTATTCATAAAAGCCCTAGAGCCTTCCTTACTTTTTATGATTGAGTGTTTGTCCAGCATTATTACTGTGGTTTTTAATGACAACACTGAATAGCAAACAAACATATTACAACCGGTTCATAAGCAAATCATCGTCACTATACGGATGTAACCAACACTTGGCTATCTAATTTTAGTATTTTGGCAGCACCAGAAAAATAAAAAGTGAAGTATGGTAGGTGATAAAGTTAAGCAAATTGATTGAGAATATTAAAATATCTTAACTAGATTAAACGATTTGCCATTAAAGATGACTTTTAGTAAACTTTATCAGAAATTATTGGTATTTTCCTATCATTTGCAATTGTTTTTGATTTATAAGATGCTCTGATGACAAAGATGTTTCAAGATTAAAATTGATAAATTTTTATCGCGAGTAAAACGCTCAAATCAAATGCAAGTGCGGTTTTGTTGCCTCTAGTTGCAAAGAACTCATCTGAATAGAAAAGTGTAACGCTGCAACTTGAATGCCATATATAGCCGATATCAACTATAGTAACGATAACAACTAGTGACATCATTTTGCACGTATTTTTCGTCTGAGCACTTTAATCATGATCAAGTTTTGTCTATTTTAATCTTGAAACACCCTGACAGTCAGATCACCTCAAACATTAAAAACAATCTTAAATGATAAAAAACTACTAATACTTTCAATTAAAATTTACTGAAATTTTGTGTAAGCTATGTTTTAACTCTGTTCACTTAATTGAGGCCACTGCATTTACTAAAAATATAAATAAAACTTTTGATATAGTAGCTTATAAATACATGCTTTAGCTTCTATTAGTCACAAAAAATATTAAATTTGGTAAACAAGATATTAAAAGAAAGGTTGTTGTCCACATAAGTGTCTTATTCTTAACTTCTTTCGGCTAAAATTTAAGCACCTTCCTGTTTATAAATTCTCGCCATTTATTAAAATAATATAAATTATCTTGCTACACGTGTGTGAAGTTGCTTCTAAAGTGTCTTATCTACTGTTTTTCTCTACACGCTATTTGACTAAACAAGTTAAAGATTGTTTAAACGGCTTGCAATGAAAAAGTCGTATGAATTTTCAGTTCAACTAAAAGGTAGACTCATTTTCATGGCATAACAATATTTCCAATGAGTAAAAGTTTTGCAGAAAAGTTAAAATAATAATATTCCATTCAAACATCAATATTCATAGATATTCTATATTGATGAATTGTTGCTGATCAAGGCTTGTTTGAAAGTTAAACAGCCTTTTGGTATTCATATCTTAGTGGTTGTGCAAACGCAAAATGAATGATTTGTAGCAGCCATTTTTGGTGAGCAAATGCAAAATATTTGAATTCTTCTATTTTTTATTTTCCTACTCCGTTAGTTTGAACAAATTCTTTTTAGATTAGACTTAAAATATTCCAGTTTGCTATTTCAGTTTTTCATAGATTAACTAGTACGCTAGATTAACTATGGCGCTATTATTACTAGTTTCTTGCCTATTTTAAAACAAAAGTTGTTAATGGGTAGAAATGCTTAAATGAAAATGTTTAATGTTCAGAAAACGGTTCCCTAGCTAATTTTATGGGCTTTTAAAACCACCAGTTCTTAGCATAAGAGGCTTGCGACACTGCTGAGTACGCAATTTCTTTTAATTGGCGTGTCTGTCCGAGAGAGCAACTCGGATTGACAAATTACAAAACCTTGAAAAAGGTTAAAACAGATTAAACTAGTTAAACAGATTTAAGTGTAAATAGTATCAGTTTCTTAATAAAACAAATCAAGGCAAATTATATCAGTAGAATTCTAATGCATAGCTTGTTTGACTGATTTTATGGAGAAACTGTTATTTTGACCCTGTACATGATGAATTCTACTAATCTTCTTCTTGTCATGAGTTTTTAGGTACCAGAATGCTTGAATGAAGCGTAGCCAAAAAATAAAAGAATTAATTATTTAATGACTTTCGATAATTTAAGGTTTCACATCTTCGTTTGTTGTTAATTGTCAGCAAAGTTATTGATGCATCTGAATATCAGAACAATTCTAATGACTCAAAAAGATACATTTGTTAAATAAAAATGATATTTTACTATCAGTGCTGTAATCTTGAACTGCTGCCTGTTAAGGAGTAAAAGTGCTCTTGCTGCTACTAGCTGCAAGAGTATTTAGGAATAGCAAGTGCCTTATAATAACACAAAGTAGCTGGAAAGTGTGAATATGCCTTAAAACTATGAATTTGACTATTTAATACTTACTATAAGATAACCTCAAACAATATAGATTTTTTAGGCAAGCTCAAAATTATGGAATCTGTAAACTCAACCTAGGTGTATCAGCGATTGAAAGTTTCATCTAATGCAGCATCTGGATTAGCGATGTGGCTCAAGCCACTAATATGATTAATTACATAACATGGTGCGCTAGAGATCTCATCATGTACAGTTATCTCTACTAACACTGTGGTGCTAGTCATTAACATAAATTGATGGACAGCAACGCCAGCCCATTTCATTCACTGAATGGCGCCAACAAGGCATGTCACAAAGCATTGTAACAACTATTTAAAGCATGGTGGCTGCTGAGAGAGGAATGTGACATGACAACGCATGACATGACACTCGCTATGATCCATCCATAAGCTAAAATACACAGAGCCTCTGATGGTCACTCGCGTCACAGACAAACTATTATTGTTGCTATCCGGACGGACGCTTGAACACACCAGTTTGTACCCAGAGCAGCGAGTCAATAGCCCTAAAACTGTCACATATCATTAGCCACCAGTTTATTGCTCACGGGCATTGAACCTGGTGGGGGACGAAGGGGGGTTTGAACCTGAGGGGTTTGGAACCTCACGGGCATTGAACCTGGTGGGTTTCTTTTATTTTGAATCAGATAGGCCGCAGCATGTCTGTAGGGTTTTAATAGAAATTGCTACAGCGCTTTCATGACAACAATCAATAAATGCATTCAATGAGTGCAACTGTCCTTAATGCATGCTAAGATTCATTCTTGAGTTTTGAGTGATGGACATTAAGGAAGCTGGTTCTTAAAAACCAGGTCAAGTTTTGAAACGAAATATTTTGACTTCTTGGAAAAAGGCCCGGACGAAAATGCGTGTGAAGTTCGGACGACATCGACCAAAAATGTGTAAACGACGAAATGACAAAATTGGAAAATATAAAACTGTGTTATTCAGTGTAAATGCTACGTGGCAGCGTTTACACAGACTAAAAGACAGACAATGACAAATTGGAATTTGTGAATAGAGATAGCCGCAAATCTTTTTATTTATTTATTTAACAAAAAGATTAAATTTGGTCAAAGGTTTAAATTTGCTGAATCTCATCACTTCCTGTTTCAGCGGCAATGCTATAAAATGTTGGCTGTTGTTTTACTAAGCAGTCTTTCGAATTCTATTTTTCTGCTTGCAGAGACTTTACTCTTTCATATGTTGGTCATATAGACTTGACTCTTTGATATGTTTGTCACATAGACTTAACTCTTTGATATTTTGGTCACATAGACTTAACTCTTTGATATGTTGGTCACATAGACTTGACTCATTCATATGTCGGTCACACAAACTTGACTCTTTGATATGTTGTTCCCACAAACTTGACTCTTTGATATGTTGGTCACATAGACTTGACTCTTTGATATGCTGGTCACATAGACTTTACTCTTTGCTATGTTGGTCACATATACTTGATTCTTTGATATGTTGGTCACATAGACTTGGCTCTTTGATATGTTGGTCACATAGACTTGACTCTTTAATATGTTGGTCACATAGACTTGACTCTTTGATATGTTGGTCACATAGACTTAACTCTTTGATATGCTGGTCACATAGACTTGACTATTTGATATGTTGGCCACATAGACTTGACTCTTTGATATTTTGGTCACATAGACTTGCCTCTTTGATATGTTGGTCACATAGACTTGACTCTTTGATACGTTGGTCACATAGACTTGACTCTTTCACATGTTGGTCACACAGACTTGACTCTTTGATATGTTTGTCACATAGACTTAACTCTTTGATATTTTGGTCACATAGACTTAACTCTTTGATATGTTGGTCACAAAGACTTGACTCTTTGATATGTCGGTCACACAAACTTGACTCTTTGATATGTTGTTCACACAGACTTTACTCTTTAATATGTTGGTCACATAGACTTGACTCTTTAAATGTTGGTCACATAGACTTGACTCTTTGATATGTTGGTCACATAGACTTGTCTCTTTCATATGATGGTTGAACAGACATTA
Source organism: Watersipora subatra (assembly GCF_963576615.1). Classification (NCBI taxonomy): domain Eukaryota; kingdom Metazoa; phylum Bryozoa; class Gymnolaemata; order Cheilostomatida; family Watersiporidae; genus Watersipora; species Watersipora subatra. Next base: position 18,174,558 of record NC_088714.1, on the reverse strand, counting down.
CTCTTTGGCATTACTCTTTTAAAAATTGCTAGATTTCTTCCATAACAAGAATCCATGAACACATTCATTGAGAAGAGCTGTTCATCAATGAATGTTACAGCTCATTCTCAAGGTTCTAATCCGACCGGTATTCTGATGAGGCTGGCTCTTAAAATCCTGATGAAGTGCTAAAATTGTAAAGTATTCTAGAGAATTGCCGAGAGTGTGAAGTTTAAATCAAGTTGTTCAAAAGTCTGGAAGTGCATAGAGTTAATGCAGACTAACAGAGATACATACACAATGACAAAGTGGAATTTTCTAGTATAAATAGTAAGCAATCTTTTAAATCTTGGGGCAGCATTTTAGAGATTGCCTAAAGTTGTGGAGTGAAAATACATTTATATTTGAGGTATTTTCAGTGTAACCGTTTTTTGCCTGTGAAATATAAGACAAACTGCAATGCAATGTTATTTGTGTATTAAGATTGCTGCGGGTAAATTCTGATTGATGTATTTGATGGCGTTCAACGCAATACTTAAATAAATCTTACCAAATCCTCAAGTTACTTCAACTAATTATAATTTATCAAAGAAACTTGTAGCCATGGTTCTGAATGTGTGAGCGACTTTATGAATAAAAGATCTCTCGTTGAGCCACTGATTAAAAAGATTATTAATAAACTAATGGGCTTTCAAATGTAAATGAGCTAAGAAAGTAACGCAGAACTATTCTATTTAAAAATGCTAAGCATCATGTGATGGTAAACTGGAGCTGGTTTTCTATAATGAATACATAACATCAATATACCTATTTTGGCTCCTAAAATCTTTTTCAGCTATTTACGATTACAAACACCGATGGAATGTAGCCATCAACAGAACTTCCTTATGGAATAACAAGCAGGAACACCATCAGTTTACTTTTCTCAGATAAGTTGGCGCACTACAGCTCAGCCTTCTTGGAGGAGAGCCAAATGGTAGTTTTTTTCCTGGAGCATTCCAGAAAATGCTTTTCCCAAAAGGCATATTTAGTGGCTTACAATAATATTGCTTCACTCTGAGTAGGCTATGGAACTATAGTAAGCGCACATCAGTTAGTGTTTTTAGCTCCACTCAAACCATGAAAGTGTTGTAGTTATGTAAAATCATAAAAAACTGATCTCTAAGATCTCGGCCTTTTAAACTATATTTAGCTTACTCTAACAATTATTTTTTTACAATATGATATTCTCTGCATCTAGAATGGTTAAATTTAATCAATTTACATTTCTTTAGCTGTTTATGTAAATATTAAACTAAAATTTGTGTTTAAAATTGCCCATAAACAAGCCTACACTATTTATCATTGAAGTCGCATTTATGACTGTACTAGCTTTCCGTAACCTAAATGTTTGAGTCTTTGTAAATGTCATAAGTTGTCACAATACAAGTGAATTGATCTCTTCGTTCTTCCCATAATTAAGGAAATGATGAGTTTCCATGGCTAACAACATTTTTGTTCTTAATGAAATACAATTTAATTTTGTGATTTGAAGATGTGATTTAAACCTGCAATAGATGTTAGGAGCAACAGAGTGTATACTATCAATATTTTATACCAAACTCTCTATTAAGGAAACACTTGTAGCAAGCCCAGCTTTGGCTAAGATTTATTTGATTTTCAACCAGATATCTCACAGTCCGCGTGTATACTTTCAATGCAAGTTGTTACAGTTCTTTCACCAGAACAAACCATGAAAGAGTTTATTGAGGTCAAGGTACTTAATGTGCATTAATGCTCATTCATAAGTTTCTAACCAGGTAGACTGCAACATATTTATATTAACAACGAAAGTTCTAAGACTGCCAATTGAACTCCACATTGCTAGGAGTAGGCTAACCTTTTATCATTAAATAAACTGAAGGTAACCCATGGATCTTGGCAGTCTGTTCTTATAACTCTTCTCTCCCGCAAAAATTTTTAATGTCACGAAACACCACTCCTATTATAGTAAAAGTTATTTTGCAAATCTATAAGCTGCCGATTACTTATACTAATGGAACTCTGATCATTTTGTAAGCGTGTAATACAGATGGTACTTATATTGCTTCATATAAGATTGTTTCTACGAGACTCAAACTCATAACGTTCAGTTCATGACACCTAATTACCTGCTATAATAAACTGCTTTATGACTTACCGCTCATCTAGCAGTGAGTCCAGTGATGCTCAAGATTTTTTTTATTTCTAATCAGCTGACCGACAAATAGATTTTTTGAGGCTGTTTTTCAGGAAGTGCGTAGAGCTTTAAGACTAAAATGTGTTTGGCTACTAGGTAGAAGACACGGAGTGTATGCATTTGAAGTTTGAATGAAATAAGCCAAGAATGTGGAAATGAATAGCGTTTATTTGGACTAACAGAAACAGATCCACGCTTAATAACGGAGTGGGATTTATCAGTATAGATTAACCCTCATATGGTAGAAATCTGTCACGTAGACACTAAAAAAAGCAAGCACAAAAATGAAATTGTTAGATCTTAAGGCAGTAGGTGCTCTAATGTAGACTGTTATGTAATACTACACAATATTTTCCTTCAAGAGGTTTTTGGAAAATTTTTAGACCAATTAGAGAAGCTTCTGTAGTAAAAACTTTGCTTCAAAATTTATATTTTTGGGAAAAAGTTCATTCTCACAAATTTAACCAAAATACACATTTTTGTTGAAAATTGCTTTTTATAATATGTGCTCAGAACAAGCTCTGAAACAATTTACTCAAAGTTGAAATTGAGCAGCTATGTTTGTTGTGAATAAGACAAAGTTATTACGTGTGATAGCTCTGATTCCTATAACCTTTCTTGAATGAATCACCTTGAACATCATCAGTACGGTATTGTGCTAAGCAGTAGAATAGCATTACGGAGCTTTCAAGTTGTTACGCCACCACATGATGTAATCATCTAATTGTTTATCTGTTACCTCAGCTTGTTTTGATAGAAATGATTGCAAATCTTTTTTGTCATAATCATCCACTATGGGACCGGAATAGGTATATATCATCTTGAGGTTCAAATGCTTCACTAGTCAATATGAAGTATAACGAGTAATATTCTTAACAAACAAAAAGTTTAGTAACAAGGTAGAATGTTGAAGACGAAAATAAGTTTTTATTCCTCACGATGTTTAGCTTGCTGATGAACGAAAACGGATACCAATTTCAAGGTAAGAAAATCTAATTTACCATTTTTAACAGTGATGTGACAACCTTTGGAACTGAATACAGTAACAGATCTTTTATACTTTCATTTAGGACACAATCAATTGAAATTTCAAACCTTTAAGAGCCTAAAAATTGTCAAGTTGGTGTAGACTCTGAGGGCTTGAAGAGTAACAAGCTCAGACAATGTATTGGGTATAAACTTCAGAAAAAATTAGCAAACAACGCGTTTCACACTGTTAGTTGATATGTGGTTGCTGTCTACCTGTATAGCAATGCTATTCGTGTGGTGCTTTTTTCTTAAAGCCTCATTATATAGAATTCGTATTCTAATCCAACATTTACTACAGCATAAATTGAGCTGATTTTTGATTGAAGCGCAGCCAAATTAATAGAAATTATCTCTTCACAAGTATATATGAAATGTGAGAGCGTGTTAGTAAAGGAGGCTCACCAAAAGGTTGACATTTATTTTCACACAAAAGTATGACTTGCACAAATAAACGTATACGTGACATGAGCTAAACACAAAATACAACAAGTAAACAGAATAATGTAACATATACTAATATAAAACTAATTTTGTTCCAGATGAACAGAAAGAAGCAAAATTAAACATGTTCAGACTTTTGCATAAACAGAATGATACTTGACAGCAAGAGATGTAGTTGTGCATTTTACAGTCAGCGTGCAATGCTAAACTATAAAATGTTGTTATAACATGTTTTAACACAAGTATAAACACTATGTATATAAAACCATCATAAAAATAAATAATCTATATTAATATTTCCTAGTTTTTGATTGCGTGGTCTCTGACGTGTGGTGTGTGGCGTATGATGAGTGATGTGTGATGTGGGGCGTGTGATACGTATGTGTGAGTGTTGCATGTTGCCTGTGAAGTGTGGTGTGTCATGCAAGTGTTTGTTTGTTAGTCAACATAAACGTTTGGTTTTAAAACTTCATCTGGCTTAAAGAACCAATCTATTAAACCAGCCTTTTAAAAACTCACCTGCATACTATGTAAATAAAAACTAAAGGTTTACTTGCTACAAAACTCACATTACAGTTATTTGGTATCAAAAGGCTCACCATGTTTTACTCTGCTGTGTTATAGGTGCAAGACATGTGGAATGGCGATTACAAGCTCTTAAAAGCTAAAAAAAACAAACAGTTAATCGCAATCATCACAAAAAGGCCGTAGATTGGAATCCTTTTCCAAAATGGTTCAAATGGGATGTAGTTGAACATGATGGCTTCTGTATATACTTCCACGCAACCTCATTCATTAAAATATTTTCACAAATATACTTCACACATTCAAAAAAACCACATCTATTATCCTAATGCATCTATTTCATCATCATTGTAATGCTGTCACTTTGAGCACTGATATCTCCAAACCTACCGTAAAAATCCGTTAATTTTTTAGCCTTAGCTCGAAAGAGTGCATATCATCTTCTTATAAACATGACGATCCTGTTGGTCACCTAAGATAGTCAAAAAAATGCTGCAGAAATTGTTCACGCCATTTGGCAGGAAGTATGGGTCACATGATCAGATTACGACTAAACGATTAGACTAGGCTGAAACGAACCAGTAAAGTAGTGAGCATCTATATTTGATATGAGCTCTCTGGTTGAACCCGAACTGTTTGTCATAAACTAATGCTACGAGACGTGTTATATTGAGCCTTTTATTGGCCTTTAATTAAACCCTTGTGGTTTATTAAAGGCCAATAAAAGCTGCAGCTGGTTAAGATGCTAGGCTCACGGTAGAGGGTAGAGAAGGTAGTGAAAGAAGAGTCGTCAAAGTGCTAAACATCTGTTTAAAGTAAAAACCAAGGAATAGCCAAGTCTGTAAATGAAAGTAAATACATTGTATAAATAAAGTGAGAAGGTTGCTATTCACAACCACTAGCTGATATACAGATGAAATTGAACCAAAGTTGCTTTTATTTATTAGAAACAGTACACAAAACCATTTCATAGCATAAAAAGTTTACTAGCAAAGTAGTTCTGTAATCAATAGTTGTAGATCATTACATTTGGTTTGGTGGTAAGAATACAGTACAGTAATTTTTAAATGCTAAGATGGTCACTCCAGTATACAATGCTTGTCAGCAGAATGTCAACTTCCCAGCATCTTAACTGTTTCATCAAAATTAGTAACTTGTCAAATCAATAAAAACAGCACTAACTGCCTTCAAGCACAACGCTAACACGAGCAAGTCAAAATGAATTTTCTGAAAGTAGCAATAGGAAACACTACTTACATTGGATAATCTACTGAATGTGAAAGATTTATCACAGTTGAAATCTGTAAAGCAGCATATTTGCAACCGAGTTTACTTTGTTTTAGAGACAATGTAAACCTTTTAGACTGGCCTTAGTTACATGATGTAGGACAATACTTTATGACCTATCGATGCAGGCAATAAAATGCATAGTAAATAATTTTTACTTCTAAAAATGTTTAGACCAATCGACAATTTTAAGAACTCATCTCAGCCTTTGCTGAATCATTATGACGGTAACATAAGACAATCTGACATGGTTTCCTTAAAAAATTTAAACAGCTTCATATTGAAATCTTCTGTAATCCTGCGTTAGATGTGTGGTTATGTCTAGATTAGCTTCAGCATGTCTGGCAGATATAGCATCAACATTAGCTTGTTAGCTCTGTAGGCGTTAGCGTGACTTGCATTCTAGGCTGATTATCTGTATTTTATTACTTCAACAGTGTGTGCTTACAAAAATGTTCAAATCCATCGATGCAGTTGTGCGGCATGGCATATGTTGTGTTTTGCTTCTCATAGTTTTTTAAATGTTTTCGGTCTCCGAGTTGTTTTTTTTTTTATTTTTGAACCGGTTTCTTTATTTTTACTAAATTTGCACGCAAATAAAAGCATTTAGTCTTCAAAAATGTTTTGTGATGATAAGGCATTACAAACTAAATACAATAGCAGCTTTGTTAGAGCAAGGTTGAAAGCTGTTCTACATACCAAAACACAGATATAATAGTTAACTTTTATGATAACGAAACGGAATATTAGTTCACTTTCAATTTTTTAATATTACGTCTTTTTGTACAGTTAGGTATTGTGGCACAAGAAATACCGAGTCTGGGTAGTTTGTATAATAAACTATTAATTTTTCTTTTAAAGAAGCAAGATACAACTATACCTGTTTTGTAAACATATTTTCTATTTCCATCATTGGCTCATTTAACAGTAGCTACCAATGATGACAGCTGTCTAACAGAAACTTTTTCAACCAAAAGCCATACATCTCTTTGAGCATGTTGTTATGCTACTTCTTTAATAAACAACTTCTTCAGTTCAGACCCATAAGGCGCAGTTATTTTAAAGCCCCTTATTGCTCATAAACCATTCAACTCTAGCTCCATTGTAAAGGGAATCTTAGAGAAATAAAGAAGATAGAGAAATCAAAAACCAACCCTGACATTATATTATGCATAGCAACAATAGAAAATGTTTAACTGCTATTTTATGCATAGTTTATACTAAAAGCTGCTGGAGTTCAGTTTCAATGGAGAGCTAAAGAGACTTTAAAGAGACTGTTGTGAACATTGGCTTAAAATATGCTAAATTTTCATGTAATGAAAGCACGAATGATTTGCATAGCCAGGCTATGGTGCACTGCCCGCTCAATATAAACCTTGATAATACCAGACAGCATTACTATTGTCAATTTACTATTGTATTTGACAGATTGACTAAAATTTGACAATTAAAACTACGTGAGATATATTTGTGAGTATTTTTTAATTTGGTCGCACTTTCTTTTTTCAGCCTTTTTTAGTTTGGGTTCACCACAGCAAACGGTATATCCTAGTGCAAAATATACTGTGTCCCTTTGCTCACAGCAAACGGTATATCCTAGTGCAAAATATACTGTGTCCCTTTGCTCACAGCAAACGGTATATCCTAGTGCAAAATATACTGTGTCCCTTTGCTCACAGCAAACGGTATATCCTAGTGCAAAATATACTGTGTCCCTTTGCTCACAGCAAACGGTATATCCTAGTGCAAAATATACTGTGACCCTTTGCTCATGAGATTTGGTACAGAAGCAGTTGTGGCTGGAAGCTATTCCTAACACCACAAATGGTTGCTCTGGGATTTGAACCACTGACCTTATGATTATATGCCAGAGTACTAACCATTAAACCACAGCTTGGGGGCCACTTTAACTTTTTAAATATTTTATAGTCTAAATTAGCAGTACTTTGTTTGAATGCAGCAAATTTGATAAAAGGGGTCAAATGCATCAGCATATCTATTTAAAAAATTCACTAAATTTCCTGTCTTTAGAAGATTTTAGTTCCAGAGTTTTAAAATTATGTAGCTACTACCATTAACTTCGGCAAACTCCTCTTGATTTTTCAAGAGGGGATCTTTGTAGAATATAATAAGCACATCTCAGTTGAACCGTTTGAGTATTACTTCTAAAGTTTTTCTTGTTCTTCTATTGCTCTTAATGAGGACCTCGTTGATGGTTGAGCTTGTATTTAAATCTATATTAGTAAAACTCATTTTGTCACTGTGTCTGTTTGTTAGTCTGCATAAATTCTATATGCTTCCAAAATGTCTTGACCGATTTCATCCAGATTTCAAACACATTTGATCAGTATGGTTGCTAAAATTATTGGGATTCAAACTCTGTCTGATTTCTGAAAACCAGAGTATAAAAGACCCACCTGCTAGTTACTGCTAATCATCCATTAAAATCCATAAAAGTTGCGCTTATTTCAAACATCATTTATTACGTTAAATGTGCTAAAGTATCAAAGCACATCTAGAATTTGGAAAAGATGTAAAACAGTGATTTATAATTTTAATTACGATGGACTACACAGTACTCGATTTATTAAGAATAACTCTTACGATTGATTGTCACCTGTGATGCAATACTGCTGCAGTCAGAATGATCACACAAAATATTTTTAGCCTTTACAAACTGTTCAACCTTGACAAAGCCTCATTTATGACATCAATGGAAAAGCTCGTATATCACTAATTCATTGGTTCAGCCTAACTTTTAATAATTCGTTTACAATGTGAGATCAGTCCGCTCTGTTTCTGCTATCAACTGCAATACTTGAATGTAAAGTAAATCTTTTTGATGATAGAGTGATTCCTGATTCATTGAAGTTTTGTTGCAGTTTTTGGCTACCTGAAGGTTAAAGTAGAAAGGGTAATATAAAGATCAAACTAAGCTAAAACTGTCAAAATATTTCTAAAAGAATGACTCACCATGCTTATGGTGATTAAAGGAAATTGTAATAAATGGGTTTAATTTGCTTAGCAAAATTTCATTTATACTGAACTTTCAGTTTTAAATGATTTCATCAGCTTTATAGCTTGAAGGCTGTTTAAGTCATAAAACACTGAAATTATGGGTACAATGCCAATGAATTTAGTCAATGTGTGGTGGACGCCGGGCCGTGACTTTGTAATTCTCATGAATGTTTTTATATGTATATATCTTGCATGCTGTGTTGTTCTTTTTATTATACCGTTATTAATTTGTGCGTATACCATAGCGCAAATATGTCTTCGTTTATCGCTGTATTATAACCTTGACAACTCATTAGCGATTCTGTTTATTACTAATGTTATACGGCTTTTCACTCGGTTCCGTTAGCCGGAACGGGTGAATTTATTGTAATTATGTAATCCTCTATAAAGGAGTGCGCTCACTCAGTTGGGCAGAGCATATAGCCATACGCTCCTCGGCTAGTGGAATTTCTTTCTATAATAAAAAGTGAATGAAACCACACGCATTCTCTTTTCTTTATGAACTAGTCTAGATCGTGCTAAGTAAAGGCCGGCAAATTCCTTTACAAATGGTCAGTTTTATATTTTAAGCTCTTCAAGGAAATCTAAAAAATAAAATTTACATCTGTTGTTAGCTATCAAATTTTTTATTTTTTATTTGGCAATTACAAAAAAATTAAAGAAACAAGCTGTTTAAGGAAATTTAAAAAAAACTTGAATTTATTATATTGAATCTAAAATATGCTTAAATCACAAAGTTATGTGTATCTGACACAATAAAAAATGTTAAAATCTCTGACAAAGGTTGAGATGAGAAAGATTGAAATCATTTATTATTGATGAGCAAACAGTTTCAAGAAATTGATTGCTGCTGCAAAGATAAAACTGATTTAACATTAGTATGGTTATTCTACTGTATTGCGGATAGTTCATATCTGAGAGAGTTTTCAATTAAACCAAAGTTTATTAGATAAGCACTTTAAAGTTCTTCTTTGGAATTTATTGTTAAAATAATTGGTTTGGTATCTACACCTTACAACTAAGGAGTCTGCTAGTAAAATTTTAAAGATATCATAGCTAATTTAAATTACCCCTCTGTTCCCTGATCTTTAATCTCATTTTCGCTAGTTCATAAAATGAACATGTTCTTCCGCTGCATCTCAGCGCTATATTTAGTGTATAAACTCCATTGCTTAGTTTCTTGCCTAGACTTTTACTTTTTCCTTTTGATAACTCCGACAAAAGCTCCGCTATAAAAAGGTTGTTATTCAAACAAATCCACTCCAGTTTGGTGAAACCTCAATGATAACAAAAACTATTAGTCTTCAAATTTCGTCAGAATATCTCAGTCATAGAGGCTCCAGCCTTATTAATAGAACAGTTCTTCTTATTGCAAGCTCTTTTAAGAATCCTTTACAAAAATGCTTGTGCCAAAATATCAAGGAGCAGATAAAGCTTGAAATACTAGTTTCTTGAGTAGTTTTAAGAGCAAGCTTTGGAAGCCCTCAACTCACTAAAAATAACACAGAAGCACTTACTGCACGATCAGTCACTATTTCACCAAATGGATTGACCAAGCGATGAATTTTTAGTAACACAACGCATAATGATAAACGTAACACTACTCAATGGCTATAATACCAATCCTGTCTTGGGTGGCACGAAAGGGTTGGTTCTTCAAATAACAGATGATTTGCTAACATTCCTTCTAGGAGGCCATCATTCTTAATGAATTTTAGCTTACCTTTGGTTCTCTACTGATGCTGCTGTATCTGAAGTCTGTGCATAATTTCCTGTTATAAGTGCTTTTGGGAATTAGCATTTACCCACACATACACACAGTAAGAGAAACAAACACTTACAATTTCTCCATTCTAGACATTTTCAGCATCAATAGATGCTGGGTTCACTTCATGTGAATTTGGAGCATTTGCATGTATATTAACAGGTCGGATGCACTCATTTACTAGTAATGTTTGGCTTTAAATTGTTTTTAGTCAGTGAAAAGTTTTTAGACAACAAAGTATTTAAAGAGTTTAAACTGCTAAAAGTCAGAAACTATTTACAAATGTGTTTCAAGTGGTTTTGATTGGTGAACTTTAACTCATCAAATACAATGTTACTTTGACAACAGCAATGTTGTCTGACACTATCTATAGGCTCATATTGCAGAATAGCCAGACTATACTAAACATTCATGATTGCATTGCATAGAAATCTTACATCTTTTATGCCAATTTTGCCAGACGAGTTTCTTTAGAGTGCCTTTAGTTTTCCATTGAGATTGACCTCCCGCAGCTTTTACTATGAACCGTACACAAAATTCATTTAATCTTGTTCAACTGCAGTTTTTTATAATATAGAATTATTACCCTGGATCAGTTTTACTGCTATTCTGCTGGCTGATCAAAGCACAATTCTGTCAAATTTGTAAACGTTGAAGGGCTGTTCGAAACCAAAATTAGTATTGCGCTGCACTAATGCACAAATTTACTAATGCACTAATACACTAATGCACTAATGCCACAAACTTGGATACTAGCTAATAGCATTTTTAGAAAGGTGGAGCAGAACATTAAAAACGTGGCACAGAATAACTCAAGACTGAATGCTAAGGTTTAAATAGTCAAAAAATTGGATAATGTTTACAAACAGCCCAAAAGATTAGTAAGTATTATTGGAGTTGCTCTATCTATGTTCATCAAAGTCACCCTTTATAAAGAAGATAACTATTAAACTTGATAAAAGGTCTTGTATGTAGATTCATTGCATTGCATTCATCGTAGGACTCTGCGTGATACACACACAGACACATACACACATACACGCAAACACACATACACATACGCACACTAGTGCACATGCGCCCCTACACGCACATGTACTTGCACTCATTAAGTGAGTTGATTAATATAGAATGTATATTACTCAATTATAATATTATTATATGATTAATTAGAGCAGATTTATTTGTTTGAAAAAGTTTTGTAGTTATTGACTTACAGCTAAGTGTTCTTTATAGTTTATATGAAAGTATGGATGTATGTATATGTATATATAGACATATATTTATACGTTTATGTGTATATACATATACGTAAATATATATATATCTGAAAAAAATATTAAGAAGAAAGTAAACTTTTAGTAATCGCGCCATAAATCTGTACTAAAATCTACAAACTCCTACATATATATACATATATATATAGGTATATATATATAAATATATATATATATATATATATCTACTCATGCTACAGACCGTACTGTTTCGGCTATTGAAGCCTCATCAGTGCAGCTCATGATATATGCAGCTCTATATATACATATATACACACACACATATATATATATGTATACATATATATATATGTATACATATATATATATATGTATACATTGACTTTAAGAAAGTCAATGTGCTGGCACCAGATTGCGCGAATCACAAAAGTAATGAGCTTTGCACAAAGGCTAATAGTGCCGCACCTCCTACAGAGTGCTCAACCAAACCGAAGTGAGGGAGCATATACTCATGCTACAGACAGTACTGTTTCGGCTATTGAAGCCTCTTCAGTGCAGCTCAGAGCTTAGGCAAGGGACACAAATCCCATTACCAATGAGAGTTGACTTCCTGCCATGAAACAACTAATTTGCCTCACAAACTTGAAGAAAGTCAATGTACTGACACCAGAACGCTCAAATCACAAAAGTGATAAGCTATGCACGAAGGCTAATAGTACCGCACCTCTCACAGAGTGCTCAACCGAACAGAAGTATGGTAGTATATACTCATGCTACAGACAGTACTGTTTTGGATGTTGAAGCCTCATCTCTGCAGCTCAGAGCAATGATAAGGCTTCAATAGCCTCATCACATAAATGTAAATATATATATATATATATATATATATATATATATATATATATATATATATATATATATATATATATATATATATATATATATATATATATATATATATATATATATATATATATATATTTATATGTATATTTTACAGACAGTATTGTTACATGCTACAGATATCTCAGAGCTGGCAAGAGAACAAACTCCCAATGCCAATGAGAGCTGACTTACTGCCATGAAACATCCAAATTCCCTTACAGACTTTAAAAAAGTCAATGAGCGAACAAAAGAGTGCTCAAGTATCAAAAGAGGTAAGTTTTCACTAAGTTTAAGAATGTCACATCTCTCTGATGCTCTGATAAATGAAACCCACATAATTAACATCATAATGCACTATGAAAAGGTAAAAATTATCGTATTTATTTTAGAAGTCACATTTTTGCTACCAAATTATCGCCCAAAAATTCAGGTATGACTTACACATGACTAATATTTTTTGAGATATCTTTTTACAAATGCACAAATGAGCTATTGCATGAGACCCAGATATGTAAACATTACATAAAAAACATTAAAACATGTCTTTGTAAGGGGTTATAATGTTACATTACCCGTGATCAAAATGTGTCAGCAGCAAAAAGTTCGTTCGCAAAACTTGCTTGGTGTTGTCGCTTTTAAAGGGAAATGTTTATCTTATAATCTTGCCTTTAACGTAAAAGTTGTTTTTATGGAGAAATATTGAAGCAGAGCTAGAGAGTTTAATTATATCATTAGAGAAAAACCTGCTCAAGATTGGCATAACATAAAGTTTGCATGTCAGGCGTTAGTCACCGGAAATGTGTCAAGTACGGCAGTGAGGTTATCTGATTGCTATGTGATTGTTATGTGATTGCTATGTGATTGTTATGTAATTGTTATGTGATTGCTATGCGATTGCTATGTGATTGTTATCTGATTGCTATGTGATTGTTTTGTGATTGTTATATGGTTGTTATGTGATTGCTATGTGATTGTTATGTGATTACTTTATGATTGTTATGTGATTGTTATGTGATTTTTATATGATTGCTATGTGATTGTTATGTGATTAATATTTATTGTTAATGTTCCAGGACAGTGACAGTAGTAATGTTATCTGATTGCTATGTGATTGTTATGTGGTTGTTATGTGATTGTTATGTGATTGCTATGTGATTGTTATGTGATTGTTATGTTATTGTTAATGTTCCAGGACAGTGACAGTAGTAATGTTATCTGATTACTATGTGATTGTTATGTTATTGTTATGTGATTGTTATGTTATTGTTATGTGATTGTTATGTGATTGCTATGTGATTGTTATGTAATTTTTATGTGATTGTTATATGGTTGAGGACAGCAATAGTAGTAATGTTATCTGATTGCTATGTGGTTGAAATTAACAAAGAATGGTAAAAGATTTGTAGACTTTTTCATACCAAATATGGGTGTGCGGCTAATACACACAAGCATTATTTTATTATCCCATACCACACTTTTTCAATTCAATGATGTGTTAATCTTGGTTATACAAACTTCATAACCGAGATAAAATTTCTAATTGCTCGTAATTTTCACATAATGTATTTTTTAAACCTTGGCATCCGCTAGTAGCAAGGTCAAGCATGACCTTGTAGAATAACAAAAATCCTGCCTGGAATTAGATAGTACAAGCACAAATATGCTATCATGGTTAATTAGATATATTTAATTGTCGACCCCTTCACCTGTCAGCTCATAGAATTATGTTTTTTTCAGTAGCCAAATTCCACAGAGTATAAAATGCATACACAATGCATACAGATCTACCGTTACATATATACCAACGTTTAACATGATAAAATATATATTAACACTATATAATTATAGCTATATGTAGGACACATTATCAGTGTAAGATTTAACTGGCTTAAGCTGGTTATCTCTATGAGAATATGTTACTCTGATGTCAGGAGTATATCGAGTTTACATTTTTGTTAAGTGGCAAGGCGCACCTAAAGGATTAGCATGTTAAAGAGGAGCTTATACAACATTCTAGTGGATTTTATCAAAATGTATTGGTATTCTTCCATCATTCTTGATTGTTTTTAATGCTTGAGGGGATCTGACAGCCAGGATGCTTTAAGATTAAATTTAACCAAACTTGATCGCAGTTAAAATGCTCAGAAAAAAAGTGCTAAATGACATCACTAGTTGCTATTGCTGCTATTGCTGCTATAGAGCTCAAGTTGCAGCGCTATGCTTTCTGTTCTGTAGCTGCCTCTTTAAGACTATAAACATCATAATCGCCTTTTAGCTTGGTCTGAAAGTTTTAAATGCATTCAAGTTTTGTCGATTTAATCTTGGAACATTCTGGCAGTTAGACCATCGCAAACATCAAAAACAATCGATGATACAAAAATACTGAAATATTTGGATAAAATCTACAAAATTTTTTGTGCAAGTTCCTTTTTAAAATCAGTCTTCTTGCATGACCATTTAGTTACAATGGCTAAAAATTAATCCTAAAAGTATAGTTTGAGTGTGTAAATTCCTGGCAGCACAAAGTTTTTCTAGAGTCCATGGGAATTCCTAATGCCTCATATTGGGAAAAGTCTACTGACGCCTCAGGAGTCTCATGTGGTAGTTTGGCGGTAGGAATACAGTTGCCATTTTATACTTCCTTATATCAGAATCTGGTAGTTCGCCAAATACCTCCAGGTTGTACTTTTGTAAAAGGTTTGCAACAAAAAGAAATATTCTCGACTTGGCCAGCAGTTCACCAGTACACGATCTCCTTCCCATTCCAAAAGCAAAGAAGCTAAAATAATCAATAACAAGAAAGCTTTAGATGAGCTATGATATATAGGTGAGCAGCTCACTATAGGAGCAAAGATTATTACAGAAGTGTATATAATTACTAGTATTAAGCATGATTGATAACATTATTGATGAATTTACACAAATTTTGGCAGATTTTAACTGAAGGTATTAGTATTTTTTTATCATTTGCGGTTGTTTTTTAATGTTTAGGTGATGAGATTAAAATCGATAAAATTTGATTGTGATTAAAATGCTCAAAAGTAAACTATGTGCAAAATGAAGTCATCAGTTGTTTTGGCTATTGTGTTCAAGTTGAAGCTTTCTCTATTCTGTCGGTCTTTTGCAACTAGAGACATCATAATCACACTTTCAATTGATCTGAGGAATTTATTCGTGATCAAGGTTGGTTGGTTTTAATCTTGAAACATCCTGGCAGTCAGATCACCTCAAACATCAAAAGCAATCACAAATGATAGAAAAATACTGATACTTACTGATAAAATTTACGAAAAACTCTGTGTAAGCTCATCTTCAAAGCTTTTATAACTATTAAAATGATAAAGGAAAATCGGAAGATGTCATATTTTTCATCAAATTTAAATATTTTATTTGAGCTATAACAATGGTTGTTAGTACATTCTAGTAACAAGAACAGCAAAATAAGTAGCTCTGCATGCGTTTTTGTTAAAGCGTTCCTATGAAAGATCCACTCAAAGGATATTAAAAATACATAAATCATGCCACTGATTGTTGCCAATACGTTTATAGCAAACACATGCAAAACCTCAAGTCTACTTATTCCAGTAACAAGAAAAAGCAAAATAAGTAACCCTGCATGCATTCTTGTTAAAGCTTTTGTATAATAGATTCACTTTAAAAAGTATTAAAACACGTGAATCATGCAACTGATCTTTGCCAATGCATTTATAGCAAACACTTTTACGAAACCACAAACTTACAGCATTAAAAAACCTCAAGTCTACTCTTTGCTTTTTTACAGGTTGAGAGCTTGGCATACATTTACATACTTTTGTCGTAAGGGATGGTCTCGGTCTACAACCTGGCCATTCTTATCCAAAAACCTTTTAGGCTGAACTGTAAATGGGTCATCATAGACATCTGGGTTGTGAGCTAAATAGTATGAGTTCATGAGCACCATAGTGTCGGCAGGAATCTGTGACATATCCAAAGGCAGCAATATTGGTAAAGTTTTCATGAGCAATGGGAAATGAATTATTATTTTTTAAGTAAGGACAACATCTATGGTCAGTATTTCTGTATACTGTAAAATTAATTACTCAAAAAAATTTATCTCATGAAAGCACCGTGGCAATTTTTGTTAAAAATGAAAGACTCTGAGCAGGCTGGAAGTGCTACTGTATTCTTATAGTTCCTAGATAAAATAGTTTTTGTATAAAATTTTGTTTTACCTTAAATCCAGCAACTTCAGTATCTCTTACGGTCATATGTGGAAACAGAAAAGGCAACAGTGATAAATATCTGAAGTGCTCCATCATGTATGATTCTAGCTGAGGCAGTTTGTCTCTAAAAATGCAATGAGATATGTGAGAAGAGCAAGCTAGACTCAAGAACATTTTTCATAGAAGTTAAAATTGGTAGGCGCATTCAACTTTTCTACACTCCTTTGGTATACACACAACTCATAACATTTGACTCATAACTATTAGTTTTTTGGATTGTAATGTAAATGTTAGATTTCATAATAATTAATTCAATTTTATTTGTAACTACCATTTTTTTGGAAGCAAAGCTAATAAACCATTAACTGAGATAATTGGTAGCTTTAGAGAAAAAATTATAGCTAGCAGGTTTTCATGACAAGTTAACAGGTTTTATAATTTGACTAGTAGAATGTCCGGCATTGCATGTGTATTAAAAGATAGCTTATAAATAGTGGCAAGTGATGTAGTTGCCTGCCACTTGCCTTCAGTCTGGCACATTGCCCATGGCTAATTTGAGTAAGCTAGTATCACTATTGCAAAACTTACTAAAAAGAGCTGTGAAAGCAAGCTTTAGCGACGTTGCGTAACATAGAGTGCTATGCGTATTTTTGCCTAGATAGTGACTCATATCACTCGGTGCATACATCAATCATGTGTAGGTCAATGAGTTGACCTATTTCCTGAAGAACAGAAGTTCTGAGATCAAATCTTCAGTGATACAAAATTTTCATTTCAAGATTTTAATAGCTATAGCTGGACACTCTGAATCACAGCCATCGAAATTTACATGCGTAGACTAGCTGTGCTACCCGGCGTTGCCCGGTTAATAAAAAGTCTAGACAGAAATTGATTTGTATTTAACATATACCAAGATTTCCCATTTTAACTTTCAAACTACATATCATGAGAGAAGTGTTTTGTGTAGTTGAAATAAATTAAGAGAAAAATAACAACCACTGTAAAGGTTTTAAAACTTTGTCAAACCACTGTAACTTTCAAGATATTAGCCTGGCAAATTGCCAATGGAAGATTCCAGTATGCTGCTTAATAAATGCTAGGCTTCTAATGATGGTATTCCATGACGTTGCGTCAGCATTGCTGTCCACCTACAGTTATTCTAATAATAGCAATAGCAGGTCATACCAATAACAGACATACTTTGAGAAATATATATATATATATATTATATATATATATATATAGCTATACCCCTACTTTTAACACTTCACATGCTAACTCTAAACATGGTTGTTGGCAGGTTCATCTATTTTTAAATTATTGTTTTTAATATTTTGGGGAAGATTTTACTGAAGGCTCATTGGTTTGCAGCATGAAATCAAAATCTGAGCTAGTTCAAACTTGAAGGCACAACACAAAGAACAAAACTCAAGCGCCTGGCTTATGGTCAGCAACTCGGTGTTTAATTTTTATAAAATGATGCTGTCGATGAAAAGAAAAGGCCTTATCTTCCAAATCTAGTCATGCAGACTAGCCTTCACTCTGGCAGACACTCACATAACTAAAGTTTGATGAGTAAAACAAACTAGTCCAATTGGTTTTCATGAGCTGAGCTAGTACAGAAATTATGGAGCAGCTAATGATTACCCTTATGATGTCTATTAAGTTTTTAATACTTGACCAGACTTTAATACTTTTAATACTTAATAGCATTGACCCTTCTGTGAAATCAGAATTCCTTTTAAAGAACGGGTCACTTACTTGTCTTTCAGCGTGATGACTTGAGTTGGCTCAAACTGTTTATCAATTTCTTCCTGAAGGTCTTTTTGCAATCCTGGGATAGAGAGGATATCAAGGAATATTTGTGTTAAACTCCGACTGCTTGTTTCTATACCTGTATATAAAAAGACCAGTGCTTTTAAAATGTATTATTACACACTGAAGTTGGCAACTCAGAAAAAAAATTGTATATACCAAAGAGTAAGATTTACGTCAACTTAGTTTCGATAGCTTTTTTATCAAAAAAAATTAAAGCCTACTCTATTTATGGCGTTTATTATATTTCAATACATACTTAAATGTAATTATATCACATCATATCATCTCATATCATATTATATCATATCACATCAAATATCATTAAAATCTTAAAAATAAATCCTTTCTTAAAACTACATACATTCTGTTTTTTGTTGGAAAATGTAAAGCAAAGTTTGAAACAAACTTAATGTGTATTTATAGAAGCAATACAAATAAATATCAATATCGTAAATCGCTTTTTATCCTAGATAGATAATGTCTATAATTTTATGTAATAGCTTTATACAGGTATATAGGTATTTTGAGAACACAAAACATTGAAAACCCTAGGTTTCACCTGCATTTACAAAGCTAAGGAGCAATCCCTTCATTCCTTCGTCATCTAACACTGGTTTTCCATCTTTGTCAAAATCCTGCTGTTGCGCTTCTATGAAGTAGTCTAAGCAACCCCGTTTGTCACTTGGATCAAATGTTTTCTGAAAATTGAGATAAACATAACATTTACATACAGGTTAGTAACAAAAAACTCATCATTTATTAAAAAGGTTGTGCTAAAATCAAAATAAATTTTTAAAAATAGTTAGTAAAAAAGTTAGTAATAATTTTTTTTCATAAAATGGGATATGGTGTATTTTGAGTATCACCTAACCAACTTGCATTGCTGCCTAAGACTGAAGTGTGCTGGGCATTTTCTGCCATCACAACAATACATTCACTTATAAAAACAATGCTGATATTCCCTTGTACAACTTTGGTTAATTGCATATGAATTATATTACCTACAGTCAAGCCTTTATTTACATATGCTTTAAAACAGAAACAAACTCTAACAACGACGTAAAAATATTTGACTGTATACTTCTGGCTGGAGGAAGGTTGAAAAATGTTTAAGTTAGTGAAAGTAAAAGGACTACCGATTACAAATACTAGAAAGATGTATCAAAATAATGAATATTTAAAGATAATAAAGTAGTTTAAAATTTAGCTGATTTTAATTAGAGTAACTTCCATTGCAGATGTTTATCTCTATCTTTTTCTCCCAACTTGTGCATCACTAGTTTAAACTTCTATTGAACTCTCTCTTTGGTAAAGTTACTACATAAACTTGTTCTAGGTAAATGCTATTGGAGTAGCTAACTTTTTACTTTTCTTCTAATACTTTTGTTATCACAAGTTATTAAAACTTCCTTTAGGTTTTATTTGGTATTAAAATAAACTTTAAATATATTTTGTTATCAAAATATTTTGTCTACTATACAAAGTTTTGACATCAAATGCAAGTGTTAGCATTGGTTAGCATTTGCTGTGATTGTTTATATTGCAAAAAATATGATTCATAATATGGCAGAATGAGGTTTTATATATAGGAAAAAGTTAATATGCACGCCCGTAAAACATGTCATGAATTATATATTTTTGTAAAAAAATGCAGCCCCCTCTTTATTATGTCAAATAAACATTCATCTCTTGCTTCTGTACATAAATATGTCATTCAATTGATAATTGAGCAACAAGAAGCTTTTATATTGTTATATGCATAACAAACTATAATATCAGGGCTTCTTTAAATTATTGAAATCGAAAATTTGCGCGGAGTTGGAAAGTTCTGTTTCATTAAAACAATAAAAAATTTAACAAAAGCTACATGTAGTGTAATATGTTTTAATCATAATAGTTTAATAACTAATATTTCAAATGTATAAATGAAACAAAAAATAGTATTTTTGCTGTTTGCATTGCTATTATAATTGACATATAAGCATTATGTGTGGGAATTATACCCATGAAGCCGTATTAATGTCCCCAGGTTTAAACTTGTTTGTTTTCAGCAACTATTATTAGATAGAGATAGAAAATTAATACAATAGAAAAATAATTTTCTTCTCATCAGCTCAAAGATTTCCTTAAAAATAGTGAAATGAATTTGTCATTCTTTTGTTAAGAGTGTAAAATATGAAAGCCTCATATGTGTTGTTCATCTATTCAAGGTAGAGTAGATGAACAATCAGCAGATAGTGAAGTTAATTACCGTACAGGATGAAAATATTCGTTGGTTATAAAAAATCGCAATTTCGCGGACAGACAACTCGGCGAACTATAAAATTCCGTGAATAATTAGTTCTATTTTTAATCACAAGGGAGAATAACTACTGCATCAAATTAAAAACTAGCCGCTAGGCTGGTTTTTAATATAAATACTAAACGTAGTTGAGTTTCAAAACATTTTTTACAATCATTGCCTAGGCTTTGAGCTTACACCATTGCCAATGCATCACATTTCTTTACAAAATTATTCAAAGTTGTCGCAAGATATGCAAAATGGCGTCATCGCAAAAATAGCCACTAGGCAAAAATACTAAACGTAGCTGAGTTCCAAAACTTCTTTAAAATCATCGCTGGGCTTCGAGTTTTATTGCTATTGCGTCAAACTACAAAATTATTCAAGGTTTTCACAAGTTATTCGGCATGGCTTCGTCATCGCCAAAATCTATCCTAGTCTTTTTACATTGAAATCAACTCCATCAATCTCTAAGACCGAAGTTGAGGACGATCATGATTCTGATCTGGACATTATGGTATGTGTTTGTTTTGCAGTGCAGATATGTTTTTTCCATAATTAACTGCATTAGTTAATTTGTTTGTTTAAAAACCGATCGCTTTCATTAAATACTTCAGCTATTGTTTTTGTACTTTCTTAACACTTATTAATATTTTTTCTTTTTGTGTTTACTGCAGATTAAGAATGAAACAACCTACTCCGATTACGAAAACTAGAGACAAGTAGTAATATTCACCGTGGCAGAAATATTGGCAGAGAAGCAACCAGTCAACCTAAACCCCTTCATCGACAACGACTCCTTGATATCGCTGCAGCAAACATGATTAAATTATATATTTTATTTCATGTATAGATATATTATAATTTATTACAAACTTGAGTGTACAAATAAAATGTTTCAAAAACAAATACAATTTTACAAACGGTGAATGGAGTAAATATAAACAGTTTAGTCTATATGGCGGTTGTCTAGAGCAATAAAATTAAACTGATACTCTTGATAAGTGAATACTAGCGTGTAATGGTGCTCTCTGATTAGTTATTTTGGTAATAGCAGCTCTATATCGCTGTCACTGTCTTGGGTAGATGTTGAAGGCGATTCTCTCGCTACTACATAGCTGCTAAGGAAGTTATCATCAGAACTTTCCTCGTGGCTTACTATTGCAAAGTTCTGCCGGTTCATACCTGCCAACTCTCACGCTTTGGGCGTGAGACTCACGCAATCACCCCAAAGAAAAAATGGAAATGCGTGAGATTTTTGCTCCAATTTCCACAACTTTATATATACTATCATTGATACATCAATTGCCCCAAAACCAAATCTCACGCATTGCCCCACTTTTGGGTTGGCAGGTCTGTGCCGGTTGGCCAAAGATCTGTGCTCGTAAAGGCGTTTTTGTTCCTTTTTTTAAACAGATATATTCTCTTCGTAAGTAGCTGCGGTCACTTCTACCTCAATTTCCAGACCTCCCTGAATAATTGGTGATCTTTTAAGAATGACATATACCACCCTTGCAGTCACTGTGCTTGCGTGTAAGATGAAAAATCTCTCTCACACTAAAACAAATAATGAAGCGGTAAGGATGGAAAAAATAAATATTGCGTTATACCGAAGAACCAAAGTAAAATTCAACGATTTAGTAAATGGTTTTGAAAAAAACTCATTACTTACCACAAATTGTTGGTTCATCAAAGGCCTCCAAATCTATGAATATTCGTGAAAACCTTTGAACGCGGCAAAGAATTAATAGCTTAGCACGATCCACCCGTAGTTGTAAGCTAAATAGAAAACAAAACGCGCAATGCGCGTAGCCACGCATACGTAGTTAACTCGATTGCTAGACGTAATAGAGTTAACTTTTCCTAGAGAGTGGCTGTTTCAGCCGCGAATAAATTCATCCGCGAATATGCATGAAAAGACAATTTTTGCGAAATATAACTCCGCGAATAAATTCATCCTGTACGGTATTTTAGCCTAAAGGAAACCATTGAGTATCACAATAAGTGAAAATGATTGAAATAAAACAAAAATGAGAGAAGATTCTTGATTTATGAATTTTACTAAGCCTGCATACACTATAAATATGTACCTTGGCATGAGCTATTCTGGACCACACAAATTTGTCAGCTATTTTGCGAGCTCTTCTCAGCATTTTCTGGTTATCTGGAAGCACAAACTGGAATTTAAGGAGGAATGGAAGAACATCCAGAACAGCTCCTTTAGATAAAGGGTCTATTGCATCCAATATCAGTGTGCTCATATTCTTTAGGTCCTTGCAGATCTGGTCATCAAACGAGTATTTCTCTCCGAACATCTAAAATAGCTATTATAGTTAAATACTACATTTAAATTGCAAAGAAAGATTTCTACAGCATTGCTAATCTAATTGCTAACTATTTTGTTGTTGTTTTTGTTAGGACATTTACTAATTTTAGCTACATGTAAATAATTACCAGAATACCTGAGAGTAACTAAATTAAACCAAAACAAGCATTTGGTTTAATTTTATGAAAAATACTTGTTAGCTGGCCAATATTTTGTACCGATAAAGTAAATAAAAACCTTTGGCGACAAGTTAAGGTAAAATAAAATATGCCACAGCAATAGTTTCTAAATCTGCATATTGACTAATGCAGGGATGGCCAAATGATTTTGGTCATGACCCACTACAGCAAAGTCTGACAAATTAAAGATCCACAACGAGCTGAAAATGTCCATTTTTCTTTTTTGTTTTACATAAACATGCAATCATTTTTGGACATCTGAAAACAAAGTGTCAAACATGATTTTGAAAAACTTTGTTTTTGTACATAATTTGACTAAAAATCACTAAACGAATATGCTGTAATAAATATGTCTGATATCAGTAAGGAAAATGATGAATTTAAAAAAATTCTAAGAAAAGTTTACAACAATATTTTTTAAATCAAGTTTGAAACAAATGTTTCAAAAATATTGTTTGACAGCCAACTTGAAAGATCCACAAAAAAACTACAGAGATCCGGATACGAATCAAGATCCGCCATTTGGCCATAGCTGGACTAATGACTAAATAAACCTACCATAAAGCTTTGCGTTACTTTAAAAGATTTTTTATTTCTCAGTTTTCCAGTATTTCAATGTTTAACTTTTTTACAATTAACATGTCTGGCGTTAGAAGATTCACACTTTATAATCATATAGAGATGAATTGAAAAAAACAACAGGTTTCATATTTCTAGTGAAGCTAAAATGCTTGGCTTTTTGAATTTGCCGCTTTTACGTGCTGCACACTTGTTTTCTATAAAGTTTATATGCAATTTTGAGCCCGAATGCAATTCTATGAATCTTAAATATTATAATTAAAATAAATTTTTAAACTTTGCAAGTTTGACAGTCAGCCATGCAGTTACAGTAGCAATTACCCTACAAAAGACAATATTTAGTAGATTTAAAGATTCATGACTTTGCAGGCAGTCAATTTCGTAAATGGTTAATTTTGCAAACAGAGTTGTTGGCTTTTCTTTTTAAAAAAGAAAGACTAATTACTATCTTAAATTAAAAATTAGTTGCCTGGTATAGTCAATGAACATAGCTGAGTTCCAAACTCATTTGTAATCATTGCTGGGGTTTAGGGTTGCACCCATTGCCAACGCATCACATTTTTTACAAAGTTGTTCAAAGTTGTCACAATTTGTTTTCAAATTCAGCATGGTGTTGAATTACTCAAAAGTCACTGTTGCGGTTTTTCACTGTGAGACCCCCTCGAACAACTTCCAATACTAAAGTTGATGGCAATGAAAATGAGGGTTTTGATTCAAACATTATGGTATGCATATGATTTGCTTTGCAGATATATTGTAAAAGAATTTGCTGGCCTTTACTTGGCACGATCTAGACTATTACATGCAGAAGAAAAAATAAGTAAGGGTTTCATGCGCTTTTATTTAGGAAAAATTTCCTTAGTCGAAGAGCTTACGACTACAGAGATATGCTCTGCCTAACTAAATGACCACCCTCCTTTATATACAACAAATTCACCAGTTCCGGCTAATGGAACCGATTAAGAAAACTGTATAACAATCGTAATAAATAGAACCGCTAATGCGTTGGCATGGTTATAATACAGCGATAAACGAAGGCATTATAGCGATAAAGTATAACGAACAAATTAACAATGATATAATAAAAATAACAACACAGCATGTAAGATATGTACATATTAAAATATTTACAAGAATTACAAAGTCATGGCCCAGCATCCACCACACACTCTCTTCCATTAGAGACTATGTCTAATTACCTATATTTAGATCCCAAAATATTTCTGAACAGGGCATCGTAACGCGTAGATGCAGTGCTAAAATAATTAGCATGCACATTGGGTATGCGGTATATGAAAACGTAATGGATCAATATGTCATTCTAGCTCAGTGGTAGAGCATCCAGATAAGAAACTTGTTGATGCATTTGCTGTGAGTTCAAATCCATCAGAACACGGAATTTTAATATCAAGGATTTAATAGCTATAGCCTGAATGCAGACAGACAGATCCACTGACAGACT
Organism: Watersipora subatra; assembly: GCF_963576615.1. Classification (NCBI taxonomy): domain Eukaryota; kingdom Metazoa; phylum Bryozoa; class Gymnolaemata; order Cheilostomatida; family Watersiporidae; genus Watersipora; species Watersipora subatra. Next base: position 18,149,326 of record NC_088714.1, on the reverse strand, counting down.
TTGAGAAATACATACATGTATATAAATGAAATAAAAAATTCAAATGGAAAGTTAAGCACTTGCTATAGGCATGTGAAGGTTTGCAATTTACTGCTATCTGGATTCAGGAATTAATTGTGTGTAAGTGTTCATTCGCAAATAAAATAGTTTGCGAAAATGCACAGCAAGACAACTTTTGTGAAATATATAACTGTAAAAAAAAGGATGTCTAGGGTAATTTGGTTTACCATTGACCTCTGCTACAGCTTGTGTGCAAGACTATGAGTAGAACAATAACCATTACTAGCAGGGAGCCTGGTGATTTTTTCATTCTCAATTAGAAAGCCTGCAGGTGGTCGTTGAAAAGGCTGGTTTTCCGGAACCAGACAGAACTTTGAAACTAAATGACTTTAGTGACTTGCTGTAAAGCGCGGAGCAAACAAAATGTAAAATTTGGACAAAATTGGCCAAAATATTTAGAAATACATAGTGTTTACCTAGACTAACAGACACACTCGCTGACAAATTGGTATTTAACATGGAAGATTGTGAAATGCATTCACCATAGCACGTTTTATGTTTTTAAAGCTTTTTGCTTTTTTTAGTATTGTCAGTAGTGACTAACAAACTTTATGTACTCAGACTGATTTATGAAAGGACTTAAAAACTAGCGTAAAAATAAATTAATAATAGACAGAGATTTTAAAAAAACACTTTTAAATGATTGCAATGATGCCAAGTTTACAAAAACTGTCAAAAAATAATTAACCAATTGGCCAACTCACCAGTAAAATTGTTTGGTTAAAACATATACTGATGAAATCATCTTTTTAAAATAAGTTGTTATCTTGCCAGCGAAGACATTCTTGGTGTGTAAAAACAAAATCTAAAATGAACTTGCAGAATTTAAGAGCTTTTAAAGCTTTTCTTTAACTCACTAGTGAGGCAATGACACAGCAAGCAAGCCCGCTAGTTAGATCTTTACAGCTGACTGGCTGACCATTTTTCTGATCGAGTGTATCGATTATATCTAAAATAGTTTCCTGCATGACACTTTCAAGATGGGCCACTCCTGGTCCATAGGCTTTCAGCGCTTTGGTGAAGATGCGCCGATGGGCTACTTGCTCATCTGTGACATTCTGTAAAAAGAAGTATTTTAAGGTTTTATTAGCATCTACAATAAACTGAAACCCTTTAGTTGGGAAACTAAAATTCTCATTTACGACATTATTATTCACTGTAAATTTTGTCAATAGTCATAAATTATATATTAAGTTAATCCTCGTTTTGTCTTGATTTAAAATACATGTCCACAAACCAAACAGCTAGCAAATTAGGCTTTTGAATAATTATGTAGGCTAAATTCTGAACATTTCATATTTTTACTGGTTTAACATAACAATCTGTAGCAATATGTTTGTTTCCCGCGATATGCAATACATAATATACTCAGAAATCTGTAGCCAAAAGCCTAGCAAGCCTATGAGACTAGATTTTTACAACCAAAAATTTATATTTATTTCAAAAACCAAAACTAAATTTGAAAATAAATAAATTTGAAATAAATTTATATTTATTTCAAATTTCAAAAACAAGAAATCAGCTCATGAAATCTGCTGATATGTAACTCAATCATTTTTATTACATTGGTTCGAGAAACTGCATCTAATGCGATTTGAATACGTCTACACATTATTTGATTGGATATTCTGAATCTTGATAATATTTTAAATCTAGTGGTATATATATTGTTTGTTTACTAATAACAATAATAAAAACAACAAAATATAAATGACTTTGAGAAATTTGTTCAAAGAACGAAGGTGGTCCAGTTTATTTATCATTAATTTAATCTGGTCTTCAACAAACCAATGAACTGTAGTACTAAGCAAAAATACCCAGTCAACTACCTCTGTCTGTTATTTCATTTATTTAGCAGCTATATTAACTTATCAACTGTTTAGATCCTTGAGAACCTAAAAGTAAATTTCCTCATTTATTGCTCAGTACTTAGAATTAGGCTACTCAACTATGAGGTGAGAATCTATTAAAGTTTTTATCTCCTTTCCAAATATCTTTGAATTTTTTGTAAAAAAATGATTGTACCTCTACTTTTTTGCTTTTAAGGAACAAGTTGTTTACTTTGAAATGGAAAATTTTTTGCTATCTCAAGATATAGAATGGGCAAGGCAGCATTCATGTAGGCAGGTTCTGATTATGTTTGTAGTAAATCGCTAAATTGGGTGCAGTTATTGGACATTTTGTAAAAACAGCAACGAGTTATGTATTGGTTGATTTTATCAACTTTATTATAAAATTATTTTCTTAATTTTCTAAAATGAATTTATAAAAGATTACTCAGAAATATAAATGTGATAAAAATTTTCTTTAATAATAAATTTTCCGTGAACTTATTTTTTGTAAAAAGAGAGGTTGTGTGTTTGCTTTTCATTCACTACTTATATAAGTACAATTCTAATAGATTTATATTAATCAAAGTTTGTTGATTATGATAAATAAAATAATTGTAAACCAATTTATACATTAGCTCAGCAAAATATGACACATGTTAAACATACTTTACCAATTATGTTGAAACAAATTGTTTTTGATTGTTACGATGGTTTGACAGCTAAAATCACTTGCTACTTCTATTGTTTTATTAGAATGCCATCAGCAAATTGCCCTGCTGTTAAAAAGACTAAAAAACTGTATTAATAAATGTAGTAAACATCTTAGAACAGTCTAAAAAAACCTATCAAGGTATTAATTTATGTGCTAGCTAACAGGTAAATGCTTTTGCCCTTAATTTGGCTTTTTGCCAAAAAATTAGAAATAATGTTTTTAGCTTGTTGCAGCATTAGTTTAGTTGCCAAGCTAACATCCATGAGAAAATATATTGTAAACCTACTTTGTTTTTTTATAATTTTGTAGCAGCAAGTCAAATACCGTTTCTAATTGTATGAGAAACTTAATATCTGATACTACAAGCACCAACTGAATTTTAATTTTCATCATGAAAACGGTTCTATTATTTATGATTGTCTAATAATTTTTAAAGCGCGTCAAGCAAACTATTCGTGTAGAAAATTTAAACTTTAGAAATCATATAGCTATTGTTTATTTTCAATTTAAGTAAAGAACCAGAATATAACAAATCAAAGAATATGACAATAAATTTAAAACAGTAACTAACTCATCTCAATCTAAAATGGAAAAATAGTCCCAAATATGTTTACTGTTTTCAGGTCCGTGCTTTCCGTCCTTTGTTTAATGCTTGACATGTGCAGTTGTATCAGCACACACAGTAAGATATGTGTTATAATACTTCAAGACGCCTTCACTTTCAGCTAATAGGCCTACATGTATTCTAAGCGTTTCTTACCATACAATGGTTTATCATTTTACACCTTGTTTTATAAAGTGATGAGGTGTGGTGATAAGGTGGTGTGGCATTAATTGAATGCTAAAGCTAGTCATTTGCTAGCATCTCTCCGAAGGTAAATAGAGTTTATTGCGACTTTTACATTGTCTGAATAAAAATCGATCAAATAGCACACACTGCTGAAAACCATCTGTTTTGCCTTAAAACACATGGCCAAATAAAGCCTGAATTTTAAAATCATGCTTGTAACTTACCATGAATACAAAGTTTTTTGTTGCTATCATCTTCTGTCGAGCGGATTTCTTACGACCTTGAAAATCGGTACCTAAAAACCATATGTCACATTTAGCATGCAGTCATAGCAATAGGGTTAATGCAAAGACTCAAGAAAAGCCTGAATGCGTAGAAATTGCCTCACTATAAAACAAAGCCTATCATACTTGCTGCACATTCAAAGTCTAGCAGCTTGAAAGTCAAGATTTTCATTGTTCCTATAATTTTTTTGCTGATATTATATCATACAGGCTATTAAAGTTTCACAAGTTTCGCATAAACCAGAATCAATTGTTTATTAAACTATGATAGTTAATAAACCAAATGTGTTTTTAATTTTACACACACATTTATATGTTGCAGTTCCACTCATTACTATTTTCTGCAAAGTTCATCAAGTTTTTTTTTCAATAATAAGGCAGTGGATTACCCTGTGATTGTGCCGTTGTTGATACAGGTAAATGTTTGCTATTTGTCTCTAATAGAACCCTGACACTCTTGTGTGCCATGAAGGATTCTCAGGTGTGCCAATAAAGGGCAAAGGTTAAATATCTGCATGAGTATTCTGAACACCATAAGGAGGTCAATTAGTTTAGGTGTTGATGGGCTAAAATTTCCAATGCCCATTTTTTATTCTGCTTATAGTTTTCTGATAGTATGGCATCACATAGGCTTTTAGACTTTGGTAAATTTTGCATAAAAAAGATGTAATTCCTCTTTAAAATATGATGTGTAGTTGAGCAGATGAGTTTTCAATTTTACAAATAGAGTATATGTGTGACATTGCAGTATATGTGCAACATATACAGTACATTGTATATGTTGCACATATTAAAAATATGTGCAACATATAGGCCTACAATGCCCAGGTATTAAAAATCAGCTTATAAGCAATGATAAGTAATGAGAGTTGCCTGCCACTTGCTATTAGCCAGGCACAGTGCCAATAGACAATTTTCTCCATGACTTTATGCAATCAGCCTGCAAAGCCATTGAGTATTTGCTACCATATAGCGACATATAGTGGCTAGCAAAGTGAATAAGTAAATAGACCTTAAAAATTGATGCCTGGAATATATCAACATTAACAATGCGAACTTTTGAACGCACATCAGTGGTTTTTTAGCTTGTGCCAAGTTTAATGACATCTAGAAAAATGTTGGCACAATTCTTTTTAACCTTGACAGCTATTATAAATTTTTGCATGTCATATACCTGTCTGTTTGTTGATATTTTAATATTCAGTTACATTTTGCAAAAAGCAGCAAAAACAGTAATTTTTAAACTATGTCTGTCTTACAATGACTTGTTTGACTCTTGTTTCAAACAGAATACTTTAGAATTGAGAATCATTTTGCCCTTGTAAACATAGGGCCTTTTTTCACTGCTAATATGTTTTCTGAGTACCCATGCTTAATGGCATGTTATAGCTTCTATATTATGTACAAAACTTTTGGAAACTCTTAACAGTGCTATTAATAGTAGTAGTAGTAGTAGTAGTAGTAGTAGTAGTAGTAGTAGTAGTAGTAGTACTGTAGTATTTACTATGTAATACTCTTGCCAGTCTGCATGCATTCAGAGCTCAAAAGGTTCCACTGTGATACCTCGCATATTGTACTGCAATTTTGTTGCAAAAAATATACTTTGGTGATTTGTATTAAGTAAAAAATCGTGTGGCCTAAGAGCAGCTATGAAATTTAAAAAAATGTTATTGAATACTCAAAGTATTTCTGAGACTATCACTATTTAATAAAATGAAAGAATCAACTTATTTAGTTGATAAAATGTTTTTTTTGTTCAGTTTTCTAAGAAGACTGGCGCTATATTTAAAAGTCTTTCAAAAGTGATTGTTTTTCAGAATTAAAATTGAGGTAGCAAGCAATGTGATTATTTAACTCATCACATATCACAGCAAGTAGATGCTATCAGATAAAGCTTCTGTTTTGTTTTTTATATGAAAACTATTTGTGGTATTGTGTTTACATAGCTTTATGCAAGACTGTTCAGTAATTTTGATCAACTAGGATAGGTTTTATAATTTGAACAAGTTTTCCTAAGTGCACAGAATTTACACTAATAAACATAAAATGAAGACATGAACTTATTAAACTGTTTGTTCATTAAAAATTGTTTTAACATTTCTATTGATTTTTTATCCAAGTACACATGCATATAAAAACACAACTCTCTGTAACTTTTAGACCTCATAAAAACATCTACCATAAAAGTAAAATGAATTTAAAGTAGAGAGCAACTAACCAAAGGGATCAGCAATTAATTAACCAATTTCTAAGTAGGCCTACAGATTTATCAAATCGTGATTGATAGTTTGGTTTTTCACTTTTCTGTATGACATTAAACATCTGTTATGATGTTTCAAAGATTCAAATAATTCTATTAGCTTGTAGTGATAGTGAATTGGCAAAGCCCAGAAGATTTGTGATGCCACACACGAGAGTAGACAAATCAATCTCTTCACACCTTGCTATGACAGAGAAATTTTTAAGTATGATACAAACAATGCAGTAGTGACTAACATTTTAATAAACGAGATTTGTAGCAGCCCAGTCGGTGACTGCAATCTTCAGTAGTAACACTTGAGGGAAAGAGAGTTAGAGTACTATGAGATGATTTTTAGCAGTGCTGATAATTAGAGACACCTTACAAGGGATGCATGCACCAATCTTAGATAGTGAGTTACAAAAGCTGTAAAGATCTACACTTATTAAAAAGGTAGTCAGTAGCAGTAGTAAGTTTTTGCTTTTGTATGTCTAAGAATGGTCTGCCATCATTCTAGCTATTCCTTCAGGTACTGATAAATTTTTCATTTCATTGCAAATATCTACAAAGAATTGGCATGTCATTGCCAACCAAAATGAGTTATAAATTAGGAATAAATGGCTCTCATCATTTCAATTAAAATGCATTGAGCAGCCCACTCTTGCGGTATGCTAGAAAGCCTGAATGTTCTAGAAGTATTTTAACAAAACTTGAAGTCTCGTGGCACACTCAGTGACCCGCACCAATCTGATTTAGTTTTCAACCTCCTCTCCATCTTTTTTTGCCTGTCGGGTGGGTATTATTTAGAGAGGCAAGTTTTAAATAAATACTTTACGCATGATAAACAATAGATATTGATTTGTATAAAAATTCTACCTTTAAAGTAAACATATTTTCAAAGGTAAAACATTTCAATGACCATTAATTTTATCTTAATTTGCAAAACTCAGTATCACTAGTTCCAAATTTAAATTTCACACTTAGACCTGTTATGCTGCAAACCAATTTAGAACATATTTTATTAATGATTAGCGGAGTTCTGCCGTTGCATGGGTATTAAAATCAGCTTATAAACAGTGCCAGGTAATGTAGTTGCCTGCAACTTGCCATTAGCCTGACACATTGACAATGGCTAAGTTGAGCAAGCTAGTAATTTAAACTTATCAATAAGAGTTGTGAGAGCAAGCTTTAGTGATGTTGTGCTGCAACATAATGTGAAGCGTATTTTAACCTAGATAATCACTCATATCTCATAATCACTCAATCATATCTCATATCTCATATCACTCATATCTCATAATCACTCAATCACTAGATAATCACTCAATCATATAATCTGGCGAAGCTTAATTAGTAAGATATTTGCCTGGTGATTGGGAGGCTGCGAGTTCAAATCCAGCAGAACGCAAACTTTTAATTCCAATATTTTAATAGCTACAGCTGGACAAACCAAAGTACACACAAACTGAGATTATTATATATAAATTACCAAAATTACCCAGAAGAACTTTTGGTATAAAAATCTTCAAGGAGTAGCACATTTGTAAATTATGACACTGCTACATTTTAAAGAACGCAATCAGTTCGCTAGCAGTACCAAAAGAAATAACAGATTTTGTTTTTGAAGTAAAACTTGCATTTTTAAGGATACTTAGCATCATACTAGAATTGCACATACCTTTTAACGAGTGTATTTTTTCTAGTATTTTACTTAGTGTACATGTATATGGAAATTTTTTGACAAATAATTCATCTATCACCAGCATCAAGAATTTTGAATTTGATGTCGCATGATTGTTACTAAGTACTAAAGTTTTGCTGCTAAGTTAGCTACATTTTTTGTTTTATAGGCCATTTTAGTTATAATATGTTTAGCAATACTTATACGTGTGCTGTTATAATTAGTTTAGCTGTATCAGATCTTACCTTTGCAACTCATTGCACAAGAGACTAAATATCTTCAGACATGAATCTGAAGCAACTATTGACCATGTAAGGAACATAGGGGGGTCATTGCTAACAAGTTAAATATGCAAACAAATGAAATGATTACCATTCAGGAGTAATCAAAGTAATTATCTTATCTTCAAGTTGAGGTTTCAACTGCGGTTTTTTAAAATACCGATTTTATAACTAGAAATGTTTCAATATATTGCTTTATTTTGGGAGACTTCTAAATTTGGTTAAAAAATAACTACCAGTCTGTGCAGCCTTATTCTGGTTGGTTTGGTGCTAATTACCTTCATTAGAATGTCATCTTGCAGTATCAGGTACCTTTGAAATATAACTATGATGTGCTTTTTGGCAAACTCATATAATGATGCCACTAGTGGACTGCATACAGTTTCATCATTGGACACTAACCTACACCTTTACCTAGCAGAAAATGTACATCAGCATTTAATGAATAATAAATCTTGCCAAAGCTCAAAATAACTTGATATACTAGATAACACCAAGCGCTTCTATCAACAAAAATGTTGGCACTTCCACATGCATGTCAACTTTGATAAATTAGCCGTCTCATTTCACAAATGCTTTTGGGCACAGGCCATCAAGCCTTCAAATGAGGCCAATAATAATTTTTACATTTGGAACCAAACATAACCATGATTTATAGGTTCACCTGCTTTTTGTGATATATGCCATCAATCTCTTTAGTACTCTGCCAAAATTGTTAATAGAAAATGCAGTCATTATTCATAAAGTATCACAGCCAATGTAATGCGCCACATGTCATAATAATGAATATGGATTTAGCTTGATATTCAAATTAAATTACGTTTTTTAAGCTGAGGTGTGAGCAATCTCTCAAAGACCAGCATAAAGCAAAAAGAAGCTGAGTTTGTGTTTTAGCAGCCATGTTGTACAAACAGTATCTTTGCAATCTTGGCTGGACATGTCTGAGTTGTGTGGTAAAAAACCTCATCGACTGAAAACATGCACATTTTCAGAGAACATTTTATGATTTGATGTTCCAACCAAACCTTTTGTTTGCATGTCTAAACCACTACCGAACAAGCTCATATATATTTAATTTGTCAGCTCTGCACCAACCTGTTTTGATTTGTGATTCCAAAATTGCTTCCTTGGAATTGAGTATTACGATTGAGGTTGTAAAAATCTGAACTTTCATCACGGGGCCATACTTTTTTGCCATCTCATAGAAATCATTGTGGATGTTTGTAGGATTCAGAGAGAGTACATTCCCCAGCAGTGGCAATCCTGAAGGTCCTGGTATCTTTCTTAAAGGATTCTGTCCACAATTAAGAATTATTATAGTACAAACTAGTCAGAAAATTTATTCAAGAGTTGCTTGACATCAAAACTTTGTACCTATTTGGGTTTATATATGCATACTAGCTAAATGTCCTGCTTTGCATGAGTAATAAAAGCAGCTTATAAACATTACCTACATTACCTTACCTACTAAATTACCTTTACACTAAATTACCTGCAGCTGTTTATAAGCTAATTTTCTTACCCTTGCAATGCCAGGCTTCCACCTAGGGAGGTCACCCCGTAGTTGCTACATGTGATGCAACATCATTATGCATATTTTAGCTATGAGTGAATAATGTAATGAATATCTTCACCATTACTGATCACTATGTTCAGTTGAATGCACAGTTTAATCGATAAGCTTGATGCCTCCAAAACTTGAGGTAAGGAATTCAAATCCTCTGCAAAGCGGATTTTTCCTTGCTAAAACTTTGTCCCTATGATCGGACAGACGGAAAACGAGATTTTTATGTGTATATATATGTATTTTTGCACAAAAAATTAATTTTATTTAACACATACAACATTAAGTATTTTAACTTTTATTCGGAGCTGTTTATTTATAGATTTGAATATTTGTAGACATATGTCATTACCACACCACCCTACAAGTAAATTATTACAAGTTATTTTTTTTAAGGCATTAGCTTATGTGTACCCTTTTAGAATACATGTATTTAACCAAATAATTTAAAATAAAAACTATAACTGAATATGGAAGTATTTTGTAATTGAAATTTTATTAAAACATATCTGAAAAAATGGTTGGAAAATAAATTAATAGCAATAATAACAACCGATAATAATAATAATAATAATAATAACCAAAGGATGGAAACAAACTAATGTGAACGAACAGCTTCTCGTAATGTTATGCTATGACCCGCGCCATACGTAAAGCAGTTAGGTATTGCTCTGATATAATGCCTTATATTGGCAGACTAGCAATTTGACTTCCATAGTCTAGTGGGCTAAGCATAAGACTTGTGAACGGCTTGGTCCGAGATCGAATCCTCTGCGGTACGGAATATTTCTTTCAAGATTTTAAGATCTATTGCCGGATTTCCGACACACGGACTTTGAGAAATATATATAGATAAGATATATACTGAAAGAAAACACAAAACCTTCACCTCAAATAACCTGAACCTCTTGAACTACATTGAGGATGAACGTATGGCAGAGAGTTTTGGTAGATGGATCAGCTTTCAGAGAGTCACGTTTTAGAACTATTGGCAGTGCTTTAAATTAAAACTTGATGAAGAATTTTAAACTATTAAAGCAACAAAAATTCGACAATTCCAAAAAATATTAGTACAGTAATTAAATCAGGTTCTGAAAATTCTAAAATAATGCAAATAGAAGAATGCTAAAAACTAAGAAGTAATAAAAGTGTACAAAATTTAATACTGAACAGATGGCAAGACGGATCTTATTTTAAAAAACGTAAGAAAGAAATGTCGTTTAATTCAGGCAGTACATAAGTACTGTTCTCTTTGATAGACTACTAGGCATTTACTATACTAGTGACTTTCTTCTTGTTACGGCTATCAACAATTGCAATTAACTTTTACAAGTTTCTAACTCAGTTTACACGTCTAGCTGCACAAACCACAGTTTTTTAACATCTTACATTATTTGATATGAAAAATCATCAAACCATAAAGCATTCATAGCTTTAGCTCAAATCAATACATCCTCACATTTTAAGTGACTGCAGGCTACAAAAATCATGTAAATTGTGCTAAATTAAAGTTTCTCACCTTCAGCCACTTGAACATCAGGTAAGTTATCAGGAGTGTCATAATTGTTAGCAAGGCAATCGTTAAAATCTTGTTTAACTCCATGTTGACCAGTGTGCAGTCTACACCCGTCTGCTGTTTACAATGTATATCCTAAATTAATATTGATAGGTAAAGTACTACAAACAGTTTATTTTTTCCGCTTCATTGCACACGCATGCTATAGGGTGTTGTTTACATGCCCCAATCTCCAATCCTAAAAGTAGAGCTTTTTTGGTAAGTCTTCTTGCGTCACAATTTTTTAATGAACTTTACAATTTCATTTTACCATAAAATGTTATATGATATACAGCAGCTTACATGTAGTTGAAAACTTAACTAGCTCATAGCCAATTATTACTTGTTGTTTGAAAAGTAATTTTAGTGATTCATCTACAAAGAGTAGGAAACACACAAATGATTAACATTTTTGCATCAATTAAAAACCGCATTTATAAAAGCTTAGAAAACTAATACATATATAAGAAAAATTACTTTATTGCATTATTCAAGCTAATAAAGATATGAGATAATATCAAGTGCTTTGGATCTACAGTAATATAAAAATATAAATTAAGTTTATACTTAAAGCTATTATGGTAGTTTGTAATAACATTAGAAAAACCTGCGATACCTGATGGTAGTTGTACAGAGTTATAGACAAAAACCTTGTTTGACATAAGAGGCGCAACTATAACTAGAAAAATACACAAAACTTTAACAGACAGTAAAATATATGAAATTATGCTTTTCTAAAAAATCTAGTAAACAACTTCTTTTGGTATGAGTACTTTTAGTTTAGTCCGCAACATCAATAGATCTTTTAACGCAATCCACAAGTACATATCATTCTATGTGTTTAAGAAAATATAGAACAATGATGTTTTTAACATACACTTCACATAAACATTAGTGTTCATAGTTGCCATTCCCAAATTCCAACTTGTTACTGAGCAAACCAAAATGTACTGAGCTTATCAAACCATATGTAAACGAGTCAACCTAAGTGAAAATTCTTTTGGATAAACTGTTTTTAAAAAGTTAATCCTTTTTTACACTCTGTTTCTTTTTTACTAACACTTATGTTAGTGTTTTCAACTATGGTTCTACCTTACCTATGTGTATATTGTAGTTTTCGAACATTATTTGTCTCTTCTGTCTTTTTTTCTCTATTTTTCTTCTAGCTCACTCCAGCTACTTGAAAATACTTTTTGATTTAAATAAAGTCCAGGAGTCTTAAAAGCATTCAGCTGTATTCTTTGTGTAACTTGGATTTGAAAAAGCAAGAAAAATCCTCTTTTGAAACCCATGGTTAGAATAAACTTCCAATTAAAGTTCAATTAGCCATTCAGTGAAGCAACACAAATTTAACGTAGCAAATAGATAAACCATAAAATTTCAGTTTAAAGTACTTTTTCGTTTCCTAATAAATGATGGTTCAGCTTTAACCAGACGTAAAGCTATAACTACTGTTATAAAAAAATACCACTATTAGTTTTATCGAACATGAACATTCCACATCTATTTCATGTTTTTAAACGTAATCTTTGGTGTAGAAAAATACTTTATTTGTTAAGGGGAAGCCTATTTCTAGCTCTATTATTAAAATCTTTGTTTTTGCAAAAAGATTTCATAATTCTTTGCACTCAAGTTTGCTGCTATTAATACTGGTTGACTGCCAGTATGTCTCAAAATTAATATCGACAAAATGCGCTTTGTTCAACAACATTGCAGTTAAAATGCACAGCAAGAAAAGACATTTCCAGATTTTCCCAAAAAGGATGTCAATAGTTGTACATATTTTTATAGATGCCAAATATATGGTCTCATCAGCATACAGCATCTTTAAATCATTTGTATTATTTATCTGAGGCAATACTTAAAGCTATATTATTATATTATTATTATGTTCTAAAATTCACTGGCAAATACAAAACAAAAGGACTCATAACCCTGCAATTTGAATGCAGTAATTGATGTCATAACAAGTCAGACAAATAGGAAGTTTGACTATTGATGTCATTTTTCTAAAAATAACTTTTTTCTCAGTTTTTAACTGTAATCAATTTTTATCAAAAACAACAACAAAATCTCGAATAGTTGAAATGTATTTATGTCATTTAATGAAATCTTTAAAATTTTGCTGTGAGTGACTTTTTAAGAACTTATTGTGCTGTTGACTGTTGTGTGGTACACTCTTAGCTAGGTTCTCAACATCATTGAATTATTTTATCAAAACTCTCACAGAATCTGTTTCATGCTTTAATAATACGCTGAACATAAATTCCTGTGAAATGCCATATAAACATAAATGTTGCATTTCAGTTATTTAAAATAGGAACTGGTCAAGAAATTAATGAACCTACAAATGAAATGATTGACCCAAGTACAAAGTTTCTCTATCAAACTACTTCAGCAAAGACTATTTACTCATGCACTCTGTCTCCCTTCTTTATTCAAACTCTTGCTATATTTAAAAAATTATAATTAAATAAAACAAATTAAAATAAATAAATTATATTTTTTTTGAACAACGTGTTTAATTTTCTAGTCAACTCACATATATTTTGCTTATTTGGTCTTTTTTTGTAGTCATCATATATGTGCAAATATGATGTGACATCATATGTACATAAAATCACCCAAACAATTGGTTTCTATGTATATCTGCAGCTTAGCTATTACATGTTCCAAATACTCATCACCCAAAATTGATCTCAAAAGACCTCAAGGTCTGAACTATTATTAAAAACTTTATTAGCTAGATTGGTCAAAAACTGCTTGCTTGCTGATGACTACAAATAAGATTTTTTTAATAGTGAAAAGCGTATGAGATGATAAATAGATAAGAGATCATGCATTGGAATTACTACTACAATCTTTAGAGCAAATTAGAGCAAACTACAACGGAGGTTTGATTTCTCACTTTTTTGCATGTTTTGTTTTTCTGTTCAAAAAATTAAAAATTAAGGAGTAACAGTGATTATGTCAAAGTGGTTGAGCTGATTAAGTTATAAATTCAAATGTGACCAAAAAGTAAAATTATAACATGACTTCCTAATCTGACATTAGTTTCATGTGTCTGACACTCGTAATAAAATTTGACTTGCACACTGTAAACTTCACTATAAGGAGTTATCGATAGTTTAAAATAAAATCGCTATAGAAATAAGTTAATAAACAAATTCTCAAACAAATGGAAATTGCTTTAGCGCCGTTTAATAACTATTTGCAAAATACATCATAAAAAACTTAACATTACCCAAAAAGGACTAATTTTAATTTTGAAATGTAGATCAATTTAACGTCTGCTTTTATTCTTGGCAAAAAATCAACATAACTTTTTGCTAAGTTTTATTTAACAGACACTAAAAACTTTTTTTTAAAATTTGACTACATATTTTGACTATATATAAATATATAAATCTCAAGGATTGTATTTTGTTTATTTTTTGTCTGTCTGTGTGTCCAGTCTTAGCCACAAAGTTTTAGGAAGGAATAATCTGCTGTGCACTGGATTTAAATTCACAACCTCCAGTTCTGCAGACAGACATTTATCCGATACACTAAACTGTTCAATAGCTATACTGTGGGATAAATTGTGTACACACTCATTACACATGCCAATCTTTCATTACATCACGCTTAACACTCTATCGCGCCAACTGAACATTTCAGCTGGCGTTATGCTAAAATTGTTGACCAAAAGAAAAATGCTTAAACACACATGGGCAGCAAGACTGTTGCAATCAGTATGGAGCGGTAGTAGGCATTGCAGCCTGTACAGTATGAATTACAAAGAAATAAACAGATTATACAAAAATGAAACCAGTACATACAATAAACAAACAGTTTTGTCTAAAATTTAGAATGGTTGATGTCCTATATGTTGATAGAAAAGAAATTTTTTGTGCAACAAGTTTTTTATTATTCATGCAACGCCCGGGCATTTAGCCAGTATAGAGTATATCCAACATATATGCATATCGATATTTTATAATCCGTTGCAATTTTTTACTCTGTATTGTTTTGCTTTTGTAAGTAAGCATTTTTAATGCATTGTATTATGTTAGTTCTAGTTAGTGACATTGTGTAGTGTAGCACATTCTACTTATTACCACAACTTCAAGCTTTACCTATAGCCTCAAGTTTTTCAGCGTTTATGTGATTCCTCCTTTCTTTACCAACAACCTTCCTCAACAGTTTAACCTTCAATCTCTACTGCTACACCAACAGCAAGATTGCTTGCATTACTCCATACAAGACCTTCTTTCTTATCAAGCACAGACCCCCCCCCCTTATGAGATCTCTCTTTTTCTGTAATGCTTTAGTTTCAAACAACATACATGTAGTTTTGCCACAATCAAGAATGTGGTAATCCCAATCTCAAACTAGTCTGCTTTTTCATGAATCTACAAGCTACTCCCAGCCATCCACCTACTGAATAATACTTTATAAGAATACAGACAGAAAACAACTCACACTTTGTCAGAACCAAGTCGATATCATCAATATTATTGTGACGACCCCATACCATTAAATCATTCTGATTTTTTCCCCAAAAAGACCAAGCACTCAGACTCCCTGATTTTCTCAAGTTTCTTTGTCACTAACCCATAACTTAACGGATGATTTTCAACATCTACATAATTTTTATCTACACAATAGTCTGTGCCCTCTGCAACCTTGAGATCTGTTGACAACATTTTTTGAGTATCTTTGACACGAGCTTTGGAGCTACATTTTGGCCAAAACCCAATCTTGTCATTACATAAAGCTTGCCGCTATGTCGAACTGCCTGGAACTTAAGGAACTTATCATTAACGTACAGCTGCAAATACGCCTTCTTTAGATTGATCATATGACTGTTTGAACTGAGTCTTGCCAGTCATGAAGCATTTTCTGACAAACAGCTACATCTGCTCCTGGATTGCTATTAATGTGCCAAGTCAACTCCTTTCCATAGTCTAACACAGGCTCTTTCCTCTCCGTATTTGGCTGTAAAGCAGCCATCATGGGTATAACTCCTCTATAACCTCCTCATGTACTGACTTGTCATACTCAACTAACCAGCCATACTCAATCCATGACTCAACCTCCTTCTCATATTCTGGCTTATACTTGATGCTAATCTCATACTCGCCACACTGGTTTGCCAGAACAGGCTCCCCTCTTTTCCACTTCCAAACAACTTTTTAATGCTTGCCATCAAAACATGCATTGGAATCATTACTATCAAATTTCAAATTTAGACTCGAAGATACGCAAGCAGACATGACAAATGAAATTTTCACACTTTGATTTAAACTTCTAAAATAAGGAATACCTAATTGACTCATAGAGACACCTCCTAAGCCTTTCACTGCTTCCATACCTATGATAGCTTAGAATTCACAAACCAATGATGGTGACACAAAGCAGCGCAACTTTACAGAGCCACTCCTTGTCTGCATGAACAGATCAACTTCACATTCACAAACATTAGCTATACCATTCAACATTATTACAGTATGTGGCACAAAGTTATGATTAGCCCTTAAGGCATAGCTATTTTTGATTTTACTACTCTGAGCTGGTAACCTGTATCAAACAGAAAGAGCGACAGGGAACACTATTGACATAAATGTTTGTTAAGGGTAACTGTGCCTGTTGTGTTGAGGGCATTTATCTGATGCATATACCTTCCCGTTGCCATTTCCTGCTTTGTTTGGACACTTATTAGCCAAATAATCAAGAGAATTACATCAAAACATTGTCTGACTCACCGACTTTGAATACAAACAGACCTATCTGTCTGTTTGTTATTACTACAATCAAGAGCAGCATGACCATATTTTGAACACACAAAACATTGAAGAGACTTTACCTGAATAGCACCTACACACGCCAAAGTGTCATTGCCTTCCCTAAACGCAAGCATGCACGCGCTTTACTGACCCACTCAGCTAGCTCAAGTTTATCAACATTGACAGTAGATTTGAGCTGCATTGCAACATCAGCTGGCAGACCAGACATAAATTTTCCCCTTATCACAGGTTACCCATTAATCATTTGACCCTTCAGAGCATTTGGCCTTCTGATTTCAGCTAAATAAACGTTATTTGGTTCATTTTCTAACAATACTCTAATTTTGAGTTGTTCGCATGATATAAAAGATCAATGTTAAAGGCCGTGCACAACTTCACTTTTGAACTTTCTAAATCATCATTCCCTTGAGCACTCAATTGCTGGTAAACTGCAAAAGCTGACTCAAAAAACAATAGAAGAAACTTTGGCAAGTTAGTGACCCCCTAAAGCTTTGTAACAAACTCCAATTTTTTTAGTCACACATAAAACTCACTGCTAGTCTTTTGATCCTCATAGCTCTTCTCTATCTCAAAAAACCAAATACCCTTTGCTAATGCCATGTTGCCAAAATAGTTTGTAGAATGAAGCAAGATCAAAATGAGTGATAATTCCCAGTTTGTATTGCAAAAGAACAAGAGCACAGAACAATCAGCTCAACTCAACGTATGCATAAAAACACTAACTACTAGAGGTGGAACGAGACAGGTTTTTTAAGTTCGAGACGAGACTCGAGACACTGTCTTGTAAAAATTCGAGACTCGAGACAGTAAAATAATGAGCATTTGGTGATGATTTCACCACACAAGAACTAGCTACTTGGTATATATAAAATTAATAAAACTATTTTTAAATTGAATTTTCACCTGGTGTAAACGATTTAAATACAACATTTTAATAGTCATATGCATGTAGTTTTTGTAAACAAAAGTGACACAAACAGCTCTAAAATACCGAAGTTATATATTCTAAGAATTTTGAGCTTGATTGATCATAATTATTATAAACATATTGCTTTTTACATGTATATTTTTACCATCTATTGAATAGTTCTTACTCTTTAATGTATTGTGTAATGAAACCGATAGCCGTCGCTCTACAAAGAAATACCGCAACTAAAAGAACACACGATAACACTTTCATTCTTATCGTTTCATTAATGTTAAGTTTTGTTTGTGTATTAACTGTAGTATGTGAATTATATTTAAATTGTACTCATGAAATTATATTAATTACTGTATACATGTATATTCTTATATTGAGCTAACAAAACGTCATTGTTAACCGAACACGGACTATGGTCGACACGGCCTTTCGTTCGTTTCTCCGTGTCCTGCAGGTTTTACCCGCGATTGGTAGTATATACGTAAAAGATGCCCGAATTTTATGAAGGGCAGTTGGTGTTTAGACACGATACGATAAAATACAGACATTTTACCCGCAAAAGTCTTATTTATTAAATTGGATTATCCGAAGAGTAATTAGATACGACCCGGTATCTGTTTTAAGGACACAGAACCGAACTAAAATATAACAGGGCCGTTGTCCGGACTACATCATTAGACTCAGTGGCCAACATAATCAATAGCAACAGGTAGTAACGGACCGGGTATAACTTTAAAGGCAGTTGCCCGTAATCCATTACAATATATGGAGTTGTTGCTACCGCAAGAAGCCATGTTTTAACAACCGTGTGCAGGCGCTTTAGTTATATTTCCTGTCTCGAGTTTGGCAATAGTTAAGTCAAGACGAGACCGATACGAGACAGGTCGATACTCGAGACGTTTCGTGTCTCGTTCCATCTCTACAATTGTGTATGTGAGGTCTACTGCTTCTCACTTTGCCATTATATAGACTCAGGCTTGACGCTTTGAATTACGTTAAGCACAACGTACACTAGTTAGTAGAGATGGAACGAGACACGAGACGTCTCGAGTATCGACCTGTCTCGTCTCGTATCGGTCTCGTCTCAACTTAACTATTGCCAAACTCGAGACAGGAAATATAACTAAAGCGCCTGCGCACGGTTGTTAAAACATGGCTTCTTGCGGTAGCAACAACTACATATATTGTAATGGATTACGGGCAACTGCCTTTAAAGTTATACCCGGTCCGTTACTACCTGTTGCTATTGATTATGTTGGCCACTGAGTCTAGTGATGTAGTCCGGACAACGGCCCTGTTATATTTTAGTTGGGTTCTGTGTCCTTAAAACAGATACCGGGTCGTATCTAATTACTCTTCGGATAATCCAATTTAATAAATATGACTTTTGCGGGTAAAATGTCTGTATTTTATCGTATCGTGTCTAAACACCAACTGCCCTTCATAAAATTCGGGCATTTTTTACGTATATACTACCAATCGCGGGTAAAACCTGCAGGACACGGAGAAACGAACGAAAGGCCATGTCGACCATAGTCCGTGTTCGGTTAACAATGACGTTTTGTTAGCTCAATATAAGAATATACATGTATACAGTAATTAATATAATTTCATGAGTACAATTTAAATATAATTCACATACTACAGTTAATACACAAACAAAACTTAACATTAATGAAACGATAAGAATGAAAGTGTTATCGTGTGTTCTTTTAGTTGCAGTATTTCTTTGTAGAGCGACGGCTATCGGTTTCATTACACAATACATTAAAAAGTAAAAACTATTCAATAGATGGTAAAAATATACATGTAAAAAGCAATATGTTTATAATAATTATGATCAATCAAGCTCAAAATTCTTAGAATATATAACTTCGGTATTTTAGAGCTGTTTGTGTCACTTTTGTTTACAAAAACTACATGCATATCACTATTAAATTGTTGTATTTAAATCGTTTACACCAGGTGAAAATTCAATTTAAAAATAGTTTTATTAATTTTATATATACCAAGTAGCTAGTACTTGTGTAGTGAAATCATCACCAAATGCTCATTGTTTTACTGTCTTGAGTCTCGAATTTTTACAAGACAGTGTCTCGAGTCTCGTCTCGAACTTAAAAAACCTGTCTCGTTCCATCTCTACACAAATGTAAAAAGTTGTTAAGTGTACTATATAAAATATTCTACAGGCATGACAGGAAACTATTTTCTTAGTTTACCAAGTGGCGCTTTGTACCATGGTCTACGCTTTGGCTTTCTTAGTTTAGAATGCCAATCTAAGAATTGTAGTTCTGACAAGCAGCCAGTAAAGCTCTGTTAATTTAGTAGCAAAAAAGGCCAGGAGTATACCACATTTATGATAGAGCTAATGCAATATAAGAGAGTAAAGAAAAACAGAATAAAATTAGCACTACTGTAAATGGTTTACTTACTATATTAGGTCAAAAGTGAATGTTATGTTACTGTTCAAATTAATGACACTGCTAGGTTCAACCTTAGACTGCTGATAGTAGACTCTGATAAAGACTCCAATTTATTTGGTCTTGGTTAGAGTGATGCTACTAGGCTATCAAATTAGGGTCTTTGCTGCTTTCAATCATTCAAGGTTATCTGATGATGCTACTGCTATTCCATTTAGTACACAAAAATTAGTTGTGTTCTAGAGAAAAGAATTGTTGAAATAGTACACTCATGTATTCAAAATTGGGTATAGGGCGTTCCAAATCTCTGAAGGTTGTTGTTCACCTTTAACTCGATGCTCATCAATGCTTTTCTAAGCCACATGATATACCATGCATTTTTGTGAGGCAACCAAAAAGAAGCTAAATCCTTTAGTGGCAAAAAGAGTGCTAGAGAATTAATTTCATTGAATGAAAAGTGCAAACCTGCAGAGATGACAAATGGCTTATTCAAACCAAATCAATTGACAAACTCCTGCCTAGAGCAAAGATGAACTGACTGAGAAGCAGCATAGTCAAATGTGTTTGTTTAAGCTCGATTTGGCTGATATATATTTATAGTTAAAACTAGATGAGGCTGTAAAATTGAAGTGTAATCAATACTCCAATTGGTCTATACATTTATAACAGGATGTGTTTTGAGGCGGCATCCCAACCCAGTTTCAGCGTTGCGTAGTCTCCCTTAGGCTTGCTCTGCCTGGAATTGCGGCATACCTTGATGATGTAATTGCCACTGGTCACAGGAAAAGAGCAAACGGACGATTTCAAAAACTCCTTGTTAAGCTCCAGGGTCATAGTTTCTGTGTCAGGTTTGAAAAATGTAAGATTTTCAAGGATTCAGTGAAATATTTAGACCACCTCAAAAACAACGATGGTGAACACCTGTCAGAAAATTGTAGTGCTACACTGAAAAATTTCATAAGCCCTAAAAATGTCTTTCAGCTTTAAGCATTTTTTGAAAAAATTACCTATTCGGGTCTGTTCATTTCTAGCATGGCTAAAATTGCAGCACTGTGTTACAACTTACTCAAGAATAATGTAAAGTTTGAGTTGACAGAAGACTGTCAAAAACTTTTGGCCCTATTGAAATAAGTGTTTACAAACGCCAACTATTTATCGAACTAAAATAGCTCAAAAACTCTCATTCTTGCACAGATGCCTATTTCTATGACATAGGTGCGATCTTGTCACAGCAAACATCTGATGAAAAAACTCTTTGGGCTTGTACACCTAAAATTCTCACATCAGCAAAAAAGAATGCATTCAAAACTCTATCAATTTTGTCAACCGAATATTCAAACTAACAATTATACAGGACATCACTAAGTATATAAGTATACAAGTATACAAGGCAAATATATATACTAAGGCATATACGGCGCACTAAGTATATAAAGCATCACTATAGGACATCAACTTTTCTCTATGAAAGGCATTTCATGTATTTTATCGAACACAAGCCATTTCCTAGCATATTTTCTCTTGAGAAAACTGTTTCAACCTTAACAGCACAGCAACTGCAACAATGGGCTTTAACTCCCATAAGATTTCAGTATGAAATTAAATATAAGCCACCATCAAAGCATGGTAATGCGAATGGGCTGGCTAAGTTACTACGAGGACTTGACAGCCAACTTGATGCGATAGACCATTTTGATAACCAAAAGGTTTCTCGTATCATTCATGAGGACATGGACTTCTACTCACTGGATTCAGTAGAAATCTGGCAATCTACTCTAGCAGATGAAACTCTTTTGACTGTGACTAAGTGGCTTCAGCACTGCTGCCTACCCTATAAAGCTGATATTCCTGAGCTACTAGTATTCTGGTTGTACACGAATTCCCTGTTTGTACACTATGGCTCAATGCCTCAAGAAATAAACTATATTGTCCCAATACTAGCAGTTCTTGCAACCACTGCCCTAAAAGAGTAACTTTTAAAAATAATTATGATAAAAGCTACAAAGCCCATAAAAGTGATTTGCAAAATAATTATGAGAATAGCCCTAAATGCTACAGTAGCTTATCATGTTAGCAACCTCTGGCTATTGCTGCTTTCTTTTTCTTGGAACAACAGCAAAGTTTAGTGAGTACATGGTTATAAAAAAGCTAGTGGACTCAATCTCTGTTAAAGTTCCCCATATTAGGATACATGTAAGATGTTGTTGAGTGATAGGAGACTTCTGCATTATCCTTATCCGGATGCCATGTACGTTATGAGGTTGTGAGTTTTATCAAGAAAGGCATATCCAACACAAGTGTCCGTTGAGCGAATCAAAAAATACTACCAGTTACATGGGTGACACTGAAAAACAGGTGACTACTGCAAAAAAATTCATTTGTAAACATATTAACATGATTAAAATTTTACTTTAAATGCTGGTGTCAGCTGCAATCCAAGGGTTAACCAGTCAGACTGAGCTTGATAGCTTTAACTCAATAGCTTAAGAAAGTACAGTTGGTTGTCCAAATATATAGACATGAGCATGTTACCCTTTACTTTAACAAGTTTTTGTTTAAAACAAACAGCAGTTTTCGTGTACAGAAATAGAAAGAAATCACTATTTAGCTATGTAGACCATGCCAATGGTCAATTTCAAAGCTGTAGTAACATTAGTATATATCTCAAATTTGACGTCAAATTATCAATAATCAGATTGAGAAACCTTAGTCAGCATCACAAGCATTACAAGAATAACAAGATTGACAAAAGTAACAAAAGATGTCACGCATAAGATGTGATTCAGTGCATTCAATCAACACTACAGCATGATAACAAATCTCTGTTTCATAGAACCAAATTAGAAGATCTGTTTGCTGGAGTATTCAGAACCGATGAAAGTTTAATTGCTTACAAAACTATTTGCTAAAACTACCTTTTTATTCATGCTGATTGGTTTTTTCTAAATGACAAAAGCTCTTAGATTATTACGAGAAAAGGTTTACTAAAGGCTTTATGATTCAAACGCTATCATTACCATCTAAAAGGTTTACTAAAGGCTTTATGAATCAAACGCTATCATTACCCTCTAAAAGGTTTACTAAAGGCTTTATGATTCAAACGCTATCATTACCCTCTAAAAGGTTTACTAAAGGCTTTATGATTCAAACGCTATCATTACCCTCTAAAAGGTTTACTAAAGGCTTTATGATTCAAACGCTATCATTACCCTCTAAAAGGTTTACTAAAGGCTTTATGATTCAAACGCTATCATTACCCTCTAAAAGGTTTACTAAAGGCTTTATGATTCAAACGCTATCATTACCCTCTAAAAGGTTTACTAAAGGCTTTATGATTCAAACGCTATCATTACCCTCTAAAAGGTTTACTAAAGGCTTTATGATTCAAACGCTATCATTACCCTCTAAAAGGTTTACTAAAGGCTTTATGATTCAAACGCTATCATTACCCTCTAAAAGGTTTACTAAAGGCTTTATGATTCAAACGCTATCATTACCCTCTAAAAGGTTTACTAAAGGCTTTATGATTCAAACGCTATCATTACCCTCTAAAAGGTTTACTAAAGGCTTTATGCTTCAAACGCTATCATTACCCTCTAAAAGTGTAAAAACGTTCAAGAATTTTTATTTCCTAAGCAAACATTTACTGGGTTTCCATGCTTCGAAGGGATTTGGAGTTTCTTCCAATCCGAATCATAGAAATGGTAAAATCTGAACAGATTTGACGTCATTTTGCTTTGCAAACTTTGTGCCAAGGCAATCGCAGTGAGACTATTATTCGACATCATAGAAATGCCCACTGCAAATAGATTTGAATCGATAATACCTCGCTAAGCTCTTCTCAGTGGAGGTAAAAATTCAGCGCATTTCATCACACCTTCACGCAGGTTTATTCTACATGTACTTACTATTGCCAGCCATAGGTTGCTCATACAACGATGATGAGATAATCGTCTATTGGAAGACTGTTCTATTGTGAACAGTCTTCCATACAGTTTTGACCTTGACCCAAAAGCGAGTCTACTTTAACAAGTTCTGTATGAGAAGTACATCGGTAGTCTTAGAAAGATTGATAAAGTGCAACTTCAAATAGTTGGAAGGGTAAGATGCGAATTCGTCAACAGAGGTCAACTCCAAATCCATTCGAAGCCTGGGAACGCAATAGTAAGCTGCACAAACAAATTAAATAAATATTACACTCGAACAGAAACTTTGTAGCTTTGTAAAAAGAATAACAAGTTGCTTGCAACTCAAAAACTGCTTTAACAAAAGTGGTGAAAATGTTGGTAACTGAATAGGAGTAAGTATTAACACTGTTTCAAAAGTGAGACTGCTTTGGTAACATTTGTATTTGTTAACCACATCATTGCTAATAACAATATGTTTTTATTTTACAGACTTTTGTTTGAATTTTGCTCATTAATAATGAGAATTAATGAGAATATTTGCCATGATTAAACTAACTCAAAAGGTAAGCAGCAAAATTGTATAGAATGTCTAGTAATGGTTTTAGAACTTAAAACCTGCTTAGGAAGTTATCAGCACTTGAAAACTATTCAGTCACAAAGTTAAGCAATTGAAGAGTTGTCAAAACATTAAAATTTTTCAAACACCCCAACTTATGACATATACTGTACTGAATACTTAAGAGTTATTTATTCAGTGATATGCTCAAGAAGAATGGAGTTTGCAGTTGTCCTACCACACATAAAATAACCATGCTTTTAAAACAAACTATGATTGGCAAAGCTGATTTTGAAAAACTTTTTGGTGAAACTTTCAAAAGATTTTTGGTGAATTTGTTTATGAGCTGCACTTTATAGGAATTTAGTGCTGGACCAGTCTTTAATCAAATTACTAAAAGCCTTCTGCCAGGTACCAAAAATATTTTGTTTCAAAACCCTGTCTGGTTTTTGAAAATCAGCCTCTTAAACACCCACTTGCAGGCTTTAAATTGAAAAGGAATGAAATCCTGGACAAAAACTGACATACTGCCAGTATTATATATTATAAAATTTTAAGCAAATACATGTATCTAAAATTTCAATTGAATATAGATTTTTAAAGTTGAAACAATAACATTATGAAAAGAAATTGATAACTGTGGCTCTACCATCACACTGTAGAAAAAAAGGTGGAGTTTTATGGTAGTAATTATTATTGCTGGCAGTTACGAAGTTTGTAATTCTAATACAGTGGAACCTCAGTTCTCGAACATTTTGGTTCTTGACCAATTCGGTTCTCGAACAAACCGGAGCATGAGCATTGGAATTAAACATTCAGAACAGCTCCGGAAACAGCATGGAAACATTCATTAACAAAGGGAGTAGAGAGTTACGCTTCATAAACTCTTTGCAAAAAGGAACGAACCATCTGGGATGACGTCCTTCTACCGAAGAGATTTGCTAGGGAGGCAACTCCTCCAGTCGAGTTACCCTAAATTGTTTTGGGGGATTCTCTTTCAAAGATGTGAAGTAAACATGCAATTGCTGTTTATATTTTCTTTTTTCACACAATTTTTGATGTAACTGATCTGTTGCATTTTTTGATGTTTTTTTTATCAATTTCTGCAAATTTTGATATTGTATCATAACCTAGGATGTTTTAAAAGCAAAACATACAAAATGTTTATTTTTTGTTTTCTTTTTTCATCATCATAGATAAGAAATCTTCTATTAGAAATAAACACTATCTATATCTACTGGTTTTTATTTATAGCATGTAGTATACAGTACAATTGGGGGTCCTACCATACAAAGTTGTCGTCAGAATAGTCACTTTTAAAACTATTGTCATCACTTTTAAAATCACTCTCGTCACCTCTTGTCAAGTTGGTAACCAAAACAACCTCTTTCTTAACATTCATTATTTTAACACAAATATCCATTCTGGTAGCAATGGGTTGGGTTGAAAAACTGAAACAATCATTGTCATCTCGTGCCTCTCATCAACGTCACCCACAGTGAGTAACGGTCTTCTCGTCTGTCACTTTTCAATTATCCTGTCATGGGGTCATCAAAATCGTCACAAAACATGATAAGACCCCCACAGTTTATGGCGTAAAATGTAAAGAAAATACTTTACTGAAGTTGTTTTCTCGACTTGGAACGGATTAAAATTTACATACATTAATTCTAATGGAATCTTTGTTTCGGATCTCGAACAACTTTCTGGAATGGATTATGTTCGAGAACCGAGGTTCCACTATATTACGATTTAAGAGTCTTTGAAGAGGGAAATTTTCTAAACTGTGACGTAATGTTTTTTAAACAATAAAGATTTGGCACTTTCTGGAGTACTGATGTTGCTTTGGAGAGTCAATTCACAGAGTAATAGCTCAAAATTACGATCGAGTTGACTGTTCAAATTCATGCCAAACTTGTGTAATCTATTCAACAATTTGTCTTGAAAATATATTATTATTGAAACTTATGATAAGACACGCAATGAAAAAGTTCAAACATTCACATTGTGAAAATAAATGCACTAAACCAAAAATTGCTTCAAGATTTCAATTATGTGTGAAATGCTCAGTTTGTTTTGTTTCAACAATACAGACTTATTTTGTGTTAGTTCTATTTACAACTCTGCCTTTTCCAATAATGCTATGTAACATCATTGTTGAAGTAAAACTTTCCAACATAATTTTAGCGATTGTTATGGGCAACATTCCGAAAGAATCATATCAGCTTTTGTCATAGCTAGTTACAACATAAATGAAGTCATTGAAAGCATGGGATAAATCAATTACATATCTTATAATATCACAGCTCATGTCAGCACAAAAGAGACATCTGGTCAAATATAAAAGTATTTATGTTACTCAGTCACTACAAAATCTAATCAACATCAGATATGTCTTCTTCCTTGAGATCAGACGCAGATTGACTCAGATTCCGGGGAGTTGCCCAAACAGACACGATATCCTCTCTTTTTTCCGCCTGCACTGCTGTTGGTTTTATGTCATCAACCTCCGTCGGGTTGCAACAAGAAGCCTTAGAGATGAAGCGAGCGTGGCACATTCTACCACAGTAGTCCAACATTTGCGCTGCTGCTAAAATGCTTGCTCCAAGCCAAAGGCCCATAGCACCTCCTAAATCACCTAAAATAGAAACATTTTGCTTCCTAAATATGGAAACTGTTATTAATTTCCTATATTCTGCAGATTTTACATAGATAAGTTTTTATTTACAATTTTTTTTAATTTTAGGTAACTGCTTGCAGTTTAATAGCAAACCGAACGTAACAAAAAATTTACTATTTTAATGCTCATGAATGAAGCCCATGGCCTCCTTATCAAAATGCACTAAGTTTATCCATCCAGCAGCCAGAATCCTGATTCACATAGTAATTTGTCATAAAAATTTCCTAGTCAAAAAAGCATAAGTCATGTCAAAGTATGGAGAAAAGTGAAAAAACAATAAAACTATGGAAAAACAATAAAAATGTTATAATTTCCGAGAAACTGAATTTCATGAAATTGAGGTAAAAGCATCGATACCTATATGAATATTAAATGATAATCTATAATAATAGATTTCACGCTGTCATTGTGTCTGTCTGTTCGTCTACGTAAGCTCTATGTGGTTTTACATTTTTTGACTGAGTCCATCCAAACTTCACACGTATAGGCTCTGTGCCTTCCACCAGGTCACTAAAATATTTGGTTTAAAAACTGTCTAGTTCCAAACAACCAAACTCTTAGACACCCATCTTAATAAAAACTCAAGAATGCTCCTTCACAAGCATTAAGGACAATTGCCCCAAATGAATTGATGCCGAGAAAGTGGTGTAGCGACTCATAATTATATGTGCTGTGGATTATCTGATTAAAAAACTAAAGAAATTCAAGGTAATGCCTGGCTTAGTGCTAATTAAATATAAAAATGTAAAAAAGGTATAGCTAGAGAAAAGCATACTTGACAGACCAATTAAAACAATGGTAACAGTCGTAGAACACACTTGAAAGAAAAAATCTCTTAAGAGTAACATAGAAACGATGACGTGTAGCTTCTTTTTTCTAATTTAAAAAGTTGAATAACGGCATAAAAACTGAGAAATAGTAAAAAAGTCAGGGTAAACTCATTTTATCCTTCTTTCTAAACTGATTTTTTAGATGAAAAAAATTATTTTAGCATTTACAAGATGCCTTGCTTAAAAAGGCACTATTATTAAGAGGTTGAAAACTATGAAAATTAAACATTGATTTCAAAACAGGAAGCAGATAAAAAAGAGAGATAAGAATTTCGAGTAGACGAAGTAGTATACATTGTAATTAGACAAATTATTGTAATTAAACAAATTATTGTAATTAAACAAATTATTGTAATTAAACAAATTCTTGTAATTAAACCAACTGTTTAAAAGAAAAGAATCATCAGAAAATGTGTTGTAAAGCACATACAGTTAAAATATAATTTTACACGTAACAGACTATGATTTTGAAGAAATACCTGCAAAATATGCAAGTAATCCCATGATAATAAAATTTGTTACATGATTTTATTGGTAAATTAAGGCAAGGCTTTAGAACAAGCAGATGAGACCTTACACACACAATTTTTCAGACAACAAGCCAAGCTTTATGCTAAAAGCGCATACCTAAACTTTTAACAATCATTTGGCTAACTTCCATGTGAAAAGTGTCAACAGCTAATGTCGAATGTACCCTAAAGTGTCCCAGTGAAAAAGAAGTTAGAAAATCAGATAAGGCATAAATATTTTACAAAAAACCTAAAGTAATCTAGACAAGAGTAAAAACAGTACAAATTGCGTAAGGATTTTATATTCAAACCTGAAAACTTATATTCAAATTTTATTGACAAAGGCAAATAAAAAGTCACCAATATTTCATTCTAATCAAAAAAGTTCAGAATTAGATTAAATAGAAAAAGCCTAAAAAAGTATATTTACCACATTAACCAACAAAAATTTAGCTTTTTCGCGTTTAATAAGATACATTTTTCTATTCTTTAATGAAATAACACAACAGCTTTTCAATGCATAAGAGAAATAAGTAAATTTTTATGAGGCTTGGTAGCATTAAATGTGGGTCTTTGAAACCCAAAGATTAGACAGTCTATCAGTTACTGTACTATTACATAATATATGTAGCTTGTGTGCAGTTCGTCCATAGATACAATAAACCCTAGATTGGCTAATAGCTATCATTACAATGGAGCAAAAGTGAGGCATATAATTGGCTATCGTTTTCATGACATTATGTCACAGTGATGTGCATCACAGCATCAGAGCCTTCAGTTGAGCAATGAGTTTAGTAGTGAAAGCATGCTTGTCATACTAGTTTTCAAGTCATAAATGTAACAATAAGACCAAATTCTTGGTGAAATGTCATCAGAGGAGAGTGCAACACCCTAGGTATATCCTGAATTGCCATGACCCATATGGCAGGGATGATAAAATGCCCATAACAAGACAGAACTTGAACACAAAACAAAAAGTTCTCAACAATATCATAAGTTCTCTATGTCAATTAAAGACACCAAGCGGAAAGCTGCTAGTGGAAAATAATAGGAAAACCTTCATCGTTGGTTTTGAGTCAGCAGCCAAATCTGTACATGACATTGCTCAATATCTTTTCCGCAACTACCCTTACATCAACTACTTCCTAACCTTAAAGACCAACCAGTATCACATTGAGACTGTTTTCCAAGATATGATCTAAGGGTGGCTATAACAATAACCCGGATGTGCAAAGCTTTAGATCTGCACTCCAAGCACTGCCCATAAAAGCAGATATCACACCAAGTCCCAATGCTAACTGTATTGATCTGAATGTGAGCAGGGCTGAAAAAAACTGGCAAACTTCTACTACATTCTCTGGCTAGCAAGAAGAAGAAAAGACAAAAGCTGAGGAAGGTGAATATGAGGAGTTCAGTGATGAGGAATTCTTTTTAACTCTAATGTGATGACTGTATCAAGTTCTTGAACGATATAAAACTAGAGGGAAGTAGAAGTAGTGACGACATAACCCTAATCGCAGTTAATAACAGAGGAGGATTGGTGACGCCACAACCATTGATAGGTCAAATACGTTTTGCGGCAGAAAAGTGCTTACGTTTACACATGAGAGCTATGGTATCACACAGAGAGCTATTAAACAAGTAACATTACAGACAGTAACATTACAGACAGTAACATATGTTTTATTACATAACCTCAATCAAGGTTTTACATGTACAGTGCATGTCATGAATCTACTCAAAACTATAGCAAATCGCTATATTAAAATCAGAATACGCTATGCCGCTTCAAAGCAGGAGTCTAGTTCAACCAACCTTAGACAAAAACTATCTCGTCTAGTTATTTTCAGTCATGTCTAATGGGTGTTTAACACAGTGGTCCAGCGTAACTGCTTCTAAATCTCATTTGATTCATTAGTTTGTTATTAGTTTAATTTCTATTTGGTCACTCTTTGTATTATCATTGATATAGAAGCTTCTAAATCATTGGTATTATCCATTACCATGTGTCTAAGATTCTTGTTTTTCTCATCTAAAGTCATTATATAGGCTTTATATATTTTCAATAAAATATGCAGTCTCAGATGCACAAACTATGGAAAAATTATGCAGTTTTTAGTGGTAAGTCAATAAGAATTCATAGATCAGCTGATTCACTCTACACATCACAATGACGTTGCGTCATGCTAATTATAGGCCTCACTTATTTAGATTATTCGCGTATCTAGGGTTTACTATATCTATGGGTTTGTCGAAGAACTGGGTTGTTTAATGCATTATCAATGAAATTTATGTATGAAATTAGGAATTGTTAGTTTTTGTAAAAAAATTAAATATTGAGAGGATAAATATCGTATAGTCAGAGAAATATATTACAAAAGGACCTGTCATTACAAGCCAAAGAAAAGTGAAAATCACCCATTATATTATGTAACTCTTTCGATGCCATTCGGGTACAAATTTAGCTTTCGACCTGCTGCCAGCAATTTTACCAAAAGTTGCTGACATTGCTGCCTGATATGCATGCAACTTTTTCAATTTCAGAGCCTATTTAGAACATTTTTGTTATATAATTAATTTCGCGAGCATTTTAATAAAAAAAGCTATGCTAAAATTTGATGTATTTATACAATGTGCAGTGGTTAAAGCTTTGTGAATATACAATCGCAATGAAGTTATAACGATCCTCTACAATGTTACTTACTCTTACAAAACTATTACTTTCACCATCATCAGAGTCAGTGTTAGCACTTTTATTATCTGAGTATTTAATTCATTCTGAATCTGAATTGGCTGTAATGTCATCAAAAAAGCTATTCTGTTTCTAACACGTGAGGTTCTTGCGAAAACCATAGTGCAACTGAAATATTCGGTTGTCAACAATAAAGTTTGTTTTGACTTAAAATTCCCTTATCAAAGACTATAATTTGCTTGGTGAATATAGGCTAATTTTTAGAGAATTATTCAGACAACATTCTTAATGCCTTAGAAATACTAATAATCATTGGTTATGT
This sequence comes from Watersipora subatra, assembly GCF_963576615.1. Classification (NCBI taxonomy): domain Eukaryota; kingdom Metazoa; phylum Bryozoa; class Gymnolaemata; order Cheilostomatida; family Watersiporidae; genus Watersipora; species Watersipora subatra. Next base: position 18,117,700 of record NC_088714.1, on the reverse strand, counting down.
TGTCACGACTCATTAATATTCAGTTACTATGCAACCACAGTTGATTTTGCAAAAAGCGGTCCACGACAGTTGATCGTAAAATTCGCATAAAATCGTGAAGGGCAGTGAAAGGGTTAACGGCCATTGATGATGCTTTGACCTTTGGTAGGCTGACAATTAAACAGCACAATATGCACAACTGGCTGTTAAAACTGTTGCATGATTTCCGGAAAAGCTTAAGAGGTTGAGATGAGCTTTCAGAAACTTTATGGGTCTAATCAGTTAGGCAAATATTGTATAATACTCACTTATTATCGAATTGAATGTGTACGCAGGCACTTGGGTCACAGTTTCAAATGACAGCGAATCAAAATAGATGTTGAGGACAATGATGTTGTCCCTAAAAATACAAATACATAAATTATTACTATTCTTGCATTTTTTACAATGCGAAGCGCAATAATAAACTTCGAATTAACAATAATAATTTGAAACCACAGCAAAGATAAATTAGGTAAGCAACTTCAATTGAGTTTACATGCTTTTTTTCCTAACTAGAAATTCCCATACAGGCCACGATCAAAGTGATGATGGAAAAAAGAAAGGGTACTGCCGGTTGGCAAAAGTAATATTAGCAGTCAAATGGCACTGCAGCGTAATAGGAGAACTGCAATGGTAGCTGCAATAGTAGCTGTAATGTACTGGGTGTTATTATGTACAACAAACAGCATTAATGAAAGGAAAAGATTATATGTTTATATCTCTCCCCTGCAATAGGAGAAATGCAATATTAGAAGTAAGATTGCAAGCTGCAGTGTAATATACACAGTTTGAAAGTTGGTTGTGCTAAATATAGAATGGTTTTGACAGCGGTCTGTAACAGAAATCAAGCATTAGCATTCACGTGTGTCTGCAAGTTTTCTGCAAACTAGAGCAAAATACAGAAATGTTCTTGTCATAAAGGGGCATTGTAGATCAGCCTAGTTTGTACATAAGATGTAAAGAAATTTGGCAAATGTTCTAGATAATTTAATGAAACCTTCGGTAATTGGACAGAAAAACAAAGGCTGATAATCTGTGTACCACATTTTCGTACCTGTAAATCGGTCTACGCCTCAAATGGTCTATGTTTATTACAGAAACCTTCGGCAATTGGACAATGCCATAGACTGGTGAAATGTGCACGTTTTCATCGTGAAATTCGCACGACTTTATGGTTCTACTACCTATCGCACGGCTTTATGGGCGTTTTGTTGGCTGGCCTTAATTTTGATTAGCAAGGCTTGTCAGGTTTGAATGGCGATTTTAGGCCAAATTATTTTTTCTAATTATGTATAATCCGATCAGATGTTAAAGTTTTAGGATATTTTCGACACATTCCTCAGACTTGGTAACATATTTAAATAAGTGTATAGGTGTTTTGTATCACTATTATATTTAAACGACTCGACAGAAAAATGGTTAAATTTTTTGGTGGGATTTCGGTACAAGGGTTTGGGTATGGCTGTCGGTGGATACTTTTCGGGAGTTGTGTGCACATATGCATTTATCACGAAGCTCCCAAACACTTGCTTCGCTTGTGTTTGGTCATGGGAATATTTTAGTAATATAAGTTATTACAGATTGACTGTTATTAAATTCAGGGTACAAGCTTCATAAAATCCAGCAACTGTATAAATTGACGAGAACCTCTTAGACAGTATTAGCTTTCTGGATTCACTGTTGGGTGAAGCAAAGGGCAAGCTAAAAAAGCAAGTTTGCTGAAAAAAATTTAAACATTTAAACACAGGTTAACAGGAGTTGACTTCATTTTGAAATAACATTTGAGCAACTAGCTAGCTACTTTTGAAATAGTGGTTGTACACGCGCAGAGCTGTTAACACAGGTATTACACAGCTCTCACATAAACATGCTTATGTATAATCATCTCTAAGATATAGCAGCAAAAAAGAGTTTTTATATCAAGTAAAAGCACTATATATAGCGCCTGTATTACCAGTACATAAGATTTTTAAGCAGGTTGTATGGTAGCACAACTCTAATAAAGTGATCATGCAGGTTCAGTACAAATAAAATCTAACTATCCTTTTCTGAAACAACTCAGGTATCCAATAAATCTCCATTTCATTGAGCAAGTTCTGGTTAAATGACAATATTGGTAGATAGGTATCATAGTACAAACAATTTTAGATAATATAATTCCTACACCGACAGATTAGAAACAGAAGATAAGGTCAGATGAGGAAATATTCTGGTCAGCTTAAATGTTGACTTGCAACAAAATTTACACTACAGTTATTTAGTATCAAAATGTTCACCATGTCTTACTCTGCTGTGTTGTAGGTTCAAAATATGTGGAAATGTGATTACAGGCTCTTGAAAGCTAAAAAACGAACAGTTAGTCACAGCCATAATGAAACTGCCGTAGATTAGAATCTCTTTCCAAAACGGCTCATATGGGACGTAACTGAACAAGATAGCTTCTCTTTACACTTTCATGCAGCCTCATTCGTCGAAATATTTTCCCAAATAAACTTCACGCATTCAAAAAACCACTCCTATTGTCTTTACGGGTCTAATTCATTATCATTATAATGCAGTCACTTTGACCACTGATATTTCAAAACCTAGCATAAAAATTAGTTTAATTTTTTATTCTTAGTTCGAAGGGGGTGCATCTTATCCTCTGATAAACATGAGGGGCCTGTTGGTCACATGTGATAGTCGAAAACTGTTGCATAAATTGTTCGCGCCATTTGGCAGAGAGTGTGAGTCAAATGATCAGATTATGACTAGATGATTGGACCAAGCTGAAACGAAACTGTAAAGTAGCGAGCTTCTATATTTGATAAGGGCTTTGAACCCGAAGTGTTTGTCATAAACTAGTGCTACAATAAGTTTTATATCGAGCTTTTTATTGGCCTTTCAATTCACGTGATAACATCAGGTGACAAGACAATAAATAAATTTCATGACTACGTCAGAGAAATAGAGACTCCAATCTACGGCGGCTTTTTATTTTTGAGCTTTTAAGAGCTTGTAATCACATTTCCACATATTTGGCCACCACAACACAACAGAGTAAGACATGGTGAATCTTTTGCTACCAAATAACCGTGAAGTAAATTTTGTTGCAAGTCAACCTTTAAACATTTGTAAGTGTTGACAGAAAGCTAACTTATTGACCAATGAGTAATTCTTTCTTTATGTAGTTCCATTCTAGATATGCATACTCATGAAAATGTTACAAATATCAAATGATACAGTCTGTTCCTTTTGCCAAAATTTGCGAAAATTTCTAGAACACGATGATGAGCTAGTTTCAGTGGCAGGAAGCCAAAAATCGTTTTTGTTAATGCTAATAAACCCCTCCAGCGAATGCATGCATTTAATGGAATTAATAATTTATGCTTTAGGACAAGTGTTTGTAGATTTTCTAATTATAAATAATAAATTAGAACCTTGTAATCCGACAAATAGAATGTACAACGGTGATGACATAAACATCACTTGTCTGTGTACATAGAAACATTCTCACATTGTTTTGGTACCCAGAAAAATTCTACAAGCAGTGCAGCTTCTTGGTTCAACCGCTAATAACAATGAATGCAAACGCACGCTAAAGGCTATCAGTTTTTATGACAAAAATAATAAGTGAAAATTTCTTAAAAAATAGTCTGGAGTTTTTACTCCTATCCTGTCTAACATATTACCATGATGGACAAAAATATATACATGTATAGTTATGTAGTACGTGTTACAACAATATTTCAAAAGAAAAAATAAACCATCAAAAACTTCATCATTACCACCATGATAGACAAAGTACATGCATATATCATGTACTAAAAATATTAAAAAAGAAAGAAAAATATGTAACCACTAACAAAAGTAAAATTAAAACATCGTGCAGAATTTTGTGCAAAGAGTTCCAAGCTGTTGTATCATGTTGAGGATTTTGGTGGGAACATTTCTGATCTGATCCCTAATTATGAATAATAGATTTTTTTATGCAAGCTAGTAAATTAAGTAGTGCTAGAAAATAAATCAAAAATATGAGAAACGACTGTTTGTAAAAATACAACAAACAGTACCGAAATTTTTGTTGCAATCCCTGATTTGGTGATTTCATTATTAGAGTACGTAAGTCAAACTGGGAGCCACAACTATTCTGTGAATTTGTGACAGTCGAACCTGACTAATGTATTGTAGTTTAGCTCATGATCTAATGAAGTGGCATCACGGAGCCTGTTATAAGCTTGTACTCCATACTAACTGGCAGGCTGCATTCAAATAGGCTTTTCACACAAAAAATTTATAAAAATAAATTTGGTTGCAAATTTTGGTTGCAAATTTTGGCTGCAAGTATGCTGCCAGCAGAGTGTATTCGATCTTATTGAATTTTTTAGAAGAATTTTAGCAGATGACCAAAAATAATGATAGAAATAGCAGAACTGCAGTAAAAAATAATTTTTCTGCTAAAAATGGCTAATAAAAAATTGTGAAAGTAATGTAGCAATTTATATAATAGTTACATGCATAAACTAAAAACAACTTATTGGAGCTGTGAACATGTTTGTGTGTTAAAAAGAATGGCTTGGCAGACACATTCATCTTGAAGCTGTAATGTCTCTCTATGGCAACTCACGTGTTCAACTCAGGAGGTATGGGATGATCTTTCCTCAATTTGTCTATGGTAGTTTCTCGAATCTCAAGTAGAGACATGGCATACGGGTACTGAACCGCGTGACATGGATTCTGGCAAAGGCAGTCATTGGATTGTTCTATGCTTGCTGAAAAATACAGTAACGAACAAAACTTCACAGATTAAAAAAGCTACCGTATAGTTCAAAAAATTACAAAGAGGACTTGAACATCAGGTCGTAGGAATTAGGGATTTTCAGTTAATTGTAATTAGAAAACTGTGATTTGCTTTTTAGCAAGCTGGTTGACTTTCATATTATCTTTAATAATATGCACGCTAGTGTTATTAAGAAGAGTAGCATGCCCTTGGCGTTACCAAATTTTTTGATAAGTAAAAAAGATTCTACTCAAATACAAAATTAAGTTTACAAACTCCCCGCTAGCAAGCTTTTATTGCACAAATTTGCATTGTGCAACGACGTTGCGCAAACATTTGATTAAAATAATCTGGAATGAGATAACACAATTTTTTTTGCACGGATTGCAGCTCTGGAGTATTTTGTAAGAACAGTAGCCTGTATAACATGACAATAAAGTTACCAAACCACTAACCTCTATCAAACTAAAAAAAATTCTTCAATACCATTTTGTATATTTTTACTCAAAATCAGAGCTCTTATTTTTTTTTGAACGCTGAATTATAATATGAACTTAAGTATTATTCTTGTCTCTGATGCATACAAGTCTCAAGTGCTAAGGCTACGGTAAGTTAACGTTCTGAAGCAGTAACATTGTGACTTAAAGTGGTTGTCACCTAGCATTTCCTCAGCACATTCAAACTGGTGTGGGGTACACAATGGGTGATCACCAGGACTTTCAACCAATCTGCAATTACATTTCTCATAAATTCGCTCAGTTTCACATTCGATCCGACAGCCTGGAACTGTGTAGTTCTGAAAGTATTGAGTAGGGTGGTCCTGCTCACATACTCCGTAAGGTAATGGCAGGGCAGTTATCTAAAACAATAATCGGAAAATAGGCCATCGGCATACCTTAAATCAGCCTATTGAAGTGGGTATAAAACATCCCTGTTTCATCGAGACAGACCTTGAGTCCTTACCAAAGGTTTTTTAATTCTTTGACACTTGTTCAATTTTTAACTGATTTTAATTTTCTGAAAATTTAAACTTTATAGCCAAAAACTACCACTCCCTCCAGTAGAATTATTTTGTAAAAAACATTCATCACTGAGCACCAGACAAAATGATCTCTTTCAAAATATTCTACAACATAAAACAAACAACAGCTTGTTTTAGTCTAAACAACAAAAAATTATTTCATCAAACTTGTAAATTGAAAAATATTTTCCTAATTTTTGCATAAAACCATTCTAGCGCTCAAAAAGCATCTGTCAGAGAATAATTGGTCTTTTTTTAAGCACGCTGAAACTTGCAGCTTAACCTCCTTCATAGGTGAACACTTGATTGCTATTCAACAAGATGATCGTAGACTTGTTAATTTTTAGAATATGACAGTTTCACATAGGAAAGTTCAGCATGTAAAGTAACACTTACTTTTGCTTGTAACGAAGGACATCACTTGCTTACCTCTTTTTGTTTGAGAGTGACCAAGTAATGAAATCCAGGAGCAAACCCAAAGCCAAGTTCTTTTAGGAACGGAGGTTCATGCTGAGCATGAGGAAGAAATTTGATTCCAAGGTCATCGGTGTTTTTTGTCTCTATATATTCAATCTCTTCATCATAAAGAACTAGGTAAAGTCCATTGCCTAAAATATTTTCTTGTTGTAACAAAATCTTAGAGCACAATAATTTTAAAATATGTTTTTGGAAAAACTAAATTGGTTTGATTATTTAAAACATAAATAAACATAGCTAACTATCACACCCAATTAGTGACAGTCTGCAGAAAATTGGTTTTTGAATGATTTAGCATTTTTCTATTTGCTTATGTAAGTTAATGATAATTAACCGAATTAAAAAATTATCTCATGTTTGATGTTCCGAACGGGCTGTAGAATATACAAGTTCAGAGAGTTGTGAAATGCTGTTGGTGACCATGAACAGACAAATTGCAGATTTCGCCTGACACCTTCCTTTAGCGTTATCATATCACATGTCACATACATTTGTTCCATTAAAAGCAAACCATTAAAAACTTGAAAGGATAAAACAATATAATTATTTGGTAAAAGTTACACACAAAAAATTCAAGAACTTGTGAAAGACAAGTTTTTGAAGAAGAAAAGGTATAGCTACCTGAACCAGCCTTCTGAAGCTGATGATCTGCAAATTTGTTGAAGGTGTAACACTTGCCGTAGTGAGTGTATTCAACAACCCAAGAAGATGTATTGCATTTCTGAGACTTCCAGCTGCACATCTGAACCAAATCCTCTAAACGGTGGCCGGTTCGTGCATAGAAGTCTGCCAAATCAAAGTCATCTTCTGGAACATAAGATATAATACGATGTACAACAGACGGTCTTTGCAAACAATGTCATAGGGCAGGCAGGTTTGTAGCTACATCTGGTCACATAAGTGTAGTTATATCTTGGTTATATCTTAGTTATATCTTAGAAAATGAACATATTTAGCCTAACTCAGGTCTGAAGCTGTTAGTATTGCTTCAGTCATGCATATAGATCAGAGTTCAAAATTTAATTCAGAGATGGTGCAAAGTAATATTTTAGCACAATATTGCCACAATACATGCCAAATGAAGCTCATAGGCCAGTTTGGTGTGACTATTACGTTCGTGTTGCGTTTGATGTACTTTTCAAGACAGTGATTTTCAGCCAGAGTGCCATGAGATGATGTCCGGTATTCTGCGGTGAATTATTCTGCGGTGTTCACATTTTGGGTCATTGAACACAGAGAATAAGTATTAGAACAATTTTACTTTGGCAAAAGAAGAAGGCTGACTATCGCGGTTAGTTAGAGCATCAGTTTGCTAAGAAGAATGTCAGGAATTCAGGCCTTAGACCAAATTATGTTTTTCTCGGATTCGGAAAATTATTCTGAGCCGTTAGAAGGTGGCCAATAACTTGGTGTTTCTTTTTACCAATCCTGCTTTGTAGACATGAACTGTGAGATTGTTGGAGAGACAGTAATTAGTGTGCATTTTTAAATATCTTTGTTCTCTATATCATATTCTTGGGCCACATTTACAGCAAATCTGGAGGAGCCCCCAACGTAGGTCTTTGCACATACATGACAGTAAAGAGAAGAAACTAGGGTAGCTCATTAGTGCTTATGTGTGTGAGTTGGTTTTTGTAGCAACCAATTACAAACTGTGGCTTTTAACATCTGACCGGTTAGCTACCCTTGTTCTAGCATATCTAAAGCAGGTCATGGTTCCCATTCAGGCACTTGTTAAATCTATTGCGAAATACCTTCTCTTTTTGCTCAGATAGTTAAAAATTATTGTCTTTAAACATCAAAGTTGGATATAAATGGCAAATAAAAATAAATGAAGTATTTAAGTAAAATAGAAAATGCAGCTTAGATAATTACGCATGAATCGAATGTGAACAACACTAGCCCTGTTGACATGCCCAACACTTGTCTATAGATACAAATCTCCCTGTCTGTCTGTCCTCTGTCTAACTATAGCGATAACAGCCTTACAGGCATAAAATCTGCCTTGCGCTAGATTTGAAGTCGGAACCTCCAGGGCTGCAGCCCGACGACCTAACCCAATACACCACGCAGTCCTTGCCTTACCATGGAATAATAGGACACACACTTCTGCATGGCTCGCAAAAGTACTAGCGCCTTCAAGTTCATGATTGTGTTATAGATCATTACGCCTAATGTCACAAGCTAACTTCAGATGTAGGACACGACTCTTATTATAGTAAGTGCCTAACTTTACCAAATTAAGTTACTCAAATCCATAGTATGGTTATTTTATTACTCGAGCAACGCCTGACATTCATCTAGTGTTGAATAAATAGAAAGAAAAGCAATACAAAGAATCACTATCAGAGTAGCATTATGTAAATTAGGTCATTGCTTTCCTGGTTAGAACAAAAAAGCTCTACATTAATTCTTTAGAAATATCGTATATTGCTTAAGAAGCGGATGAACAATAATAAAATTGTTGTTGCGGACACATGGCAGGAAAAATTTTATCACAACACACCATGTAAAGTATGGAACATGCCACAATATACTTAAACCATAACTGCCACGAACAGCTTTCATTGTTTATTCATAGTAAATCAAACATGCCGATTCCGATTTTGTAGTCAAAATCAAGAATGGTGCACTAACTTTCAAAGTCATTTTTGTTTTTGAAGGCTTTTTTACAGTGACTCAGTGTCGGTGTTGCAAACGACACTATCGACACAACAAGCCTCGCCCATAAATATGTGACGTAGCCTAGCTTTTAGGGAAGGTAGTTGGGGATGTTTAGTCCAATCCAGAATTATAGAGATGGGTGCCTTAAAACCCAAGCTACTCTAAATTCAGCCTTAAAAATATTTTCAGTTTTTTCCTGAAAAGTAAATTAGCTTTTTCATATTGCTTGTAGTTTGTCTTTTATCTCAATTTAGCGTTGTTATCACGCTTTTTTGAGCTCATTTTTCTCGGCCTTCAGCCTACTAAAACATCCTGTAGCAAACTACAAGCATTGTTAAATAGCTTATCTACCTTTCATTAAAGACTGATATTATTTTGATGGCTGAATTGAGAGAATAATGGGTTTTAAGACACCTGTCTCTATAATTCTAGATTGGACTAAAGACCCCCAACTTCCGTCCCTAAAAAGCTAGGCTACTTCACATATTTATGGGTGAGGCTTGTGTCGATTGTGTCGTTTGCGACACTGAAATTGAACGGCTGTAAAAAAAGTCTTCAAAAACAAAAATGACTTTGAAAGTTAGTGGATCAATCTTTAATTTGAGTACAAAATCGGAATCAGCGTGTCTGATTTACCATCAACAAACAATGAAAACCTTTTGTTGCAGTTATGGTTTAACACCTAAGAGTACTTATACTTTTTATAACCAAGCAACAAAGATATTCTTAAGCATGTGCCATTACAAAAGGCATTGCAATACCAGTACAAAATAAATAATCTAATTTAATGGAATCATAGAATAATATAGGCTCAAGTTACTGTGACATATTTTTTGTAAGACTGAAAACGCAAGTGCTATTTAATTGAATCTGAATTATTATTAAAAGTCTGGTCTTACCAACTACTAAGTTTTAAAGGTTTGTAAAAAATAAAAAAATTGATTCGCTAAACTTCAGTTATTTGTGGCTTCGAGAATAACTTTAAACTTCACAAAGTAGAAAAACATATTTGATAATGTGAAATTTTAACAGAATGATGCCAATTGATTTTCTTAATCCTCAATGAAATAGGTTTGTCTTTGTTGGAGAAAGCTATTTGAATAACATAAAATTGGATGAGATTAAACTTGTTTGTAAATGACACCTGTTGAGAGGAGTACTTCTGACAAATTCAGAAGTACAACAGAGATTTCAATTAAAATAGGTCATAATGCTATTTCAGCACTCTGAAACCCGCATTATGTCTTAAATATTAATACATACTAGTTTCAGAGCTTCAAGATGCGCGCTTACATTCTCATTCAATTTAAAGTGTAATGACATTTTTATTAGATGCCAAATGCAAAAATTTTAATTCAAGGTACAAAAAAATTCAGCAAAACTTTTTCAATATTTTTTCTAAGCATCGAAAAACTTTTTTATTGGCCATACAGTTTCACATGTTACAGCAGCGACTTTGTTTAGTTGGATACGAGATGTACTGTGGTTGATTGTACTTTTCATTCCAAAATGCTACAGACAATACCATATACAAACTATCTTTTTCAATCATATGAGTAAGAGCCAACACACAACACAAAAACTCCTATGAGAATGGTAGAAAAAGACCTCTCAGAATTGTTAAAGATGAGTTTCACCTGTGATAGAATTGTGCACAGCTTCCCAGTCTGTCATTAAAAATGTTTCGTTGTACCAGTCCTCAGGATAGAGCTCAGGATGTAGGAGGTTGTGGTGATCATCAGTAAAACCAAGCTGGGCACCCATAATAGCAATATCTTTTATTGTCATGGCCGAACGTCGATGCCGATTTACGTTACAGATTGTGATGGCAGGAAACTCTATTTAATAAACAACACTGATTTTTTAAAGCGACTATTAAAATGGTGCTTCAATATATTGAAAATTGAACCAATATATATTATGTATCTATTGAAAAATACTTGATGACTTTTCTGCATTAACCTTTGAAACAGGATTTTAGAAAAGACCTTTGACAAATGAAGCCCTTAACTTTTAAAGATGTTAATCGATGTTAGTATATCAAACTTGTGTGCTGTAAATTCTGTGAAGCATATTCTTATTAGTTTGTTTTAATGAAAAAAATAATTAGATGTATCTATATAAAAAATATACAGAAAATTACCCGTGAAGTATATTATAATTAGATGTAAACGCCCTTGCTCTGACATGGCTCCAGTAGAGGTTTGTACAATATGGTTGCATATGATCTTTCTGGCTGGAGGAGAATAATTTTAAGTAATGAATTATATGGATATCTTAAGGCAAGGTAACCTAGTGAATGTCCTCCTGCTGTCAGCATTGATAAGCTTGCGCTCAAGGCTTTGATAGACTGCTTATAAATAGGAATTGATTAGAAATCCAAATGATGCATGTCAGAATACAGTGATTAAGTTGACACAAAGAGCTATGACCTTTACCTGCATTACTATCCAGGAAGGCAACAGAGATATTATGTTATAATGCTGTGATATCTAAAGTGTTTGTGACACCTTAATATCTTTTGTTTGTGGCAAGCAGAGAAACTATTATGACACTAATGGAAATAACCTTTTTTGACAGCGGTTAGGCTCTCTACAAGTCGATATTAGTACACGACTGTTTTTTCATCCCCGATAGTGTTTCTTATTCACAAGTTAACCTTAATCTTGTCGGGCGTCTCTACATCAATTATTGGGACATCTAAAAGGGAAAAGCCTTTTTCAATGTGCTGAAAATTTCCCCTGCTGCATATAATAATGCAAAGAAAAATGTGTAAATATTTCAAGATTAAAGTGAAAATAACATTTGCCTACTCCTAGCAATGCCAATGACTTGGCAAATAGGCTAAGATAAACTGCTTAAAATTAAAACTTCATTGAAAACCAAATTGTGTGTGTCAGCTTATGCGAGATTTGTTGGAATCATAGAGAATGACCTTTGACTAGCATTAAAACATAATCAGAATTATTGATCATAAAACACTGATATGTAAAGCATTTGTGAGGACAAATTGTCAATTCAATTTAGAACGTTGAGTAGACAAATGTCATGAAACTAAAAGACAAATGAGCTATCTAAAACACTGTAAAATTCAACATTAAAACGTAGCAGTTATGCATAGCTATCAGCTATAGCTTCTATCTGAGCAAATTGCTTTTATAGTACAATACTCCTATGATCTGTTTCCACCATGAAAATCTTTGAAAACTTTTGGAAACAACCACTTGCTTTCTAAAGGAAAGTTGATATCTGGCTGTTTAATTAGAGTCTTTGGAATTAGATATCGGGTTAAAAGTTAATATAAATAAGTTGGAAGGACATAATTTTTCAGGACAGACAGGGATCACAGTCTGAACCATAGTTATTGTATTTGTATTGACGTATTATGAACGAACATAACGTTTTTTCATAACAAACTTTTTAGTCCTTGCCAAACACATAATTTTCTATCTGAAATGAAAGATATTCGGTTAAACCTAACAATCTAGACTGTGTCCCAGTGTCTAGACTAATTATGCCTAACTATGTAACTAGTCTAACTATGTAAATAGTCTAACTATGTAACTAGTCTAATTATGCAACTAGTCTAACTATGTAACTAGTCTAACTATGTAACTAGTCTAACTATGTAACTAGTCTAACTATGTAACTAGTCTAACTATGTAACTAGTCTAACTATGTAACTAGTCTAACTATGTAACTAGTCTAACTATGTAACTAGTCTAATTATGTAACTAGTCTAACTATGTAACTAGTCTAACTATATGACTAGTCTAACTATGTAACTAGTCTAACTATGTAACTAGTCTAATTATGTAACTAGTCTAACTATGTAACTAGTCTAACTATGTAACTAGTCTAACTATGTAACTAGTCTAATTATGTAACTAGTCTAACTATGTAACTAGTCTAACTATGTAACTAGTCTAACTATGTAACTAGTCTAACTATGTAACTAGTTTAACTATGTAACTGGTCTATGTAACTAGTCTATGTAACTAGTCTATGTGGTAAATTCAGCAAACAATGCTTGTCCAAAGACTGAATTGCCTAACGGTTTTACATTTGAGTGCAAGTGCAAAACCTGAAAACCAAACAACATTGACGTTATTGTAAACATATCCCTCGGCCTTCCGAGACATTCCATATTGAAAGTGAATATGTTCTTTTAGTAAAACAGCAGGACACAGTCTAGCAAAGTTCAAGGGATACAGGAATGCCTTTTTACTCACGTTAAAAATAAAAGAAAGTCAGAAGTCTTACCAAGTTGATGGACAAAGTTAACATCATATTTGGTAGCATGATCTCGCTCTAAGAAATAGATGATCTGTCTTCTTGCTGTGACTATGAGCATGGCGAGAGAACCCATGAGTAGAAGAAACCAAATAACCCGCCGCGCCTGTATGAAATACATGAAATCTATGTGGATGAATTTTTGCATTACGAATTCCTACTACTTATTATCAGAGTATTTTTATATAATGGAGATAATGTCTCTAGTCAATAGTTGGGCAGAAAATCCAAATTTCAAACAGCTGTCTGCGTAACATGTTACTATATTGTCCGAGTATATTTTTAGTTTTGTTTATTTGCATGATCTATAATGTTACTACCAGTTTTCAACCACGGATAAGATTTAGTAGATAAAATGGCTTACTGTTTATGATAAAGATAAAATTACACATAATTGTTAATGAAAAAGAAAAAAAAAGTAGCTGCGATATATTGAAATTCTAAATGAATGATTAATTTGCCAGCAATATAGGTCGTGTCACAAATTTAACGGAAAACATTACAGGATAATACATTATTATTTTTTAAATGATCTTGAACAGCCTCCACGCAAAATAAATTATTTAATTATTAAACCAAATTTCATTGATTTAAAAAAGTGAATTGATAGAGCGTCATCGCAATAACTATATGAAACAATCGGCAATATTCGAGTAACAAAAAAGGAAAAACAGAAAAAAATTAGTAGGTGAAATTTTGAAAAAAACAACAATGAAATGAAAAGCTTGCCCAAGTTCAGCAAATCTACTCTACAACATTTTTTAATATACTAGTTGAAAATTTAACTTATCAAGCATGCATCAATACTATTTTTAAACTTTCAAAACTACCGAAAATAATTAAGGTCTCTCGAGCAATATTGATACAAAATAACAACCTCATACCTTACTACCTCGTAAAAGAATTCAAATACAAAATACAACCACTAGAGCCAAAAGAATATAACTCTCTGAATGAACAAGAATTCAAGATAGCATCATGAATAGCAGTTTCACTGTCATTCTCTCACCATTCCATTTTTGACCCGAGTAACTTGTTTTATTCCATGAATATCAGTGTCTTCAGCGAAGGCATAAAAACTTGCAATCATTGTTGCTTACGAAGTGCAGAACAGCCTCAGCCAGAGAGGTCGTAAGCGAATACTCATCAGCGCTACATTCAACCTGTCAGCAGCCTTGCATAACCTCTACTGCTCAATTCCATTTAAGTCAATAATCATGAATTATTAATGCAATATACTATGATTCAAGAATGAAATTAGCTTTGTCTTTAATTAAATTTGTAAATATCAATGTCATGGTGATTTCTAAGAAACAAGTCCTTATTACATGGGGAATAATTGAAGTCAATTAGTAAATTTAAACATATTCCTACAATCAATAGCGGAGGGTTAAGGAAATATTATTATTTTTATATAGCGAGTGTATTTAAGGACTGAAAAATAGGCTGTAAAGTTATGTAAGTCTGTCCATCGACAGTAAAAAGGTTTAAGCCAACATAAACTGCCATTACTTTTCTTGTTACCTTCAAAACGTTAAAAACACTAAAATAATTTCATTATAAATATGTAGTTACATCGGTGAAGAAGCGCGCTGGCCCAGTTTGCTTTAAGAGCCTTGCATGGTGATGTTTTAATGATTTTCTTGTCAGCCATTTTGCGTTTTAAACCATACTTTATCTTCTAGAGTTTTTGGCTACTAAAGTTATATTGTTTAAGTTGCATTATAAATGAAAAAAACATAGCTGACAGTCATTCACTTCGGGAAAAAAACTAATGCCTGGAGTAATAGGGCAGTATAAAAGCTTTGTAAAGCTTTTACGTATTGAATAAGGTTATCAGCTAGATAACCACTAAGAGACTTTTCGCTAATCTGTTGTTTGAATTTCTCGTCAGATAGAGGGAATCTTACACAAATTTTCTGCTTTCAAAACTTTGCACAAGATTCCTAAACTGCATATTTCTATGAAATGTTTTGCCTTATTGAAACTATTGAGCTACAGTTATTTTAGTAAAATGTCAATTTTTGGGTAAATTACATTGCCATCGACAAAATTGGATAAAACCAAAACCAGTTAAGATAATGTATATGTAACCATCTGCTGTCTAAACTTTGACAGATATAAAATAATTAACAACATAACTTTATTTTATGAATGTTTTAATTATAGAAAATAGTATCAATGAATACATAGCTTTTAAAACAAATATTTCGTTATATAGAATTAACCGTTTTAGCACAAAAACATATGCCTAAGAAAGTGCTTAGAAAATGGGAGTAAGTACCTGTAATTCTATTTAAAATTGGCTCTATTGTAATTTAATTACATGCATAAGTGTGAACAAATTTTTTAATTTAGTTCAGTTAGAAAGATTTTAGCATAGAAAAAAGTAAGATTAAACTTTTCAATCTCACCAACACATCTCAGTTTTAGAATCGGTATCCATGCATGTCAGGTTAATTCTTACATTTAAAGAAACAACATGATTTTGACCAAAGGTTTAATGCCATAGCAAAGAAATTTGTTCAACAATGTCATATGCATTATTAATTGCGAAAAGACACATAGCTGGCAAGACTTAGTACTGTGCAAATGTATTATGTTGAAGTTTATACCTTATACAAACATAATTAACCTTCATAAAAAACATAAGAAGGTAAAGTAGTACCTGCCAACGAATGTCAAGATTGATAAAGTCACAGGTCCTAGTTATTGATTATTCTAGCTAATTACTAGTTCAAAACAGAAAAGAGGCTGTCAACGAATTTCCAGCTGTGAGCTCACTAACAGATTATTTCCTGTCTTAAAATGCATGAATGATTTCATGGCTTGTTCATAGGAATACAAAAATTGATGTACTAGGGAGAAATATGGGTGAACACAGATATAAAATAAGCAAAATTAAACAACCTTTGAGACAATGACACAAAAAAGAAATTACTGAAGAACACCAGATGCAAAAAGAGGTGATTCTGCCAAACTAGAAGTTTGTATCGCCCTGTTTGATTTTGACAAGGCATCTTACAGAATCTATTTGGTGACACAAAGACTTGAATTACAAAGCTAGTCTAAACAGTTTAAAATTGCAAAAGATAACCTACTGTAAAGGCACGGCCACACAGAACGAATTATTCATTCATTCTGACAAAAATCACAAAATGAACAGAATTGTCTGAGCTGTGCATGCACACCGAACTCGTCGACGAAACGCTTTTAATTGGCTAAGCAATTTTATATTTTAGCGAGCATGATTCTAGCAGCTTTTGCATTTAGTACAGCCCAAGACCCGTACCACGACACACATTAAAGTATCAACGCAATTCAACATAGTACACGCGATGCAACTGCTTAGATTGCACTATTGTTGATTCTCTATTGTTCGGATAGCATGGTTACAAATAGTTTCTTTTTTAATAATAATAATTTCTTTTTAGCAACAAAAGTTCAGTAGTAGAAAGAGTTGCCATCTTTGGCGCAATCAAATTAGATGCATCAGATTGTCGTAATATTTCTTTGCGTGTCGCCTTACTTGCTTCGGACTATATAAATTGCAAAAGCTGCTAGAATCGTGCACGCTAACCAAAAAGAACGCAATTTAGGCAGCTGCATCGTATGTACTACGTTGAATTGCGCTGGTAATTTTATTTTGTGCCGTTATACGTGTCCCGGACTATACTAAATGCAACGGCTGCTAGAATCGTGCTCGCTGAAAAAATGGTTTGGTAGCCAATTAAAAGCGTTTTGTCGACGAATTCGGTGTGCATGCACAGCTCAGACAATTCTGTTTATTTCGCGATTTCGGTCAGAATGAACGAATAATTCGTTACGAGTGGCTGTACCTTTATCTTTAGCTGACCAACAAGCTATGATTTGCTATTAGAGAAAAACATTAGTACATCCGAGTACTAGTACATACAGCTACTAGTACATCAGCAGCTGTTTAACAAAAGCGTGTCACAGTTGGAGTGGAAACATCTGTCTGCCAAGTCTACAAGCACCTGATATTTATGTCACATCCTTCTCATTCACAACTCAAATTGCAAACTTATCTATAGGTATTGAATATTTGTTTCCTTAACTAACTGAAAATAAAAAATGAAGTAGTTCAATGATTTTATATAAAGTTGTCTTGGAAACTGAAAATCCTCTAATGCAAATTTTCAGTTAGCATTACGAGGAACTTATATCGAATGATAGCGTAACAAAAACTGGCACTCCATATATTAAAAAAGTATTATAGTTGAGAACTTTAAATAACAGTACACACTTAGTTTTGACAGCTAACCTCTTTTGATGCATATAGCTGGAAAATAATGAGGACTTTTGATGTTAGGCTAAATAGGCAGAAATATTTTTTCTGATCAAAAATAGTTCAATACCAGTTAATATCAGACTATATATAGCTAAAGTCAAACAAACAAAAACTATGTTTAAATTTGTTAATCAAAAAAAACCTAGCATGTTGAAAGCATCATCATGCATGATGATGCTTTCAACTTGCTCATGCATTTGCTGGTGGCACAAACATTAAAGAATAAACTATGTCACACAGACTTTGTATTACTTGTTATTTAGTCTATCCGTAATCAAATTGAGCAATATTCTGGGTCAAAATAACAATGATTACCAGTTTATACAATCTACAAATCACTTCATACTGAAAGACTACATAAAGATTTGGGACGACAGTTTACATTTTAATATATATTGCATGACCTGTTCGTTTTACCAATCAAAAGATACACTATTCTCAAATTCTTCAAGTCTATTTGATCAGATTTTAGGAATCATTTGAAACATAGTTTCAAGTAGTAGCTACTTTGTATATGATGAGGCTACAAAATTCTCATTACAGACTAGTTGCAAAGAAATACTTTGTTTTGGCCAAATGGCTAGAATGAACCACGGCTCATTGTGCTTAGCAATATAAAAAAATTAACACTTTGCAAACAGTGTCAATCTTATAAAATGGCACTGACATCATTAATAATAGTTATTGATTGTAAGTAATTAACTAACACTCTACAAATCATTATAAACATAAAACTGTCAACTGATAACTAATCATCACCACAGAAAGGTTCGAAGAATACTACATAAAATAAGCACGACAGTCCCTTGTGTAGTAACGCATTGCTTAGACTGCAAAAAAGGGTTTGTACTCATGTTGCAACAAATAAATTTCAAATGTTTTTGTCAATTTTACTTTCAATTCAATACTTTA
This sequence comes from Watersipora subatra, assembly GCF_963576615.1. Taxonomy (NCBI): domain Eukaryota; kingdom Metazoa; phylum Bryozoa; class Gymnolaemata; order Cheilostomatida; family Watersiporidae; genus Watersipora; species Watersipora subatra. The sequence goes on along the minus strand of NC_088714.1, from coordinate 18,099,241 downwards.
CAATTCAGTTTTTACTGTAAAGGCCAAATTATATATAAACAGTAACCACAAAAATGATCTTCCATACAAGTCAGTGAGCTCAGCTTTAAAACTTTAGGATAGAACAACTCCCATTTACGAAAGCAAAGCTCTAACTTCCAAATAAAACTAGCTCAGCTTTGCTAATACTGATAAAGGATGAAAATATACATTAATTACTTCTGGATGAGTTGAGAGACCACAAAAATAAACTAATTAGTTAATAACATACGGTAATAATTGCTAATCACTTTGCAGATACTTTCAGGTTAACTCACAGCTAAATAATCAGGTTAAAATGCCTCATACATTAAAGGTGTCCTGCTGCCCTAGGTGAGCTTTCCAAATTAGTTTTTGCTACCTTAACCTACCAAGTTTTGTTTCCATTAAAGCCTTGTGAATAGAGTTATTTGAGCTCAATTATGTTCCAAAATGCCATTTTTAGCAGATATAAATCCAATATTATTTGCAATAGCTCTTTAGTAAATCATTAGTCGTAGGCAAATGGTTAGAACTGTAGCTCCGTAAAGTATTCGTACCGAGCAGCCAAAACAACAATTAGCGTATCTAATTATTATCATTAGTGTGTATTTAGTATTACATTATTAGCAATAATTTCATTTCAAAAAAGGGTTTTTCAAATTATGCCATACAAGAATTAAAACAGAAATGAAAAGAAAAAAAACAACAGTTAGTCACATTAAAAAAATAAATGGATAGAGATAGCGTTTAAAATACCTTTCTCCGCTAAAGAATTGAATATTAGGTAAAAGATCGTTAAAGCAGCTAGCAATGCTAATCAGAGATGAGAAATCAGAGTTGGCAAAAATATCGATATTTTTAAAAATATCATATCACTGATATATATCACGATATTTATTGATATTTATTGATATTTATGATATTTTTGAAACAAATGACATTTTTGGAAAAAATTTGAAGCTAGGTTGAATTTGTATGGTGTTTACATTGTGGTTGACGTATTTATAGGTCGTATGAGACCAGTCAGCAATGTTTAATACCAAACACTTGATTTATTGTAATAAAAATATTTATGAATATGAAAGTGTTCGTCAAACATTGGATTGGAAATAATGACATGAATGCAAAGTGCAAACAAAATAGTGCAACTAGTAAATACACACTATGATAGTCCAAGCATGCTTTAATGACTTACTCTATTCTAGTTTGAGTATTTGTAAACAAACACCAGCTTGCCAGCCTTCACCACACCGAGACAATTTCTCAACTTGCTGTGAACCAGTCCACATGATAAGAACATCACTCAACACTAGCAGTCAAAGTTATATCATCATATTTATAGATTTTATGCTGAGCCAGAATCCTTTGAAGCTATTCATTGAAAGATTTTTACAGAAAATGACGAGATGAGTTACTCCGTCATCTCATTGATTCAGTGTAATGTCCTTACAATTCTGTCTCTGGGTGTCTGATTGTTTAATTCAAAATCATGGATTATGAAGTTCAAAGGGGTTTCAGCAGGCTGGTCTTCCAATAAGGCAATCAAATATAACAGTTTAACATGAGATGAGATAATCAGGTTAGGGAGATAGCACTGGGATGAAGGAATACAATTTAGATATACAGTAATACTTCAACTTACGAGTGCTCCAACGTACGAGAAACTTGAGATACGAGCCAGCTTTTAAGCAAGTTTTAGCACTAACATACGAGCCATGTTTGAGATACGAGCACATGAGTCAGTTGCCAAGTATGCTGGATGTGTTTTATGAGTACAGCATCACTCTGTATTTTTTAACTGCTCAGGTTATACTTTTGTACTGTGTTTTTTGTGCGCGATTTTTAGTGCAGAATTATGTGAATTAAAAGTACCGTGTGTTGACCGAAAGTTTGCGAGTAAAATGAAAGATAATACAAAGAAAAAGTGAATGATAACAGTTGATATTAAACGAAAAATTATTGAAAAATATGCAAAAATGTGTATGCGTGATTGAGCTAGCTCAGCAATATGACAGAAATACATCCACAATTATCAAACAGAATGAATATAGTCAGGGCATTTAGTTCGCAAAAAGACTAACCATAGTTTCTAAACGGCGCAACGATCTTCACGACCGCTGATGGAGAGACTGCTCAGGCATTGGATAAAAGATAAACAATTGGCCGGTGGCAGCGTAACTGAAACGATGCTATGTGAAAAGGCCGGTGCTATCTATCAAAACTATAAAAATAGACATTCGGACAAGTTGGCTAGTGGTCGTGCATTAACCCTTTGTGACGACACCTGTGTTCGTCCTAATGGCAACATGTTGCAAGGGTGACAAAGGCCAACGTCCTTAGATAGGTTTATCTTAAAACGGCCGGCTAGTCGTGAAAGCGAAACCAAGGAAAAATTAGCTAGCCAGCGAGAAACTTCTAACTACGAACGCCGAAGAAATTTTAATTACGTAAAGTTAAAAATGAAAGTTTGATTTTAGGTTTGCTTCTAAGTCTGTCTTTTAAGACATTGATAAAATCCAAATTTATCAAAGCCAACTGTTGTAATGAAGGATAACTTATCTCCCTCCCTGGCAAATGCTATAGCGTTAGCTGCTATTGTATGTATTTAATTTTACATTTTAATTAATCACATTTCCTTGCATTACTTTTTTATTTGTTGCTTTTTGAAAGCATGTGGTAAGTTAGGACAATAACCAACATGTTCTTTCTGTTACAATATCTTGTTTTGAGTGTTTTATTTGCATTTTTTAGAGTATGGAAACCAATCAATATATATTTAATTGTTCTATATATAAATAAATTGCACCAATATGTGAGTAAATTAACATACGAGCTGAGTCTCGGAACGCATTAAGATCGTACGTCGAAGTATGACTGTATATATGAAAAACTCTTCTCAACTCAAACACTTATTAATTGGTCTAAGCAATGTCACCTCCTTGGTCTGGCTGTCTTTATTTGTCTGTGTTGGGTAAGCCTAATAGGCCCCTATGCAAGAACTTGATAATTTTAGGTATTATTTAGCCTTTTTTAGACTGTTAGCAATAGTTGTAAGGTGAAAACGGAATGATAAAATAGATGTTTTTCAAAAATATCGAGTTTTTTGATCCAAAATATCATATCTATCGGCGATATATATCGATGATATATATCAAGCGATATATATCAAACCAACCCTGAATGATATTATAAAAGTAATTGTTAGACGCTGTATGCGATTTGTCCATATTAAAGCACATAAATTACATAATTATTTTATTATATATTTCAATATATCAGAGTCTTGGCTTTCGAATGAGCCTATATTCATTACACAAAGAATAATAGAACTATGAAAAACAGAGTGTCAAAAGTATGCCCTGCAAAAAAAACACTTCGTTCAGGTTCTCAAAATGTGATGTCACAATTATTATTTAGCCTTAGGTCGCCAATCCCTTTCGCTGCCATTGAGGCTGTCCTTTTCTGTGACAATCAGTGCCGTTAAACCCAGAGAGCGCTAATAATAAACTAGGATTCTAGATAATCAACAATGCCCGCGATCATGCTAACGCCCGACCAATACAAACACATGTTCTGGGTTAATTAATTATGCTTCAATAAATGTACTGTCATTGATAAAGGTAATGAAATCACATCGATTAAATTGTGACCTGCGGTTGCGTGGCCCTAGGACTATATGTCAATAGCACTTTCGCTAGATCACGCAATGCTTGAAACTAATTAGTCTCAGCCGACCCTCAACATCACAATAAAATGAGAGGGCTAGTGCATAATATCATCGGGAAAACATAGCATGGTGCTTGGAATCCGAGTTATTTATCATAGAAATAATCTGTACATGGAGAACTAATGACTAATGACACTGATTCCTTTGTCATCTTCATTGGTTCTCTGGAGTTGTCCTATCTTCGCCTGACATTAGCTTCATTATCGTAGCTGATAAATATAAGCGGTAAGCAACAAAATAGGCGGTAAGAGCACACAACACCGCATATGAAAATTGTGACGTCAAAATTTCCAAGCCTATGCCAGTAAACATTTCTGCAGTAGAGCTCTGGGAAAATCCTATAAACACCAACCAATGTCTGTCTCACCATGGCAAACAATAGCTCATTCAAAAGCCAAGACTCTTGATGTATTGAAATATACAATAAAAAAAACTATGTAATTTATATGCTTTAAGTAAGTTGAAACAAGTTGAAAAACCTGTAAATTTCATGCAAAAAACGAAGACGCAAATCATAAAAGATCTTGAAACATTTAATGATTAACCTTTAAACCTAGTGTGACCTTTAACCTGGCGTATGACTTCATTTATTAGTTTATAATTGATCAGTGAATACCTCAGTTAGCTACAACATTTCCTTTATTAGTTGAAACAATAAAGTTCACACAATGCTAGCCAATTAGCCAAACCACACAAGTACAATCTTTTAACCACTAATTAGGATTTTTACTTTCTTTGTGTGCATGCAAGTGTAGAAACAAATTCTTTACCTTCACAATGCACATACGAGACCTTACATTTTATACACTTGAAATTAATAGCTAAGTGGAATACAAATTAAATTTTTTATAAAAAAACAAGCTTAATAGAAAGCTGCTATAAAATAAGAACCTTGCAGTTTTCCAGCCATCTTTTAAAAGTTACTTTAGGATATGCTCTTGCTCATATCTGTGATGCAGGTGATGCGATATGTGGTTGTGTTAGTCACTTTTGACAAGTATTCATATTAGGTGGGGTCGATAGTTGAGAACTTCACCTCTAATTTTTAGTTTAGCATAACGCACACAACAGGATACTCAGCTCAAAATTGATTTAAAAATTGGCCTATAAATCAAAAATTTGGAATAATTGATCAAAATGATGCTCAACTAATTTGGGTTACAAATATTTTTGAGGCTGCAACTGAACTGATCCAGTTTAAATTGATGTTTTGCTTTACTTGCTCTGCTAGCATGCTGCTTGTACTGACGTTACCATGTTAACTACACATAGGTGAAACTTGTTGTCTATAGGACACTCAGCATAGTTCAGAGCTTCCACGAACACAATAACAGGTTAGTAAGCTAATATTGCAGATGGAAAATAACTGATTTGGCAAGTTGGTGCAACAGAGCTGTAGTGCACAGCCATTGCCTAAAGTGCAACTTTTTACCTATTCATAAACAAACAAAAACGGGTGACTATTGAAAGTCGCTCAGAGCTGACATAGGAGCTGCACCCTCGGCCAATAGTGAAGTGACAGATTCTGTACGCGCCTGTTTTCTGGTTGACAGCTAAAACTAATTTTTCTAAATAGCTTGTACCGGAAAATCCTCACTGAAACACGTACTAAATTAGATCCACATAAGTATCACACTAGCCACTATCATCCAAACAGAGCTCTCAGACTGACGAATGAGCATTGAAACTCTCTCTGGTAGAAGGGCTAGTTGCTATAATTGAACATGGAACAATTCTAGAGTGAACCAATTTCACTAAGACCTGCATTTTCTCTGCACACTAATACTCTTACAGGTTGGTTCGCAGAGCACTTTTATCAGTTCTCGAACAAAAAAATTGCTCATGCATGTATTTTAAAACAAACTTCATGATTATTTTTGATTGCATTGAAATTCTAATAATTCAAATGATTTGAAAAAAATGGAACTCTCTTGCCTATCTATGTAGCTTTTTTGAAAAATTGCATTGCAGCGGCCATTTACCTTGCAATAATAGCAGAATAGCTAGAATGTTCACAAACAGGCTTTAGAGTGTTGGATAACATTGCTGGATAATAGTTTTAAGCTTCTTTAAAAAACAGTTTCTGGTAGCTTTGTCTCATAGTTTGGTTTGTGTTTTGATGCTTTGAAGTTGCTTGCATCAAATTTGACAGTGTACCAGATTTGATGAAAGCAAGGATATCTGGCTCTGTTGGACCCGCATAGTCAATCATTCAAAATGTATATGCTGCCAACGACCTCCAGTCTTAATACTGCATAACACCATACATATACGCAGATCTCCGCACGCTGCCCACTGGTAGGCCTACAAGCTGCCCTTTTATTCATTTGACCATGTTTTTTGGAAAATGATCTGCTATCAGTTTAGCCAGCCGAGACAAAGCAAAAAGCAGGTGCAGAGATGAAACCCTGTTTTTCACTAAAAATATATTTTTCTCAGACTCTTAATTTTCAATAAACTACCACTGAGATGTTGCAAAGGCAAGTCCATTTTGTGAATTGATCACTACCAGCGTTAATTAAAGCAAAGCCCAAGTAAGTGTATTGTAATGTTCCACTCCTGACTGAAGCAGACAAAAAACTAGCTGCGTGAAAACTAAAAGTCTACTGCGTTAGAGAACTAAGTAGCTTAGGAGTGATAATTATCTACATTTAACATTGCTGAAAAAAATAAAACCTTGTTAGTAGTAGCAATGTTTGAAGATTGTAAGCGTTACCAAGCATTTGTGTTCCATTTCGTGATGAACCTACTCATCAGCAAATTTGCAGTCATTTTTCTATATTTAAAAAGCTTACTTTTTGCAGTCATGAGATTCTAAAAAGTCAAGAAAGTTATGAAATAAGTTGACCTACATTCAAGGACAGATTTTTACATCAAATTGCAACACAGATTTATATTTTTTACTTGGTTCATTGAAAAAACTCATTTTCAAATCATTTTTATTTTTGTTTGCTTATTAATTGTTTAGCTATACTACAATAAAATGATCAAAAACTAATGCTGTATTTGTTGAAAGCCAAAACATACAGACTAGCTAAACTAGTCCATCGATTAGCTACTGAATTATCTCCTGGCTTTTTGCAAATGTATAATAAATTTGAAAATCCTCTCATAAATACATTTTAGCCACTTCGCTTTAAAAAAGCAATTGTGCATAACTAACAAATCAATACAACCAAGCACAATACTTTTAAGATTTGCTTGGTTGTAGCTTCAGAATATTTTAGAAGCTGATTGGGTCTACCTTAACAATGCCTGAAACATATTTATATATGCACATACTGGTTTCTCACAAAATAATTTTGCCTGCACCTCAACTACCCATGCATTAATGTATCTCAATGAAGAATGTTTAGTATCTATGAGGGAGATTAGGAATGAAGAATATTCAGTACTACAAGCAGCTTAGCACTAAAGAATATTGAGTATCAGTCTCTTAGCACTAAAATGTTCAGATTCTATCAGAAAATTCAGCAATGAGAAATGTTCAGTATCTGGCAGGGAGCATAGCAGTGAATATGATTAACTATCTATGAAGAAATTAAGCAGTGACTGATATTCAGTATTTATCTCAAAAATTAGTTATCAAAATATTTTGTTCTCATTTTCAGAATATTACAGCTGTTTCAGATTAGTGAGACATTATTTATTATTAAAGTTACGAGCCCGATAAACGACTCCAACCATCTTACCTTCCTAAATAATTGTTCATTTCGGCGGATGAAAGGAGAATAAGATGCACCCTATCAACAATTACACGATAATTGTGTCAATGAGTAAACTAAAACGAGCCACCATTAGTTTATGCAATTCTCTATAACTGTCAGCTTTCTCAAAAAATTCGAACGGCATCTTTAACTTTGTATACTTATCGGCTGACACTTTTTGCAAACTTCTACGCGCATGTTGTTACAAATGATTAAACTTGAGTTACAGAAACGACTGAAAATTGCAACATTCTACGTTCGTATTAGCGCAAGAAAGATGTCTATGAGCTGTCATTTTCTAGCTCAAAATGCGCTATGCAGAAGCGAGCTAGTATTTTACGAGGAGCCAATTATAACGCCTCGCATTCTGGTTAAATAATTCGGTATGATACACTGGATTATACCGCGTTTAAAATGGCCAAGGTCATTTATTTACATGATAATATGAGCGCCATAATTTTAAATGCTACAGAGTTATGCTCTCTTTTATAGTAACCTAGCAACATTGTACAACATTTAATCTCAATGAGATGGTGGGTGCTTTTATCCATCCCCAATCTTAATCAACCTATATATCAGAGCCAAGATAAAGATCTACATATTCATTCAACCTATGTATCAAAGTCAAGCTAGCTAAAGATCTACAGATTCTAGACTATAAGTTTTTGTTGTAGATGGCTATTGGCCTGGCTTCAACAATAGGTAGGCAACTCTATACAGGCTCTATATAATTTGCATTTCTTATCAACAGATGTTTCCACTGGATTTAAGGGTATCATTGGCATCGCTTGCCTTACCAGCCCAGTGAACTTTAGCTTTAAGACTTTTTGACTATCTAATAAGAGATCACAATAGTTGTTTACATCACCAAGAACAGCAAAAAGGCCAAAACTACTGTATACATTTGACTAAAATCTTGTAACCTAAATTGCTTTGCTCAAAAAGTGGTTGGATTGGACTTGCACTTAGATTAGCTTTAGCTATTGTGACAGTAGGTCCCAACACTCAATATATCTTAATTTGTGTTATATTTATATGTGTTATTCGTTGATATAGACCAAAAGCAAACTATATGTCTTGATTAAATTATGCTTGACCATCAATTTTTTTTGTGACTCAGAAAATAAATGATCAATGAATTAAAAACTAATGAGCCAGATACTCTGATGATCCTAATATAACGTCTAATAGCATTATAGTATATATAAATTATATAATAAATTGAACTACTACATGCCTGCAAGCTGCACAATTTGTATGCATATATATAGAAAAGTCTTAAAAATAAATAGAAACTTGAACCGGCTATAGAAAATTTATGTCACAGCGACATGACAGTTCACTGTCCTATAAATAATATGTTTTTAGTAACATTATGTCTGATGTTCACTTTATGTAAATCTAGGTTTCTTATGTTGGCAAAGTGGTTCTGTCTTAAATCAAAGTATGTTTCAACCACTAAAGCTAGTAGTGAGAAGTGATAATTATCAATTCCTACAGAAGTGTCAGTACAATGTTGCTTTAATTCAAATATATCATAGCGTGCAATCTCTTCTTTTACACAGTTCAGAATCTTCGGATATTTCAAACATTGATTTGCTGATGTAGCCATCGTCAGATACTTTTCGGTGCATAGAACAGTTGTTACAACACCATCCGAAGGAGAAATCAAGCCATCGTTGTTCTTAACTCTTAACAGAACATGAATACCATCATATTCGCTAACTTCCTTAGAGTCAATTAGGGAGAGTCTACATGGCTCACAACGCAACTTTTTAAGCAGTTTTCTGACAAGCCAACCAGATAAATATACAGCAATGTTACCAAAAACAGGATGTGATGTAATGTTTAGCATTCCTTCCAGAAGCATAGTTTGTCTCTCAACAACATCTTCAACATAATCTTCACTACCAACAGTTGGTGACACATAGGTAGTAGAAGCTTGTAACAATGCAGTGTCATCCGTAGATCTGACATTTCCAGTAGCTCCTGGTGTAACACCACATCTTGTAACCAAGCGCCTAAAGATATGCTGGAGCTGCTGTACTGATGGCTTGTTGTTCCAGCCTCCTAAAATAAAAACAGTTATCCTTTGTTGCAATTGGAAATAGAATGGAAATTGTGCGAAAATATGGACTGAATAAATAGGATTTTCAAAAGAAATTGTTAGGCAGTTAAGGTATCAGCCAAAATGTCACCATTACAATCAAACACACCAAAAAATAAAATAATAGTCAAGCAATATTATGGTGTCCAGCAAGATATGAGTTGATTATATCGTAAAGGTTTTGTGCGACCTTCACTTTCCTCCACTAGTACCAGACTCGTGCATGAGTACAATACATATATTTCTGCTTAGTTCATCAAGGTGTACAGGAAAGAATCAAGTAACAGGCAATGAACAGGCCCAGAACAGCTCTGATCTGCTATGCCATTGTTCGGGCTTATAAAGCTGCTAAACCCCGCCCTTGTTCTGCTTGGTTACACACGGCTCGGTCCGGCTCGGCTCAGTCCAGCTCGACTCGGTCTTGAGTCGGTACGGCTCTGGCTTGTCTGTGGCTTGGCTTGACTCGGGATGGCTTGGCTGTGCATCGGCTTGGTTTGGCTAAATGCAAGGGGACGCCATCCACCACAATATTTAGGTTTTGACGACCATTATCTTGATGCTTGGTGATATCATTTTTGTATCACCCTTGATTTGGCCCACTTGATCTATTTTGCTTGAAAGCAGCGTGTGGTCTGAAAAGCTATATGGGGTCTGAAAAAGGTGAAATCACATACTGTAAAGCATAATATATGTGCGTTTTCATCCAGACATAGATGAGATTAATTGACAAGCACTGTACTACATACCACACCTCCGCACAGCATTAAAGAACAACTTTAGATGGTTTTGTGAGAACTTGTACATCAGCAGGTAATCTAAATGGCCAGGCTTCAATAGCGTCTCAACTAAACCAAGCACTACATCAATGGCACACACCGATTCAGTAATGCAAACATGCCTACAAACAAACCACCAAAATATGTCATTACATAAACATTATTCTTTTTTTTACTGTGCATGAGGGATGCTCAAATAGCGGCCTGTAGTTGCCCACTATCAAATTTTATGTGGCCCACCTAAAGGTCTCCAAAAAGTTACTTTTTGCGCATATTTGAAATGCAACTCATTTTAGGCTGGTTTGTAAAGCTTTATGTGAAGTATTTTTCTATAAAAATGATGCACATAATCCGTATTCCATATTCACTAAATCCAACAAATTCGATACAACAACAGCTTTAATGTGGTTGCCTCAAATCTGTGAAATACTTCTTTTAAGCTTTCTAGGTGAATGTCAAAATCAGCAGAGAACACAATTAGGTTGTTTAAGTAGATCAACAATGTGGGCCAATGCAAGCCCCGTAGAACTGTTTCCATTAACCGTTCGAAGGTAGATGGTGTTGAGGTAGGGCCGATAGAAAGGACTTGCCACTCCTAAAGGCTTGATCTGTTAGTAAAAGCGGCAGCTTCCTTGGCAGAACTTCCTAGTTCTACTTGCCAATAACCGCTGGCAAAATTAAGAGTACTGAACCACTTGCTATTACCCAAGACATCATAGCTATTATCAATTTTAGGAATGGGGTATGCATCCTTAGTGTTGAGTTTGTTCAGCTTGTGGTATTCTACACAGAAACGCCAGCTGCCGTCTCCAAGACCTTTTTCCACCAACACAACTGGAGAGCTCCAAGCGCCATGACCTTTTTTGACTAGGCCATGTTTCTTGAGCTTTTGCACTTGCTTCTTTATTTCTGCCTCTTGAACAGGGCCATGCCAGTAAGGCCTTTGTTTGATCGCGCATCTCTATCCAAGAGAATGGTATGCTTGACAACAGGTGTTCTTTCAAGATCACACTTGCCTGTACTGAGAAACAAAATTTCTACATAAATTTTTGGGTTAGATCCGTTATGATTACCGATGGAGCGGCCGACATAACATTGCGGCCAAGCCGCATAGACAGAAGAAGACAACATGTAAATACAAAGAGTATGTAGCCCAGAACTATACTCGCATATCGAATCACTGCCAAAGTAAGCCCGTTTGATTTTGAGATCTGTGGCTCACAATATTTCTTTCATACAACTATCATCGCTAATTCCACCAAAATGTTAAGAGGTCAAGTCATGCTAATGTGCCGAAAGTGTGCCGCCGGCCTTACAAGTTTGATGCTTTAACTGCGTAGACGGAAGTGAACAACTCCCTTTAAGTGCAGCTGATGCATCAGGTGCAGTGCGTCTTGTGACAAGCTGTTGTTTTGCTGGCCCGCTCGATGGGGGGTCAACTCCGCAAAAACAACAGTTTGTCAAGACAGGCTAGTTTTATACATGCTGCCCTATGCCTCTAAACGCGATTCAACCTACAATAGCTTGGGCAAGCTTCTCGCTTCGGGGTGGCAAGGATGTAGTGTATTTAGCTTGGACATTGAGCTGCAAAGGCTTTCCTTTGGCAACACAGCAGTCAATTTTCTGTTCTTGGCAGACCATCTGATTGTTTTTGAGATCAATTTGGCAGTTAAAATTCTTGAAAAAGTCAAAACCCAGCAAGATATGGTTATCTATTTTGGCAATGATAAAGTTTGTTACAAATACTTCATTGCCTATCTTCAATGTGACTTTCATTGTTTTTCTAAGGAAACTTGTTGGCTATTTGCCAGCACACCTTGGCCTTCAACTGGGAGAAGGTGGGTGTAGGAAAATGAGGGTAGCTGTTGTAGGATTATTTTAGGATTTATGGATCGGGAACAACCACTATCGAGAAGGAGGGTAATTTTTGTCTTTCCTACCTGAGCTCGAACACAATACGCCATGGCCTCGAAAGGTTGACAGAAAGTAACTGGTATGTCACCCTTTAGGTTTAGTTCAGTTTGTCCGGGGTTTATGACAGCTGAACTGATTCTTTTTCTGCCTTCTTTTGCCGGCAGTCATGAGAAATATATCCTAAACGCTGACAATTTTAGTAACGCCTGTCCTTTGTGGTTTAGGGCTTCCTGTTGGCTGCCAGTCCATTCAGCAGCTCACGCTGAGTAGTTGCCAACTGCCGTTGTGATTCCACCAAGTGCTGGATTAGTTCTATTTGCTTGGAAGCAAATTTATCCAGCATTTCCTTCTGAGAGTTGCGGAACTTTTCAGCCATCAGATCGATTTGCCTATTTAGGTCTTGGACGCCCTCTGTCTCCAATCGGTCGATCCCTACATCAGCAGTCGTCATTGAGCAATGTTTATGAATATCTACTGTCTCCGTAGAGAACTTGGTGATGACAAACGTAATGTTCATGCCAATTGTGGCCTTGCTGACACTGCATAAAAAACTTCCTGTTTTGCTTGCTGATCCTGTGAATCGGTTGTTAAATTCAGGTACGCCTTTTTCACTAATGTCATTACTTTTTATCCAAATTTATGAATGCTCTCTTTAGGTTTTAGCTTCAATCCCCGCAAAAGAGTAGTTGCCATATCTGTAGTGAGTCCACATTGTGATCGTAGATTATTGTATACTTCCTCACATGAGTCGCCAGTAGTTTCCATTGTACCAGGGCCTTTTAGGGATAGCTGCAATCGTAGCTTTTTCTCATCCCCACTATATTTGTTATGTTTAACAATAGCTTCGTAGCTAGTGATTAATGCATCTACATCTTGTCTTACACCGAATGTGGGTGCAGGAATGGGCTGGAGAAGTAGGGCAGCTGTTCGAGTGTACCGTGGCCATATTTCCTCCTTATCACCACTGTAGGGGTCACGACGCTGCCATTCTTTTTGTAATCTTTCTTCTTCTAACATTTCCTTTTCTAACCTTTTCTTTTATAACCTTTCATTAACCTTGTCTGTCGTCGGGTGCGAACAGACATTCCCGGCTAATCTAGATTGCTCTACCAGAGACTATCCCACTGCTGCAACCAGTGACGTAAACCTTACACGACAAGGATAGGTGACTTCCAACTCAAGAGCGGGTCTACATAGACTCGATGGTGAGCCGATAAACAGACTCGATGGTGAGACGATGAACAGACTCGATTCTGAGGCGATGAACAGACTCAAGGGCGAGCCGATAAACAGACTCGAGGGTGAACCGATAAACAGACTCGAGGGCGAGCTGATAAACAGACTCGTGGGTGCCTTTTCCTAACGTTTTAACCCCTAGTAAGCCAATCGCAAAAATTCTTTGTGTTTGGCCACTAGCACTTATAGGGAATGCAGTTATGATACGTTGGCTGATATCACAATACTAAAGTCAGAAACAGTGACAAGAGTTTTATACGCTACTTGCCTTAAAAAGCAAGCAGAGCTATAGTAAAGAACGCAATATCTTTATTGGGGTTATATCTCACAGCACCAAGCAGTAACACACCAGCAACAATAAAACTGAACGATTATATATCAATCCAAGGTAAAAATCTACAGTGTATTGGTTGCACAGTTTTTAGGTCAACTGTTGCCACAATAAATTATTTCAATTTCAAAAATGATAATATTTGTCAATAACTGATCACGCAATACGAGTGTTAATAGTTTTCTGAGTATTTATATAGTAACATGCAAATCTGAGAACAATATGGAAGTAAATGGTTAACATAAAAAAAATTGCTAGTGTAAAACATACATATACACTACATCGGACAGGCGTTAAGTGTGCGCCTTGTAAATGACTATTCAAATTTGACTGAACCGCGATAAATGTAGTATAGATCCATTGAGTCAGCAATGTAAAACTGCTGGATTTTAGGCTTAGAGAACATGTCACCAACTCTATTATGCATGCTAGCAGCATATAAATACTGGTAAAAACTAATTGTCATTTTATTTGCTCTACAAGCATGAAGCACTCATGTAATTTTTGCGACTTTGCTTCTAATAAGAATCGTGACCTACAGAGGCATGCTTGTGTTCACAGACAATCACGGTGCTCCTGCGACAAAGTCTTTCTGACCCAGCCTCTCCTGCAAGCACACGTCTTAGATGAGCACTGGAGAATGCAGCCTACCCAGACCGAACCTCAGAAATCAAGGGCATGTTCACCTTGCTGCCCATACCACCACTGAAGGCAACATTACACACCATCACGGCGAGACCAATGGTCATACCGGAAGCCGACCCATTGCGATTGTGCTAGTTCACAGTGTGAAACAGAGTCTAAGATAGTTTGTCCTCCAATAGACTTTGTCGAGTGGACAGTGATTCTCTCGGGCTACTGAACTCATCAGTAAAAATTGACCTCTGAGTGACAGTAGTCCCATCACCCCCCTCAGCTCTTTTCAGGGCCACCATTTTCATTTTAAGGGTTTTGTTCTGTGACGACAGTGACAAAAACTCTGTGTTGTACTTATTCTCTATTTTCTTCATTACATTAGTTATAAAACTTTGTTTGTTTATTTGATCATTCTTTTTCAAGTTGTATACTGCCACACTTATCTGAATTGTTATAGGCCTATTCTAATTTTGCAAATTAAATCTTCATAATCAGATTACAACAGTTTCATGATCTAGAGACAGTCATCAGATCAGAGTTTTACCTAATTAAAATAGCTTTACTACTTTCCTTATCCTTTGTCCTGGTGACGATATAATAAAATTATTTTATTATAATGCAAGAGTTCCCAACTTCCCAGATACCTTACCTTACTTAAGCTTGAAGTTTAACTTTAGTCTCATGTCACAGTAGCTGCACATTTTGTATGCTTTAATCAATGGCCTTTGTTTACTTCTGCGTCCAATGTTTAATGCTTTTACTGTATTGGTGACCCAACATTGACATTCTATGTGCTTCTACTAAATGCAGGATTAAACTTGCAAGGCATTACAATTAGTAGGTTTAGTTGAGCAAGGTTGAGGCTGCTACTCAAAAGTCTAAATAATGCTACTATATTTTAATATTAAGACCAAAGGCTAACACAGCGCTCTACTATTTTTAATACTTATTTGCAACATCCATACTCAGTCTGTTAAGCTTTACCAGTGTCCAATACTGAGCTCCATAATATCTAATGTTTAATAGCCACTCTTACATTATATGAAACTAGTATCAAATAGTGTTAACTACAATAGTTAATAGTTGCCGTCAATGATATATTAAGCTCTATGAAATCTGATATTCGATACTGGGCCCTAACATTGTAAGATAGAAGTCGAATACAATCTTATAGCACTTTACTTTCTCATTCTTACGACACTCATATTGCTCACATAAAATACATATTTAACTCATTATACTCATGTCAAAAATCCGGTTGGATATTACCACACAATAGATATGTTAGAGACATCTGGTTAGACTGCCACCACCTAAATGTTGCAACAAAGACAATGACCAACAGGTGGCACAATGTTTATGAAATAATCGGAGGAAGTCGACAAGGGTTTTCCTTTCCATGTTCTTACAATCAAATATGTTATATTGATATGTTAATTATTGTCTGGCATGGTCATCCTTCTTACCCGTTCAAGTGTCTTTGTATCTTGCTTCCTGTATAGACAAAGGTTTTTCTATTTAATTGATATAGGAGCCACTCGGTTCTGGGACTCCTATTGTTTTGTAAATAGTATATAAGGCTGTGTATGAGAATCATTAGTGTGCGTAAATTGGTAAGCGAGCTGTGAGAGCATAAGACAATAAAGTTTGATAATAATCCACAAGCTCATCTCTTATTCGATACAAAGATAGTTGGTAGTTCAACAACTACACATCGCATCCAACTATTACAACATTCATGATTAGTTGCTTAGCCTGGTCTTTTTAAATGCTAGTAACTAGTACTGAGCCTTGCCATATGCGTTATTAACTCTTTCACTACCCCAAGCCGACGTTCAAATAGACCAATAAGATCTGGTCTCCATGAAAACGAGCTTGTTGCTGACAATATAGACTAATCAGCAGACCTTTCATTAGCGGCTCACTGATTATCAAACAGAAATTTCACTGCAGAAATAGCTTGGACAAAAAAGAATACCGCGATCGTTTACAACTGTAGAAGCTTCTAAGATTCTTAGCTATTGGGACTCCAGTAACTCAATATCGAGTGATTATACTTCTTCTAGCAAAAAGTCTTGCTATGAAGTTACCCAGAGTAGTAATAATAGGAACAGAAGTACCTGTTGTATTATGGGATTTGTTAGGCTCAGGCTATATTGGTGTCTGAGCTCAAGGCAGTACAGGTGGTCTTGGTAATTACGGTGAGTGCATAAACCTGGATAAAGCTAGTGGGTAAAGCTAGTAGATTAGCTAGTGTAAGGCAGTATGGGGAAGATATAAGGAAGCGTAACGAAAGACAGTGGCTCTTCTTCATCTTCACATCAGTACATGTGAGAACATTGATTTATACAACATGGCGCAGTTGACGAAGCTCTGATTTTTTTTTGTGCGTTATCATTAGCGATAATTTTTCTGGTTACGGGTTAAGTTTAACGGTTGATTAGACCCTCTCAGGGGCATGCAGGTGAGGTGACGTGAGGTAGGGTGGTGTTGTGAGGTGTTGTAGCGGTGAAGCATCGGTGTTGGAGAGGTGTAGATATTTATTAAGTATTTGGAGGTGAGAATTTCATTAAATTTATATGAGTGGGTAGAGTGAATTTGTGGCGAGAAATATAACGTATTGTGTTGTGTTGGAATGGAGAGTGGTTTTCCGAAGCTGGTGTTCGGTGAGCACGGTGATGGCTCGTGGGAAAGATTTATAGAAGAGATGTATTTGTGTATTGAGAGTGCTGTCGAGAGGAGAGGTTATGCAGATGATGAAGATGGCAATAGAGTACCTATTATGAGAGGTAGAGCTAGGGTAGTGCCAATATTGAGAGCTATTGGGCACAGTGATAGGGAAGTATTGAGGGGTGCAGGGTTTAACGTAGATGGCGTAAATTCTACTTATGAGGAGGCAGTGGAGGTTTTGCTGGGTTATTATGGTAGACCAGACAGTATGTTCGTAAAGGGTTATAAGTTTCTTATGGCTAGGCAGGCACTTGGAGAAAGTGATAGAGAATATTTACAACGGTTAGAGAGTTTGAGCAGATATGCAGAGGTGGCTAATAATAATGATAGGGTAAGGTTTGCCCTTATAGTAACGGTTAACGGGTTGAGAGATAGAGAAGTAAGCAGAGATTTGATGAGGAACGCTAATCTTACTTGGGAGTTATTACATGAGGCATTGAGGGCTCGTGAAATGGCCAACAACTCGGATAGATTTTTGAAAACTGAGGGTAGAAGTACCAATTTAAAAAGTGAGGTTAAGAGGGAAGTAGCAAAGGTGTCAGAGTTTGATAGCCGAGTGCAGTACCGGAGTAATGATAGAGATAGAAGCTATGATTCAGCGGGTAGATCTTCCCCTAGAGGTAGCCCTAGGACTAGTACAAGGTATTATGGTAGTGAAAAGTGTTATATTAGCAGGTATGGGACAAGAGGCCGGGAGTATAACAAAAACAGTAAGAAGTATAGAAATAATAGCAGGGAGAGGCATGTCTCTAGATATAGAGCAAGCAGTAGAGAAGGCAGTGAGGATAGAGTATGCTACAATTGCAAGCATAGTGGCCACGAGATGAGGAATTGTCCCTCCATTGAATGTTTTTCTTGTGGACGGTGAGGACATGTATCCCGTTATTGTAGGGATAAAGGAGGAGATGTAGGTTACAACAGACAAGGTAGCAGCAGGTGATCAGGAGGTAGCCATGATAATAGCTATGAGCGATATGGTAGCCGAGATATTAGTAGGGAAAGGTACAAGGACCGAGAAAGCCTTCGCGAGTTGAGAGACAAGTTGAGTAGATACAAGGACAATAGTATAGATAGGCTTGAGGGAGAGAGGTATAAGGAGAGGCGCGAGACGAGTCGGTATGATAAAAGGTACCGGGAAAATAGTAAGAGCAGAAGTGTTAGATTCTCTAGTTCAAAGGATAATTATGATGATGACAGTTGACTAGGCTAGAGAATTGTGCAGTATTTAGAAGTTAATGGAGTAAATGTAGAGTTTACGTTTGATACTGAGGCTGAGGTGCCAATATTAATCGAAGCAACAGCCAATAAGTTGAACCTACGGTTAAAGAAACCGTCGACAGTTTTAGAAACTGCTGATGGTAGTGAGTTAAAAGTGGTTGGAAGCGTAATAGTTCTTTTGGAAAGTAAAGACAGGCACATGGATGCTGAAGTTCATGTGGTGAAAAGATTGAGCACAAACTTTTTGGGCATAACTGAGTTGAAGCTGCTAAAACTATTTGCTGTTGTAAACGCGTTATGCAAAAGTAAGTTTGAGCCTGTTAAGGAGTGTAGAAGTATTAAGCCAGTTAAGCTGTTTTTGTCGAAAACCATTATTGCTGGATCAAGTTATGTTTCAGATGATGTCGAGTTGCAAAACCTGACAAATAAGTTTGACAGAGAAAGTGAAGTTAAGAAAGGTCACACAGGTCAAGATTGGTGGACTTGTAAAACCAAGGAAGTGAAGAGTAGCGAATACGTAGAAATTGGTAGTCAACGCGGCACAGCCCAAGGCACCAGAGATGTGCAAGTGTTAATGGGGTGTGATAGAGAACACAGTCACGATGAGGTAAGGGAAGGTGCTGAAAAAGTAGCTGAACCAGTGTCTGTAATGGAAAAGGTTTGCTCTTTTCTAGCCGAGGTATCCAGCAATGGAATGTTAGACAGAGAAGGTCATGAGAAAAATTTAGCAGAGATTGAAAGAGAGGAAAAGGAGGTGCGGAGGAAGTTGAAGGAGAAATTGGCAAAGCTAAAAGCCAAACGGGAGGCAGCAGTCATAGAGTTAGAAAATGTCAAGGCATTCAGGGTAGTGGTGCAGGAGTTAGCCTAGGTTTAGAGAAGAATTGCTGGTAGCAGACCTGCACTGGTTGCAGGTTAGGTCGAGCTAGTTAGGTCTGGACCTATGCCAACTCCCAGCTCTTTGGTGCCATCACCTGTGCAGCCGGTTACGGCCCAGGTGGAGACCTCCCACAGGAAACCTGCCGAGCCTGCCTCTTACTGGGGAGAGCAAGGTAAAGACAGAAGAGACGGAGATGAGGTTGATGAGTCATTACTGACCCAACCAAAAGACCCCGGGCTAGTCAGGGTTGGTGGGAGTAGTGTTGGAGATGTTGGTGGAAGTAGTGTTGCTAATGACAGTGGTCACGGTAAAAGTATTGGTGGCAGCCGAGGTCAGGGTGATGGAAAAGCCAGTGCAGACTGGCAATGGAGCTGGCAGTAGCGAGAAGAATACTTTAGATGGTGGCACAGGGTCAGACAAGCCAGAGGCATAGCCTATGGAGACTGCCCTAACGGAGTCAGGTAATGAGCAACACAAGGAAGGTAAGTTACTACGTCTGCTTGTTGGTAGTGATGGAGTGGCCCAAAACAAAAAGAAAAAAAGAAAGGGCATGTTGTATTATGAGATTTGTTAGGCTCAGGCTATATTGGTGTCTGAGCTCAAGGCAGTACAGGTGGTCTTGGTAATTACGGTGAGTGCATAAAGCTGGATAAAGCTAGTAGGTAAAGCTAGTAGATTAGTTAGTGTAAGGCAGTATGGGGAAGGATATAAGGAAGTGTAATGAAAGACAGAGGTTCTTCTTTATCTTCACATCAGTACATGTGAGTACATTGATTTATACAAAAGTACCGATAGAAATATTAGAAGTAAAGTTGCTGCTGGTTGGAGTAGTACTGCTACAAAATTAGTAATGCTTCAAGTGGTAACCAATAGGATGATTTTGTGTAAAAATATGTCGCATAGCACTATGTTTCTTTCACACCGTATGGCGATCAACAGCACACTTAGTTTAATAACACCATAGTTTAATAACACCATAGTTCAATAACGCCATGATTCAATAACTTTGCAGTTCAGTAGCACCAGGATTCAATAATAACTCAAGTGTATTTTAATACCACAGTCCAATAACGGCTAAGAGCTGCTGTAATTTTACACATTGACTGTACGGTTAGTTTTTGTAAGAGTCTATCAGTTCAGACCGTCTTGTATATTTTTGTAAATTTAAAAGCCTAGCAAGTTGTGACTTTCTACTTTCTTTTAATATTTGTGTTATATCCTTTCTAATAGCACCGCTACAACAGCAGCCTGAGCCAGATTTTACTGAATGTCATTTGTCTACTCGTCACTATTGTGGCAGAGCAACTCCAACTCATTTGTGGCAGAGCTTGCAAGTTGAGTTAGTAATAAAATTTTTCTTGACACTGCAGATGTGGTTTATTGCCAGAGATTTTTATTCTGAATTATTTGTTGCAAAGAGCATGTTGAACTTTCCTAAGTTTATTACAATAATTTGGCAATCCATTCACTGTCATTTTCATGCTTGTAGTTAGTGACGTCATCCTGGAGAGAGTACAACTCCATCTCGCACAAAATGGGAGTAGAGGTGAGTGTCTACTGCGGTTCACATAACTTTGCTACGTTCTTTCCTAAGGGGAAAAGTTCTCATAAATTAGTCAAGACATCAACACTGCTCCTCGATGTCTCTTATAGAACCTTCAAAATTTTTGCATGACTGTAGGAGTTATGAGACTTTGCAAAAGCATCTGAGCCTCAAAACTACCCAGCTACTTTGCAAGATTGTTTGGAAGTTTGGAAAGTATTGGTGAAAAACCAGTTGGAAAAATAATCAGCCTTATCAAACAAAATTCTTGCAGGAGTGTAAAGCTGGAGAAATGTGCCTGAATATTTAGCAAAGACTGAGAGTAGCGAGGTCTGAAACCAAACCAGTGAGATTATTTTCACATTTTCACATTTGCCTTGTTTTTGTCGATAAAGCCAAAAAGTACACAATTTACAAGACTACACTCAGAAAGGATGCCCCACACCTACAATACATACAAATACAAGCAATTGCAGGTACTTGCACACACCCAACACACCCATTCATTCAAACAGTTCTCACATATGAAAAGATAAAATAGCTCCTCACTCTGCTTAGTCCTTTTATAGAGTCTTAACATAACTTATGATGCAAAAAGTTTTTTGCACCAATGTTCACACAAAATTACACATGTACCAATACCTTATCGTACAGCGTATTGAAGGTTTTGGGCTATAACTAATTTTTTACTTTACTGGAAAATTTTTAGACATTGCTGAAAATGAGAAGCTACTCACAATAATTAGTAAATATTACGATATTACGAAAATACTTCAGCTGATTTTATTTACAATAGTCTGCTATGTGTCTACTATTCTTTCATATTGTGCTGCCGCAACTTTCCTGTACATGTATATACGTGATATTTTGTTCTAGTAGCAGGTCTCACTAGCTAATAGATCATACTATGCTCAGTCCATTTGCAGATAAAGTGCTTTCATGGTTGAACATTATTGACTTTAAAAAACCTTGTTAAAAGAATTTCTAACAAACTTTCACATGAAAACTTACGACTAGTTTGCTGGTGCCAATCCTCTAGAGCCTAGATCCAATTAGTTGATTTATGACTTTATTATTTAATAATACTTTGATGAACTTACATTATCATACTAATAACTTTATGGAAATGTGTTGAATAATTTCTGATCACAAATGTTCTAAAACATGCTCATGAGCATTGCCAGTTGCTGCTATACACTTTTGCTTTTTGTTTGACTTTGTTGTGTATTTTTAAAATCTAGGTAATTGTTGTTTATTCATGAAATTTCTTTAGCTGTCATCATTTTTATTGAAGCAATTTGTAATTGAAACATGCTTCTAATGGCATCATCATAAAGCATGTTGGTATACAGTATATTCGAATAAAAATGAAAAAAGTCTATAAAAGTAACCATTTATCGAAAACTGCCAATTACATTATTCTACTTGCAACTAATACTAACCTAACTTCTTTGTTGACAATCATGTTGAATTTATAACTGGTTGTCTGACAACTGATCAAGTACTCTTCACGTCAAATCTATATATAGATGTCACAAAGTTTGTCATCGTTGAATATGTCCAGCTATAGCTATTGAAATCTTTGATCGAAGAATCTGCATCGCAGAAAATTTAATCTCGGAACCTCCTGTTGGCCAGTCTGATGCTTTACTAATTTAACCACCCGAGCTTGATAGACAGGCTAGATGATATATGGAGACAAATACGCTACGCTTTTGGTCGTGACGTAGCATCATGAGAAGCCATAGCTCTTACTAGTAAGCTTACTCAAATTAGCCATTGGCAATGTGCCAGGCTAATAACAAATGGCAGGTAACTCTCATTACCTCTAATTGTTTATAAGCTGATTTTTAATGCCCAAGCAACACCGGGTAGCACAGCTAGTTTATATATACTTGTGAAAGTCTCAACATACTAAATTTTCAGGTTACCAAACGTCTTTTTGTAGTAATTTTGTTTTAACTTACATATACGATATTTCTCGATATGAAAAGCTGAACGGTTTTGCCATGCAGCTTGTAACAGGTGATAGATTAGTAGCTTTAACAGATCAAAGTATTGATAAATTTATTTTACAATTGACAATGTTTACTTTTTTGCTTTTATGTATAATCTGACAACGCAATCTTGTGCGATTTTTTCCTGATTGAGTTTTGCACCTTACAAGTCTTTGCAAGCTTGAATTGATTTTTCTGCCTGCATGATGGACACACCGAGTGTTCACTGCACTATGTTCACTTCATCCTTACAGCTGCGGCGTAAAATCTGGTGAGTTACTTTGAGTAGGCCTTTTGTAATGCTATGTATTCTACTGAATGAAATTCAAAACAAAATATTTGATGCTTAGCGACGCGCGTGTCATTGAACCTTTATAATCAGTTGCGAATGTTGCAGCTCTCACAATGAAAACTATCACTGTATGTGAAAGTGAGTTGGTGTTGAAAATTAAACTGGTGAAGTAGTTCTACGCGGTGAATGTAAGTATAAAATGCTAGTATAGTAGCCCAAAGTCAGCATTCTCAAGTAACATCCTTGCTGGAGTCATACTGCTTTTAAAGATATATTTTGACTCGTCCTTTTACTCTCATTAGCATCTCAAGATTGGATAGGAGCTGAATGTGCTAGTTATGATAACATTTGTTTGTTTTAATAATTGATTTGTTTTTTCATTCATATCAGTATAAAAGGTAGAGCATTCAACTAGCGTATTTTCACTATAGACTGTCAAAAGGTCTCCTTTGGCCAATCTCATGCAATCATTTTATTTTATAAAAAAATGTCATCGGTTCAGTAATATTAATGACCATTTGCAGAAAAGCAGATTACTCTGTTTTAATTAATTTAACTAAGTAGGCCTACCTGTATCTTGCATTGGATGAGTGGAGTTTTTCTCTAGACACAACCCAATTGTTTTTGAATAATTTATTCTTAATAATGCTGTCGGTTATTACCTTTAAAACAATTTGCAACTTAATTCTCGTCTGACCCCGATTACCGTGTCATCAATTAATCACTAATTGAACTATTTAGTGAACTGCTTTTTAGCAACTCTGTTTGGTATCTGATATGAACCTGTTTTAGGAGTTTGAAATTTTCACCGTTCAAGATGGATACCAAAAATGCGACGCGAGAATCTGTGCTAAAAGGCTCTTTTGCTGGTCTCCCTCCTCGACGAAAAAAAGCTGTTCGCATATTCTTAAGCTCTACCTTCACAGGTATTGAATAAGATTTATTAGAACTGTGCTGCTTGCCACAAGGTGGAAAGGAAAAACCTAAGTAGGCCTATATGATATTTGATTAGTACATCTAGCCTAATTTCATTTTATCAGCAACTAAATTGCTACAATAAAACCCATACAACTTTCCTATTTACTATCTATTTAGTTGCAAAATAGTGACTTTTAAAGTACATTAAAAATTTTTAAATGTCTCGGGTGGTCTCTACAGAACTTTACACATATAATCTACATCTGTATTATTTTTTATGTAGGAATGTACAAATAACTTCAATGGTTAGTTGATTACTTTGTAGTAAGTGTAAGAAACATTATCTTGCAAAAATATCCCTTCTGTATATTTTTGCTAAATATTCACTGCCAGATCTTTCATGTCACAGTCCTATGGCATTGTGTTGACAATGATCTTTGGATGTCTAACCAAGTTTTATGATTAGTACACCACTTAGAAATGCTGCCACTTTAAAAGTCTTACAGATTGCAGAAATTCGTTTAGCATCTAAAACCACGGAAGACATTTTTTCACAATAAAATATCATGAGGAACTGATTGAGTTTTTTTATATAGAACACCACAGTGGCAGTATATCGAATGCAATCTTCATTTCATTCACGAAGGCTGTTAATTTTGATGGTCGCTATGCTGCATATCTGGCTGATGTGGGCATCAGTCTAACTATCAATACACTTTAATTTCCTAGTTCATTTGGTCTGAACAAGTAAGTATAAAATAGCGCATGTATAACTACTCATTGTGGTTACATATTCTCATGAGGATTAACACTAATTCTATTCAATTAACAGACACAATCATGTAGTACTCGATTTATCCCTGGAGAGTTCCACTCTATTATGTTACTTCTTTGAATTGCTGAAACCGTTTAGTTGAGGTTTAAACCACAAAATTGATTACTAGCTCATCTAGTTTGGGCAAGGTAAAGTAGCAATTGTCTGTCTTAGATCTCATTTATTTTTATATAGCTGGCTATTTCAGCTTGTAAGCTCTTAACCCAAAGGTTAAAATGCATCGCAGTTCTATATTACCAATTGATACTAGTACACGTGGCAGCCCTTTGCACCATGAGAGACCGTAATGAGTAACCAGCCTCTGCATAATTAGCTCATACAGAGACAAAGTGGTCGAGTAGTGTAGCGGTTAATCAAAATATCCGAGTTAAACTTTTGTATGAAACAATTTTTTTAACTCTTAGCGTCGTTTCGGACAGACAGCCACTGCTTTTATTATAGTGAATATTCTACTTATTCTGAAACAGGTGCCTGCAAGTGCCTGTAGCATATCTAAAACATACCATGCTGTACATCAGGCTGCATGCGTTGTCTGGAATAAGCAATCTGGACAGTTCAATGGTTCATAATGAATGGTACATTAACATAGCTTCTCTGTTCTGAGATATCTGAAATTTCTTATTGCTAAAAGAAGTGATCGGTGAGAATCTTATGAAATGATGGTGTTTGTAATGATGATCTTTACTTTCATAAGATATGAAGGAAGAGAGGAACTACCTGATGAGTGAAACATTTCCCAGACTTAAAGACTATTGCCAGAAGAACTACAAACTTGAGTTTCAGGTAAGACCATAGATTATTTGCTAACTAACAAAGTTTGAGATGCAGTGATCACATATGTTTGTGTTGGAGACTTAAAATTTGAGCCCTATTGAAATGCATACAAGATTTATAAAAGAGTGTAGTGGACATAGGTAAATGACTGTTGTAAACTAGTTCGCATGGTTATTATCTATCATTGATAAAATGATTTAAAATATCAAATTTTTATCCATTGATGTTTGAAGTTTAGTAGTACTCTTCTATGCAGGTGTTTATCATTCGAAGTTTGGGTACCATGAAAGATTCTCCATTGTATGAAAAATATTCTTTGCAGACCTCAACAACCACAAGAGATTTTTGCGTAGTGCTTATGGCTGTTCAGTGTTGTTTGTTTGCTATTGCAAAGTGATGAATCTAATGCAATTTTGGTTAAGGCTAAAATGTATAAACTGGTTGCTGTCACGCTTTTAAAAATAGAAACTCTGCAAGGTCACTGACATTGTAAAATTAATGGTTATCATAAACACCCTGCTTTGCTTAAACAGTGCATTCCTTCATTTACCTACTAGTTGAAATCACTAGTTAGGCCTCATGATAAGGTTTCATGTAGCTGGCTTTGTAGAAATCGTGGCATTATTGTGCTTTATGGATCTATTTCTTGTTCATCTTGGGCTGATATATTGTTCAGTGCCTCATGAAAATCATTATCTACAGTGCTTTTAGTCAAATTTTCATAAGTGATAACATTTTACATTCTATATGTACTTAAACTCTAGCACATAGCTGTAATTTTAATTGGACATAGGGTAGAAAACTTTTCAGATCAGCTAGACAGTTAAGTAAGCGAGCTTCGCCGTAATTTAGAATGTTTTAGATCTTGAAAACCAAAATGGAAACTTTTTAAAGGTGAGGCTGCAGTGGAAGTCATTACTGGGTAGAAACTATTACTGTACCAGAGAGTGGTTGTTGAGTGGAGCAATCTGTAGTTGTTCATCACGCTTGCGTCAGAGCAACAGTTGATGACAAATGTGGACTCTTATTATGTTGCTGTTTGACTACCCAATCATTAATTATACATAATGCTGGGAATGATGCTTTATTTTTGCTCAAGTTTCTGTTTAAGAGATTTGCACAAGTTATTCTTATATTCCTCACGGAAGTCAATCTTTTCACTGACATAATTATGGGTGCAATGCAATAGCAACAAGTTCTTCCGATATGCATTGCTGAGGGATTTGAGTCTGGCGTTGGCTGCCATCTATCAATATGAACAATATTATATCACAATTGCTTTAAAGTAAGAAAAGTTTAATTTTAATTTAATCATGGTTTTGTTTCCATTGAACGTACTGATATGCTGCAAAAATGTAAATGCAAATTCTGCCCTTTTTTCTGCAATAGAAACATGAAACTGGTAATGTTTTCTCTATGTATGTGTAGAAATGTCATTCAGTATGGACCTAGCTTCTTGCACTGTAACCTCGGCTACAAGAGGTGTCACAGTTCACAAGAAAAGTTATTTGACTACTCTCTTCAGTTTGTAAAACTTCAGTAAATTTAAAGAAATTTCATTTTACCAACATGTTCAGTTCTTTTCTATATAGCAGATTGGCTACAGATGCATCACCTTTGTACATTATCTTTTTGTAAACTCCTGCGACCGAACATTATTGATATTAAAAGCAGTCATTGATCCAGCGTATCAAATCATCTTACCTGCTTTTTTGTTTGGATTTCTCATTCAACATTCATTTTTATTGAGCCAATGTGATATTTAGAGATCTGTGGAATGCAGGCTCATCTTTTGTAGCATAACTATATCAGTCTATATACCGGAATGCATTAGCACAAATTAGTACAAAAAGTACTTCATAATTTGCAGCTACGAACATTTGCATAGAGTTCTCACATGAGATCAGCAAACCTTGATTTTTTCATTTGAGATGTAAAAAGTAAATTAATTGAAAGAATTAGGCCAGTAACCATTAGTGCTTTTTCATATTACGCATTGATATTTACGAGTTTTTCGACATGCATTAGCATGTTGAAACTTTTTCCATGCCTCACTGTTAATTGAAATGAGCACCGACCTACCCCTCCCTTTGATTACTAACAATGTCAACAATTTGCTTTTTCTTTAGCTTTCTTAGAATAACGTCTGTTGAAAACGGCTGCACTGAAGCTTTTGTGTTTGCTTAATTTGTGTTTGATTTGACCACCTGTACCTCCTAACTGTTTATTTTTCTGATCACTGAAATGCTTTTGTCTCACCAACACATTAGAGTTTCTTGGAATCGCTTCCGTCAAAAATTTCTGCCTTGTATTTGACTCTTGTATTTGCTCGATCTATATTTTATTTGTGCTAATGTAAAGGGTCATATTTTTCATTGATCAATGAAACACCTTGTTACATCATCACGCTAAGCATTTTAATACTTCACACAAGCAGCATCATTTTCATTACGTTAAATAGTTTTTAAAATTTGCTTTGCTTAAAAATGAGCCATGTGAAAAGTTTGAAATTTAGAGAACTTGTTTGACTAGCTGACGAATTTCATAGCTGAAATTGTTGCGAAGTTATGGGGTACTAATTTTAGCTACTATAATTGTGCTACTTATAATCTGCTATAATTGTGGCTACTTTGCTTAACAGACTAGAAACAGTTGCAATAACTATTAGGCAATTAGCAACTGCGTACTGGCAAAATATTTGCTATTTTAGGAGCTTAAATGATTAATTCATCAAATGGCTTGCTATCTCAGGTGGGAAGTAATCTTTAAGTAAAAAATTATTTTTCAATTTTGAGTAGCATCCACTGACATACATCAAGCTTTCAGCTGGTTAGTTTTCTAACTATTCTATTGCGTGAGTATTAAGGCAGTTCCGTTGCTTGCAATCAACTGGACTAAAGCCTAGTTATTAGTCTGGCCTAAACTAGCTAGAATTGCTTTAGAAGTCTTTTTTTGCTTTGCTGGCCTTTCTAACCGTGTCCTTCACCAATCCATTGCTGCCCAAGGATAGATGATATAGAGATACATACATGTAAATATGACTGCAGTACATAGTCAGTTTTCTGACAAGGATTCTACCAGTAAGTAGTAAAAGATTGACTTGCAACAAAATTTACATTACAATTATTTGGTATCAAAAGGTTCACCATGTCTTACTCTGCGTTGTTGGTTCAAAATATGTAGAAATGTGATTATAAGCTCTTAAAAGTACATATTGTAGTACATACTCGGTTTTTGACATTAGAATTCTAACAGTATTTAGTTAAATATTCATGATGTCAGTCTTACAGGACCTTATACAGGCTTCCTGTAAGATGCCTGTAAGGTCCTGTGAGATGCTGCTTTGCTGCACCAATGCAGCAAGACTCATAGCCTTATGGATTTTATTTCTTTTTTATGTCTATTGCTTGCAACAGTTTTCTTGTAAATGCTTATTTATTTTCACTATACTAAGTTCACACTGTAATAGCTATAATAGTGTTACTAGTGATAATATAAGCAATAAAGTAGAAATAAATGGAGTCAAGGGTCAGTAGAGATGCTGATTGAAGTTAGGGTTAATGCTTTTAGTACCCTTTGAAGGCCTTATCCTTTCTTAGAAAAGGCAAAGTGAGTTTATTAGCAAAGATTCTGACCAGGAATTAGTCTAATATCCCATTCATTTTTCTTTTGACTTTTTCAATTATTTTTGAAAGCACCAGATCATACAGAGCTTGATTATTGTATTGTTTTTTCCTATTAATCCATAGGAACCAAAAGCTTGTCTTTTTTGCTTATCGTTATACCAATATTTACCTTATAGTCTATGAATAACGTTATAAATTTTATTCTTTGAGTTGATATGATTACAGAAATAGCCAGTTCTAGTGAAAAGTATTTTTACTTTGAAATATCTGAATATGTTCATCCTTTACAAACAACTTTTGACAAACAACTATTAATTACTTCACAGCCGATTATATTGCTTAATGCTATTTCTCATATTTTGACTCATGGGATGATTAGAGGCAATAGCTTAAAAATTAAGGTATTTTTTTAGTTTGTTATCAGATTGCAATACACACTCGCGTTGTCAAGAGAATTTAGGGTCAACGCAAACAAAATGTTTTTTTTTGTTTGACAAAAACAAACCCTGCCAACCTATAATCTTTCGACACTTTTACATAAACAATTTTTAAAGAGCGAAGAGACTTTTAAAGTTGTGCTCTGTATTTACAACAACTTATAATCAAAAACAAACTACTAGCACATGTCAAATTACTTGTAGGTGGTTGACATGAGGTGGGGCATACAGGATAGAGCTAATGATGATCATTCGACGCCTGAGCTTTGCATGAGGGAAATACACAACTGCCAAAAGGAGTCTCTTGGCCCTAACTTTGTGGTAATGGTTTTATTATAACATAGCTTACATAGCCTATAGGCAGGAGGCTTTCATTCATATGTCTTTTAATATGATATTATAATATTAATAGACATTATATAATATTATAAACATGTTTAGAGAGTCTTTTGTAGATAACTTTGTAACTTACATTTTATTTTTCTTGACACACATTTAATGTTTTACTTGATTTGCGTTAATTTCTTCTGTGATTACATGTTATTTTTATTAAAAAGGTATTATAGGTTTTTAAGCTATGGAACTAATCAATAAGGTTAGTGAATTACGGTGTGAAGTTACGGTGTTTACTTATAAAAAATATATTTGCTAACATATGACCTCATCCACATACTGGAAAGATATTGAACAAAACATAGCATGTTGAGGTCTAACTTTGTACAAATGCATAGATTTGAAGTATGGTTATATCCTGCTAAGATATAACTGCAATATCCTTAATTTGTAGCTTTTTCAACATGTGTAATTAATTATTCAGTTTTTACGCAATATTGGTTTGAAAACAAAATATACATATTCAAGCAGCTTATACCTAGTTTTATATTAGTGTGTAAGAATAACAAGAGTTCAGGAACCATTGGCCTAAATATTAGAGCAAATTCACATTTTTAGTTGTACTCTGTTGACCTGATTGGAGACAGAAAATTGCAATCAGTTACGATCTTTACGACGCTCTCTTGTTTCTGGGCTTTACTGTTGACTGGAATGAGTGCAGTAACTCTGTCTGATCAACATTATTGATTGGAATGAGTGCAGTAACTCCGTCTGATCAACAGTATTGATTGGAATGAGTGCAGTAACTCCGTCTGATCAACAGTATTTGATTGAAATGAGTTTCTGTTTATTACTAACAATGTCAACAATCTGCTCTTTCATAGGCTTTCTTGGAATTACCTTTCATTAAAAACGGCTGCGTTGGGCTATAGTATTTGCTTATTCTGTGTTTGATTTGTCCTCCTGTACCGACCGTTATTGTTTTGATCAATTAAATTCTTTTGTTTCACTAGCACATTAGAGTTTCTTGGAATTGATTTTATTAGAAGTTGCGACACGGAAACTTCTATTTGCTTTATGCAGTATTTGATTTGCTCTAATGTAAAGGTTCATATTTTCAGTTTTCCATG
The DNA here is from genome assembly GCF_963576615.1 of Watersipora subatra. Lineage (NCBI taxonomy): Eukaryota > Metazoa > Bryozoa > Gymnolaemata > Cheilostomatida > Watersiporidae > Watersipora > Watersipora subatra. The sequence continues at coordinate 18,068,097 of NC_088714.1, read as the reverse complement.
TCTGACCAAAAATCTACAATACAATTACGTTAGATAAGCCTAACTATTTCCATTGCTTTTCACTCTTATATACTGGTAGTTAAAATTAAATTGATTCTAGTTTATCATGCTTAGTTTTAAAGACTAGTTTAGAAATTGTGGTTACATTTATTTGTGAGTTATGATAAAATGCATGAAAACACTAGATTGAAATTAATTTGATCTGATGCTACGTCAAAAAAATATTTTTTTAATTTTCTGTGGTAACCTTGAAACCTAAAACTTATTTATATACAGGCTACTATTTATGTATTTGAACATAAACGCATCAAATCAAGTACTAATAACTATGTTCTCCGCACATATGAATGTCTCAAGTTTTTAGAAAAATCTTTCTTACACTGCTCATAGTTGTCTATTGCTTCACTTATATTTGCTCACTTGAATTATGAATTGAATTGTCGGAAATAAGATGGCTAAAACTACTTGGCACATTTGAATGCGTCAGCAAATGGTACAAAAATCACTCTTTGCAATATTTTTTCAGCACCAGTAGGAATTGCATGAACTAATGATTCTCACCTAACGTGAGACAAAGACATCAGTGCCATTTATTGGGTAGTAGGCAAAAATCTTTTGAAAACATGCTGATAGGTACTTTGGATAAAAATTGAGCGCATTCTATTAAAAGTGTTCAGTTGCTCACATGCTTTGTGGCTCTGCATCTGATACATTTCGGTGGATTGGTTCCTATCTTAAAGGTTGACTTGCAACAAAATTCACATTACAGTTATCTGGTATCAAAAGATTCACCATGTCTTACTCTGTTGTATTGCAGGTGCCAAATACATAGAAATGTGATTACAAGCTCTTAAAAGCTCAAAAACGAAAAGCCGTCGTAGATTGGAATCTCTTTATTTATCTGACGTATTCATTACAGTTTGGTTATTGTCTTGTCACGTGATGTTCTCACGTAAATTGAAAGGCCAATAATAAGCTAAATATAAACCTATCGTAGCACTAGTTTATGACAAACACTTTGGGTTTTACCAAAGACCCCGTATCAAATATAGATGCTCGCTACTTTACAGTTTTATTTCGGCTTGGACTAATCGTCAAGTCGTAATCTGACCATGTGACCCAATACTTCGAAAATAATTTTTGCAGCACTTTTCGATTATCACAGGTAACCAACAGGCTCGTCATGATTATCAGACAATGATATGTACTCCTTCGAGCTAAGGTCAAAAAGTTTAAGGATTTTTTACGGTAAGTTAAAAGATATCAGTGCTAAAAGTGACAGCATTACAATGACGATAAAACAAACGCGTAAGAACAATAGACATGGTTTTATTGAATGCACGAAGTATATTTGTGAAAATATTTCGACGAATGAGATTGCATGAAAATGTATACAGAAACCATCCTGTAACAACTACGTCCAATTTGAGCCGTTTTGGAAAGCGAATCCAAACTACGGCGGTCTCGTGTGGCTGCGATCAACTGATCATTTTTTTTAGCTTTTAAGAGCTTGTAATCACATTCCTATATATTTTTCACCTACAACACAACAGAGTAAACCATGGTGAATCTTATGTTACCAAATAACTGTAATGTGAATTTTGTTGCAAGTCAACCTTTAAGTTTATTAATAGAATAGAACTAGAATAGCTGCATTGAAACATAATAACACAATCGTATGCTCAAATTATCTAGGTTCTATTTAGCGGAGTAATGATTCATTATGGATGTTCACCTGGTTATAAAATGCACATGCATAGATCTAATTGTTAGATCGAAATGATCTAACAAGAGAAGACAACTTCTATTTTATTTACAAACTATTTTGCTATTTTAGTGTTTTCTTGGAAACAGATATGGAACGAGATACCTCAGTAAGTTCATACTTGATGAGCATTGGAATGTTCTGATGCCTTATATCCAGTCAGGAGAAACCAAGGCTTTGCTAGAAGAGTGGTATAAACTGGATACAAACTCAGAAAAACATCGTCGCATTCTACAACCAGTTAGGTACTGAATTCCTGAAGACTGTATGTTGAACCTGTAAACTGAGATTTTCAAAGCAACTGTCTTCTATCTGCCTTATTTCTTATTTTTTAAATTTAAATCACTATATTTTTACTGTCAAAATTATCCAAAAAAAGGTGAAGCTTCATATTCCCAAGAATTACCATTACGATGTAAAATGCAACTACTAGCAATCACGATTTGTCTACTCTTTCCCATGGCAGCGGCAGTGGCCTTTAGGAATAAGCTTTGTCTTTGTTTAATAATAATTTTAAACTTTAATCATTCACCTTTGTATAATATTGATGCTGCCCAGAACTCTTTTTGACAAAGAAATCATTTACGAAAGATTTCACTGCTCTTATGTGACATCAAGTTTAGCAGGGAAGCTTTCTTAAAGAAACAGCTCCCCCAGAATTTTAGCAAATGTGTGTCATGCAGTTTGATACATACTTCTCTAAGACGAAATCTTTAGGCTAGGTGATATTTTGGTTTGTCTTTAGTAATGAAACATGAATCTCAGAAAAATATAGTGGTAATTTATGTTGGGGTAAAATATTTTGCATGATGTCAAGAAACAGTTAAAATTTAATATACTTGTATGAGTCAATGTTCGAGGATATTATACAATCAATTTTTTTAGAAATATGTCGAATAATGTTACAAATAAAGTTGCCATTTACTAGAAATCATCTTGATATTGATGAAGTTGTTTTTAACTTCAAATTTGGCCATAGCGGCTGCAATCATAATGCAGTTGCACTTAACAAAGTGATAACTGGCTCACCAATGCACTTTAGAGGTTTATGAAAGGTCCAAGGCACCTTGGTATTGCCGCCAGTTTTATAAGTCACTTGGTAAGGAGAGATATGCTTTTTTTAATCAGATCATTGGTGTGCTAACTGATTTCCATGGTGGTAAATTACACTTCATATGATTTATATGCAAGTATATTAAGAAGCCACAACATAATTTTCAAATGGTTTGTAACAATAATTGCTTGTTTAAGTTATCAAAGCTTTGTTTCTATGGTTTTACTTTTATTTCAACCATAAAATACGCCAATCATTGTAAAATAGACTACTAGGTTCTTGGAATAAACCTGAAAGTATAATGTATAGAATGTAAAATAAATAATGTGTGTATACGCTGAATCATTCCTGCTGTGCTAATATAGTCAACCATGTTTGTATATATCTCCACTTTATTTCACATCTGAATCCCATTCTTAGCCAGATCTGAGCTATTTTCTATGCTATAAGTTACTCATCTAAGAGATGAGTGGCATATTCTCATTTCATCTTTAGTTCTAAATACAACACATCCAAAACAGAGGAAAAGGAAAAATGGTGGAAAGAATCGTCAGCCATGTACGATTCACTCAAAGACGCAGCTGTGGAGGCCAGGTATGTCGGCCTTTTGAGTGAAAAAGACGCTCACACCTTTCTCCGCTCAGGTGATAATTGAGTGCATATTTATGAATATATTAGTTTTTGTGTAGTAATCATCTTTTTAGGGTTAATGCACGAGTAGATGTTGTTGAGTAGAAAGTCTTATTATAGGACTATGCCAATACTGAAAGCTTCTTTTTACTTTAAAGAGAAGTATTCAAGAACTTTGTTTTTACTTATTTAGTTTACTTACTAGAGACACAGATTAGTAGAAAAATAGTCATGTCACTTTCAGTTCAATTTTGTTATCTGTAGTGACGGAGGAAGAGCTAGACCGAGCTGGTCTTTTGACAGATGAACAGTGCGAGAATAGAGAAAAATGTTTGGCATTCATTCGCAACATTTCTAATGCTGACAGTATTAATGTCACAGAGGAAAAAGCTGGCAAATTTCTAGATATCGAGTCTAAGAAAATTGATAAAGAGAGACAAGGTTGGTTACACAGACACATGATTCAAAGCAATTGCTTGAACTTACGATTTTTCAGAAAAACTAGTTTGCTTTTAAATTTTGTACCAAAAATGTGCTTGTGAATGTTGTTAACCATTTAAATGATTTTATGTCCTCACTACAGCCTTTCATTTTAAAAACTATTTTTTATGCTTTGCAATTTGTTTAAGCGCTTGTTCTTTAGAAAATATCTACACAAAACTTCAGTTCAGATTCTCATTGCCTACAAGACAATTAAAAATGAAATGTTTTTACTTTTACATGAATACAGGTTTTTATTTTTCCAACAACAAATACAATCTTTTATTTTTTAATATGAGGCAAATTTGCTTTACACACGAGTAAATACTAGTCATAAATTAAAGGCAAACATTAAAAAACATTTGTTCTAAAACAAAAGCATTTTCCAAATAATCGTAAAAAATTTCTTTTTAGAGTCTGTCAAAGTTGATGACTAAAAACTATTGACATAATTTGCCTACCAAAAATTCTACAACATGTGTTATAATGTTGCTATAATTTCACAATTGTAAGAAATATTTTTGTATGTGTTTTCAAAATAAACGGCTTGACATACAACAACATTAAGGTTTGCTTATTATGATGTTTCTTTTTAGATTTTTTGGCTGAGCTCAAGGAGAAAGTAAAAAAGAACCTGCCTTTTGAGAATATCAAAGAATATTCAGTGCAGTGGTTGGAGAATCAGACAAAGAATGGTTTGACATTTCAAGGTCAAAAAGGTTACCTGGAAAATTTTGGGGAAGACTTTTTCAATCAAGTGAAGACACTGATTGACCGTGCTGCTGTAATTGAAGCTGAAAGTTTCTCGGTAAGCCGTGTTTCATAAATACACACACATTTTATTAACCTTTGAAATATTTTTTTAAACTCAAGTTTTTTGGTAAAAACTGTAATATTAGAGTTTTATTATCTGTTTCATGAATATATCTACGGTTGAGTGATTTGTACATGACTTTTAACAATAATAATATTGTCAATAACTCTTTAGTATACCGATATACTTCTTAGACATCAATTTTATGGCGTTGGTGATTATGCAAAAATATTTGCCACGAAGCACAATAGTTATCACTCTTTTCACCTCTAAACGCTGTGCTACTGAGATTGATTTCCACCTTCAAGATGATGTAATTGTTGATAAAACTAAACTGTTTTCAAAAATACTGTTAGTGCTTAGTGGTTTATTTAGAAGATATTTAGATATTCTTGTTGATTTTCTGAATAGAATTCTGATGCCGCCACGGTGTTGCCGAGCCTGGTTCTTCAGAGTTTTGGTGCAAGCAATAAGTGTCACTCAATATGCTTAGGTATTGGTAAAATGTGTATACCAATTATCTGTAGGACATTTATGAAGAAGAGGTGAGCCAAGAAGCAGTAAGCCATCTCAAGCAAGCAGAACATCGCCTTTCCAACTTTGTCGGAAGAAAGGCTATCTTGGACGAAGTTGAGAGTTATGTCACCGGAAATTCTCAACACCCTCTAGTAGTCTATGGCAACTCGGGATGTGGCAAAACAAGTGTCATGGCATTTGCTGCTAGAGAGGTAGGTAACCACAGTTGCATCAAAAGTGTTGCAAGCTGCCCTATGTTCTTTGGGTTTTAGTCCTTTGGAATCATTTCAAAATGTCGTAATTTAAAAAGGCCAATGATGTGCGACCTTTAAATAAAACATTGTGTCATTCACTAGTGTTACATGCTAAGAATTTTTGAGCTTCGAAGTTGTGGTGTTGATCGTAAGAATGAGGAGGTCGTATTTACATGATACGCAGGAGTGGTCACAGAACTCGCAATTATTCGTAGCTGACGAGTTTACATATGCTATGAAGAAATTGTCGCACAACTAGGAGTTTTCTATATTAGTCTGTTGCATTTTTAGCTACAACGGGGCACATAGTTTATATTGCGGCTGACAGTCCAAAAATGTGTATAAGGTCAAATTTCAATGCCAAAGTTTGTAAAAAATTTTTTTTTCAAATTCGAAGTTAATATTCTTTATTTCAGGGATAAAATTTTTAAAACACTTGCAATAAAAGCAGAACTGCGTAGAAATGCTGTAAGGACGTCACTAATGAAAACGATGAAAAGATAACCTCCGATCGCAAAGATTTGTGCAATAATAGGAATATCGATGTTTACAAGATACGCAGCACTTCGTTGTTGATCCGGTGTTTTCAAAAATATCCTTTCTTAAAATGGAAGTTTGAATCGCTTTGAAAATTTAAAAATTTGAAGTTTTAAATCATTTACATTCTACGAAGATGAAAAATAAGACAAAACTTTGTAGCATGTAACCCTAGTGAATGTAATTGACAAAATTAGCTTACTAATTGTGTAATGAGTGTTGTTCTGTCATGAGTGATTTTCACACTTCAACTTGTTATTGCTGCATTCTTGGTTTTTGTGCTGCTTCCGTTTTTTTGCATTTTTCCATTACACTACTCCAAAAATAGCAAATTAATTCTGTAAACTAGCCTTTTGAGTTTTTAGTAAAACTTTAAATTTACATTAAAATTCAGCAATTTTGCTGTATTGCAATTCTGCATATCTTCAAACTTTGTGATTAATCATCTGCACTGTTCACATTTGTTGCCCCACACAACCTTTCAAAAAGTGTGTACTCTGTGATAAGATTTAGTATTTTATTGTTTTTCTGTTTGACAGCTCGTGTTTTATTAAGTTTCTTTTATATTCTGAGTAATGAGTTATATTTTTTACACTACTTTGTAAACAAAATGAATTTAGAAGATATATCATGCTGTTACTATATGCTGTAGACGTCCAAGTGGCTGCCAGATTCATCAGTGATTCTGCGATTTCTTGGTACCACCCAGTCAAGCTCTGACATCGAGCACCTGCTTCGAAGTCTAACCGCACAAATCATGCGATTGAAGTTCAACAGTACTTGCACGGATGCTGACAATCTGCAAGGCAAATGTACATTATACCAGCAATTAATTCTGCTAGCTTTTTATCATTAAAATATTTACTGTAAATAATTGATACCATAAGATGTGAATGCAGAGATGTGAATGTGTCAAAAGCATAGAAAAGACTAAAAAACATACAAGTATGTTATAGATTCAGAAAAGATTCATTCCTTTTTTAAATGAATACGTTAAAAATATTGTTATTATGTTTACTTTCAAAAATTATTAATAATATTTTAAATTCAAATCAAAATGTGGTTTATTCAAGAATAAACAAGAACGATATTATTATATACAATTCAGAAAACTGTCATAACATTCCGTAGAATAGGATTTTTTGCTACTAGTAATGCCCACAATTGGAATATTTGGATCATATGTGATTTTTCTTTGCTTCGTAGAATGAATCGGAATGTTCTTCTACAATGTCTATTTTATTTTGTATCTATATATTAGTTGCCACAAAACTTAGTTCTTGCAATACTATGTAGCTCAGCTTACATTACATAGAGATTTATATATGTTTTTTCTAGGTCATGATATCACATATAAACAATGTGTAAGTGTTGTAATGTTACTGTTTCGCGGCTTGTAGAAGTTACCGTTTGTTCAGTTTATGCTCATCTCGCTTATTGCAGCCCTTCAGGAGTTGACTGACGTATTCCACACAGAACTTGAGGATTATGACAAATACGGTCATGCTTGCCCTTTGGCAGTCTTTGTGGACTCTGTGGACCAATTAGCGGATAACGTCATGGCCTACAACTTATCCTGGTGAGCTATAATTAAAGTAGTCAAATGTTCACCATTTACATGCACGGTTGCTGTTAAAGTTCACGTTTTGCATTGCTGTATTTTTTTAGAATCAAAATGCAATGCGTTAACAATAAAAGTGGTCAAGTACAAAATAACTTCAAATTCTTGACATTAACTAAGCTATAAGAAAAAAATAATTTTACCAAAGTTAATTCTGAAAGAAAACTGTCTAAAATTTCTTATAAATGGTACAATTTTTACTCATGGATTTTATGTGTATGTTAAAAGTGAAAATATATTTGTCCTTTCAGAATGGATTATTTACATTGTAAGATGGCCTACTGCATAAGGATGTTGTAAAACCTTTGTCTAGCACCGCTGTTATGTTCGGAGCTGTAAAAATTTTGAAGAGTACAGTTTTTTTCTGAGCACCTTGACTTAGTAGCTTACATGGTGGAATCATTGTTTCTAATATTTAGCAGTTTTACTAAAAGACTGTGTAGTCTAGCTTGCACCCGATATACTCCTCAGACATAGGCAATTGCATATGCATCATAGTGAATTGTAAGACAATTTACTTTTATTAACAAGGTGTAGATACAAACCATTTTCTTTTTTGCTGGGAATGCCACAATAAATCTAGTTTTTACGTTCTATCAAATAGATCAAAATCATACTAGCTGTGGTGCTGCTGCTTCCTGATTAACGCTCATTGGTTGGGGTGTCACTAAAGCCTCATTCAACTTAAACTGCCATCTATGATATCAAAAAGCTTGGCTCACAAACACACCTGCCACATTTTATATTTCGGCTAATCTGTGTCAAATCTACAACAACCGATTTAGCCAAATTTGTGTAGGTTTGTCATCGCAATGACTTAATTTTTCATTATTAAAAAGTTGTATTTGTGAAGATTCAATTTTTTATTGGGTTGATGGGGAATGCTGCATGCAATTCCAAATTGCATTCAATTTTTTTCTAAAGCGTTGTGCAAGATACTTGTATAGCATGCATAGTCAGTCAACAGCCATCTTGATTATTGAGCACTTGTAATATGACCTTTGCTAAGCTTTGTCGCTGTTAGATTCACTGTATTGGTATACATACATGCTCATTGGCAAAAATATATGATCATTTATTATCTGATTTATGATTTATAGGCTTCCAGTTGTGCTGCCACCAAAAATCAAGTTTATCATTTCAACATTGCCTCATGCTCATGGAATCTGCGAATCTGCCTCCACATTAGGCATACCAATGCGGAACTTTGTGAAAGTTGAAGAACTTGATGAAAAATCCGCTTTAGAAATTGTGGATGAGTGGTTCAGCAAGTCAAAGCGGAAGGTTGGAAACCAGTACCTGGTGTATTTTTTTTAGTTTGTTACTTGAAAATGTTCTCTTTGCTTATGCACAAGATGCACCCAAACCAAAATATCATTTTGTTCTAATCACAGATGTCTGAAAAGCAGAGACCATTGTTGATTGATGCTTTTAAACACCAGAAGGTTACTCCACTCTACATCAAACTTGTATTTGACATCATCAAAGGATGGTCTTCCTTTCAAAAAGCATGCTCTATCCCTGAAACCGTTTCTGATTGTATGGATCATTTGTTTACCACTCTAGAGAACACACATGGTAAGCTGTGCACACACTGGTAAGTTGGTCACAGGAACCTTTTTTCCTGGTATCTATTTTAAAATTATGTATAACATTGATGTATTTCTCATTTGTTGCTTAGCACAATTGCTTTATTACATAGGACGTCTCTTTAATGTGGTTTTTATGATGCAGACCCTGCATATTTACCAGATAGGTAGTTTTGATGTAACAGAATCTGCTTTGATTAGACTGGTGAAAATCATTGTTTCAAGATAATTCAGTACTTCGACGTTAGAGCTACAGTTTCATATAGCTACAATGGTTTATTTATTGTTTAAACTAAGGTTTGAAATAGGTAATTTGTTGCTTTGTAGAATTGCAAACAACACCTAAAACATTTTCTGTGTTTTTACTCTTTTTGCTTGTAAAAAACCTTTGGTTTTAGACTATTATTCACTTACGGTTAGTACAGACTCCAAAGAATGGCTAATAAATAGAACTTTGGTGCTGTACTAAATACAACTTTTGATTGCCGTAATCTTAACTATAAGTGTTTTTTTCTATAATTTTTTAATCTTTGCTCTCATTGTCATGTTTCTACTACCAAAGGAACCTTTTTTTTCACCGATGACTGTCAATATTTGCTATTCCAAGCAACAGAGTTGTAACAAAGTTTGCTTAATCAGCAAAAGACGCGATGTTTTATGCAATTTTTAAAATAGTTACAAGCCTTAAAAACATGCTAGATTTGCTTGGCATTTTAAGGACCAATCATAAAATTAGGCCTTTTCAAATTAACTTCTCAGTTCTGAGGGCGTACCAATATTATGCATAACATAATTGGAATTTAAAAACATAAATGTTTTCCTCATGAATTTTAGGAAAGTCCCAGGTTCAGCTGGCACTCGCTTATCTTTCATGCTGCCCAGGAGAAATAGGGGAAACAGAACTCGAAGACGCACTGTCTCTAGATGAAGACTTTCTTAATGAAGTCTATCAGGTAGTTTTTCCTCTCTTGAAAATTTTTGGTTATCTTTGTTCTGCATGCCTCAGAGATTTGTAGTTCAATTTGAAGTAAATTTGTTGAAAGCTGAATTCACTAACATCTGTGAAATGTGAAGATTTATCACTAACAAGAATGCGAGTCATCATTAGCGTATCACATCCAATGTTTTTTAAAACACAGAATATTCATATATTATGAATGCTAAATCCCGCCTCCGTTCTACTTGGCTGGACCCAGGATGGCTCTGGCTTGGCTTGGCTGAACTCCGACCTCATTAACACGCCTGACTGAAAACAGCTTGGCTCGGCTTAACTCAGCCCTATGCTCAGCTCCCAGCTGACAAAGAATGTTGGTCTTCAGCATTGATCATTGTATTTTTAGCAATAGACTTTCTGTTAAATACAATAGTTTTACATTTTATCACGAAAAATGTTTAAAAAAAAAAAAAAATTGAGATTCATTTAGTTAGCACCAAAACCAGAAGGAATTTATTCAGCTTTTAATTCTATCTCTAAGACCGGAACATTGTCAATTTTTTTCAATTATATGAAACAAATTTAGTATCACCTCCCACCAATAAGAAGGATACCACCTACCCTATGGATAAGAATGAGGAATGATATCCGAGACTACCTTGTTGAACGGGATTCACATGGAGTTACTGCCCAGTTTTGGTACCACAGACAGTTCCGAGAGTTTGCTGATAAAAGGTTTGTAGCTAATTATATTTAGCTGTTCATTAAAACATAGTCATAGCATTTAAAAAATAGAATATTTTAGGCATTTTAAACAATCTTATACTGTAGAATAGATTAGTGGACGCTCATGCAACGTAAACAGTCTGCTCCAGGAACGTTTATGTTATAGGAATTTTACGTTATACGAACAGTCAAATACATGTAAATTGCCTAATCCATTCCAAGATCTTTCCAAACTCAGCCCTGTGCCCATACAAAAAGAAAAATTTAGACTTAACCTTTTAATTTGTTGGCTGTATAATAACTGTAATATTATTCGTTTGCATCGACAACTTGTCTCCTTTTTTGATCAATTTCACTTGTTTTATAGACCATGATTGCGGTAATTTTACAATAAGTTGATGGGAAATGCTCATATTCGGCGTTCATTTACAACCATGTGTTCATTTTTTTCTCAACAGAGAAGCATATTTTGGAAAGTAAAACTAATAACAAATGTTTTATACATCTACAATAAAGCAAAAAAATATTGTTTACTATAAAAAGAATGGTGTCTATCTGTTCATTTTCTACCCCTGGACAAATTATCCAGGGATCAAAGTTAGGATCAAAGATAACTTTTGGCGATACTCCCAATTCGTGAAATTCAGATTGGTAGACCGACGATGTAAACCTGCACCAATCAATCGCCTTCAAGTATATATTTATTAACAATTGTGCAGCTACCTATTCTTTGTTTTTCAACACATCTGACGATCTATCGCAACAAACTAAAATATCATAGAAGTTGTATATGTAATAGACAAGCTGTACTACCCGGAGGGCATCGTAACGCATGGGTGCAATGCTAAGACAATTAGCGTGTGTATATGCTAGACGGTATATGATAACGAGTTAGATCATTACGCCTTGTGTGGCTCAGTGGTAGAGTGCCTGGATTTTAAACTTGTGGTAACAATCTCCGTGAGTTTAAATCCATCAGATTGTGGAATTTTACTTCCGAGATTTTGATAGCTATAGATGGACATACACAACGACGAATACACAGATATACGGACAAACTTTGAGAAATATAGATATAATGTCATGTGTACGTAGTTCTTTTTTCACGAGTGTAGCAAAATTTGTTGCCAGTCAAATTGATTTGGAAAAGTTGCTTCTACTTGACACTTTACGTAATATGGAATTTTTTACGTAGTAAAAAGCAAAAACTGTGCAGAATTTTTTATGTTATCTGGAATTCACGGTTTAGGAGATATACGTTATAGGAGCGTCTACTGTATCTGCACAACAGCTTGCAGTCAGTTAACATTGTATGATTACACTGTAAAGTATGGAAAAATGTTTGACTCAGCATTCCACATAGTTTTCAATAAGTGAAATCTAAATTTTTTTGTATTTGGCTCGCATTCTTATAGTTTAATTTTGTGATGCTCTAATAATATTAATCACTAGCTCATAACATACATGTATTTCTCAGTTTCAGAATCATTATACTCAAGAAGACTGGGTTAATTATGGTAGTTGTAGAAAAGGGAATAAGGAAATACTTTTCTTATTAGTGAAGTTGAAAATTGGCAGTCAAATCCCTTTAAAATATTAAGTGACCCATATAGTAGTTATTGCGTGGAATACCATGGAAGCGATGTGAAAATAAAGACAAAAATGAGTGAAATCGGAGAGTTTGTATTTGAGTACTTTCGCCTAAATCTAACAAACTTTAAAACAATGATATAAATAATTTGTGCTAATTAAATGTTCATCTGTTATAAGCTAAAACAAACTTACATAACATTTTTGTAGGTTTATTAATAAGTATTAGTATTTTTCTATGGATCGTAATTGCTTTTGATATTTGAGGTAGGCAGTTTGCTAGAATGTTTCAAGTCTAGAATTGGTAAAACCTATTCACAGTTAAAACGGTCAGATTGAGCAAAAGTGTGATTATGACATTTATAGTTGCAAAGAGACCAGCAGAATAGAGATACGGCATGCTTCAACTAGAACACAATAGTCGATATCAATTGGTGACATCATTTTTCACGTATTTTTTTAGCGTTTTAATCACGATCAAGTATTATCGATTGTAATCTAAAAACAACTTGGCTATCAGATTATCTCAAATATCAAAAACAATCGTAAACGATAGATCATTACTAATACTTTCTGATAAAATCTACTAATATTTTGTAAAAGTTCATCTTTCGACGAGCTTTGTTCCTTTATTTCTATCCTTGCCTAAGTATTTCCCATCTTTTTTATCACCAATGCCATGTCCCCGTCCCAATATATATATATATATATATATTTCTATATATATATATATATATATATATATATATATATATATAGAAATAATGTAACATGTCCCCTGTCTCCTGCATAAATGCTGTGTGGCGCCAAACAACCACTTTTTGTTGACTATTGTTTCATTATTTTATTTTCTTACAAATTATTATTTTTTTAATTCAGATTTTCCTTAAGTTTTATATATATGCTATACGCTAGTTTGATGTTATATATAATTATCTGGTGTATTTATTGCCAAGTTTCAGCTTTAACACGAGTTTGTTGAAATTCAGTTTATTATTTAAGATCGCTTCCGGCATACAAACAAAATTTAGGAATGGTTCAATTTTTTATAAGGAGGCTTGACTGTAGATAAATAAGTTTGACAGCAAGTTAATAGAAGATTATCATTTAAAATGCTATTGATTGCATTTTCATTTAGATACAATTTTCGCTTCTTCATCATCAGTTGTCAAATGAGTACGGTTACTACTACTGCAGCTATTAAAAGTATAACATAACATATGCTATGGATCAGATAAAGTTAATAAGGCTAACCATAGATTAATGCACTAATGAGTGATGCATGTTTTAAAATATTTAATGCCAAAATGTTGAAGTGAGCAATTTGAGCATAAATAGGTCAAGTTTGGATAATGTAGTGGCATGACAATTGTTGAATTATAACAGAGAACTTTTTGCTATCGAAACATTTTTGGTCACACTAGACCTAGAAAACTTGTAGAGCTTTACAGTAATGTCAATCACAATTGTATACATAGCTCTGCACATATAAATGACAATAACTGTACTATTTTTGCTTAACACTCTGGTTTGAAACAATTTTTGGCAAATTTGCTGGCCTTCCAATTTGAACTTTTTGAACAACTGGTTAGTAGTAAAGTATTCTGATAAGATGACCAATCAGATGACATTAATACAAATTGAGTAAGATTGTACCCTCACTTCCTAATGCGTTAAGTAGTATAATTTTGAAAAGCAAAATTTGTGTACAACATGCCAGACACGTGTACAACATGTCAAATTTCTTTTATTGCCAAAACCATATTTCAAACCAGCTTTTTAATTAGTTTTAAGTATATTTTTGTAAGCTACACCATGTGATAGTTATGATAAAAAGATTCCAGTATTATCAAATGTTAACTTAACAGAAGACTAGATTCTAAAAGTAAAATAAAAAATAATTATAATGAAGAGAAATCTACTGTTGTACCAAGTCTACCTCTTGGGTGTTAAAAATTTAATGCAAACGATCAATTTTCTAAAAAAACTCTCTTTCGATACGTAGTATTGAACTTTATGTATAGCTATAACCTATAATCTATATATATATTTCTCAAAGTATGTCTGTCTGTCATTCCGGCTTTAGCTATAGTGCACACTGATTATTTTATCAATGTGGCGACGTAATACGATGCACCTCTTAAAAAATATTTTCTGTAAGGATCAATTACTATATCTGGGGTCAAGGCCAAATATTCTCACGCGGACCATTATATTAAAATATTTTGGAAACCAAGTAGCCTATATGCAACACGATGCTTTTTCGTCTTTTTATCATTAGGGCAAAATTGTTCAGCCCATGAAATCAACAATAATTTATCTCGAACTTGAAGTTTAGCGATTAGTGTTCTAATTATTTACGTTATTAAAAGAAACGCATCACTGAACTCGCCATGGCGAGTTACCCATATCCGTTATCCGGTATATCTGGTATCTGCTATAATAAACACGATTCGCTAACATAAATGATAAAATTTCTGTTCAAAGTTTGAAGTTTACTAAAACTTAAACATACTACTAGTTAAAACATACTAAGAAATACGAAAACTTTTTTTCAAGTATGTGTTTAGTAAATTAAATTCAATTAAGTTAAATTCAGCATTTAGGGTGCACGTCTGTCTTGAATGTAAGAACTTTGCAGCTAGTACATCGTAATGTTATATTTTGCAGCTCATAACCAGAAAATGCACTAAAGTCATTGTAGGTACCCATAGTTACCAAGGTTAACATAGTATTTTGGTACTATTTTTAATGATGATGATTTTTACCAGGAGGTAATTGCATTAGATAATGACTATGAGTTTCTTTACCACTCTATATGTACATCTATAGCATACAATATGTGCGCATTTCAATTTTTGCATGACAACACTATAACAAGTTAAAATCACATAATTGTATTCCAAAGAATTTTTGATTGTAATCGGAGCGAAATAGACTATATTTAGCCATTACTTTCTAATGAGTTTATATTGACATTTTAACACCTTTGAATTTTTATTTTTTTTTCCAATTTATTTCAACGAAATACTTCTTTCAAGCTACAAAATTTTAAACTTACATTTATTTGAAAATCTTTATTTGTTTTTAATTTAGGTGACCTGCACAAAACCTTTTCCTCATGATATGAAGTTTAAAAGTTACAGTTGTTTACCAAAGTTTGAAAACTTTCACAGTTGCTCTTAAACTCTCTTAATTTATTTCAACTACACAAAACATTTATTTCGTGATAGGTAGTTTGAAAGTTATAATGGCAAATGGCATTCACAGGTAATTGAAGGAGGAGCATATAACATCTTCTCTATTCGATTGGCTTGGGTGAATCTCTTCATTTCTTTTATATGCATGCCTTCACTTTATCGGTTTGATAAATAACAATGCATCCGATATTTACAGTATTAATATACAAAAGCAATCTATTGGCATGATGCACCTTTGGCCTGAAAAACAGCATTGATTTTTATGCATTTTATTGTCAGATACAACCTGTGAGGCAGAATACTTGAAAACAAGTATATATAGGTTTAGCGGTGTTTGTGTTGATGCAATGTATTTTTATTTTCTTTGAAAACTACTTTGTATATATTTTGCTAACCAACTGTTCTTTAGGTATTGAATGTTATTAGATATGGCGGAAAAAGTGGGGCAAATACCACCAAATGTCTCAGCGTTCTCTGTGAGTATTTCACCAACATGTGGAGTGGAGACACAGCTAAGCCTTTCAAATATGGAAAGGTACAAATTGACAGACTAAAAGTCAAAAATCCTCCAACACCCCAGAAAAGGTGAGTTTTAGTTTTGCTTCTCTTAAATATTTTCATTAGCTTCTGAAGATTTGTTTTCTGATTGAGAATTTTACCTTTTTGTTTAATCATTTTTATTTAATTTTATTAAATTAATACTTTTCCAAAAAATTACATTTCTAAGTTGAAAAGCTTTGAATCACCTGGATTCAAGCTAAAATTAAGTTTAAATTGACTTTAAATTAAAAAAAACAGTTGAATATTGTATGAAAAATTGAGGAAATATTATAATTTATGAAACAGCAACATTGATCAATTAAAATCTTTTAATAGTTTAAAGATATCCTCACAAGAATGAATTACTCATTCGATTGCTCAACTACTATGTTGTAAGCAACGTGCAGCTGTAAATACATTTTGGAATAACCACTAGTTCTGAAGATAATATCCTGTCCCAATAAATACAAAGATGGTTCTTACTAGCTTCATTAGATTTCTCTCATGATGATAAAACAGATACTGATCTCATTTTGTAAAATTGTTACTAAAAGCAGGTGATGCCCAAAGAATAACAACAGTAAGCCTTTTCAAACGGGTGTCATTTTGAAAATACGACTGTACATTAGTCAGCCACCGCAAACTATGTTTCTCGACACGCATTCTGGGTTATGTTGTGGAAGGCTAATTTTAAAAATAATCTTACATATTTGTAACGCTAAGCTCAGCTCAAAATGTTTGTTACCAAAAACCGACTACCTTCACTCGGTACAGAAAACCTTTTTCAAGTGGTGCTCTGTGTTATGCAGACAGTGTAATATGTTATGTAATATTGTTATGTAATATCACATGAAGTACTGTGTTATCTTTAATCACTTTCTACGTTGCACAAATGTTTTAGGCTAGATTTACCATTTAGTTTGAGTCTGTCTAATCTGAACCTACTCTCATCTAGAAACATCAATTTTTCAGATTGGTGGTGCCGCAGCCAACAAGGTACAATGATGATCGGCATAGGTTCAACACTCGTAAGATCATAGTCCTTGGCAAGCTCTGGACAAGTGATGCATTAAAGGAACAAGTATTTCAAAACAGTTCAGCTTACCTCATGGATATTGAGTTCCTTACAGGTACATTCGCGTTGTGAAAAATGGTACGATGGTAGAAGGCTTTTTGGCTCACAATAGCTATGTACGAATCTGAAGCCATGCCATTTAAATTTACCGCTTATTAGATTTTATATATAGATTTCATAGCTTACAGAAGCTAGACTTTGGTGAGTGCAAATAAATATCAGAAATTTTGTTGTTACGTTTCTCTGTATGTATAATAATAACAAAAGAAGAATAATAAATGTAGTTTTTTTCATTCTCTAGCATGCAATAAACTGTTGGTAAAAAAACTTTTTATATACCTATTAGTTATGGCTATATTTTACAAAGCTACTTTACTTCTCTGAACAAAGCTTAACAAAAAAAAATAGTAGTCGCTTGTACTGCAATGTTAGCTTGGAAGTTCATCCCAGTTTTTAGCCATATATCAATAGTAAAAAATGAATTGACAATGTTTAATTCTTTTAAAAATCTTTAGTCAAGGCAATTGTTTGCCATGTTTTTTGCTTTTACCTTTAGCTTTAATATTATAAATAAAATCTCTTAGGAAGTCTTTTCTAAGACACATTTTTGATATGCTACATGTACTTCAATTATCTAGGGCCTAGTGATCTAGTAGCCTACCTTATAAGCTTATAAGGTACTAGATATAAAATATAAGCTATATATCTTATATCTAGTATATCTTACATATAAACTTATAAGGTGGTGTTTCTTTAATTAACGTTATTTTTGATCTAGTAAAATTACTTGACTAACCTGAGTATGTTGGTTACAGTAAGCTAAAGGTAACAGACAACTCTTGAACACTTTTGATTAGCCCTGTTATAAAAATTATCACTCCTCGCTTTTTTCGTGCCTTTTCTCAGATGATTTATCTGTATGTTAATAATAATACGATTTAGGAAAGTTTGTGGTGGATTCTTGGAAAAATATAGAAACAGAGTTTGTTCAGCTGAAAGATTATATGAGGCAACAGCTCACAGGAAAGGCAAAGGTGTGTAACATTTTTATATAAAATATATCCAGTTTTTTATAGTTTGCCATAAACGTTGAGTTTCTTGCTGGAAGTTAGTTCAATCCAGGAGTTGTTTGTTTCCATTTTGGTTCATTACTAAGTTTACATATGAAGCTTGGCATTTAAAGATCTTTTGCGCTGTTTGCTTTTACAGCAGAATTTTAGATAGTTATATTTATGTTTAGGATATAGATAGAATTATTTGAATCGTTAAATTATTTTTGCAAATATAATTTATATATAGCACTAAAATTGTGTAAGACAATCCCTATTTGCCTGTTGCATACTTGCCTACTCAAAGTATGGTTTGGAATAACCGTAATTGTGCCATAAAATAAGAGAAATTGAAATATAATGTTAATGCCTTTAGATTGTTTAGTATTAATTGGGAATAATGACAAAACCTTTCTTTTGCGAATCCGTTTTTTGTTGGCATAATTTAGTTGGTAAATATTCACAGTTTTTTCACATTTGGCTAGTTTTTTTATATTGTTGTGTGTTTACATGATAGATAAAGTTTTCCACAAACATGCCTTATTAAAACATTATAATTCCATAATGTTTACTTGGACTGTTCAAAACCTATGCTTCCTTTTTGTAAAACACATACATATATGCTACATTTTATCAAAGTAATTTTTACTGTTTCAGCTGTTGACGCTTTTTCATAATCTCATCGCATTATTTTCGTCTCCATAAGTGGTAAACAAAGTTGAAATTGTTAAAAGGTCATGCAAAAGTGTGCAAGGAAAACTTGCGAAGCTGTATGAGATCTTCGTTTTAGAAAGTCCGTGCCTTATGCCATAATGAACGAATTTGATGAAGTAGTTAACAAAATTCTTCTACAAATTTACCTTTTTTTATGTAGCTTCCAAGATTTGGGGAAAGATAATCCAGTGTGTTGTTCAGTTGAAATGCAGTTCCGCTAATGTGCAGGTCGCTTTGTCAAACAAAGAAGTTTACTTCACCGAGTTTTGCTATATCCATGCTGTGCTCAAGATGTACAATGGCTTGATATCTCGGGCGCCGCTGTCTCTTCCTTCACAACTGTTTGCTTGTCTCCAGGACAAGTACAGTGGTGTGCATAAACCAGGAATCACATTGTTTTGTTCACTCTATATCGAATGGATCTTCCATCTGCTTTCTATTTTTCGCCAATTATGATGCCATGCCAGATATTATATATCAATCTGATCAGCAGAAGATGTGCTTTCAAACAATGCATTGATTGATTTAACACAATCATTTCTGAGTGATTTATATTAATCCTGTGAGCTAATTGAAGAGCTCAGAAAGTTGGTAAACAGCATGCCTCGACGGTGTCAGATGGTGATCAAGAACAAGGGCTGGCCAATAAAATACTAATGCTCAGCTCAAGACACCTTACCATTCCTTCTGAAGACCAACAATAACCCAACGACCCTTTTCAGGGCCACCAATTTGTATACAAGAGTTTGTTTGTATCCTATTTTATCAATTTTCACTAACAACATTCATAGCCTGCAATAAGTCTGCCTTTCGGTAGATCCACCCCAGCGATAAAAATCTGAGAATATTTTCGAATATTTGGCATCATCTTGTTCTTCAGAATTTTCCCTTTCAAATGATATATATATTGATGGGGTTGAGGCACTTAACTCCAAGGAATTTCTTAGACAACAGCATATAAACATACATATTTGAAGATTTAACTGGTGATTCTAAGTTTATGCACACCACTGTACAATCTTTCTAATCCAACTCCGCCATCAGGTGAGGATGTACTCTATTCTCTATTAGGCTCGCTTTTCTGGTAATGCTGCTGGCAGTGAAAATTCAAGTCATAAGACATTTCTCAATTCAAATGCTCATTCACAATCTTTGCTTTTGACCTAGGAGGTTTTAAAGGTCATCATTTGTAAAATTTTAATTGTCTATATTTAAAATAGGTCACTTTTGAAATGTTACTTGATGATGCAGTTTATTCTCGACATGCACTGTAATTCAATTTAACTATTTGTTTTTTCTTTCAAACATCTATGTTTGAGCAAATGCTTGTTTTTAAAAATAAATTTTGTTTTGTTCAATTGTTACCTCGCTTCAAATCCTAATACTTAATATTTTAGGTAATTGTGTACAACCTTTTATAAAATACATGTATTTTATAAAATACTAGCTGTGCTACCCGGCATTGCCCGGGTAATAGAAAAATCTTTAGACAGAAGATTGATTTGTATTTAACATATAACAACATTTTCCATTCTAACTTTCCAACTACGTATCATGAGAAAAGTGTTTTGTCTTATAAACAATGAGAATTAGTGAGAGATGCTTACTATTAGCCTGCGCGCTATTAGCTAGTACGTTTAATAATTTGAGCAAAGAGCTTCTCGTGACGTTATGCTATGACCCGCGTTGTACGCAAACCGTTAGGTATTTGCTCTCATATAATGGCTTATATTGGCAAGCTGGCAACTCAATTTCTGTAGTCTAGTGGGTAGGCTGTCCGACTGGTGAATGGTAGAGTCTGAAATCGATTCTTCTTCGGTATGGATGTTTTATTCCAAGATTTTAATATCTATAGCCGGAGAATTAAACCTACGATTACACATACGACCAGTTTTGAAAAATATATATATATAGACTAGCTGTGCTAACCGGCGTTGCCCGTGTAATAAAAAAGTCATTGGACAGAAAGTTGATTCGTACAGTATATAACATATATAACAACATTTGCCATTCTAACTTTCAAACTACATATCATGAGAGAAGTGTTTTGTGTAGTCTAAATAAGTTAATGGGTTAATTAATTTCAAACTTTGTTAAACAACCGTATAATTTTCCAACTTTATATCACGAGGAATTGATTTTGTGCGGAACAGGTTCTTTTTTTAATGCATTAGACAATGTGTAATTTCTGAGAATACATGTATTTAACAGATTGACAAAAAATGTGACAGAATATGGTAGTATTTTGTAGTTGAAATTTTATTAGAACAATGTCTGCCAAAAATGGTTGAATGAAAAATTAATATTAATATTAAAGATTGGAAACTAAGTAATAGAATGGGAAAACAGTGATAGGAAAATGAATAATGTTTAAACTTCAACCACAACATTATACTCCAATTATGTTTAAAAATGCCAGTTGAAATAAAAAAGATAATGCAACAAACTTTAAAGCCTCATATTGTAAACTTCAAAAGTTATACAAAGTTTATAAATGTAATAAGAGAATGTAAATCTATCTCTCTATATATACACTTCTCACAGTATGTACATTTGTGTAAACATAAGAGAGTGAAGAATAACTGATACTTGTAATCTTGCACTATAAGTTTTACAATAAATCTCACAGATAATCTAACAGATAATCTTACAAATGTTTGATGTAAAATGTGAAATTTATTACGAATTACTAATTGGTTAGGTTTAAAATGAAAGATGTAAAAGCTAATACACAAAGCGAGCCCTGATAGGAACATACAAACAAAAATGTTTTAATTTGAACTGAAAAAATAATGTGAAAAGATTGTTTAAACGAACAAAATATTTATTCCTATTTAATGATTGTGAAGCGCAAGGTACCAAATCAGAATCCAAAAATAATACTGTAGCTGAAACAAATTATTCTGAGAAGCTGGAATAAATAAGTAGAGAACTAAATGAAGATGTGAAATAAATAGCAAGTATGTAAACTACGAAACATATTATTTGGTAATGATACAATTAATACAAAGTGCGAAAAGAAAAAATTGTTATGACCAAATGAAAAGCACTACAACAGTCGCAAAAAATTTATTTCGAGAGAAAAGTGTTTGTTGATACGGTTTGGCAAAAAGCATTGTGTTTTATGGGGGGGGGGGTGATGACCTGTGGGCGCATTGTATCAATAAATACGTCATTTAGCTGAAATTTTATCATCAAATGATTTTATGTTTGCGAAACCGTTTTACCGTAACAAACAACACTGAGCTCGCCATTGCGAGCAACTGAAACTTTTAATAATGTATACAGTCAGTACACAATTAGCGAGTGATTATGATATATCAAATATGATAACGCCATAAATTGAAATTTTCTAACCGAGTGTTTGTAACGTGTAGGCGCAATGCTAAAATGATTGCTATAGCTGAACAATCAAACCTACGAATACATAAACGACGACAAACTTTGAGAAATATATATAGAGATAATATCACCCGTTCTGGCTAACGGTAAGAATACTGGCTAATAAGGTCAATAAATAAGATTGCTAGTGCGTTGATATGACAACAATGTAAGTGATAGTATTACGAGTAAAACAACGATATAATAAAAAGGACAACACATACAATAAAATAAGAAATGCAACGTCATGGCCCGGCGTTCACCACAATATGTAACAAATAACAATTGAACTTATGTAAGCATGTGAATTAATAATGCAATAATCAACCAATACAGTATTATGTTCATGTTTCCTCCGTGTTAAAAACTGGTGATTTGAGGTTCATGGGTAGCTTTGGCAATACAGGAGACAGATGGTGTGCAGGTAGTAGTCATGATAACAATACGAAATCAGTGTAATCTTCACTATATTGCCTGTAATTTACCATAACTCATTTGTGTTTTAATTTTTGTGTTTAGTAAAGTTTTATTTCTAATTATCATGACCTGTCTACCCGCTTTCACTGGTTTCAGTTTGTTTTTTATCTTTGCATCACTTTTACCTTTTTTTTATCTTTCTCTTCCCTTCTCCTACTTTCTAATTTTTTTATTCCTGAGCTGTAACAAATTTCTTTTTACTTAGACTACAGTTCTAACCCGTTCTTTAGCTCCCTTACTTTGATACTTAAGCTTACCATAAAACCGTCTGATGTTTATGATGGTCAAGACAACTCTCTTCCTAAGTTATGGATTTCACATCTAACCCTATGTATGCTTTACACCTTCTTTGCTTTAGTACAAGAGTACCGCTCACACATAATGAGCTTTTTTATAAATTGTATATCAGAGTTATCAACCATCAAATTCAATCCTCAGTGGCGGTCACGCAATGGTAGAAATTTTGCAATAAATTTAAATATTGCTAGATAAAGCAAGTGAGCAAAAGAGGTTCCTTGTTACCATGCTCAGCCTGCTTACTGTGCTCATTAAAGAAGAACTATTAAAATTCTTGAAATGATGTTCTCACTGGCAAATATACTTATCTGCTTATTTTTAGGAGTAGCTTTGTGTTAATAATTTTATGCTGGGACTCAACCACATGACTTTTACATTCAATATCTCTAACATCTTGTTTAATCATTTAGGTACCAAAGTAATGTTTCACTGGGACATAATTGTGTCTAAGGTAAAGCCTAATATTTCACAAATCTACAAAAAGATTTTGATACAAAATTAATCAGCATAAAAATTTACGTCAGCTGTTGCCATACAAATGCCACAAATTCATTGCAGAATAAGCTCTGACACTTTTCAGCTGTTTTTGCTACTGCCAGAAGCATGTCTGGGTCAAACAAGTTGCCAATATTATTACAGCTTACAACATTATCATTATCGCTAAAAATAAAAGTATCACATTTAGTAGTATGATTGTTAAATTAAACATATTCCGTAAGTCAATTGATCTACAATTAGCAAAACTTCTTTAGCTGTAATGCGTCTGAAACGACTCCTCATTGCTAAGCAAAAATTGAGGTAAAAAATAACTGTTTTTGCAAATTGAAACTACGCTCAAAGTTGGCTGCAAACATTAATTTTACTATTGGCTCAACAAATGCAAGTAATTGTTTTCTTTTGTTTAAATATATATACTGCAGGCTCATTAACTACTCGCTAATCAGAAATGTTTTGTATGAGACCTACAAAAGCTGCACCATGCGACTCTTAGCTATACGCAAACACTGAACTAAACCCCGCTAAGAGGCTCATGGTACAAAGCGAGTTAATCCTGAATTTCCTGTGGAAACCTTTACCCATGGACACCTTGATTAATAAAATTTGAAATTTTAGCTGCTGTATTGCAATGATCATTATGTATTGGTTTTTAGAAGATAGGCTTCCAAATCTATCCTGGTTTCTTGCCCAGCTAACTTCTGGAAAAGGAATTGAGGTGTGCCCATTTCTTCCAGTAGCTAAAACTTTAGAATCGCCTGGAGGAATGCAGCTTAGGTCTCGACTTCACATCTCACCGGAAAGCATGCTCAGTTTCACCTATAAGAACAAACCAACGGTATGACTTAAATTGCTATTTCCTGTCTATTAGTTAGCCAGCGGTGAAGCTTGATAGAATGGTGTTACCCATTTTCCGTTTTTAGATAATTACTCATTCGAACAGTGTAAACTGTTCGAGTGAGTAATTATCACTAGAACACCAGTTACACTCTGTTTACAACTGTAAACAGAGTGTAAAATATTTTTTTGGGTAAAAACTACTTGAAAGCTAAATAATCTAATAAAGATTTTCCCTAAATCGGTTCATGTTTGTCTATCTTTGTTTACAGTTGATGAGTAGCGCTCCTTTCTCTGTGTTGCCATGATAAAATATTTTTATTGTGTATTTGGTGAAAAAATACATGCTACAAGTTGAAATTTTATTCAATATAGTTATAAAGCATTGATTGTGTAATTGTGATGTATTACTTCAATTCAATTTTTTTATTATTCAGTAATATTACAAATTGGAATCTCAAATCAAGATACTATCAACCTTTCATTGCTTAAGCACGAATTTGAGTTTTTAACACACAAATTCTGGAATATATCTTTTAGCTTGCTTGCACCGTTTTTTTTTAAAGAAATTATTTTTGCGTACCCAAATCAAGATATGTTATATGCTGTTTTATGATTGCAATTATGTACATGTACAAGTGAATACAATATTGGAGCTTTTAAACCAGAAGCAATTGTAACATATTTGATGTAAAAACTTGTTATTTCTGCTTCAGCATTTTGTTAATTCTTACTCGTCCACTAGAACCCCTCATTGGCTGTTTCAGGTTGCAGTTTGTTCAGAGCAGATTGTGTTGTACACTCTTGAAGACAATGGAGAGATTTCGGAGCAAACACTTGCCACTCCAGATAGGAAACCTCACTGCGTCAAGTTTTTTTCGATTGGAGAAAAAGAGAACTACCTTGTTGGTTGTGCCAACAGGTTTGTGCTCATTTCTCTTGACAACAACCGCATTGAGTGCAACGAGTGTCCAGTAAGTAAAGGAACTCAAAGCTTAGTCTTTAAAAAAGAATATACATGTAACAGCTTCAAAGACCATGGCTTAGTTTAGACTAGCGTGAATCTCTAACGAAACTTCGGGTGAACCAAAGTATTATTCTCATTTCACTACAGTTTATTTGGCTGTTTCGTCTGATGGACTGATTCAGTCTATATTCTGTCAAGCCTGAAGATCATTACTTTTTGCGAAAAATTGACCAATAACGTAGATCTAGCTTTAGCCAATAGAAAGGAGAAAAAAGTTGACTTCAAAATCATATCTACAGTGTATCTTCTCCCTCAATGATTTCATTAAACCTAAAATTTCTCGACTCTCACAAAACTTTGACGTACACACTGTTTTCTTGGAGGTTTCATCTAAAACTTGTGCTCATGTGAACTAGGTCTAATTTGAGGAGGGAATAGCGAACCACTATTGGGTGATTGAAAGGTCAGAGAAAACTTTTTCATCCATAACAAAGTAACTAATTCGCCATCATGTACATCATCTGACACTTTTATGCGAAATAACAATAATAAAGCTATTTAAAATGTATACTTTTAGTTTTGATAGCCTTAATTTGTATTCAATCGTTTGATAATTTTTTTGTTTTTGTACATAGTCTGTGTCATCTATTTGAGGCTGCCAATATTTAGCAAGGATAATAACATTTCTGCAGTTATTTGCGCAGTTTTAATATTTTTTAAAGAAAAGAATGCTATATGCTAGCTAAAAATCAATTCAGTATAAAATAATTGGTTTGTACCAAACAAGTTCAACTAACAAAGCACATTGAAATGAAATTAATTTAATGTACACGAGACTTAACTGAAATATTTCATGGTAATTTTAATTGACACCGCTTGCCTTCACATAGCTACTAATAAAAAGAACATTTTGATTCTTATATAAATAGCTGTTTAGGTAAAGCCTTATCTTATACTTTTGTAGAGTGCTGGAACTTTATTGTACGCTTCCATGACCATTGTTAGGTTTCGTTACAGAGCCTTACAATCGATAAATCTGACATGAGATTGCGCTTTCCAATTTCCTATCCAGGAGATACGTTCCAAATGTTTAAAAACCCTGCAGTAGTTGGGGGTGGAAAAGACTCACTGATGTTCTATGACGGTGGACCTACTTACGCGATCATCTACTCAGTAAAGGTTAAAGTTGCACACTTTTACATAATCAGTCTAACGCTAATGCGGGAAGTAGCATTTGAGTAGGAACCAAAACATGTAGATTAGCAAAATATAGCATACAAACTCTATTTGAACACCATGGTACTCTACCTTCAACCATTGTCCTATAGTGGCATTGTATTAGAAGTAGCATTCCAATAAAGGGTGTCGCTGTATTTTTCAACTGGCTTGTTAGATATTTGTGAAGATTATTTAACCCTTTTATAGGCAAAGCAATGTTAATGTCACCTATATTTTACAGTCTTCATTAGGCGAATCGACGTTAATGCCATCAGCCTCAGCATTTTTTCTAAACCATCTTTCATATATGTGAAACGAAGTATCATACCGAGTTAAACAAGGAACTACTTTGATGATAAAATATTGGTGTGGTGCTGTTATTAAGTATTTTGAAGGTGTCGTCTTCAAAGTTTTAAAGAACAAATGTAAAAGCTTTGGAGTGTGTAACGCCTTTTTAATTTTCAAGACGTTTTTAAGACTTAAGTTAGAATACGCCATAATAATGGCTGCTATTAAGTCGTATGAATTTTCCGAATATTTTTATCAGTCATCACAACACTTTAAAGTCTTCAGGTAAGATTGTAAACTGTATTATGAACGAATCTGAAAGCAGTTGATATGATTTAGACCTTGGTAACTTTGAATCAGAGTGTAGTTCTGATTATTGTGATGATCACTCTTCTCATCTACAACAACACTAAAATCATGGAAACCAATGCAGCAACAACAACAGATTTTAATTGTTTTTTTTACATTGAAACCTTATTTTCCATTTTTGTGAAATACTGGGATTTTATTGTATGCTTCCACGAACATTGTTAGCTTTTATTACAGCATCACAGTCAAGGATACTGACATAAGACACCTTCCATATTTCTACCAGTAGATAGTTATTAGTTATTATCCATATTTCCCATGTAATATAGAAGTATTACCCTATTTCTATCTTTGACAAAAATATGTAATATTTCTATCCAGGATAGAAATATTGCATATTTTTATTCAAGATATGAAGTATGTAATATTTTCTAAATAAAAATATTACATACTTCTATCCAGGAAATACCAAGTCACTAGTACTATTTTGTGGACATTTATCTACCGATCACTTTCAATAATGGGCTTGTAAAGATCAAAAAATGTCAAAGTGGCGAGTAAATAGAGGTGGCGTTCAATTAAAGGGTGGCATTGTTTTTTTCAACCCTTCTTCTATAGCCATATTCAAATATTGATGGTGTTCAAATAAATGTGGCGATCAAATAACGATGACATTCAAATAAAGATTTTACGGTATCTTCATCTGGCTAATCGCATGGGTTAAAAATTCACAACTCTAATGCACACTCGCACACTTGCACCTGTTTGTACGTTTTTTTTTTATAGACAAACACACGCACGTATATACTGAGCAAGTAAATCTCAAAACATACTCTTTATTGATTTTATAGGTTGCAGTTTCAACTCCTACCAAATGCTGGTCTGTAGTTTTAAAATTGAGCATCTAAGCCTGACAAAGAGAGAAAGTATGACTGGAAATTCTAAAGCTTTTCATTAAAATAGCAAATTCTGAGTCTTGTACTTTTAAGAATACGAATAGGTGTACAAGGAACATAAAAGCTCTGATGAGTAGGTGTTTAACAGTGATTTTGAGTTTAGCTTGACTAGCAGCGGTACAACCACACTAGCATGATTTTGAGTATCTTTGAAGGCAATATCATCCAATATCGAAGGTAATACCATCATAAAGCAATGTCACATGATTCTAGCTCATGCGACCTTGCTTAATGTTCAGTAAGCATATGTTGACATGAAACTTGCTAAGTTTTTACTTTGTTGGTTGGTTGATCCTTAGAGCAACTTTGCCAACTGTTCTGAGAACACAAAATACCGTTAAACCTCTAATTTAGCGCTACCTCTATTTGAACGCCACCTCTATTTGACCACCACTACAAGGGAAAAGCTGAAAAATTTAGCACCGCCGTCTATTTGAACGCCACTTCCATTTGACCTCCAATTTGACTATCTTTGATCTTTATGAACCAATAATATCAAGTGATCAGTAGAAAAGTGTCCCCAAAGTCGTATTAATAATTAATTGTTTACATTAATAACAATCAATTCTTTCATTGTCGAATTTCAGAGCGTTTTGATTTATTTTTTGTTTAAACTTTGTAAGCAACCTCATAGGAATAATCAATGACGCCTCAGGCTAATAGTACTTCTTTGTTTAACGTGGTCTTTCTACTTCGAAGTACGGTAACCTACATACTTAAAAAACGGTTTAAATTTATGATGGTAGATGAAATTTGAAAGCAAGGCCATAGAAATAATTACTATTTGTCTCAGGCTAATAACAGTTCCTTGTTTAATGCGGTGTTAATACTTCAAAAAACATGCATATAAAAATAGTTCGCAAGTTTTGGGCCAAATGTTACGTTTAGCGAGCAAACTTTTACGCGTTGCATTTGTGTTAAATGCAACGCGTAAAAGTTTTGCTCTCTCAAAAAATTGTTTAGGTGCTAATATTGACTAGTTCAGCAGGGCAGAAGAAAAGTTGAGGCCAGAAGAGATTGTGGAAGGTATTGAACAACTAGAGGATGTTCGAAAGCAACAATCAAAATGCAGCTATCAGAGCAAACAATGCAAATATTTTCGTTTTAAAAATGTAAATTTTTCTTTTTCCAGTAGTATAAGTACGGATAGTTTATATAACTTGTTCATAAATATATAGTTGTATCATTTGATAGATCATCATTATATAACTTATAAATATGCAGATTTCTAGCATGTTATTTAATAGCATAATTGCGGCTATCTTAACATGGCTTACAAGGGATTGATGCTCATAACTCTACTTCTATTGCACATAAAAAGCTTGTTTTGGCTACAAACTGTAGCAAATATATCAAGGAGTGCAATGAACTTTTTATAAAAGTTTGTTAAATATAGATATAAAATAAAAATTTGTCTTTAGATTTAGAGCGAAATAAAAATTGATAATGCCAACGAATTCCAAAGAAGGTCACAGGCTATCATATCATCGCAGGGCAATTGCAAGCATTAGATATCAACTGGTAAATATATTTATCAGTTTCTCGAGGCATATTAATTAAGAGATATTTGACAAGTTAAAGGTAAGTTAGCAGATTCATTGCATCCGAAAGGTTTAACAACGCTCTACTGGAAAAAAGAGCAAAATATCAGTGACATCTACTTCGCCCGTAATAGAGCTAACTTTATCTACCAAAATTTCAGATGAGCCATTTAAAAAATACACCGCCAGCCTTTATTTGAGCACTGCCTCCAATTGACCGCCTGCCAATTGACTGCCACTATAGAGGAAAGATTGAAAAATCGAGCGCTATGGCGTTCAATTAGAGGTTTTACCATAATTTAGATTAAGTTTGTTATGTAAATTGTGATAGAAAAAAAGTTTTTGGTCCAATCTAACCAAGTTCAACTACAAAAGTATTTTAGTAAGTTTTAACATCTAGACAAGCTTGTTTGAGGCACTAAGTTAGATAACCTTAAACTGCTGCGGTTTGCTCTATGGTTTGCTCTACTGAGCTACTAAAATGGACCAAAAATGATCACAGATCGTTTTTATTAATTAAGACGTGTAATATCTTACTGACTAATATTTAATCATTTATTCATATTTTATTTTATACGTTTTATTCCATTTTTAGTGTGATACAAAGCAATCAGCAAAACAATTTTAGTCTATTTCCTCTTGAATGCAGGAATGCTCAATCAGATCAGCTACTACACAATTGGTTACTGATAGATATAGGTAAATCAGTCTTGCTGTCAACTCCCTTCAAGTATGTTTAGGTCAGCCCTTTCTCACTACAGCCTAAAAGTTGAGATTTTTATATCATAGAACAGCAATGAAAACTCATTCATTTATTAGCAGGTTATGCTATCAAAGATTTTCCAAATTAAATTATAATTATAATAATCTGCATTGTTGTGTTTAACCTGCATAAGGTAATAATACTGAATAAACAACATTCAGTCTTACAGTGAAAAAAACTGATAGCTTCTTGCTGAAACAAATCAAATGGTATGGAAAAGCTTTTTTATTTTTGCTAAATAATAGTAGATGTTCGAACCAGTTTTTGAACTTGGAAGACCTTTAAGATAGAGCAGTTCAAATCAGCACTCCAAAGCTATCAATAAAATATCTTCAATTAGTTTTTACAACAAATATTGAGTTTTGATCACTCGGATTGAAGGTTTCAGTCATAAAAAGTAAATACATTCATAGCGCAACATCTAATAGAACTATACTCGGGTATGTATATTTTTTTTATAAATAAAAACTATAAATTCCCAATTTTAATGAGTTTCGGAATGTTTGTGTTAAAACCATGTTTAGACGAGGGCTTGAATGTGTGCCTATATAAACTTTCCATTAGGGGTAATATTATGGGTAGTTGAAATCAACGGCCATAACACTACCTTCAATATATACGGCTTCACGCCTTAGATCATATACAGTAGACACATATAACATATACATGTACCTCCTATAACTTAAATCCTACTTAGCTTAAAAAATTTATATAAAGTTTTTGCTTCATACTACATAAAAAATTCAATATAATGTAAAGGGTAA
Source organism: Watersipora subatra (assembly GCF_963576615.1). NCBI lineage: Eukaryota > Metazoa > Bryozoa > Gymnolaemata > Cheilostomatida > Watersiporidae > Watersipora > Watersipora subatra. Next base: position 18,036,716 of record NC_088714.1, on the reverse strand, counting down.
ATTCGGCACAAGTTCTATATGATTTGAATAACGTGCATTTTGTGGTTAATCTTAAAATATTGCTTTTCTTGCCACACTTGAGCAAAAACGCCGTATAGGGTTATCTCTTTGTCAGAATTGTCAAATTTGTCTTCATCTTTGAGAACACGTCAGATGCATAGATAAAGTACAGCTAATAAGTAAAGTAGCTTCAGAATTATTCGACATATGTGTTACAGTGCTGGTCCACTGATTTACATGTCCCGAGTTGGAGTGTTGTCGAAATCTTTCTTTTATCATAACCTTGAACCTTTTTGACAGATATACAGGTGGATAGATAAACACCACTCTAATTATAGCACAGTTATGTTTTTGTTTTACTTTATTATGGACATGTAAAACATTTTTTATTTTATTTTTTACAAAATAGACCTCATTGTCTAGAATAAAATAAACATAGGAGATAAATTGACATTGAAGACTTGTGTTCGCTTTAACTCATTGTAAAATTGCCATAATATTTGACCATGAACTGAGTGAAACTGATAAGAAAAAGATAAAAATGGTCAATACAAACCAATAATTCTACAGCTATAATAACTCATTAAATTAAAAATTTACACCTAGTCTTGTTCCTTTTTGAAAGAAAAAGAGAGTGAGTTTGGAAAAATCTTAAAACAGAGGCAATACACATGTATTTTACTGTTCATATAACATAAAATCCCTATAAAATAAGTCCTGAAGCGGATTGTTTACGTTGTGGGAGCATGTGAAGACCTCAACGGAAGAACGATCAATGTCACATTTGCTCAAACATGAGATTTAGACATTTTAAAGTTCAAAAACTTGGACATGGATCAGTTTTGCAAAGAGCTAGTTTATTTTAAGTAGAGATATCCCTTGACCTGAATCATTTTGCTGAAAGTTTGTCACAGAGACTAAACTTTGTGGCCAGAACTATCTAATAGAAATTGAACCTAGTATTTTGAAAAAATATGACATTGATCGCTTTTCCGTTGAGGTCTTCCTATGCTGTACTGTGTATTGTGCAACTAGCTAGATGCCCAGCATTGCACTGGTAATAAAAAAAGATTTTTTTACAGAAGATTTATTTTCAACCAACATATTCAACATCAAAATTTACCATTCTAGCTTTTAAGTCAAGGTGTTGGTTTATTTCTGTGTACTGTACTATTTATGTTTACTGTGTTTATTTCAGTGTAATTCATACCGTACCGTTCAGTGACTATTACAGATGTATACTGATTGCACTAGTCTTGTTGGCTATACGAGTTTAAGCATTTTTTTCACTTGTGGGCATGCATTTTTTTCTAGTAAAGCTTCACAGATTTTCATTTCGGTATAACTAAACACTGCAGCTAGCTTTACACATGAAGTTAGCTGCAGTGTTTAAAGTGAGGGCAAGAAGGATTGACATGTATTCAAACAATGGGCCAAATTTATTACAAAGCATAGCAAGTTGTACAGTGTAGTGTATTAGATAAAATATGTCCGCAGCACTGGAGAGTGTGAGTTCAAATCCAGTTCACAGCGATTTCTCATTCTTAAAACTTCATCGCTATAGCTGGACAGACGGAAGTACAGACCGATGGACAGACAAACATTGCAATTTATATATATAGACGAGCCAATCACTACTTGTGAGTGACTTATTTAATTTCCAATAGAACCATGGATTATTGTCAATATTTACAGATGCTAAAGATTGTGTGGGTTCATCCTATTCTGACTGAAAATAACCCAACAGACAAAATCTTCCACATTTCTCTGCACGACACAAATGAGAAGTGCATCAAAATTATGTCATTCTTTTGTAAAAAGCACACAGAAGTCTACCAAATGAAGCTTTTAGCAGATGGAGGGGTGATGATGACAAAACAGAAGGTGCAATTCTAGTGATTTCTAATTTACTACTTTTTCTTTGTAAGCAGTTCAGTTTTTTTTTGTCAGATTCAAAGACTGTAAGGGTTCACTTTTTTGATAGCAAGTTTTATTTACACGTGAAATACAAATAATGTCATTACAAAATCATCACAACTTTTTCATTACTTGCTGTTTTGCTGATAATGATCTACGTAAATCTACGTATTCTGGTAGAAAGTTAGTATCAATCATCTCATAGAGTAACTCTTTAGTGATAACAGCCTGCACATTCTATTGCAAACTTGACGCGGTAGTCTAATGCCTATTGGCATAAGCACCACTAAATTGATCAATTTTTTCTTCTAAGAAAAGTTTGTCTTAAATTGCTTGAACACAAAAGTAAATGAATGTCTTTCTCTTGTGGGCACACATATTTTATGTGTACGGTGATAAGCATTTGAAATGCTCAAAAGTTTTACAAATCCTGAGCAAAAGCTTCATGACTCTTACCGCGCAGAGGCAAAATCTTTACTCATCATTATATTTCTAGTTATAATAATAAATTTGCTCAGTAGCTCCAAAATACTTTCTATCGGTTTTATAAATTTGCTAGAACCAAAAAATTTCTGCTTCAAAATTTCTACCCTAAAAATTATTTTAACAATCAACCAAAATTTTATGCAATTTGATGATACTTCAATTTTTTAAACCAGTTTTTGTATGTCACATTTATCTAGAATATTTGTATTTTTTGCTTTGGATGTGCTGGAGAAATCTTTTTTCTTTGTGCGCTTTGCTAAATAAAATTTTGCTTTAAATGTACATAGTACAATACAAGTACTAGCTTACCTTTATGTATTTCATGCAGTTACTTTATAACTAAAGTAAGTTGTTGACTGGAAACAAGTGTAAGGTTTGTATCTTATATGAAATTTAAGTCTAACGTATTGAGAGGTATTTCATTAACTTATTGAAGAATGTTGTGCTAGATACACCTGTGTATTAGCTTTTGCTATAAGTTCGCTAACAAATTTTTTTGATGAAAAGATAATTAAAAATATACCACTAATTTTCAAAATAAGCTAATCAGTGTGGTTTAATTTTTATACTTTTGTCCGGTATTTTTATGTTTAATAATTATAATCTATGTGGTACTGTATTATGGAAATATGCTTTTAATGTTTACTTTTTATTTTTTCATGGGCCAATCTTATTAGTTTTTAATCATTCTGAGCCCCTTTTATTTCAACTTTTAACATAAGAAGTTGAATACCAGATTTTATGATGTTATTATTATGCAGGAGTTACCAAACGGGTTTGACCATTTGCAACCTGATCCAAACCGCAGGACCCTTGAACCTGTAGAGATTTCTACTGGTGCAAGCTCGAATATGTCAATTTTGCCTCCAACTACACTTCCATCACTACTGTTAGTGATGTTTACCAGCAGTGCAGCCATCGAACAAGGGTACATACTTTATGTTCATCTAAACTTTTCTTTTTGGGCAGCAGAATTTATTACAGTTTGAACTATTTACGCACATGCTGACTCTTAACTAGGTTATAGGTCATTTTTAGCGGAGATGGACTCACCAAAAATATTATTTTCTCTGAGTTATGCTATTCTAAGTATTTAAGAAAATATTATTTGTCTACCTGTGCTACAAACATCAGTACCATTTGGTATTTCCGCTGAGAAGAAAATTAGGGACTAATGCTACAAATGAAATATACCAAAGCAGTAGTGACTTGTTCGTTTCTAAACAATAAAGTTTATAGCATTTGTCATCAATTTATTCTGAGCTTAACAACGTCTGTTTCTGTAACTAGTTTAGTTCATGACTGTTGTATAAATTTATTGACTAATAATTTGTAATATCCAGCAGCAGCAGGGCTATCAGTGCAATAAAAAATAATTTTTCACCATTAGTTTTTGTTGAGTTTGAAAACAGGCTACCCAAGGACTGGAAATGCATCTGCCACTATAAGTTAAAGCTCTTATCAAGATAAAAGCTTTAACTAATAAAGCAGGGTTGAACAGAATAGAGTTTTTAAATTAAAGTCTTATCAAGTCTAAAATTACTAAAACTTCAAAACTGTTTTTATCACTACTAATTTATTCTTTTAGGAATGTTTAATTCCGTTTAAACTATCACCTCTGCAATTGTTGTCTAAGTGTAATAATTACTTAGTAGGGTACCATAACTTTATTCCAGAGTTTGGGGGTACTATGAGGCAGCTAGGAACTGTAAAGTGTTTATGCTCGGTTCTCTCAAGAGTGGGACAAACATAATAGCTACCTACAGTGTGCTTCCCTATTGGAGTGTGTCTAGGGCTATTGACATTTACTCTGCAACTGACTTCGACTCTCTGGCATTCAGTGCCTGCATCATCTTAGAAGAAAGAGGTAAATTAAAATTACTCTCTTTTGAGATTCGCCAATTTTTTTTAGCATTATCCAGCGCTTTGGTAATGGTCATGTTTACATTCGGTGAAAAAATATTTGATCTCATATTCATTGCTCAAATTTCTCGAAAACCGTCAGTATTTTTTTCAATCATTCTTTTGAATATGAAAGAATTTCTTTCCCTCAGCGGAGATTGTAGCAATAGTTTTTGTTTTGAATAAGGATTTGCTCAGCAAGCAAAAAAAACTTGTAGTTGATGTTTTTACATTAAGTATTAATACTCTATATACCATTTAATAGTAGTAACAAATATAAATTGAATTTCTTGAGAAATCCTGGTCAATGGCCTTGCTGAGAGCATTGCTTAAATAGCAGTTATAATGGTAATGTTTCTTACCACTGTTTATTGTTTGTCAGCACCTGTTTCATGCATGAGTTCTTGTCATTTTTCTTTATAATGTATAGTTTTACTCTCATCAAAGACAGCAAAATCTACTCATCCCGATTTTTGCATTGTTTTGTGGTATCAAACAGTATGAATCGAATTTTATTTTGTCACCCGATTTTTTATGGTGCAATCGCAACCACGATTAAACTGATAATTTCTAACGATGTGAATTATTCATTATTGGCATCATACATGTATATCATTTAACAAGCGATTTCTGTAATATGAAGGATTGAATTTGTAACGATTTCATGGTCAGGCAAATATTTTAGCATTATTTCTTTCAGAGATTCGCTCATTCGTGACACTCTTTAGCCTACTACAGTTACCGTTGTTTGTACCATTATTAGTGATATTAAAAAAGGGTTTAATTTCATTCAATCAGCTGTTTAGTTTAAGCTGAACTGCAATCTGATGGATTACCAAAGGAAAGAAGCTGCATGTAACAGTGCAATTAAAATAGGTTTGTTGATACTCTGAACTGCCTCATAATTGAACACTAGCTGTACAACCCGGCATTGCCCAAGTAATAAAAAAATCTTTGAACAGAAAATTTATTTGTATTTGACATAAAACAGCATTTGTCATTTAACTTTCAAACTACATATCATGTGAAAAGTGTTTTGTGTAATTGAAATAAATTAAGAAAGAAAATTAAAACAGCCTTAAAGGTTTTCAAACTTTGTCAAACAACTTTTAAACTTCATATCACGAGGAAAATGTTTTGTGCAGAACAAATAAATTAAGAAAAATAAATCAACTATAAAAATGTTTAGATGTAAATGTGAAATAATTAGCAAGTAATAGCTAAAGTAAGTCGGTTTTGCTACGATTACGATACAAGACGATTTGGTAATGATGCAATTAATGCGATTGAGAAAACTAAATAAAAATCCCGACTATGTAGAATTAATAATAACAACTGTTGCATAGAAGTGTGTGCATAAAAAAAGTTACCGTTTCATCCGAAGCTATCAATCAAAACTTTTAATACGATGATATTGATACCTTATGATACCGGTACAAATGTAAAAATGGGATAACGTACTGTCTTTGTCTGACCAAATGGAAAGATAATATCAAGGCTCCTCCACGGAGACAATATAGTTGTCCACGTTAGAAAAATTGGCCTTAACTCCAGAAATTGTAATTGAACATTACCAAAATACTTCTCAACAGGGGAGTCGTAAGGTGTGGGCACATCAGTAAAATAATCAGCGTGTACTATAGCTACATATGGCCGGAGCAACACACACACTTATACTTTGAGAAATATATGTATATATATACATATATATATATTTCTCAAAATATATGTGTGTGTGGCTCCGGCTATAGGTAACTATAGCGCACGCTGATTATTTTACTGATGCAGCCATGCGATACGACTCCTCTGTTGAGAAGTATTTTGGTAATGTTCAATTACAATTTCGATGTTTCATCCTTCATGAGCACATATATCAATGATCTATATATATATATATATATATTTCCAGCATTTTATATAATATATATATATATTATATATATATAATATATATATATATATATATTTATATATATATATATATATAAATTGTTTCCTCACCCCGGATACCTCGTATGGGTGGTAAATTCTGCTCTAACTCGGGTCTCCTAAAGACCTGGGAGTTTGAGCACTCGCCTCAAGATCTTAGCTGCTCCCAATAGCGCACTTTTCTGCAACTCACCTGAGTTGATTGTTGTTGGTATTTGGGCAAGCAAAATTTTATGCGCCGGTGTTATTGCGCCCAGTGCCCCAATGACTACTGGGTTTACAGTTGTGCTTACATTCCAGCATTTTTCAATCTCTTCTCCAAGAGGGAGATATTTCTCTACCTTTTTTTTTCTTTGCTGGCTATATTGTAGTCATTGGGTACTGCTATATCTATTATAGTAGCCCTCTTGTTCTCCTTGTCTACCACCACTATATCTGGTTGGTTTGCTAGGACATGCTTGTCAGTTCGGATGTACATGTAGAAGTCCCAGAGGATCTTAGCGCGGTCATTTTCATTGACCTTACCAGGAGCTTCCCACCAGTGTTGTGGTTTATTAAGGCCATACTCATCACATAGACTTCTATACACAACACCTGCGACATGATTATGCCGCTCAGTGTATGCGCTTCCTGCTAGCTGCTTGCATCCACTGATGGTGTGTTGGATGGTCTCAGGTGCAACTTTGCACAGTCTGCATCTAGGATCGTCTCTAGTGTGATAGATTTTTGTTTGGAGTTGCCTTGTTGGGAGCACTTGCTCCTGGGCTGCCATGATTAGTGACTCTGTATTGGCCGTTAGGTTTCCTTTGTTCAGCCACATATATGTCTGGTGAAGATCGCCAACCTTAGATATTTGTTGGTGGTAAGCACCATGAAGAGGTTTTGTGTGCCAGTCAATTTGCTCATCATCAGGGCGTAGGTTCGATGTAAGAGCAGCCGATTGAAATTCAGCTAGCAACTTATCTGAGATGGCCATGGAGGCTGCATATGCTTTGATGCTTTGCTCCTCTTCTTTCACTGTCTGCTGTACACTTTTGAGTCCCCTACCGCCATCTTTCCTATCAAGATACAATCTAGTAGTATCAGATTTTGGGTGGAGTGCTCCATGCATGGTCAGCAGTTTACGAGTTGCTATATCTGTTTCTTTGATGGCTTCCTCAGTCCACTTTTTATGCCTGCTGGATATCTTATTACTGGCAGTGAGTAGGTATTTATTGCCATGACTTGTTTCTTGGCATTGAGCTGGCTCCGTAAGACCTGCCGAAGGCGTTTCTTGTATTCGGTAATGGCTTTGTGACGTACCTCGGCTTCGTGGTTGCTGTTGCTTTGCATAATCCCCAAGTACTTGTACCCTTCTTCTATATTCTTGACGGTACCATTTGGCATTCTTAGGCCATCTGTGAGCATAGAATGGCCTTTCTTAAGAACTAGCCTTCCACATTTCTCAATACCGAAGGTCATTCCAATGTCCTTGCTGTATACCTGAGTAAGGTGTATTAGCAAATCAATGTCCCTTTCTTTGTTAGCGTACAGCTTGATGTCATCCATGTAGAAGAGGTGGTTTATCTTGGTGCCACTCTTAAACTGGTACCCATATTGAGTCTCCTCCAGCATATTGCTTAGAGGGTTTAGGCATATGCAGAAGAGCAGCGGTGATAAGGAGTCACCTTGATAGATGCCTCACTTAATTTTTACATTCGCCAGCTTTTTGCCATTAGCCTCCAGTTCCGTCTTCCATTTGGTCATTGAAATCTTGATGAATGCCACAAGAGCAGGGTGAACATTGTACATACTGAGGCACTCAAGTACCCAACTATGGGGAGTTGAGTCATAGGCCTTTTTGTAGTCAATCCAAGCCATGGCAAGATTGGTTTGCCTTCTCCTGCTGTCTTGACAGACCGTCCGATCCACCAATAACTGATGTTTGGCTCCTCGGGTGTTGCGCCCAATTCCTTTCTGAGCCCTGGTCATATAGTGACTCATGTGTTCTTCCAGTTTGTCTGCAACTATTCCTGAGAGCAGTTTCCAGGTGGTGGGCAAGCACGTTATTGGTCGATAGTTTTTTTGGAATCGGCCCCTGCTTTGGATCTTTTATCAGAAGTACAGTTCGTCCTTTGGTCAGCCATTCTGGATGGTCACCTTGTTCTATTAGGCATTCCATCTGCTTAGCCATTCTAGTGTGAAGTGATGTCAATTTCTTTAACCAGAAGGCTTGAATCATGTCATGGCCAGGTGCTGCCCAGTTCTTCATACGCTGCACTCTGCACTTGATGTCTTCTTTGCTGATGGTGAGTCCTTGCTGAGCCACAGTATGTTGATGGCTCTCTTTAAGCCTCTTCAGCCAATTTGCAGTGGTGTTATGAGTAGTCTCTTTCTCCCAGATGTCCTTCCAGAACTTTGAAGTGCTAGATCGGGGAGGCTCAGACATTGACCTTCACATATATATATATATATATACATATATGTATACATATATATATATATATATATATATATATTTATATATATATACATATATAGATAATTGATATATGTGCTCAATAAGGATGAAACATGGAAGCAAACTTGATATCATATTTTGGTTGAGAGCAGTTTAAAAAATAAACAGATTTAAATATGCACAATTAGTCTTCTCACAACTTAATGTGCTCACTTGGCTCCAAAGAAGTTGCAAGGACAGTGATGTATAGCAGCACAATTCGGACTTCAAACATCATTGCAAGAAAACTGCTATATTTGGCCTCCAGTTTGTAGGAAAATGCTGAATATGCATGCATTGGAAAGCGGAGGAATTTTTCTACAAGCTGATATATTTTACTTGCAGTTAACATATGCATATATTATAATCTAAGCTGCAGTTACTTGGAGCTCTAAGCAATTCTTTTCAATTTGCTTTTAAATGCTTTTTTGAATTTCATCAGTATATCCAACAATGTTGTAAAATAATTCGTTGTGCTGATTCATACATGTATGTTTGCCAATGTTAGCAACTTAAGCTTTATTTTTATACCATAGAAATTGAGATAGGAGCCTATCTTCCTAGCAAGCCCATGTTAGATTACGTTTTTAGAGCTATCAAACAGTATGCTAACAATGCACAAATTTATAAAACAAGTCATAATAATCTATCAAAGGTTAAAAATAAATATGCGAAAGCGAGTGACATATATATACAAATGAAATTTATACTAACTAAAGAATGTAAAATAAAAATATTTCAATAAATTTCTTTACAATGGATGTGTTTTGCCCTGCTGTTACCAGTTTTTCTCTTGTCGTTTTCATTCACTTCATCTTCTGGGTTCTCCATTTTATGCACCTTGTCTTGTAACTCAAACTCTTCTTCGTCACTGCTGAACTAGTCAGCATCATAAAATTTTTTAGTAAAGCTAGTATTTTCGCAAAGAGTTATTTTTAAATTTTTCATAAAAAGGAAAATAAACTTTTACAACTGAGCACTAAAGAATAAAGAATAGCTTTATAATAATAGTAGAAAGTATAACTTAGCCAAACGGGAAATCAATTACTATAATATAATACATAAACTATTAAAAGGGTTTTAAAAAGGTCTATCTACATCCCAATCTTATCACAATCATATTGAGAGCACGGACAGACAACCTGGAATTGTCAGGATACATCATGAAAGGGCTAACTAGTCCTCTTTTGTGTGTCTTCAAAAAGTTCCATAAAGTTTTGTGACTTCTCTTTTAGCCTTTGCATCTCTACATTTCTTACTACAAAACTTGAATAACTATGTTGTTGTTGCATTCTCATGTGTGAATTTATAATTTTATTTATTTTCTTCGATTTAATTTCAATTTTCATTTTATTATTAATCTGGTGTGAAACATTGTTTATATTACTTTTATGTGTAATTACTTCTGTCAATTACAGATGTCAACATGTGCCTAGCTCCTAAGTCAGATGTGCTCATAGTGTCAACGGAGAACAAAATTTCTGTTTACTTCCTTTCACAGCAGAAGTTTCCAGATATTGATGTTACACTGGCATACAGCTTTGACACAGTTGCAGATTTGTTTAGCGGAATGATAGCAGGTCGGTTTGCAGAAAGTTCTCATTTTTTTGCTTGATGTTTAATTTTTTACTTTCAATATAAAATCTAGATAGTTCCCCTTAACATATCAGCTAGTTAATTGTTACTGGAGCATCAACATTAATCTTAGTTGATTTCAAACAAGATATCTTATTTAAGGACCCCCTAGTTTTTACTACAAATTATAGCGGTGTACTTAATAGCTGCAATTAATTATTCAATAGTAATTAATTGAAGGGTTTTTAGATTGCGCAAATGTTAATAATTTTTTATAAAACAAAGACTTACGAAATTTGATGCTTAGCCAAGGCATAAACATGAAAAAAAAACTTCTGTTGCCTTTAATTTTTAAACATTTTTGCTATCTAGTTACCAAAATGTGCTATTATGGTTACCCAGCATAGCATATAATATTAGCACAAGGTCAAAAGAGATTTCAAAAGTGTTAAAAAGCCTATACATTGTTTATTTATTTTGCACCAACTTTTGAGTGGTGGTTATAGGATTACACTAATCAGTTTTTTTGTACATTTTGTAGAGTGAGCTAGCTAGAAATTGGTCTATTAGTCAAATAGACAATCTTGAAAATTGCCAAAATAATTGGCTTTTGTTAGAAGTCACCTGTTTCAAATTTATTTTCATGAATGGACGGACGATTTTGGAATAATCTAGTTCAAAAGAGGAGTAATTTTTATTTGCCTATACAGCGTTGCACCTGCTTCTGGTCAATGTTTTGCAAATATATTTCTGTTCATTTTCGTGAGTTTAAAATATGTGGTCAAAATTGCAGAAAGATAACATTGACACCACAATCGATTTGTAGTGTTATTTGCTGCTGTAAATGCAATAGAAATCTATTCCGTCAGTTAACATTCAATGCGCTTTTCATTTTATCTCTGCGCGTTTTCAACTTGGTATAGGATTTGTAGTTTTACTTGTCAAACAGTGTTTGGTCAATATAATGTGTTGCAGTTTTATTGATTTATACTCTTGGAAACTTTTTCCTAGTTAATGAAAATTCTAGTAAAGGGTTAACACGAATCTATCAAAATGCTTAGTAGCCAGTTACTTTCTTCAAGCATTGTGGTTTTATCTTCTCCAAATATGAAACTTAAGGTATAAGGGCATTCGAGAGTTACTGCTAGCGTTTGCACATTAAACAAGTCCTTTTAGCATGCGGAAAAGACATGCATCTAAACAAAACGAGGTTGATTTACCTATATCTCTAAACAAAAGATTTGGGAAATAGTCAAGAAATAAACAAATATTCCTTTTTCTTGTTGCTTTACGCTGCGTTGGAAGAAAGATACCGCAAAAATATGAAATACAAAGTTGAACGAATGATTAAAAAATTAAGTAATGAATTTTATATGTTATTATAACAAATAAAATAAATTTTGCTTCTTTTTAATAGTTTATGGTATTGCTATGGATCAAAATATAGCAACTTACCATTGTGTAATTGGTGTGTTTCAACAAGCCCTTTTTAGTGGTTGTATGTTACAGTAGTATTTTAGCAACCATTTTGGTTAAATGTTTTAAAAGTTGATTTTGCCATCACTGTTTTTCTAAACTTTTTATTATAATATGTTTTGGCAGTTACTGTGCAGTTGGTCAATTTTTCCCACAACTTAACCAATCAGGAATTATGAAATTACACGCCAATGTTAGTTAGTAGGAAGTAGAGCAGGTTTTTGTGAGCGAGACTCATTAATGCTTACCTGGACATTATTGTCTTCAAAACTGCTCAAAGACTTTCTACCTCTACCATGATTAACTTAATACACGTGAATGCACATGCTTTCACGTCATCCTATATGCGAACCTGAGTATTTTGAAATTCAATTTTTATCATTAGTCTCGCAAAAAAGGAGGTTACACTAAAAATCTTTTACTCAAACCATTGTTTTCAAAGCTATCATTTCAGCTATGTACCAAGATAAGTCAAGTACTCTTGCAACTAAATTGAGCTTTTTAAATTGTGGCAAATTTAATTGCTGGGCATATGGTATGATCATCCAAGCTTTGCTTTTCAGATCCACGAGGTTTCCTATTTACGCTCTCTCAAGAAGTAGCTTCTACTACCATCTGGGATCTAGCCATCGATCCTAACAGTTGTCAAAAAGTAGACAGGTCTACCAAAGGAGATAGAGCTGTCATTGAGGCAATAACACATCTGGAAGCTCCTGATTATCATCCGGTTATTCTGCAAGGAGATGGGTTCGTTTTTTATTGCATATCTCTTAACTTTCGGTCTTGTGCTGTCTACTTGTTTTTAAGCAAACTGTGCGTCGTTCAGCGCAATGCCGTGTGTTAGCCATTTATCGCTTCAAAATTTATATTTGAGCATTTTGAAATCATGTTGATATATTAGTTGTTTTCCTAAGAATATTCTCTGCAGTAAGTTGTGTGCAGTAAAAGGTGTTGTTACTGAAATAAGAATGATGTAATCCAAACGTTGTTTGCTTAAATTACTACTCATGATTAATTGCTAGTTTTAGGCACCAGTAGCCTGAGAGTCTAGTGTGTCGTGGAAAATCGTCAGGTGTAACATCCGTATGTACCATTATTCTGAGATTTTGAAAGTTGGGAATTTAAATCCTTTGTGGTGTAATTTTTTCCCAACCTTCGATTCGTGGCTTTATACAAATGGATTAACACAGCTCTTCTAATACGGAAGATTAACTTTCCACAATTTGTCTTCACCATGCAATTAAAATTTTTTAACTTATCTCATAATTGTCGTAGTAGAATGAGTACTTAGTGGTTTTGCGCTTTCATTTTTCTATATTTCTTTGTCTTTAGTTTACTTTACCGATTTTACATTAATATATATCTGTAAGTATGCGGAAGCATCACTAGGCCTGTATTCCCTGGTTGCAAGTTGGGGCTGCAAGTGTTAGGCAACTAGTTAGAAACGCCTGGGGGTTGCGGGAGCTGTGAAAGACCATCCAACGTGGGTTGGGGCAGCGCTCTGAAGCTCCGGACCTTTTAGGCATCAACAACCCTCCAAGTATGCATAAATGCAATCAATTGTAAGCATCAAAATTTACATAAATATATTGTTTATGGTTTGTGGTAGGCAAAACTTTTTCTTTATTCAACAAACGATATAAAACTCATGACGCTACAGATTTCTGTAAGGGACATTGACAGAACAAGAGCTATTACTTATTTATTGCAATCGCTCTTGTTCTGTCAATGTGTCCATGGCAGGAATCTTTCAAAACTGATTCTGTATCTGTTTCAACATCTTTATATATGGGTAATATTAGAAGATTATTTAGATGAGCCTGCCTCATAGTCCTCCTCATTGATGCTTTGATTCGTTTCAATGCAGAAAAAGATCTCTCACTCACTGCATAATATCAGGCAAAACCAATACTAGGTTAGTGAGCCTCTCCACTTCATCGCACTAGTTAATTAGTTGTTGGAAATTCCGCCCAGCCGCTCAAGGAAATACGGGCCTGAGCATCACCGTTAAATTTCTTTTTAAAGTGCGAGAGAAATAGGTGAATTATACAAGTCTGATGTCACGGTTGTATTGGGGAGCATTTATCGATATGGTTTTTATTAATTAATATGAATATTAAATTTATTAATATATGAAAAGTTCTATTGAGATAGTTTCCTTAAGTTTTTACTCTGCATCATGTTTCAGATGTATTTGGGATTGTCGGACAAACAAACTATTCTCTCCAATGTTGACGGAATATGAAACGGCATACGCTGCTTTCTGTGCTCCGGGTGAAGGAAAGTGGAAACACAGAATTATACTTGGTTGTTCACTGAGTATCTATGTATTTGGAGTGAATACACCATCTGATCCGGTAAGAAATTGTATAATGGTTTTGATATTTGATTTTAGATGATCTTTCTAGTCCTAAGTGCGTTCAACAGTTAGGGAGAGAATTTCACTAAATCTTTAGGGGTTAAATTTTTACACAAATTTTGAGAGATTTTCGGAAACACTGACATTCAATAACTTTTAAGCTTTTATAATGCAGCATTGGTCTGTTTTGTCCACGACGCTTGGGCACCATTTATTTAGACTCAAACTCAGACTGAGTTCTCAAGGAGGTTCTGTTTTTTATCAAGGTCAATGTTTCTCAGATCAAAATTTGTGCATTTTGAGTTTTCTCAAAAATCTATTGCATCAAGAAAATATTCAGTGTAAACTTGGTTACCATTGACCTTAGTACAAAATATTTAATGATCAATCAAATATTTCGCTTTTATCTCTTATCAAGAAACTTGAATCAGTTTACATCAAGGGAAGTTAAACGCCATCGTTTTGAACTTATTGAAGTTGTCAACAGAAGTATGATTGTAAATTTTTACAATTTCGTTTTTATGCAGCTGATAAGTCATGCAGAATTGAAGTCACATTTGTTGACTTTTTTAGTAATGTGCACATTACAAAGTTTGAATAGTGTTGCAGTCACATAATGGAGCAAGGCAGAAAAACTGATTTATCTTTGTATTACTGAACATTTGGTTAGTAGGCTGAATGATTCCTCTCTGTGTAACTGAACATTGGGTTAGTAGACTGAATAATTCACCTCCACATTTTATGCGTGTTTCTTGTACGGTCCAGGCTAATATAATAGTTGTAAACTAATTTATCCATATCTTTCATCAATGCCATGCCAATGTGCATCGCTATCCAAAATGCTCACGATTTTTTTTTGCAGAATTCTAGTGAATTCAGAATTAAACTAGAAATCTACTAGATAGTAAAATAGCTTTATTATTGTGATTTGTATTTGACTACCATCAGACTTTTCCTAATGAATACAGCCAAAATTTGCTTCTTATTTGAAAAAAAAAACACATTTATCTCAAAAACCAGGTATGAAAAATTTATATGTAAACTGAGCAGTGTCAAAAAATTTGTTGTAAAAGCTCATTTAATTAATCCTTAGATTCAGAATATATAGGTACATGTATGTTTTTTTGTCCTCGAAATCACTTTTTATTACATTATAACTTTCATAGTTTTTCTCTATACAATAGACTAAACCTAACATGGACAGTTAAAAGGCTTTAATGATCAAATTTGTTCAAATTTTATCTTTTTACAAAAAATCCATTTTATATGAGAGAAAAATAATCAAAGGTATTTGTGTAAGTCTTTTAGCAGAAAGAAAGGATTTTTTAAAAACTAATCCAAAGAGTGAATCAACAAGGTATTAAAAATTAATTTGTTCACTAGTTTTTAATTGATGATGAATAATGGCTAACAAGCTGTTGATTGAAGGTTTGCTCGCAACCAAATTCACATTACAGTTATTTGGTATCCAAAACTTCACCATGTTTTACTCAGCTGTATTGTAGGTGCAAAATATGTAGAAATATGATTGCAGGCTCCTAAAAACTCAAAAACGAACAGTTAATCACAGCCATCACGAAAATGCTGTAGATTGGAATCTCTTTCCAAAACGGCTCAATTGGGACGTCGTTGAACAAAATGGCTTCTGTTTACACTTTCATGCAACCTCAAATAACTTGTGCATGTCTATTATAACTGTAATGTGAATTTTCTTGCAAGTAAACCTTTAAATTGTTGCAGTCGGTATAGCTTATTACAATGTATATTCTCACTGCAGATGTTTTTTTTAATGAAATTTGTGTTCATCATCAGAGGTGGCAGTTTTTACACAGTGCATAAAGTAATTGCATTTTCTTGAAAAGAGTGAATTAGAAGAGGGAATAAAATCCTAACTGAATCAAATGAAAAGCTGCATTTATTGCTGCCAAAAATTATTTTTTATCGTCTCAAAACTCTCCTTTTTTGTCTTTTAGTCAAATATTGTTGCATAAGTAAATTACCAATTTAATAGTGATAAAACATTTATGTTTGTGTGAGGCAATAATAATAAACTGCTAGTTTTAAGACTACCATTCACTTAATATATGAAGGCTGCATTTTGCTGTTGGTTCTTTTGTAGCTAGGAGAGCTTGAGATTGAGACACTGGTAAAGGAGGAAGTGAATGCTTCAAGAGTATTCTTAAATGCTGATGGAAAGGTGAGCAAGCTTATTATTAAGTAATTGACGTCTAATAAAATCTGATAGCTATCTAGCTGTCCACAGAGGAAATTTTTTTATGTGCAATATTATTGTAAAATAGCAGTTTTTCAGAAAACCTTTTAGCTAACAGTAATGTTTTTTAATATTTTAGATTTTAATTGATTTCAAAAAGATCTCATTGAGATATATTGAAAAAAACCATCTAGATCGGTCCACTCTGTTTATTTGTATAGGATTTCTACTAAATGTTGTACAAAAATTAACGGTCTCACAAATAACCAGTTTCCTTTACATATAATTTTTTTTGAATGTCTCTCAATATTTGGTTTTACTCTGAGGTCACACATATTTGGCTTCGCAGTACTAATTGTAGTTTTGCTAGAAAACTATTTGCGTTATGACTATACCAAATTCGAAAAATTTATATGTTTAGTATCTGATTGCACATCACAAGTGATTAAGATAGCATTGAATTAGTTTTTTGATATCATTTGTAATACATATTTGAAATATTGTCACAAGCAGAGAACACATAATTACAAAAATATGCTCTCAGCATTAAGTTCTGATCGTGAATTTAATTTAAAAAAAGTTAAAAGAAGTATATCCAAATAAAGATTTATTTACACTTTCAAATATGTCTGATGGAAACTCAAAGATGGCTCAATTTGACACATTTATAAAGGAATAATGACTTTGCCCAAACTTGGGCTTTAATGCAATAAAGTTTTTACATTTGGGAAACATAGGTTAGTCAAAGGGCATGGCTACTCTTTAATAGTAAAATATAATTTCAATTCAAGTTCACATTTGTGTGGAGCTTTTAAGTGTTTCTTTCTGCTAGAGAACAATGGTAGGAGCCTTAAAATTTCAAGAAAACTCAGTTGCCTTTTTAAAAGCTCTCAAGATGATTCAGACTCTTTGGTAACCACCTCAGTCAATGCAGCTGTTTTACTAAAAAATGTTTTTAAAAATAACAGAAGTAGCACTTATCTGTTGGCTTAAAGTTGATGTGTAACGACCAATTCACAAGTATATGGATACTACTGAAACTTGCTGCATCTGGTCTATGCTGTTGAAAGTAAATCTTGCAGTTCTTATTGTTAGATGCAGGTGCTTTAAATTTATTGATAATATTTTTAGATGATACTCGCTGACTCACGCGATACCACATTGTATTGGTTTGATTCAAACCTACCGTCTGCAAGGATGCTCACGCAGCACGATTTTATGAATCCTCCTGAAAGCAAAGACACTAAATTTGAGGAGTTGCAAATTTACAGCCATGACGTGCTCTTCGCAGATGAAATCCTGATTGTGTAAGTAAAAACTAAAGCAGACATTTAATTCAGCAGTTTGATTAGCTATATCAACTATGTTAGTACGTTTGAGATACGGTGAAGAATTTGCAAGTCCTAGCTGCTAAGTGTACTTGCATGTCAGCGTGAGCTTTATTTATTGATATGTCATTATATGATTGACAATGCGCCCTAATTTTACTTTCAGCATTATCTAGTCACTGATATTGTTTACGTCTTCCAACATCTAGAGGTTGGAATTCACTGATACAATCATCCCCCCTCTGTTTGACTTATGTTAAGCTTTAGTTCATTGGTTACACCATAAACCAATAAGCTTTGATGGTGCTTTTTTCATACTATAATTATGAAGTAGCATTATTACAGGAGTGGAGGTGAGATCAATGCTGAGAATCCTCAAGGAAATAGAAAATCTGTCACCTTATTCTACAGCACTTCCGAGGTCAAGCTCATCAAAAGAATTCCGGAAATGTCTTTTCACACTTGCGTATACTTTAAGGTAGTGTGTTTATGCATGTGTGGGTGCGCACATGTGTGTGCATGCATGTGTGTGTGTGCGTGCGCTTGTCTGTGAATGCGCATGCGTGTGTGTATGTTTGTGTGTGTTTCTAAAAGCAAGTTTCTCATGTTTAAGATAAAATTTTGTGTAAAAAACAAAAGAAAATCTAAAAACCACGTGTTTTGATGCTAGATAAATATAAAAAAACGCTTTTCTCATCCTTGTTAACCCAAGTAGGTGATAATGTCTTCTCAAGTTTTGGTTTTTTCACTAGAGAGTTTTAGCACTCGGCTCAAGATCTAAGTTGTTCCCAATAACATACTTTTCTGTAATTCACTTGCATTGATTGTTGCCGGTATTTCAGATAGCCACATTTGATGTGCAGGTTTTATTGCATCCAAGCTCCAACAACTATTAAAACCACAGTTGTTTTCATATGCCAGCATCTCCTTTCCGAGTGAGAGATATTTTTCGCAGGCTATTTTTCAGTCATTTGGTACTGCTGTATCGATATACATCTTTATATAGATAAGTTCATGTGTCTTCGTTGAATTGTTGATTCCAGTTTAATATACTTTAAATTAGAGTTTATTTTCAGCTTAGATTCAGCGTATTCAGTTTTAAGTATGGTTTATCTGAAAGGTTCTGCTTACTTATGGTTACGAACATATATTTGGCTATGTAATTAAGCCTAGGTAAAGGTTTTTACGTTAGCAGTTGCTTGTGTAGACTAACAATAAGTGATTGTTGTTCTTAGTTAATCCACTAGAAGATATAAAGTTAGAAAAAATAACAGAATGGATAATGACAAGGGAGGGTAAGCGGAGGTGGAGTGCATGTTATTCTTTATACTCTTATGTTATTATTATGATTGTATGTGGCTGTAATAGTCGTTTGCTAACAACTGAAAGAATTTAAGAGTCACATAAATTGTCTTTTTATAAACTTACAGTTTAGACTTGAATACAAAAAATTTCCACATAAACTTGCCTATGAACCCTTTTTACTTTCTTCAATGCAAAATTCTCAAAATCCTTACTATAATAAGAGCTGTTTCTGTTCATCCATCTGTCCAAAGCAGCGCTAATAGCGTTGAGAAAAAATTGCCTTGCACAGGACTTGAAGTCAGGCACGCCATTTAACAGACGGATATGCTAACCACATAGATATATATACCTAGATTGGCCAATAGGGAGAAAGCCTGTCAGACTTAAATAGCACGACGTAACGTCACTGTATTGTACCTCATGCTTGACTGCACTGTTGTTTACAATGAATCTAATGGGAAGAAGGTAACAAAATTACATTTATTTTTGCATAAAAACCTTCTTGTATACATAATCCAGTAAAATAAAGCAGTTCTGTGATAATATCTGATAACCACCATAGATTAAAACTATAAAAGCTATTAATTGTTGCACACAAATCATGAGCCATCATGGCTTTATTTGCCACCCTCTCTTATCCCCATTCTCTCTTTTCCCCTTCTCCAAAGAATAAGTTAGAAGGGGAAAAGAGAGAAGGGGAATGAAGAGGGGAGGGGAAATAGCCCACCCACTCAAAGAGCCAGACCCTGGCTAGGTAAATAGACTAATATGCTGAACTAAACATGACTAAATATGATGAGTATGCAAGTATGTCTGAAGTCAAAAATGAGACAGAATGATTATTTTACAGCTGGCTATGTAGCTGGCTAGGTAACCAAAGCTGAAGTGTAATGATTGTATCACTAACATCGTGGATGTTACCAACGTTGATGTAAACCAAGCAACGAATTCCCTAATCACAGTTAAGAATCAGGGTGGCTTGACTTTGTCTTGCCTGTGGCGATTGAGGTTTGCAACCACAGCGAGAAAGCGACAAGAGTGTTGCTGAGTAGTGCTGGATTGGTGAAAAACTTTGCCAGGCTAGCACTAATTGCCACCATTAAGAAGCCAGTCACGAAAGGACAATACCAAGTTATTTGTACAATACGCAAAAGCAAGTTAAAGGTTGACTTGCAACAAAATTCACTTTGCAGTTATTTGGTATCATAAGATTCACCATG
This sequence comes from Watersipora subatra, assembly GCF_963576615.1. NCBI lineage: Eukaryota > Metazoa > Bryozoa > Gymnolaemata > Cheilostomatida > Watersiporidae > Watersipora > Watersipora subatra. The sequence goes on along the minus strand of NC_088714.1, from coordinate 18,016,528 downwards.
TCTTACTCTGTTGTGTTGTAGGTGTGAAATATATGAGAAGGTGATTACAAGCTCTTAAAAGCTAAAAACTTATACAGTCATACAGTCATACTTCAACTTACGAGCTTAATGCGTTCCAAGACTGAGCTCGTATGTTAATATAACATGTTGGTGCAATTTATTTATATATCGAACAATTAAATATATATTGCTTGGTTTCCATACTCTAAAAATGCAAATAAAACACTCAAAACAAGATATTGTAACAGAAAGAACATGTTGGTTATTGTTATAATTTACCACATGCTTTCAAAAAGCAACAATTAAAAAATAATACAAGGAAATGTGATTATTTAAAATGTAAAATTAAATACATACAATAGCAGCTAATGCTAGCATTTGCGAGGGAGGGAGATATAAGTTATCCTTCATTACAACAGTTGTCTTTGATAAATTTTAATTTTATCAATGTCTTAAAAGACAAACTCAGAAGCGAACCTAAAAGCAAACTTTCATTTCTAACTTGCCGTAATTAAAATTTCTTTGGCGTTCGTAGTTTAAAGTTTCTCGCTGGTTAGCTAATTTTCCCTTTGTTTCGCTTTCACGACTAGCCGGCCGTCTTAAAATAAATCTATCTAAATACGTTCGCCTTTGTCGCCCTTTCAACATGTTGCGATTAGGACGAACACAGGTGTCGTCACAAAGGATTAATGCACGACCACTAGCCAACTTGTCCGAATGTCTATTTTTATAGTTTTGATAGATAGCACCGGCCTTTTCACGTAGAATCATTTCAGTTACGCTGTCACCGGACAATTGTTTATCTTTTATCCAATTAAATGCCTGAGCAGTCTCTCCATCAGCGGTCGTGAAGATCGCTGCGCCGTTTAGAAACTATGGTTAGTCCTTTTGCGAACTAAATGCCCTGAATATAATTCTTCTGTTTGATAATTGTGGATGTATTTCTGTCATATTGCTGAGCTACGTAGCTCAATCACGCATACACATTTCGCATATTTTTCAATAATTTTCTGTTTAATATCAACTGTTATCATTTGCTTTTGCTTTGCATCATCTTTCATTTCACTGGCAAACTTTCAGTCAACGCAGAGTACTTTTAATTCACATACAGTGTAATTCTGTACTGAAAATCGCTCACAAAAACGCAGTACCAAAGTATAAACCTGAGTAGTTGAAAAATACAGAGTGATGCTGTTCTCATTAAAACACCTTCGGCATACTTGGCAACCGATTCACGTGCTCATATCTCAAACATGGCTCGTATGTTAGTACTGAAACTAGCTTATAAGCTGGCTTGTATTTCAAGTTTCTCATACGTTGGAGCACTCGTAAGTTGAAGTATTACTGTACTTAGTAATGTTTAGTTCAACATGATATTAGTCTTTTACCTAGCCAGGGTCTGGCTCTTTGGGTGAGTTGGCTATTTGCCCCCCCTCTCCTTTTCCCCTTCTCTCTTTTTCCTTGCTCACTTCTTCTTTGGAGAAGGGGAAAAGAGAGAATGGGTATAGGAGAAGGTTGCAAATAAAGCCCTGATGGCTCATGATTTGTGTGCAACAATTCATAGCTTTTATAGTTTTAATCTATGGTGGTTATCAGATACTATCACAGAATTGCTTTAGTTTACTGGATTATGTATCCAAGAAGGTTTTTATGTGAAAATAAATGTAATTTTGTTACCTTCTTCCTATTAGATTTATTGTAAACAACAGTGCAGTCAAGCATGAGGTACAATACAGTGACGTTACGTCGTGCTATTTAAGTCTGACAAGGCAACCGATGGGAATAGCTATTATTGGTCAATCTAGGTTTATATATCTATGGCTAACCACTACGCTGCCAGGCCAACTGCCACTTAGTGAATTAATTATGCACATACTGATCATTCATGATGGTCTCTCATGATGCGCAAGGCTCTCAAGCGTATTAGTTTATTTAATAGTAAGATAAATGTTTCAAGTGTATTAGTCACCAAACCAAAATATCAACTATTGAGCTAAAACAAAGCATCTCTTCGTTAGCTACCATTTACCTAAAATAAACAGTTGGAATATCTAGTAAAATTTCCTGCCAATAATATATGGAAGCTTAATTTGTAGGCATACAAACTTGCTGTAATGCAAAGCAACTCCCAACTGCAAATATTGAAGGTTGGAAGCACAAAGGATCTCAACATTTTCACAACTGCTTTGGAAAAGAAATATGGGAGCCCGTCGAGTAAGTAAAACTATTAAACTGGCTAAATATGTTTGATATTCTACTTTGATATACAAAGTTTTTACAGGTTTTAACTAGTATGTTCTGTAGCATAATTTATCTAACATATTAAATTGTACGAAAATCACATGATATTAGTATCCAATGCATGGGCATAATTTGTATTTTTAATATCAAAATTGAATTTGGAATGTGCCTGTCTATAGCAGTCTATGCACCCCGAAGGCTGAAAAGCATTGGTTGTGCTTGTATCACCACTTTACTCCTATTTAACTATTGTGAAAAAGAAACGATTTTATGCGTAACTGTACATTACATCGAATAAACCCTTTTTTAAGTAAACTCTTTTTTAAAACCCCATTTTAGCATTTTTGAAACAATTTGTTTTTGCGGGTCTTGTGCATAACCCTCCAAAAGTGTTTTTCACTCTAAGGCCACCTGATACCTTTTCAAGCTGATGACATGTTTCTTAGCATTTCACTTTTGTATCTATTTTGCAGTTAAAATATGCATAGAACACATTTTTCCATTTTACATGTAATATAAATGATTTCTAAAAGTAATAAATTTTAAAATAGCTAATCCTTACTAATTGTCTGTATATTTTTAGCTAGCAATGAGAGTTACCCAAAATATCGAATTTCAATCCATCACTGAGCGAATTTTAAAAATTCATCATATTGGCTCATCAAAAATTTTGTTGACATTTGTAGTATTTTCATTTATAATAATTCAGAAAAGTTAGGTAAATTTTCATTATGGTTCTCTTCTCCTAGTAGGAAAACTTCTGCTTGTGATTGCCTTATTAACACACAAATTTTCAAAACCTTCTGTTAGGCTATTCACTATATAATGTGAAGACTTGCAATTAACTCCCCATTGACAAGTTACATGTAGTGATATTTGCTTCAATTTACTAGTTAGATTCACTCTATATAGAAGTGTGTGTTAGCTCACAAGTCAAGGTTTTTGCTGCAAGGTAAAACATGGATATTATGGATATTATAGTTTTGAGCATACAAGGTCTTCAACTTTTTAAATATCTAAATTAAACCATCATTTGCGTGAGTGAACAACCTGTGTATTTGTACTTTAGCTGAAGTTGTTTTAGTGTTAGGAAAATATCATTGGTAACAATCGACCAATAGCAAAGTCTACTTATTTTGAGGAAAATATTTGCAGAGCAGTCAGATATATTGTAATAGTGTAACCATTCTCACTATAATAACAGCGGCGTCTATCTGACTCTGCCCGTCTGAAGCCAAAGTTAGACTACTTTTCAATTGATGTCAAACTCATGACATTAAGCCTAAGGACATAACACTGTACCACCTGCATCAATCTATTGCCTCAGTGAATCAACATTGTAATAGCTGCATCAATCTATAGCCTTCTAAGGTTTTACAATAACCGTGCAAATGGTGATTATCTGTGCTCTAACTGTTCTGCCAGGTTATAGTTGCTAATAATTCTACCTTACTAAAAAAAGTTGGTAGCAGCTAATGACCTTGCAAGTTGTCGTTGTTATACTTAAACAGCAGGTCATTTATCTAATTTATGGTTGTTTGTGTAGAAATTTGTTTTAGATAAACTTATATTTACATGTACTTGTCACAGTATGTAATCTTGCGTGGATAATCATAATAGGTACGGGTCGTCCTCGACTTATGGCCACGTTTGGTTTCCGGTCGGTTGTAAACCGATTTGGATGTAAGTTGAATCTGTATAATGTCACTTAAAACTTTGAATGCAATACTATAGAACTAATTAGTGATTGTATCAGGCTAATCGTAGTTATTTTTTTAACACAGTCTTGATACTTCGATGTATGTGAAAAATGTTTTTGCATTTTTGATGAAACCTGTGCTACTACGTATTTGAGGCTAAAAATTTGAGGCAATTTTGGTTACACACAATTTCTCATTATTTGCGCGAGAAATGCAAGGAGTTTCGGTAAGATGTAAAAAGTTGCAGTCAGAAAGCACAGTGGAAGGTATTGAACAGCCACAAGAATATGAAATGGTTCCGAATGAACGCAACAACGGAACGTAGTTGGTTGAGCAAACCATGCTAATATGGTTTTAAAAATGTTAATTTTTGTTTTAAAATGTTAATTTTGGTTCCTGAATGTATTATAAATCTATATATGGTTTGTTTATGTCATTTGTTATTGAATATATATTTGTAGCATTTGATTGATTATTTTATAGTTTATAAGTTTGCAGTTTTTTAGTACATTATTTAATGGCGCCATTGCAGTAATCTGAATCGGCTTTCGATGGATTGACGCTCATTAACCCTTTTCTATTGCACATAAAAAGCCAGTGTCGGCTTGCGCCACGCTTTGAGCTGAGCTGCCTGACCTTCTCACGGACATGGTCATAAAGTCGAGTAGACGTATTTTGCATAGGTTGTAAGGCGCGACTTACTGTATTTAATTTTTCACGAACACATTTTTCACTAAGCAATCAACGTTTATAGCGTGCTGCTGTTTATCAATATAAGAGCTATCATATTCTTATTGCAATTGGTTGAAAATGATAAATGTTTAACATTACTTGTATGTATATTTGACTATCATCAATCTTGGTGAAACCTTATAAGAGTTTTGTACATTAAATATCTTGCTTTAGTTGTCTTAAAATATAAAACAGGCCAAACTATTTCAGTTTTTTACATGAGTTTGCATATCAATATTATTCTCAGCTGGAGTGAAAGTTTGTAGACAGAATGATTTGATTGCACTATCACATAAATGACGGATGAGGAAGATAAATCAAAAGTTAGTTTTAACATAAATTAACACATGAAATGCTATCACTTTATCAAGTTCGTAACATTCTTTTGCCAAATCTTAAAATACATTTGTAGTGCTAGACAACTACAGTATACAAGAAAGCAGATACAATACAAATTCACAGCCATACCTTTATTTCCTTACGGAAGATGCTCAGCTGCTAAGGCTGGATCCCCGGTATGTTTGTACCATGAATTTATTTGTTGTGCTTACAATCTGGCAAGAAAACTTCTAACTCTGTTAAAAGATGGCTAGCAGGTCTTGTATATGAGTAGCTTTCTGCTTGAGGGGCTCCCATTGTAAACACAAAATTCTAACTGTTTATTTAATGGCTTCTGTTTTTTGGTTCGAACCACATCTAAAAATCAATAGTTGTATTCATTTTTCTTTTTTATATTTCCTACTCGTTTTTTATTGAACTGGTAATAACTTCTATATCTGCCTATATTTTGTATTTGTGCCATGTTTATGTCTCTACCTCGCAAGGAGCACATAAGCATTCGTCAAACAATAACTCACTTTTTCTCTAAACCCTGACATATATAGCTCAGTGCTTGTCTTTTGTTTTTTGTCGTCACTGCGTCCAGCTATGGCGATTGAAATCTAGCAAATGAAAATTTCTGCCATACTGGAATTGAACTTGCGATGATTGCGATTGAAAGTATGCAAACACACGTGCCTAACCACAAGCCGTTATCTGTTTTAGCTCAACTACTGTATCCTTATCGTGATTAAAGCTAAATATGTTCGTTATATTATCAACTAATATTACTTTTTCGGTTCGTTCTTCGTTTGCAATTTTTTTAAAAGCCATTTCAAAATCCATTATTCTTTTTTTCTATTGGTAATTTTAAATTGTGCCGTTTCAAATCAAATGTTCCATTACAGTGCAAACTTAACGGCACAATATCAATCTTCAATTTTTGGTTATTGCAAAAGGCAATCACTGGAAATTGTAAAACTAGAAAATGTTCACACGGACATTCTTATGTAAGAATTGTCTCTACATTCTCTTGGTCTGGTCTGACAAAGTACCCTCGTGTGCTTCACTAATGTGTTTCATTTCTATATTTCATTTTTACTTTTGTGCCATTATTGACTATTGAAGGGTACCAGTGTAGTCATATTCAAAATTTTGATGGATAGCTTAGACACAATTCTATGTACTCTTAATTGTTATTAATTCACCATACTTGCAACATTTATTTGTTTATTTTTCCAGGTCGTTTTAAATGTATCAGTCTCAATTCACTTTTTATTGTAATCATTGTAACAAATCATACTTTCTCTAGCCATTACTTGCTAAATATTTCACATTTAAACACCTTTACAGTTGTTATTGCTTTTCTCTTAATGTATTTAAACTGCAAAAATCACTTTACTCATGATATGAAGTTTAAAAGTTATGATGGTAAATGTTGTATATGTTAAATAAAACGAAATTGGCACGCAGGCTTTTTTATTACCTAGGTGATGCTGGGCATCATCTAGTATACATATTATATATATTTAATAAATAGTTTAAGTTATTTAAGCAGAAGCTAGTGTTCGTTGGGTTTGCAATAATATTTCGAAGCTTCAACTCAATATTGCTTGGTCTCAATAAATTTTTTAGAGGATTGGCAAAAAAGTTCTTGCTTTTTCATATAAATTTTAAGTTTTTTCAAAATAAACTTTTGTTAATTCATTTTCCTCGCAAATTTTAGTGCTTTCTTCATTTTTATTTTATATTAGCATTGAAAAGATCTTCACCAGCTGACTCTAAATGCTCATACAGTCACAAAGTTAATACATTTTTGCTATTAGCTGATTTTGTCTAATGCACTGACATGTAAAACGAAATTCAGAAAAACAAATTCAATTAAAAACTTTTACAACTTTTAAAAAACTTTTACAATAGGCTTGTTTGTTGCGCTAGAAATATGTGATGGAAACGTTATGTTGCCATCCCCTTTTTCTTTATATCATTTGGAGTTGTGCTCCCTTTTTCATTTGTGTAACCACGCCCCTAAAGGAGGCTGGCCTTTGCTACCTTATTTGCATAATTGAATGTATTTAAGGCAGAGCCTCGGCTCTTTTATGTTGTTCAAATATATGCATTGCATTTGGAACCATACTTCTTCTGTTACCTTGAGCGATAGCAGAACCACACTAAGCATATAGCTAACTCCAAAGACCTAGTCTATGGACTGTGCTGTGGTGATAAATTCATAGAAGCATCGTCCACCCCGTCGACCTCCGGTCGACCTTGTCGACCTGGTACAAAACCCACTCTGGGAGCTATCCCTTGTGCAAGGTGGTTGATGTTGACCGGTGGTGTAAGTCGACCTAGTCGCCTCCGCGTGTTGGTCACGGGCAACCCGCACACAGCCCCGGTGAAGGGTGAATGCAGACCGGTAGAATAAGCCGACCTAGTCGCCTCTACGTGTTGGTCGCAGGATCCAACACACTGGTAGCAGCGGTGGGATCTGACTGCGGTAATTCGGACTTCTAAGACAACCCTTGTAACCATGCCACACAGCCGACGGAGTGCTACCAGAGATCTGGCTGAGGCGGAATTACAACATGTCGACCAGATTGGTCAGCTGACAGAGGCTATTACTAGAGCCTTACAAATGCCTAAGAAGGAAGCTAGCTTCAAGCCACCGAAGTTCGATGGGAGTGAGGATGTGGAGTTGTTCATCTCCCAGTTCGAGGAGGTTGCGGAAGCTAATGAGTGGAATGAGAAGGCCACTCTCCTCCACCTGCGTGAGACATTGAAGGAGGGAGCCAGAGGTTGTAGTCGAGGAGGTTCACCTGCCTCCATCTTCTCGGCCTTACGCACGAAGTACGGGCTTTCCCCGAGAGAGGCTAAGAGTAGGCTCCACCTCAAGAGGGAGCCAAAGACTAGCCTCCAAGAACACGCAACCGAAATTGAGCGTCTAGTGAAGATCGCATACGCTGACCTTCCTGACTCCTACCAAGCCAGTATGGCCATGGATGCGTTTTCCCTGACCCTAGGAAACACGCCCCTCCAACACCATCTTCTGGCAATAAAAGCCCAGGGCTTAGAGGAAGCAGTGCAGGCAGGGAATGAGTTCCTGCAAATTCAGCCCACTCTTCCTCGGCCTGGTGCCCGACCCATAGTAATGACAGTGGAGGAGGAGGAGACTACCCCTGCTACAGTCGCCCCCGTCCACTCGGATCCCCCATCAGCCACCCTGAATGACGTCCTGATGGCTATAAAAGGATTAGCGGATGGACTAAGGGAAGGAAATCTGTTGGGACGACGGGGAGTGGAGAAAAGGGGACCAAATTGTTGGGGTTGCGGCCAGACAGGGCACACACAACGCCGGTGCCCTCAAGTCACCCAAGGACAATCACCTCAAGCCACGAGGTCGGGAAACGGGTCCCATCCACAGCAGTAGGGGGAAGCGCTGACTGTGGATCTACTGTACCAATGCAAGGCCAGTGGCAACGGCCACGACGGACTAAGCGACCCAGGCTCCCCCCCTGCTCGCCACCGGTCCCCTTGCATAACCAGTATCAACCCTTACCTGAGTGTGCAGGTCTCCCACCCTCAGAAGCCAAGGACGAAACGTACGTCTGGCCAAAGCCGTCTCGGCCTTCCCGAAAAGGCCCCCAGAGAATGAGCCAAGCCAGACGAACTCATGGAGATGAATTGTGGAAGCCACACAATAGCAGCTATTTCTTGCCAGGTCGCATCGGAGGTCAGCCCGTCCAGTTTCTCGTGGACACCGGATGCACCTCTAATCTGTTGGGACGACATGTCTTTGAGCGCTTACCCAAGGATGTCAAGAGCCAATTAGAGGTTCGAAAAGACTATGGGCGGATGGCAGATGGTACCCGGCTGCAGTTTCACGGACTCATCACTCTCCCAGTCAGAGTCAGGAGTGTCCAGGTCACTGTGTCTCTAGTGGTGTGTGCCCTGAAGGAAGATGCCATCCTGGGCATGCCCTTCTTGGTTGACCACCACTGTGAGATGAACTTTCAGCAACCCACGTTGGTGTTAAATGGGCAGAAATTGACTTGCACTGACAGAGAGGGTCGACCCCTGACAAGTGGAGTTCAAATAATGCGAGCCACAACGCTTCCCCCTCGAACCAAGGTCCTGGTTGCCGGACGTCTCACGTCCTCGTCCTATCAACCAGTCGGGTTAATCGAGGGAGTAAGAAACGGTTATATGGTGGCCGCCAGCCTACATCAACCCGGTGAGAAGGGGAGAGTGGCCATCCGCTGCATGAATCCTACCGACCATCCAGTCAGCGTGACGGCAGGGACGGTTGTGGGACAATACACTGGAGTCGGGCCGGACGAAATAGGGGTCCCCTGGCCAGCGAAAGAAGAGGCCGAGATTTCTAAGGAACCTCCCCCTTCTGCTTCCAACGCACCTCCCCATATGCTGGACTTGCTCCAACAGGCGGCGCCACATTGCTCGTCCCCTACCGAGCACCGAAGGATGGAAGACCTTTTGGTCCGTTATGCGGATGTGTTCAGCCGAGGAAGCGAGGACGTGGGGCGTACCACCCTGGTACAGCACGAAATCCCCCTCCTTCCAGAGGCACAACCCGTCCGTCAACACCCATATCGAGTAGGGCACGAGAAAGAAGCCGAAATTGAGTGACAGGTTTCGGCCCTGGAGAAACAGGGCATGATTGAGCCCGCTCACGGGGCCTGGAGTTCTCCGGTGGTCTTGGTGAGGAAGAAGGACGGGGCGTGGCGATTGTGTGTGGACTATAGAAAACTCAATAGTGTCACTCGCCAGGACGCCTACCCCCTCCCCCGGATTGATGAGAGTTTGGACGCCTTGTCCGGCAGCAGGTTTTTCAGTACCTTGGATATGATGAGCGGATATTGGCAGGTACCCCTCTCTGCCGAGGCCCAGGAACGGTCAGCGTTCGCTACACGCAGTGGGTTATGGAGATGGAAGGTGCTCCCCTTTGGACTGACCTCCGCCCCGGCTACCTTCCAGCGGCTAATGGAACGCGTCCTCCAAGGGCTACACTGGAAAACTTTGCTGTTGTACCTGGACGACATCATCGTCATGTCGGCAGACTTCTCTAGTCATGTAACTAGGCTGGCAGAGGTGTTGGAGCGACTGAGACAGGCCGGGTTAAAACTAAAGCCCTCTAAATGCAGTCTGTTCCAGACCCAAGTTAAGTACCTGGGCCACATAGTCAGCGACACTGGAGTTGCTACCGACCCTGAGAAGATTCAGGCCATCAGTGGATGGGCAGCACCCCAGGATGTGACGCAGTTAAGATCATACTTGGGTACCACTGGGTACTATCACCGATACGTACCTGACTACGCCTCGATCGCCAAACCTCTCACCTTGTTGACAAGCGAGGGGGTCCCCTGGAAGTGGGAGGGAGAGGAACAGGAAGCTTTCCTTAAGCTCAAGTGGTCACTGACGCACGCTCCAGTACTGGCATATCCTGACCCCTCCTTACCCTATGTGCTCGATACCGATGCTAGTAACGTAGGAACCGGGGCTGTGCTATCCCAGGTCCAGCAAGGCAAGGAGCGACCTATAGCCTACTATAGCAAGACCCTCTCCTCCGCCGAACGCAATTACTGCGTGACTAGAAGAGAGTTGCTGGCAGTCGTGCTGGCTGTCCAACATTTCCGGCCCTACCTATATGGCAGAGAATTTACTATCCGGACAGACCATGCCTCCTTGGTTTGGTTGCACCGGAGGAAGGAACCCTCTTGCCAGGTGGCCCGGTGGCTGGAGAGCCTAGCCGAGCACAAGTATCGAATTATCCATCGAAAGGTCGTTAAGCACGGTAACGCCGATGGATTGAGTCGACGACAGTGCATCGACTGCCGGCAGTGTGCAGCCATTGAAAAGCGGGATCGGGGGCCAACTAGGTCACAGGTGTGTGACTCTCTAGTAACTCCAGGGACAAATGGGGAAACTACTGTACCAGTGGACCAAGTTCCAGTACAGCCACCAAGAGGTACAGGAGGACCCAGTCCCAGCGCCCGCCAGTTGGATGAGGAGGAATGGCCTCGACTACCCAGCAGCGGACATACATCAGGGCCCGACCTCCCGACTCCCACACCAGCCAGCCCAGTTCCAGTACGGCTGCCATGCGGTGCGGGGTCACCGGGAGTGTTGGACGACCCCCTCAGAAAGCTTCAAAACCCTCGGTTACGGGCCGTCAAGATGACAGGTGAACCAGGACCCGTTGAAGAAACTGATGAAATCACGGTCCCGGAACTGTTGGCGGTGGTGCAGACTTCGCTAGATGAAGTACGGGCATTGCAACAGAGGCCCGCTACCGACCTAGGGATAATTTATCAGGCCGTCAGGAACCGGAAAAGAATAGAAGAGGCCGTGCTACAAGTAGGCAGCCCCGAGTTGCAGCGATTGGCCCAGATGTTCCACCAGCTCCAGCTTGACGAGTCAGGTGTATTGACCCTTCATCTCATCCAGAATGGACGAGAAAGGGTGGTGGTGGTATGCCCCCAAACGCTGAGACAGGAGATCCTGTGGAAAGCCCACGAACAAACACATTGCGGTGTGGAGAGGACCCTGAAACGCGTCCAACTGGATTGGTACTGGCCGGGCATGGCTGGAGATATCAGGAGGGCAGTTCTCTCTTGTGAAGTTTTCCAGCGGGCCAAAACGGGAAAGGGCCGGACCTCCGGGAACCGACAACGGCTGTACGCCGGGAGGCCATGGCAACGTCTAGCCGTAGACTTGGTGGGACCCCTACCTCAGACCCCTCGAGGAAATAGCTGGGTGTTGGTGCTCACTGACCATTTCACTCGGTGGTCAGATGCCTTAGCTATCCCCGACGCTACAGCCCCAACGGTAGCTCAGGTCTTGGACGAGAGAATATTCAGTTACTTCGGTCTGCCCGAAATTATCCACACCGACCAGGGGAGCCAATTCGAGTCCTCTTTATTTCAAGAGCTATTTGACTTGTGGGGAGTCGACAAATCTAGGACCACTCCGTACCACCCCGAAGGGAATGGTGTGGTTGAAAGAAATAATCGAGTACTGGGTGACTCCCTACGAGCCCTTCTACTGGGCAGAGGACAAGAGGATTGGGATCAGTTATTGCCACAAATCATGCGGACGCTGCGAGGTTTACCGCACTCCGCCACTAAGGAAACACCCAATTACTTGATGTTGGGTCGAGAGCTTCGTCTTCCTGACCAGTTGTTGTATGGAAACAGGCTGGAATCATTTACGAGCATACACGAGTATGTCCAGACTGTTCACGACCGGTTGATGCAAGCCCATACTCTCCTCCGAGATAGACAGAAGGAGATTGTATCAACCGATGTGAGAGAGCCTCCGCTATTCAATGAGGGTGACCTCGTATGGTTACTAAGCAAGCGGCGAAGAAAAGGGGAAAATCCAAAATTAGCGGCCAAGTATGTGGGACCCTATCGCGTACTAAGGAGTCACGAAAATCATACTTACGAAATAGAAAGATATGGCCAGCGATCCACTCAAGCTGAAGGAAGGTTAAGGCTCTGTCACCCTAGTCCGGTGCAACAAGGACGAGCCCCAGCTGAAATCGAACCTGCCCGACGTCCTAACATGAGAGGTCACCCCCGGAGACGAGTATCACGAGAGAACGGTAATCCAGATGTCATTATTCCAGAATCACTCCTGCCTAGTCGACTAATGGAGTTGCCAACACTACAATCGCCGGGAAGATTGGAATCACTTCGGTTTCCAGGCGAGGATTCCTCGGTCTCTCCAGGGGAACGCAACCCTAACTCGAGGGCTGGCCCCGACCCTGGCTGCGGATTGACGACCGAGGAAGCAAGAACCACGGGAAATGTAGGAGCTCAGGCTAGCACCGCCGGGACTGGAAACACCCCACGACCCCAACGAAACAGAAAGCCCCCTGCGTACTTAGCCGACTATGATACTAGCGCCGTCCAATCAGGAGAAGCCACCAGAGGTCAAGGTCAGAGGGCGGCCATCTTGGACACCAGAGAGAGCGCGCTCATTGCTTGCTGTCAACTCGAAGCGTATACATCTGCACCTCCTCTAACCATGGAAGTAACGAAGGAAACAATAAAGAAGGCTTCTCCAATTATCGGAGCCTTGCCTCTACTACCCGAGTTAATAATTCCTCTGGAACTCCACCCAGCTCCTAACGAAACCCTAGACGATACGGAGCCCGACTCGGTGAAAGAGGATTCCTCCCCAAACTCTCACCTGCCGACCAAGTGGGTCTCTGAAGAAACGGCTAGGAAGATACTGAGGTTATGCCGGGAAGGTGGTACCAACTGCCCGTTGTGTCAGCAGCTATTGTCCACTCCCCGACGGCGCCGTATTCATATCGCGCAGCATTTCACTAGATTCTTTTGTAAATGTGGGAGGAATTCAACTTCCAAGGACACTATCTCTAAACATCAGTCCAGAATAAGGGATGTGGAGATACGAAAAGCCCACGGTGGAACGGGCATCAACATTTATGAGGTCGACCGCGCCAGTTACCCCGCGTGGAGCCAGAAGGTCCGACTGATTAACCCTCCGGCCTTCGAGAAACCCACACCCTATGGGCCGGTTAAGGCAAAGCCGCCTGTGAGAAGAGGACCCCAGGCGCCCTTTCCCTCTCCCCCGAAGAAAAAGCAGATAGGCCAGCGGTGTAGTCCGCTCAAAGTGGAAAGACCCATACCAGCTCCCAGGAAAATATTAACAACGGTCGGAAGCGTCCAGAGCCGACTGGGAGACATTCGACCCCGAGTCACGGTGGACGCCCTTCGGGAAGAGGCCTCTAATCTCAGACGGACGGCCCGTCATCTAGAAGAATTGGCAAACCGGATGTCGACCCCATAAAAGATGCGACTGAAGTCCGTGAAAGACATTGTTTATCCTTGGTATGCTTCAGTTAGTTTGTGTTTTCTCATATTATTTTATTTTTCTTTTCTTTTGGTTTGTTTTTATATAGCCGATGGTCGTCTATAGGGGCGGCGTGTGTGATGGAAACGTTATGTTGCCATCCCCTTTTTCTTTATATCATTTGGAGTTGTGCTCCCTTTTTCATTTGTGTAACCACGCCCCTAAAGGAGGCTGGCCTTTGCTACCTTATTTGCATAATTGAATGTATTTAAGGCAGAGCCTCGGCTCTTTTATGTTGTTCAAATATATGCATTGCATTTGGAACCATACTTCTTCTGTTACCTTGAGCGATAGCAGAACCACACTAAGCATATAGCTAACTCCAAAGACCTAGTCTATGGACTGTGCTGATAAATTCATAGAAGCATCGTCGACCCCGTCGACCTCCGGTCGACCTTGTCGACCTGGTACAAAACCCACTCTGGGAGCTATCCCTTGTGCAAGGTGGTTGATGTTGACCGGTGGTGTAAGTCGACCTAGTCGCCTCCGCGTGTTGGTCACGGGCAACCCGCACACAGCCTTGGTGAAGGGTGAATGCAGACCGGTAGAATAAGCCGACCTAGTCGCCTCTACGTGTTGGTCGCAGGATCCAACACAAATATCACTACTGCTATCAGCGTATCAACTGTGATAACTGGCAACTTTTCAAAGCACAGTTATTAATTTTAGCAAGCAACCAGAAAAGTAAATGAAAAAATATCCTCACTATCAAAAAAGTGAAATTAAATTCGTTTGTTACTATTTAAACCACAATATTTGGTTGCTACCCATCAAAGTATTTTAAAAGTGTATTTAAGCTAATTTAGAAATGGTTGTTAAAAGAATTTTCAGCTTTTAAAATTAGAGTAAAATCTTCTAGGGTACTTGGTGGCATGTTTGAAAACCATTGAAGTTTTCGAAAACAACCAGAATAGTGTAATGGTAAAAGAATGACTCACTTGAGTTATTCAATATCCAGACTAAATTGTATCAATCGCTCCATTATCAACACACAACATTTTATGTATGAACATATTGAGCATCATTAATTTACAGAAGATTGTAATTGTGCACTCATCTATTATGAGTGATCTCATTTAATTGTCCAATAGCAAACAACTTACAGCAGCTTAACAATCCATAGCTGGTTGGTTCAGCCAAAATTGGCAAATTACTAAAACGATGTTGTTATTGTAACATTGCCTCTAAGGGTATTTTCCGACTCCCACAGGTTGTATGCGTATGGTTATGTACAAGTCATTTGGATTGTAATGGCGGAACACTCAAATTTAAGTAGAAGTTGGGATAGTTTTTTAGAATGTTCAAGGTACCAATGTTCAGGCTAACCAAGGCATATACACCTTGTTGAAAACAAGTATGGAGATATGTTAGCAAATCACTAAGAGCATAGCCTGAGTTTTCTGGTTAATAACTGACCATTTTCCCACGACCAAACGAGCGAAGCGAATTTTTGAGAGTTTTTATGATAAATGCATGTGCACACAACTAACAAAAATTATTCATCAACAACGTCGCAAACCCTTGTATTAAAATCTCATCAACAAATTTAACCATTTTGCTGTGGAGTCATTTAAGTATAATAACGATAAAAAACACATATAAACCTATTTAAATATATTACCAAGTCTTTGAAAAGTGTCGACATATTCTCAAAACTTACCCATCTGAACGGATTATACACAAATAGACAGATTAATTTGGCCAAAAATCGTTATTAAAACTTGCTAAGCCTTAATTAAGATCGGCAATTGAAACACCGAGCGACAGAGAATAGAACCATTAATTCATGCGCATTTCACGAACGAATAACGTGCACATTTCACCAGTCTATAGCAACGGCGAATTGCCGAAGGTTTCTGTAATTAACGTAGGAGTACTGAAATCGTTTCTTTTTTGCCGATTTCAAAGTAACTTGCATTTTGGAAACTTTTGAGTACTTTGGTATTCTAACTGATGTCCAAAGCAGTAAAAGTAAAGGAAATGGCGATATTTTTTCTGACGATTCTTATGAAATTATTACAATATTTAATTATAAGTTTGGATGACTATTGAAGTGTTATAGTCACACTAACAACATTGGCGATGGGCAATATGTTACTGTTATTACTTTTTCTAAATAGTTTTGTTAAATAGATTTTCTAAAAATCTATATAAATATCACAATTTCTTGATATTGTTAGCTATGATGTTTTGAAATATAAACAAAATCGTGCATTAATTTTCTATTATTACTGTATTACTATATTAATAATATTGGTTATTCTAATAATATCAGTGCATTTTACTTCTAATATTGCATTTCTCCTATTGCAGGGGGAGAGATATAAACATATAATCTTTCCTTTCATTATTGCTGTTTGTCATGACCAAACACTTTTTTAAATAGATTTTCTAAAAATCTATATAAATATCACAAATTCTTGATATTGTGAGCTATGAGGTTTTGAAATGTAAACAAAATTGTGCATTGGTTTTTTATTATTACTATATTATTAATACTGGTTTTAATAGCATCAGTGCATTTTACTTCTAATATTGGCCAATATTGCATTTCTCCTGTTACAGGGGGAGGGATATAAACGTATAATCTTTTCCTATCATTATTGCTGTTTGTTGTATATAATAACACCCACAACCCAGTACATTACAGCTACCATTGCAGTTATCCTATCGCACTGCTGTGCCATTTGACTGCTAATATTGCATTTCTCAACCATCAGTACTCTTTATTTTTACCAATATCACTTTGGTCGTGGGCTGTATGACAGGGGAATTTCTAGTTCATGAAATAGTTGTGTTCAGGTGATGGGACAACTTGTTGTCGTGGAATCGTTTGTGAGTTTCCTTCCTATTGATACAAACAATAATTATATTGGAATGCGATATATAAAAATAGTTTGTGAGTAAACGTAGGTCTCATCAACTGATCATCAAATAACTTTCATTAACAGAAAATATTAAACGCACCCTAGTAGAGTGAGAGCGCTAAATATTAAAACATTATAAAAATTGTGATACAATTGCAAGTACATTAAAATCAATCTACATGCTCAACGGTCTATATAGATGTTTCTTATTCTCAGTCTCTACGAAACTTGGTCAAAAGGGGAAGGGGTGATGTGTCTTGGAAATCTTGGAGTGAGCTACTATCACCACCAATGTAGAATATCTCAAGATTACAACTACCTAGCCGGAGTCTCTCCTTGCAGACAGCGTCTGCTAATGTACAAGGTGTTTGAGTCAAGCGTTGAATATCTCGGAGAACATGTCTTCAATGGTAAGGAATGTGGACTTGTTGATAAGTATGCATATCCTTTGCTTTTGGGAAATAGCATTTTTTTCAGACAGCGCAAGATAACTAGAAAAAATATTTTGGTTGCTTTGTATTTATTTGACAGTTGAGTTCTTAAAAAGTTAGCTTGTATTAAAATTGTCTGTGAGTTTTTTTAAAAATAATTTAAAGTTTGATTGGCAAGAGCGTATCAATATGAAGTTAAGACATGTAATCTTTACTTCTGTCTAACACTTCAAGTATTGTTCCTGTTTTCTTTGCTAAAGCTCTTAATTTAATCAAGTACTAATTTAAACAAAGTTTAATGTTAAGTTGTGAAGTTTTAGAATTTAATTAAATTTTATTTTCTGGCTTGCGTGGTGTAATGGTGGAATGGTAACATTTTAGGTGATATTAAAACATTTGCCCTCCAGAAAGAAGTCAAGTATGTAACCGTAGTACTCGAGTCATCGGATGTGTACATAATGAAGTTTTTGGATCCCACAAATTCTACAGTCCTAAATGATGTCAATCGATTAGAATGCATAAAAAACTCAGCATGTCGGACAGCAGTAAGTGATGATAATTAAAGTTAGATTTTTAAGGATTGGCTGTTTAAAACATCCAGCTTTAAGTTATCTTTTTTAACAAACTTTAAACTCTTGTGTACAAGTTTCATATAGTTACTCTGAACTAA
Source organism: Watersipora subatra (assembly GCF_963576615.1). Lineage (NCBI taxonomy): Eukaryota > Metazoa > Bryozoa > Gymnolaemata > Cheilostomatida > Watersiporidae > Watersipora > Watersipora subatra. The sequence goes on along the minus strand of NC_088714.1, from coordinate 17,998,671 downwards.
CCTAAAGAGAATTTTATTAGTTTATTCATTGTGCAATCACCGCTTGCCAACTGTATGAGATGTGCTTTTACGTATGTATTATAAGTAATATATTCCTTATTGTGCAACGGTGTTACTGTAGTTCTGTAGCAATCTTCCCATACGGTCAATAACTGCTAAAAGTTGCTTCTCCTACTTCTTAATAGTCTCCAGCATTGAATCAGAGATTTACTGTAGTATCATTTCAATCTGATTTACTCTTTGCCGGGTAAGTTAATTTTCAGAGTTTCCCTTCTGTGGCAAATTAATTTAAAAAAAGCGCTTGTTATTTTTCGCTCACTAATTTGGTTTCAACTCAATAACCATTTGGTCGATCTTCATGAAATGTGCAATTAAAATGATCGGTAGAAGTTTCTCTACAAAAGGATATTAATGACTAAATTACGTCAATATAAATTAATTTATTTAGTATAGGTTTATTAAAAACATTGTCGATGCTTTGGGTCTACTATTTTGATCATAACTTAAAAACCGTTTGTTGGACCTTTTTAAACTGTGTATAAAAACGACTGGTAAAAATTGTTTACAAAATGACACTTCCAATAACTATATTGCATCATTATAAATTAACTTTTTTGGAAAAACCTTTTTGAAATATTTGTCAATGCTTTGCATTGACTATTTCTGCCATAACTTAAAAGCCATTTGTTTGATCTCATGAACTAAGCATAAAATATGGTCAGTAAAAAATTATTTACAAAATGATGGTAAAAATGACTAGATTACATTTAAGTATAGATAAACTTTGCAGGTATGCAGTTGGTTTCACCACATTTTCAAATGTATTCATTTCGAATATGAGGCTACTCAGCCTTAGCGTGTCGTCAATGTCTGCATCTTGCTAAGGTTCACTTGTAAAACTATTAATGACTGTAGGCATATCACTATTTCAATTACTATAAATACTTTTTAACTACTGCAACGATGTGTTACTACTATCAGTATAGCCTACTAATTGTTGTTGATGCCTTGATAATAAATAAAAAAAGGTTGAATTGTCAGAATAATCAAAACTACAGTTCAAATCGAAATCACTTCGGTATAAATCTGAGCCAGTTTTAAACTTCATTTACAAGTTAGTTCACATCCTGATCTAAAACCTTAAACTGTTTCGTTGAGCGATTGGAACTCTCTTCAGTAGCGGCATACAAAGTACTAGCATCTGGCGAGACCATTTCCATTGCTAGCCAAAATCCTTTTTAAAACTCCAAAGTTTTTTCAGTTTTTCTCAGAACTTTAAAAGTAACATGATCGAGATAAATAAGAACTTTATCAGTCTAACATGTGCTTGACCAAATAGTTCTTTGCTTGACTTCGATACGTCGACGTGTATGAAAAACTGATTCAAATAAACCCTGGCGCAGGCAAAATTAATATCGCTATGTTCTAAATTGTCTGTTTCTTTTTTTAAAACTTTTAAAGTAGAATGAATGAGATGATTAAAAATTCTATCAGTGTAGTATATTTTGCACAAATAGTTTATTCTTTGAATCAGTCTAATGCTTTGATGTATATGAAGAACTAAATTTTAAAAATTTAGTAGTACGACCATTTAAAAATTTAGTGCACTCTCTCGTAGGCTGTGCATCATAAATGTCACACTGTCTATACTGCTTGAGGGGAAGTTCAAATATTGGTTACCTAAAAAGTCATCATGCCTAGCAAAGGTCGATCAGTGTAGTCGAATGACTGTTTTGATAGACTGTTTTAGAATTTCTCATTGCAAAAAATATGTAGTCAGAGCTGTATCATCAGGTTATTTGATATGCCCTACCAAATTCAAAGGAAAATTCAGTAACTCAGAAAATTTGAAAAGAAGTTCAAAGGTTCCGATGGTTTGGTCTCAAGCCTGATTAGTTTTTGACGCAGATGTTTAAAGTTTGGTCTTTTAGCATCGGTGTTTTCTATGTAAATTTGATGGCTGCATAAAATTCTTTCACATTTTTAATAGTTCACATATTTTTGTTCCCATTGTTTGGCATATAACAAAGTGTGATTTATGAATATTAATGGTGCCTTATTCCAAAACACTTGCTCTATGTTAAATTATATTTGCACTGTGCAACATAACAATGCGGAGCGTGTTCCATGAAAAACAATTGCTCAAATAATTCCTGGCATGCTTAGCTGTCACAGTAAAATCAGGAAAACGCTTTGAGAATATTAGAAATGATGTCAACCAGTTTCAATACTTTCTTATTCGCATAGTTCTTTCCATTTCAATCTTATCATACTGCTTACAATTATGTGATAAAACAACAAATTAGTAGAAACACTTTGTTGCCGTCTGCAGTAAGCTTATAAAAGCAATATAGAGATCTATTGTTTCTTAACACACTTAGTCTACATAAGATATATAGTGTCATATTGTAAAGGATCTGACTCCGGTAATGAGTCAGCTGTACTTCACTAACAAGTGGGGATGTAACCTGAATTCTTGGTATGCCTTATCTGAGGCCTGCTTGACGCGCCCGAGGGTGGTCAAGTCAGTTCACAATAAGTACCTGGTCATCAGGCTTACTCTGAAACCAATCCTGCCTTTTAGGTCCCTATATCAGGCTAGTCTGGACCCACTAGAAGTTTGCTCTAGGTCTTGATTTCTTATGCCATGGCATACCTGATCAAGTCTAGATAAAACTGTGGATCAATCCCTAGCCCTATAGAGCCACCCTGGCAGTTCCGTCTGATGCTTAGAATGAGTCTGCTTCTGCAACTGTTGAGTCAACCAGGCAAGCGTTAATATAAGCAGTTCTGTGAGTTTAATAATTATATTTTGATAGCTGAGAACATGTATACAAGAAGTCCAGTGGTATCAAGCATGCCAGTGCAACTCGTGCACTGGCTTATATAGCGGTCTAAACTCCACCCACCAGTCTACTTACATCACAAAGAAATGCACTGGTTATAATAAGATTGCACACGTAGGATAAATATAATATTACATAATAAGAAAGGAAGTTTCAGGCAATTCGATACAGTCAGGCAAGTGCTAATAAGAATATAATAAGTGTAAATAATCGGTATACAATCTCAGTCCTCCACAAAATTGCTAATTATTTTTATTGTGGTTTCCACTTGCTTTAAAATCTGTCATTTTGTTAGCTTAAACCTAACTATGAGTAATTCAGTTTTGTGTCAGGCTGTTTCAGGTAGGGCTAATATCCTACTCTATAACATTTGTTTGCTCTTGTTGATTGTCATTATTTAACTCAAATTTATTAAGACTTGAACGTCGCATGTCATTTTTGTCACAACCGGGAGCCTTTCTAAAAGTTTAATCAACACTTGTTTAGCCAGGTAGTTGCTCTAGACCAAATCATTAACCCAAGTGGTTCGTAATAAGTTCAAGTGTCTATGTTATTCTTTGTCCTACAGGGAGAGTTGATGAAAGATGTTCGCTGGACAGCAATGAAGGATGTTGTTGATGTGAGTTGTATATGGGAAATTATTAATATTTTATTGATAAACATGAACTATTCCAGTATAGGTTGTAATATAAACTGTTTTACTTGGAATAATTTACTTGTTATTTGTTTGGTATTAATTTTTGTCAAAAATTAATAAGTTTTCCCTATTTTCATTTACTACTTCTACCACATATAATAGCAGGCAAAATTCAGATTTGTAGTATTACTTTCAATCATGGCTTTTTCTGGCAAAAATACTTGTGCCTGACAGTAATTGAAGCTCAATTCTGCTATAAGTTTTAGTATTTTAAGTACCACTATTTTAAATCAATGCTAACAAGTGAGGTTATTTCTCATATCTTCAAATTCTGCCCTGTAACGCACATGTACATGTAATTATAGTAAAGAAAAGTATGTGGCAGAATGTGCTCGACTGCATCTAACTCTTTGTTTCATCAAATATATATTGGAAGAAAATTATTTGAGCATTCGTAATTTCAAAAATAGAGTAGTTTAGAAGGCATTCATTACAAATAATTTAATTGTGTGTGAAATGTATTTTGTTCAAAAAATAAGTTACTTGCTAATTTCATGACAGTTTAGCGACAAATAATTGTTCATTTTTTAGAGAATGTGTCATAATCTACAATTTAGGAAGGTTTTCCTAGCTAGATTTGAATTTCAAGGGAAAATAGCTACTTATTCATAAATCAGCTTAGGATTGGCGAACTGCTAAATCTTGCAGAAGTGATATACTTCTGCAAGATTTAGCAGTAGATACTAGAGTCATCAGTATATAGAATATGACTCGTAAGAAACCAGGTTTTACTGAGTGTTCTGTGCATGATTTTCAATAAGGGAGACCACTTTTAAATTATTTTTCTGTAAAGGATGGGTTCAAGGACATAAGCTAATAACTTTGTAGTAGACCAGCTGATGACATAGTCACGCAAAGCACTCAGCTCTGAATACGCTCAAGACAAACATTTAAAGAGCTGACGGGCTTCCATTATTTTCTCAGTCTAATTTGCTAGTCCAATTTTGTTGTAACAAAATTGTTGAAATAAATTTTAAAACCATTTATTTTTATAAATAAATATTATAACCAAATATTTATCTGAATATGCTCATATAGCTGCTGAGAAAAGAATATTTTGCTTTGGCACTATTTACTATTCTGGATAGTTTGTTATTGCCATTAATTATAAAAAAGTTGTTTTTCGTTGCACGCCCAAACAAAAATGAAAAGACAGAAATCAGGAACTATTGAGTGAGTTGAACAAAAGTGTTTTAAAAGTTGGTAATCTAATAGTGTTGCAGATGAGTCGGGATAGGGAGTTGAAGGTTGTAGTAACAGAAAGTACATAAACTGAAACATATGATGGTGGATGTAGTATGTTGGTGTCACGGAATAGAAAAGAATGTTGGTCATATGATTGGAAGGATGAATACAAATATTCTAGGCAGAGTTTACCCAGGATTTTGAAACCTGTAACACATTTGCTATCATATTTTACCTTTCTAGCATTTAACTTGGACATTTGTAACATTATAGATTCCGAATGAATGCTTGGTGTTGCTCGGGTAATAAAAGTTTTTGCACAGCTAATTTGTTTCAATTTAACAATGACAACCTTTACCTAACTATCAAACTTCGTATTACGAGAAAGCGTTTTGTGCAGTTGAAATAAATTAGGAAACAAATTAAATAACTGTAAAGTAGTTTAAATGTGAAATAACCAGCAAGTAGTGCTAGGTAAAGTCTGTTTTGCTACGATAAAAAATGATTTGATACTGATACAATTAACATGAATAGAGAAAACAAAATAAAAATCATGTATAAATTGATTTAATATTAACAATGAGTCCATAGAAGTGTGTTTATGAAAAAGGTTACTGTTGCATCAGAGGCTTTCCATCAAAACTTCGAGTAAATAGTACTAATACAAACCTAAAGAACCGAAATTAGGGGTGTCACAGTGCATTTGAAATTGAAATGGCACATTTAAAAATTCAAAAAATAGTTAATGGATTTTATTCTAAAATGGCTTATAAAAAGCTTTAAAAAATCAACTGCAAAAGATAATATTAATTAACAATAACAAGTACATATTGTTTGTGTGCAATTTCTATAATGATTGATAAGATGGTCAAGAATAACTAGAATGATTTAGCCTAGTGGTTACGCATGCTTTTTGGTACTTCGATTTCAATTCCAGCGCCACACAAATTTTCCATTGCTAGATTGTATTGCTATACCTATAGGCAACAGACTAACAAAACAAATAAACGCTGAGACTTATCTTAATATATATATATATATATATATATATACATGTATATATATATATATATATATATATATATATATATATAGATTGGATTTTTAGAGGGAAACAGTACTGAGAGATGAGAACATGTTGTACAACTTTGTCAAAGATTATGTGATACCAAAAGGAAAGTCAAAAGACAGGAAGGTTCCTGAACCAAGAGTTGGCAGCAAAGAGTTCAAGGCAAAAATGTATCACAATAAAAAACAAAGATAAGGTACAGTCAACTTTGTTCTATTCAATTTTAGTGGCTTCATAATCGGTTCCTCCTTATTTAGGAGTAATGAAAAGAACTGAGTGTTTGCATTAAACTACAGTTAAATAGTGAATTTTAAAATATTTGCCTATTTTTATTTACAATTAACAAAATCATTTAACGTTTTCAAAACTGTTAGTGTGTGTCAACTCATCGCTAAGCCAATGTGCTTCAAACCTAAAATCATACTGAGTAACACCTTTAGTTGTTATTGCTCTTCATTTTTATTGTTGTTATTGAAAAGGAGGAATAGAGAGAGAGAGAGAGAGAGAGAGAGGGAGGAGAGAGAGGAGAGAGAGGAAGAGAGAGAGGGAGAGAGAGAGGGAGAGGGAGGGAGAGGGAGTGAGAGGAAGATAGAGGGAGAGGGAGAGAGCGAGCGAGACGGAGAGAGAGGGAGAGAGAGAGAGGGAGTGAGAAAAGGAGAGAGGGAGAGAGAGAGGGAGGGAGAGGGAGAGAAAGAGAGAGGGAGAGAGAGAGCAAGCCAGAGGGAGGGAGAGAGAGAGAGTGAGAGGGAGAGAAAGAGAGAGCAAGCAATAAATAGCTCAGATTAGGAAGAATTTAGAACATTTTTAAGTGAGAATAATGGTTAGAAATTTCTTGAAGTATAGAGTTTTTTATGGCTCAAATGCTTTAGATAGGCATCAAACTCAGTAAAACTCGCTGAAATTATTATCAGTTTAATAAACATATTGCTATTGTGGGCTCACTTTTTCTGTTGTGAATAATCGCACTTAACCTTTTACAGGAATATTCTCCTGCCGTCATCAGTAAACCTCTGGAGATTGAAGTCCTTCCAAAATATATTAAAAGGTGTGTATGTACCACTCTTGTTTTTAATGAAGAATTTCTTGAGTGAACTTATGATTCTTAACAACTCTACATTTTATAATTAAGGTATTTATATAAGGCAGGTGGACTGGATCTTGCATTATTGAATGTCTGCCGCAATAAGTTTCACATTGATGAGTTGTGGGACTTAAAAAGTTAGACACTTCCTCACTAAAAGTTTAAGCATTGAATGATGGTGGAGTTAATGACTTTGATAAGTATTCATACAAGTCTGATGAAAACTGTTAACCTAGGTTCTGGGATGTAAACTGATAAAATATTGTTTTGTGATGTAAGCTAATAAAATATTGTTCTGTGATGTAAACTGATAAAATATTGTTTTGTGATGTAAGCTAATAAAATATTGTTTTGTGATATGAACAAGGATCAGATGGATCAGACTCTTTAACAAAAATGCTTTAAGGATGAAGGCACACTTATCTAAACATTCAAAGATTTTGAAAGTTCTAGAAATTTCGTCATAATGAAATAAAGATACTTTATTTCTGTTTTCATTAACTATATTGCATATTTATTATCCTAACATTTGCTACCGGTATACTCAAATGCTTCTCTTATTTACCAAAAAAATCTTCATATAAGTTTTTTGTGAAGGGATTGCATGCTGTGCTGATAATTTAATTAACAATAGTGCATGAACTATTTCTTACATAAAAATGGAGTTATGTAGTTATCTGTGTTAATACGTTTTTGCTGCAGAAAAGAAAATAACCACAAAAAGAAGGAATCTTCCTCACCGGTGAAGGAAACCCATCCACAGAGCCTAACATCTGATAAGTCTTCTTGTGCTTCAACTACAGATAGGCAGGTGATTTTTTAGTGTAGCAGAGTTTGTCAATGTTCCGAGCAGTAAAATGCAGTGGTATAACAAGTATTGGGTATATGTGTCAAACAATTTTGCAAATCAAAGTCAACTAAAAAGATAGGATATTTTTACACTACAATATTTCCTACATGTATGTTACAATATGTTTTACAGTAAATATTTCCGAGGATGCAGCTAAAAATCTAATTATGATGTTAACCAAACAAATCATATTTATAACATAATGTGTGATCATGTTTTTCCCTTTTTCAACTCATTCACTTTCAATAGTTGTGCTAGACTTACTTTAGGAAGATTAGATAAATGCCCCAAGTATCTCATATTTTCATGTAATCTAGTATTTTTGTTTCACTCATTTGAAATAAGTATTTGCTGCTATTAGTAATATATACTTAAAGAGGACGACACACACACTACAGTTTTTTAAACTATAGATGTGACTTGCCTAGAATGTTTACTGGGCTCATGAATTTTTGTCATGAGCCCAGTAAACATTCTAGACGGTAAGACAGCTAACATTGTCACATGTGACAGCTAGCTGATAAAGTCTTTTAATCTTGCTAGAGTGAGCAGTAATCTGTGGAGACCTCTGACAGCGCTAGCTAATTTTTTATTCCGTAGCAATTGAAGTGGCATTTTAGACTCATCTATCTTTGATTGCCCATATTAGCTTACAAGTACCAACCATTATAAAAGTTCGCCTGATTGTAGTCATCTATCCAAAGTTCAGTCAGTTGATGACCTTTTATAGCGAAAATGCTTGCATGCAGGTCTATATGTATAAGACTTTGTATTTATTTTAAGAGTGTTCTAAAGTGCCTTAACTGCCCACTTTCAATCTCACAATCACTTATTATTAGTGAGATAATCCAACTATCAATTAATCAAATGGGTTAAGTGGGTTGATACACAAGTTTATGATTTAGGACACCTATGTTAACCAGAAGAAAGAAATTTGACGCATTGGAAGCTTTCACACAGCGTGGAGTTGCATATCCGTTTTTTGCTGGTTTATACACATTCACTGTTTTGGATAATACATCAACTCTGCCTTGCAATATACTAGGGCAATATACTGGCCAATGAAGTTATGCATTCATGCTAAATGTTATCAATTGCTAAAACTAATTGATCATAAAAAAAACTGTGAAAATGGCCACTTGTCACTTGCCATAGTTTTTTACAGAACCAAAGGTTCCTTTTGTACAAAAATTAGCCAATGAATGACATAGATAGATGGCATGATAGATCTAGGGGAATATCAGTAATGAATGATTATTTGTTCAGAAATCTCTGAGCAATTATAACACCTTTCATGGATGTGAAAGGCTTTTTAGACTTTCTTCAATTTTTACTTCTATACATGTACCCTTCCATAAAACTGCTTCTGTTAAAAACCAGAACAAATTATTCACTTCGTAGCATGCTGTTTTTGCCATCTATTACCATCTGTACCCCAGTTTTTATATTCATTTTGACTGTGTCTCATTATTTATCTAGACCTTCACTAATATCAGTTTTCCAACTAGGAGTATAACAGTTCTTGAGCAAGCGATCATGATTCATGATCTCTCAAATCATTTCTTTTAAAGTTGAGATTTTAGAGCATGTTTTTCCTTTAGTAGTACAGTGGTCATGTTCCCTTGTTTCTTGAGTGTATGACTTAGTTGTAATGACTCATCTTTCAAACATCTGTGAAAGATATTTCACATATTCTACGTTACATTTCATATTGTTTGAAGGTAGAAAAACAATTAGAAGTGAGAAGTGAAACAGGAGATACAGCCAACTCCAAAGATGATGCCCCCAAATCCAGCGCATGCTCCATTTTCTAATCAATTTTGTATTCGGAGAAAACAAATTTAATTATCGGTTTCTAAGCGGTCAACCAGGCAAAGCTATCAGGTTTCACAACCTTGCAAGACATTTGACATTACTTTTCGTTGTATATATTCCATGTGCTTCATTATATAAAGAACTACATTTAGCTTGTAAAACTTTCAGCACTTTCCGTGTACATTCATACATGTATGTGTGTTGGAGTAAGTTTTTTGGGTGTTTCCTTGTTGGTTTGTGTACTATTATTTATTTTCTTTTTTATTATCAGCCTGTGCTAAAGTAAAAATCCATCATTTTGTGTCATGAAAAAATTGATGAAAATGCATTGCAAAAAATGACACAACAGAGAGATATGATTAGAAGCATCAGTGAAAAGAGGTATTTGAACCTATGCCGATATTATCAGGTATTGACTTAGCATGAAAAGTTAAACCATCAACTGATTTACTAACTTGTTTTACACAAACGATTTTATCAGGTCGATGTAATTAAATCTCTCTCATTTCTGTCAAGAATCACCAAAGCACAAATAATTATGTAAGTTCACTTTAAGAAACAAATATAGGAGGCTAAATAACCAAATCAGGTGTTTTGGCAATACACGGCTGGTCATCTAATAACAAGGAAGTGAAGTTTCTTATTTTTTTGTCTAAAACAGTTAGGTAAAAGTAATTGTTATGTGTGTGATCAAGTAGAAAATTAGTTAACGACAACATGTGAGATTGTGGTAAATTAATTAACTGTTTAGCGGTTATGTCAAAAGTACTTATGCGCAACCGCTGACTTTTTTTACTGTGGATATTGTTTACAATCAGCTACTATTATAAGCTTTGCCTAGTAGGGATGCAACATCAAATTCAAAAAAATAAAAAATGAACCATAATTACTTGGCCAAAGTTGGGCTTTACTGCAGAGAAGAGTTAGCTACCTAATGGTAGCATTCTTACTGTCACAAGATATAAAATATTAAGTAAATGTTTGTATAGTATAATGACAATATCTATATGCTTATGAGTACTGCTCTTTTTACTTTTAATAATAAATTTTTCTAATAACTTCCTAATAATAATCCTTTTTGTAAAGTTTAATATTCACATGGAATCGTGAGAAATGTAAGCATAGTTTTGATACCAGGAAATTATTGAGCTGAGTCAAACGAACCAACTGAATTGCAGGATATCAAAGACAGTGAGGCTTTACACTTTACATCAGGAGTTGTCTATGTTCTGGTTTTCCATTCTTGGGAAGAAGATACTGCCAACTAGCGCATCATTGTGTGCAGAAAGTGAGCCAACCTTATCCACTCCAATGAGTCAATAGCCAGAAACCAAATGATTGAAAGTTGGTTAGCTGTATAAGACTCAACAGTTTCTTTTTAACAAAACCCAACCAAACCGATTTTTATTTTTGTTATCTTGTTCATTTTTTAACTAGGCCTCATTTTTTTCGTGTTGCACAAGTAAACACATTGAGGTTGTTTACAATTTGTGTTTTTCAATTCAACCTTCACAATTGTGACTAAGTTATGTACTAAAAATAAATGAAAAGAGTTTTATATGTAAATATGGCAAAGCACACTTAAGCATTACCGACATGTAGTTGTTTGGAGGCTACATGCATGAAACATATAAAAAAGCCTTTAAGGAAGTAAAACGCTAAAGCAAAGACCCTGACAATTTATCATAAGAGTTATTAAACATGGCTGCTTTGGAGTTTTGTGACGGTAAGATGATTGCTCAAGACAAGATCGCATATAAAGTGAATGTGAAGGTGTAGCTATCATCATTCACCTACATTACTTGTTTGAGTCTATCAATCCTAAAGGTTGACTTGCAACAAAGTTCACATTACAATTATTTGGTATCATAAGATTCACCATGTCTTACTCTGTTGTGTTGTAGGTACAAAATATATGGGAATGTGATTACACGCTGTTAAAAGCTAAAAAACAAACAATTGCAGCCACACGAGACCGTCATAGTTTGGATTCGCTTTCCAAAACGTCTCAAATTGGACGTAGTTGTTACAGGATGGTTTCTGCTTACACTTTCATGCTACCTCATTTGTCGAAATATTTTCACAAATATACTTCACGCATTCAATAAAACCATGTCTATTGTTCTTACGCGTTTGTTTTATTGTCATTGTAATGCTGTCACTTCTAGCACTGATATCTTATAACTTACTATAAAAAATCGTTAAATTTTTTAACCTTAGCTTGAAGGAATACATATCATTGTCTGATAATCATGACGGGCCTGTTGGTCATCTGTGATAATCGAAAAGTGCTGCAAAATTATTTGCGAAGTATTGGGTCACGTGATCAGATTACGACTAGACTTGAATAATGCCGAAACAAAACTAAAATAGCGAGCATCTATATTTGATACGGGATCTTCGGTAAAACCCGAAGTGTTTGTCATAAACTAGTGCTATGATAAGCTTTATATTGAGTTTTTATTGGCTTTTCAATTCACAAGAGAACATCACGTGACAAGACGATAACCAAACTGTAATGACTACGTCAGAGAAATAAACAGATTTCAATCTACGGCGGCTTTTCGTTTTAGAGCTTGTAATCACATTTTCACGTATTTGGCCCTTACAACACAACAGAGTAAGACATGATGAATCTTTTGATACCAAATAACTGTAATGTGAATTTTGTTGCAAGTCAACCTTTAAGAATAATTGTTAAATGTTATGATAGCATCGTAATGATGATGTTGCTGCTAAGTATAATGCTAAAATTGTGAACACTGGTAGTATGTAAGCATAATATTGGAAGTAATAATATGTGTATATTCAACCATTAATTGCGCTATTGTCTTGACATGGGTGGATGTGGAGAAATTATGTTATGCTTAACTAATCCGAATCCACACACAACATCAGTGTTTGAATTGCTTTGTCATTTTAATATATTTTGATTATGTTTAGTTTGTGCACATTTGCATAGCTTATGAAAACTAATTTGATTATTAGTGGTTCAGGTACAAGTGAAGGTGTTAAGCTGTTGTAAGCAATACTGATATTCACCAGTAAAAGTTACTTCCTTAATTTTTAAAACAAACAATAAAGTACACAACTAGCAAAATTCTAAAGCAATTATATTATCGACAAAAAATTAGAATAGCTGATGAAAGTTACATACATGTACTTACATGTTTGTTTGTTCAGTCCTGTAAGGCTGTAAGTCTCGACAGTCAAATGAGAGTTGTGACAGTCCATAGGTAAAAGGTTTCGGCAGTTGAGATAGTGGTGTAGAAGAGACCCAGCTGATGAAGGAGAATGAGACTTCATTAGCGAGAGGAGGGAGTCTTTTCTACTGGCAGAGGGGAGCTTCCAAGGAGTACCCCAAGAAGAGAGAGAGATAGAAAAATGCTGAGTCATTGGAGCTGTTCTCTTTTATAGATGTCTGACATCTGGGACGGTTAGCCTATAGGAGTAGGTTGAGTGTTAAGGTTCAATGCTTTATGTCCGGCGTGTGAAGATATCTTGTTTGTGTAAGTCTTCAGCTGGTGCATCTGATGTCGACATATAGGGTAGAGCTCTTGACCTACTCCTTGTAGCTAAGTCATGTTTGACAAGAGTGGTAGATCTGTATATGTGTACTCGTTTAATTTGTCTCTAATGTTTCTCTGGTGATTTTCTGGTGATAGTGGCTGGTAGGTTTAATTGCTTCGACATTCCTTTGGCACGTTCTCCACCTGGTGCTGACACAATTTTTATGATTCATTCCTCCAACTTTGAAGTTTCTAATTCGCTTTGACATTTTCTAATTACTGAATCTGTTGATTTTTTTGGCCGTCGTACTTTTTGGACGCCTTCTTTACGTATTCTATGCTTATCCTGTGGTCTAGCTGCATTCCTTATTGATTTGTTGTTTTCACAGCATATCCATTTAACAATCTGATAACTTAAGGGAAAGTGAAGCGTTTGAGGTTCAGCCTCTTGAAACTCTTCATTAAGTTACTATTTGTCTATCTTGCTGCTTATAACTTATTATCTGAACCTTAGTTTCAAACTCCCTGGTCACAAAGTGCCTTAGAGACAAAATGAAGCTGCTTGCTTTCAAAAGTATAGTGTTACTTTGAAAAATCTGTTTATCAACCAGTTTGTCAGGTCAAAAAATATATTCTTCAATACCACGTGCAAATTCGAACAAATTTTTCAATCCGTATTCATATTGTGTGCACTAGTATATCTCTTTGTAAATTGTAAATAAGCCCATCATTCTTGATCTGTATTAATAGTAGTGAAGAAGCGTAAAATGTTTAGAGGTTTGGGATTTCAAAATTTGACAATGAACACAAACTTTCTTATAGAGTTGGCAATTATATTTTCTATTATATCAAAGTTCAAATGGTTTCAGCTGAAAGCTTGAAATTCCGATGTCACTAACGCATCAGAGGATAAACTTTTGCTTTTTTGGCTGGGTTTACTATTCACACAGTATTAAAAACATAATGTCAAATTTTGAAAACAATAATCAATTAGTAACGTTTACTTGTAAAATCAGCCTTTGTATTGTTTAACCAGAATTTTTAACAACAATTTTACCCATAATTCGGGAGATAGACAGTATCAAGCTTTTATTACTTGCAATAAAAGATTGACATGCATCAGTTTTTTAACAATTTTTTTCTTGAAATAGTTTGTTGAAGGAAAATATCGTGAAAACAACATACCATCGAGAAATGCGGCCAGATCACAAGATAAGCATATAATACATACAAGCAGCAAAATTCCCTAAGACATCTAAAGGTCCAATAGTTAAACAATGTTAAAAGACAATTAGAAACTTCAAAGTTGGAGGAATCATTCATAGAAACCACATCAATACCAGAGGGGGGAACATGCCAAAGGGATGTAGAAGCACTTAAATCTACTGACCAGCACCAGAAAACCACGAAAGAAACATTGGATTACAAGATTACAAGTATACAGAACTACAATTCTCTGTCAGACACGACCTACGTAAATACCAGGAGTAATTATGAGCTCCAGCTGAAGACTTACGCTAACAAGGTATCTTTGCACACCTGAAAAAGCATTAACCTTTACACTGAACCTAATCCCACAGGCTACCCTTCCCACATGCTAGACATCTATAAAAGAGAACAGCTCCAATGACTCAGCTTCTTTCCTGAGAGCCTGCTTAGGCCCTCTGCCTGCTGAAGAGCTTCTCTCTTTTTTGCCTGGAGAGTCTCTTTCCTCCATCACATGCTGATACTCTCTACCATGGACTATCACTACATTTATTTGACTGTCCAGACTCACAGCTGTACAGGAATGAGCAAACAAACATGGAGGACCGTTCGAGTAGGAGTGTAACGTGCATTAGCTATTTTAACTTTTTGTCAATAATATTATTGTTTTATAATTTGATTAATTGTGTATTTTAATTGTTTGACTTATAGAATGAAGAAGTAACTTTTACTGGCAAGTATTAGTATTGCTTACAATAGCTTAACACCTTTATTAGAAACCTGAACTCGTAATAATCAAATTAGTTCCCACAAGCTCAGCGAACTTGCACAAGCTAAACATAGTCAAAGTAGAGTAAGATGGCAAAGAAGTTTCAACACTGATGCTGTGGATTCGGATTATGCATAACATAATTTATCTCAAACCACTCATGACAAGTTTTTATATTTTATTATTATAATTTCATTGATAATACATTCTACAAAGAAAAGTTTAAAAATTATATTTTACCTAATTGTACAAAGTAATAAACGGCTCTTCAAAGACCACCATGATAACATTCTTATCATTATTTTTTATGTCTTGTAGAGTTTAAAGGTCACTGCAAAAGTATATTCTATAATTTATTTTTAAATCATTAGGTTTTCTTTTGCGTATATGTTAGAAGTACAAGCACTTCTTGTTGCTATTTAAAGTATAACGTAGTCTGAGAGAAGTGACTATTTGGAAGACTCAGCAAGGAAGCATTAGTTTCTCATTCCAGAAGCATTAATAGAATATAAGTACATGTATTTGAGTGAGAGTCCGCTTGTCAATGTTTGGATAATTAAACATGTTAACAATACTAAAACAAATGCAAAATATTTTGGTTTGGCAATGAAAGGAAATGATGAAAGTTTGTCACATTCTGTATGTCTACTAATAACTAATCAACAAAGTATTATAAACATTTGTTAAGTAAGCTTGTACAGGGGAGCACAAGTTTTGTAGAGGTAACAGTAATTGACTGGAACAGATGAAAAGATACATAATCCTTTACAACCAAGTTGAGTAATCGGTCTACTAAAGTCTTTTTAGATTGTTTTAAAGGGTCTATTAGGTATTTATTAGTATATGTAAGTGTATAAAAATAATTATATTACTATAACTATGTTAGTATAAGAGTATCAGTAGACTTTGGTAGATATAAGTATATAAGTATGTGTTAGTAAAAAGGAAAGGTTCTCAGGTGCTTTGCAAATGAGGAGTATACAACCATCATATTTTTAGCATTTAGGCACACTCAGTTGGTAATAAAACAAGTAGGTAAGATGGTATCTTTTTGAGAAATTAGTTTATTTAACAAAAACACCTACTTATGTAAGTATGAAAGAATGAAAAGATTTTTAAACTGCTGTTTCAGTTATTTTTTGTTTGTTTCCAAACTTTATTTCTAAATAGAACTTCTAACAGTTTCAAAAAGAACCGAAATGTAGCACATGGTTGAAGATAACATTGGTGCAGCTGTTGTAAAAGATGGTGTACTTTTTAAGCTCTTACAGTAAGCCAAACAAGTATTTTTTAAGATAAATCATAAATATGACAATAAAAACAAGGCTATTGTAATGCTGAATTTTCAAGAATATTCAAAGTTTCCTATATCATCACTATTTCAAGAATATGCAAAATGCCACATTCCAAAACAATCGAGACAAATTTCAAAGTTTTAAAAATTACTGTAATACTTTTCAAAGTTGCGGTAATTGTTGGATTTACCAGCAAAACAGTGAAAATCCTTCAAGTTCGTCTTTAATGCATGTTTTATTCATACCACATGACAGTATAGTGACTAAATCTGACAAAGCCAGTTTTCTTTAGTACAATATATAAGCAACAAAGTCTTATTTAGGAGAGATGATCTTTGCTGAGCATTATAAACTTAAAGTTGGCCAAAGACCTCGAACACATAGAAATGTCTTTACATAAAATTTTGAACAACATACACTTGCTAGAAAAATTGGTGATGTTTAACTGTTTCTATAATGCGTCAGATGAACATAGCTTTGTGAAGTGGTGCTTGACATATTGGTGAAAACAGCTGGTCACAAGGAAGTCTGCAACTTGAGCTATTGCCAACACGCTAGAACCAAGCCACAATCCCATGGCTGATCCAAAGTCACCTGCAATAGCAGGTGAGTATAAGATTTAGAATCTCAGATTTAGAAGGCCATCTAATATATAACTCGCTTTGTTTAAAGGAGGAAAGTCGGCATGTTTGTTAGCAGCAAATACAACCAAAAGTTGAACTTTGCCAGTATTTTAAGCAGCTAAAAATATAGTTTCACCAACATTTAATTTAAACTTACAAATATACGTTGAAAAATTCTTCCTGTTTCAACACTATTAAAACAAAGACTAATTATTATGCAATTGAGCACAAAAATCTTGTGTTTGATTAAAATATTATTGTGTATTTTTGTGATGATAAAACTGTAGCCTTGAAACATGTGTTCTTTTTAAAAGCTTTTACAGCAAGCTTTGATGTGAGCTACACAATTCATAACGTGTTCACAAAATCTATGAAAAAGGCCATACAAATAATTTTGGACACAATATTATTTTTTCTTAGCTTTACAATAAACTTTAAACATTTTTAGCATATAAATTTGTACAAAGCTTGTTTTCCACATCAAAGTGCAAGTGAATGTTTAAACCAAAAAATTTTAGTAACTTCATGGTACAAAATGTATTACATATTCATTTAAAGTCAATAAAACAAGTCTCTGGTGTTAGATTATTTTTTCACGCTTTACAATAAGTTTTCAAAATTTCTGTAGTATCTAAAATTATACAAAGATTGTTTTCACCATCAAAGTACAAAAATACTACCTAAAACTAAAAATTTCAGTAATTATCAATGTTGCAAATGTTCTACTTAGCCACTTACTTGTCACAGAAGCGAGAGTGTATGCTGGAAACTGTTCTAAAGACTCATAAGAAAGTGTTCGGAAGTAGATGTTAACAATTACTAGTGTGCTCCTAAAATAGCAGATTTACAAATCAGCAGTCTTACATTGACTTGAAGGCATATTCCTCACAAACAGGTAACCTATGCACACTATTTTAAACATACAAACTATGTACACTATTTTAGTTTTATAAAATATTTTACTCTCTTATTGCAGCCGTCAAGTGTGTGTATATTCAATGTTCAAAAGAAAAACTTTGGTTTAAGGTCACACTATCACATATATTAAGTTTTTGGTACTTGCAAAAATCTTGTAACCTGAGTGGCTGAAAGCAAACAATTTCAAAAAATTATTAAACTAAGTTTCAGCTGATGGCACTGGCCCCTAATAGTGTTATAAATATTTGTTTGGAAGTTCTTTCACTTTCAATCAGATTACCAGCAGGTAGGTAGGTGTTTAAGTGTCAGGTTCTCAGCAGCCAAACAGAATTTTGAAACCAATTATAATAACCAACCTAGCGGAAGGCATCTTGCCTATGTGTGTGAAGCTTAGGTTGAATAGGTAAAAATATGGATACAAGTATGTTTACACAAAATAAAACACACACACAATGGAAAAGGAGGAATTATTAATATAGTTACACATACATGTATCATTATAACTAATCAGCCATCTTCAATAAATTATATTTTGCCTATTTTTATTTCAATAATTTCCTCATCTGTTTTCACCGTAACAGATACTTAATTTTAAGAATGGATAATATTTAGCTTTTTCTTAAAAAACAAAATGTACCGGCAATAGAATAAATATCATATAAATAACTCCTGATGATAGCTTTATCTGAGCATTTATTAGTCAGCATCTTCATGCTAAGCTTTATAATTGTGTTATTAGTAAAGTAACTCGTCTGCTGGAGCGTTGTGAGATGATAGCAGGATTAAACACACGAGTTGCCTTCACCAAATAATTTAAATTTTTATCGCTGTATAAATGTGTCACCTGTTTAATGTCGTCATTTCATGGTGTTGTTTTCTCTGTTTTTCTACGCTGCCATTGCTCAATTTTAGCATTGATATCTTAGTAACATAGTCTTTGTTTTTGCATGGATCAGGACAGAAGCAGTCATAAGAACTCTCTAAAAATTGTAAGAAATACGGTAACTTTAGCAATAATTCAACCATGAAATAATAAAACTGTCATTTTAGAAATTTAACGTATGACGTGGAATGTTATATTTTTACATAATATTATATTGAAAGATAATTGACTCATAAAAATAGAACTATTGTCGCAGAATTATAGTAAAATAGTATAGTACCACAAAGTTAAAGTAACACCGGATTTGAAACTGTCATTTAAAAAATCTGACATACTACGTTCTATTGTGGTACATATTGAGAAATGGTCCACTTGTAAAATTAAACAATTACCACAGAATTATAGCCGGAGCAGGCATTACTTCCTACGACTAAGATCAACTAAAAAAGGTTTATACTTACTTGACAAATTGTCGACACAGATTGGTTGATCAGATTTGCACTCTGTATAAGCTAAAGTTTCATTCGTAGCAGTGGGTCTACATTTGCATTTTTGGTAGATTTTCTCATCAGTACATTCCTTCTTACAGCCAGATACTGTGTAGTTAGAGTAATAACTTGTGTCGACACAGTTTCCATATGGAGCTGGTAGTTGTTTAACCTGTAATTTTAAGATATATTTATGTTAGTGTAATCATATTATAATTATAGCATCCAAAACAACCATAAAACTACATTCATTTTTTGTATAGCCATTTGAAAATCAATCTACATACAGTGCACACTCGAGTTACGACGTCCCTGTTTTACGGTTTTTTTGTCTTATGTTGTTAAACACAATGTTTTTCGCTCCCCAATTATGACAGCTTTTTCGCCATGACGACATCAACAAACATCTTTTTTGAAATTGAATTTTGTGGTCAATGTGCTGTATGCATCAGAATAATGAAGATGCAGACATGCTCTTTACTAAAATCCATCCCAAAACATCTGAAAAAGATACGATGCTCACACTCTATCTTAGTTCAAGATTCTTTGTGTTTCGTAAATGTTTGATACTGCGTGAATGAGACAAAATTAGTGAAAGGCAAACAAAAGTAAAATTTTATTATGTTTTAAATATATTTACTACAAACTTTAATTCATTGTACATAATTACCTATATAATGTAACTGCATACATATAGAGTTTTATTTGTTATCCAAGAATCCTTAGATTGATATCGACGTTTAATGAAGAAGTCAGAATCATAGCCATGGTCATAGGCAAATCATAACCATTACGTACACTTAAGGTAATGTAAATAGCTATAGTTACTAAAGTTAATATACTGTTTTGTTTCGAATTTTTAATATGTATAGTACATATATAAACTTTTGATGTTTTTTCCAAGAGACGCTCGCATTAGATAATTACTATAGGTTTCCATACCCCCCTAATGCTACCTTTTCGCCTTGCGATGCAAACACTGGAACTAGTTAATGTCATACGGCGGGAGGTTTACTGTATATGAATCTCAATGTTTGTTTGTAATTTGTTTGTTTTTGTTTACTTTTATTGCTATATTCAGTTATAGAGATTAAAATCCAGGAATAAAAAAATCTGCATGCATTGGAATCAAACTCTAATTCTTGAAGTCTACAGATAGGCACATTTAATCATTACTTTAAACTGTCCTTATTAATTTTTATAAATTTACCTGTCTTTATCTAACATCTTTTGGTTTGGAATTCATTTCCCTGCATTGCATCGGTTCGGTATATTGGAGTTGTATTACCACTTTTACTTCTAGCCGCAATTGCTGATTACAAGCTAAGTCTGTACATTTTATTATTGATTAATATTATCTTTTGTGATTGTTTTTGCTTTGAAAGTTTTTAAAAGCCATATATTTATTACCTTTTTGTTGGTTGTCATTTTCAGATATGCTGTTTCAATTTACCATCCTTCAAACTCCGGTTCCACTAACAACTGTTCCAAAAATCAGTTGCTAAAAGCTTCAAAAACTAAAAAGTATTCACATGAGCAGCTGGATGTTGTGTCATTTTGAATCAGAATCGCCTCTAAATTATCTCTACATTTGGTCAGACAAGTTACCGTCGGACGCTACACTGCTTCAGTGATATATTCCGATGCTTTCAATATCTCATTTTTACATCTATGCCAATATGGCTGTATTACAAATTTTGATAGCCAGATTTTGTGGTAACAGTAATTTTTTTATACGCACGTTTATGCACTCACTTTCATTGTTAATTCAAAATATTATTGACATTTAGTTTGTTTCAGTTCATATCAGTTGTATCAGCACCAAATTATTTTTCATTGTAGTAGAACAGAGTATCTATAGCCACTACTTGCTAATTATTATACATTTAAACAACTTAAGAGTTCTTGTTTTTCTTAACTCAATTGAAAAGCACAATCCACTTTTTTCATTATATGAAGTTTAATAGTTAGAACGATAAATTTTGTATATATTAAATAAAAATAATTGTTTTGTTCAAAAACATATTTCATTACCCGTGCAACACTGGGCATTCAGTTAGCAGGCCTACCATTAAATTTTAACAAATTCTATTGATACTTCTCAGATATATAATTAGTTTTATTTATTTATTTTAGCATTAATTTGTGTGGAAAATAAAATTTTAAAGCATCGGTTTCATTTTGCTAGCATCACATTTTTCACTATGTTCAAAGTGTATTTAAGAATAAATTAAAATGAAAATGAAATTTACATTTTTTTCAGTGAGCGCAATGAAATGATGGTAGCCTGGTGCAAACGCTGCTCCAAAATCTTCTGAAAAATCTGGACCAAATCGTGAGCGAATTTTCAGCTTTATTCCTTCACTTGCACTAATGCTATTGTTGAGGTTTTTGGGCTCGCCGGTGAAGAGGGCTAGCATCAGACCATTTCCTGTAAAATACATTTTTATTACACATTTCACGATGACTACGGAATAAGAAAAATTTAATATTGATGTTTAACCAAGTTTGTTTGCACAATGTAATAGACCTTTTATTTTTGTTTAAATAGTTGCTACTGCATGTGGCCATAGATAATGTACATGTAGATTAAAAGCTATGCTTTTGCCAACTAAAAGTGAGGATGCCATTATGATTTATCTGTGCATAAGCAAAGTGACAACTTTGGCTTTCATTTCCTTATAATTCCAATGTGGGCAGGTTTGAAAAATAATAGATTTTTTGCATTTTGGTATTCAATGTTTAGTTTGTATCACAATTTATAGTCTGGCAGTTGTAGTTATTAGATATGTCTCAAGAAATGTGGTGAGTTTCCCAGTTACTACAGCAGTATTCTAACAACTGACCAAGCAATCCCAAACAAGTTAAAAAACAGCAACGCAAAATCAATTACTGGACTAACTCTTGTTTGGTTGAACAATAAACATTAATAGGGGTGAGTATGTAGAACAAACAGCTTCAAGGTCACACAAAAAACATCAGTGCAGTTACCAGTGCATCATTCAATAATGTATAATGATGAGCTGATTGTAAGCTGTATTTCAACAATAGCAATGTCTATTTGCTTTATGGTAAAATTTTATAACTCTATGCATAACTAATATGCTACTAATGAACTTTTGAGTGCAGAAAATGTGATATTAACAAAGTCTCAACAGTTTTAATGGTTCTAAAATAAACATTATTTTTTTCTGATTACAAAATTAAGCATCCTATGAGTGCATTCACATTATTTAAAAAATGTCAGTCGAGGCCTTCTGTGTAAAGACGTCTGCATTTTTCATTGTACTTGAAAACATCATGGTTACTGCTACTGAAAACCGCTACACGAGTTTAGCAGTTGCATTTGTAACCAACAAAAGAATAATTGAAGAAGTAATGAATGATGCATGAGCTGAAGTTAGTTGCTAAGTTTCCATTGCTTCCTTTTTAAAAAGCCAGAAAGGGAAAAGCGCAATCATACTACTAACAACTAAAATTGACCAAGCTGAATTGTTAAAAAATGCTGTGTTGGCCATAATAACAAATATTGCATTGGCTTGTTAGACATAGGAAAACCAAAAAAAATGGTTAGCAAAAAATATTAATATGTTATTAAAAATGATGAAAGCAACATTGAATTATGAATAAATATGCTGAAACATGTTTTCTATCTAAAAAGTAACATCGCTACAATGATTTTCTATTATTTTTTTATGAAACCCTGCTTTGAAGATACAAATAAACTAAATGTAAAAAATTAATGAAAAGTGGTGTTAGCTATTCAGATTTTGTCTGATCACACTTAGAGGCCGGCTGCATGAGAAAAATTGGATTGTTGAAACTGCAGTGGCAAATTACTGAAAAGTTAACTTTTAAGTAATGTTAACTTCTCAGTAATGTTGGTTAATAAAACTAACTAACTTTAGATAATCTTTTCATCAAATGAGCTGTTTGTTTGCCAAAGTTTCTTTTTACTTCTTGTCACGCTTTCAACATATCTTTATCTAACAACCTTTAGAATGTAATCCAACCTTTTTTCTAAAATGCATTTTGTGATTAAATCAAGCGACTAAAGACAGAAAGTAACAGTCAGGTCCTTGAAAACGCAAACAGTTTTTTTGCAAGTTATCAAAGATTTTTTAGATTTCAGGTAGTGAATTTATTTAGAAATAAAATTGAAATGTCTAACACTGTTTTTTCTGTGTTTTCAGGTACATTAGCCAGCAGTTTAGTTCTCATAACCTCTCACACATCTGAACTAACGTAATACAAAAAGTAATGATTGTTTGCAGAGCAAAAAACTCGCATAAATAATGATGTTCTAAAAAGAGATCCTCCTTAAAATAAAATAAAAAATGCACAGAGTGCGCATAAGCAATTTTTTAATTTAATTGCTTCAATTTGAATCAAAAAAAAATTAAGAATGGGTTATATTACATGTATGTTTAATTTTGTTCAGATCTTACCTGCTCCAGCTTTCTTCATTATCATACTCCCATTTACGTTAAATGTATGACAACTTCCACGGCTGGTGTGAATAGAAGTCCATGAACTAGCATTGCACAGAGACCCTTTCCATAAGCAGTTTAACACAAGGTGGTTAAAATGCTTATCCATCTGGTTGTACCAGTCTGTGACAACAATACCACATATAATTGACAGTATAATTAAGTTTGTGCCAACAGTTGCAAAAACAACTTAAAAAATCTTTTCTCCAACTCTTGAAAGATCTTTTTAACTACTTTCAGAATATATTTTTAGAATAAATAGCAATCAGTACATTTGTTCAAACAGGAATTAAAATACAAATTGCTAGAATGTGTTTAGTATTTGGTGTGGAGGTCTTGCTTGTCTGCAGGAGTCAATTTGAAGTGTCAACATGTTACAATATCTTTTTTAGTTTAGGTTATTTTGTAATCACTTTGTAATTGTTATCAGTTTCTATCTAATAGGTTTTTAGCAGATGCTGATGCAAAAAAAACTGTTTCAACAAAAATGTAGAAAGTTTAAATTTTATTTTTATGAATAAAAACTAATAAGTAAATGATAGCAAATGGCAGTTTAAAAATTTAAGACTTTCATTTTGAGCAAAGAATTTGTACCGCTTGAAACCGGTTGATTAAGTCAGCTTTAAAAATATAACAGACCGACCGGCTTACGAGTTTGAACCAACTTGATATAATTTGCAGACTTTGAATTTATGTCTCACGTATCATGATAAAAGAGTTTCAAACTGGGAAACTGTATTTGGGTTTTACCTTGATTGATGGATTGATTTTGAACTTCCTCTTTTAGTTCTCCTGGAGAGGAGAGCTTGGAATCCATTGTTGCTGAACTGTTCTGGTGCAGTTTAAGAGTTCCTTTGGCTTCTGTATCTCTTACATGTAAGTTAATCTCTTTATCCATGTATGTATTACATAATCTGACTGCTGGAAAATCTGTTGAAAATTGTTTGCCAAATAGGTTACTATAGTTCAAATGTTTTAATCTTTCACTGTCAACGGAAGTTTATGCTAAATCTATATTTGTATGATCAACTACCCTGGATGCATTTTTGTGAAATTTACACTAGCTGCGTATTAACTAAATTTTATTGATTCTTTACAGCATAAACAATGCTCTTTGGTACTTCTATGGTACTGGCAGTAATGTCAGAATATTTCTTTCAAAACTTAGTCTATGATCACAAAGCAACTTATAATCTTTAATCGGAAATTTGCAAGTCAAAAAAGTAATTTTCTTTCTGATACTTGAATGTTTTAGTTCCCATAAGGCTTGCGCAAGCACCTCTTATGTTCAAAAACAAAGAATAGCTTTCATTAAAGACATTATAGCTAAATGTGATTGTAGTGAATACTCAGATAATAAAAGCGCGAGCTCTGACACTGACTACGGTGAAAGTAATAGTATTGTAATTGTAAGGAACATTGTAATAGGTACTCTAACTTGAAGCTATATGATGGCCAATACATTACGCCATGGTTTCCTTAATACTCCAAAAGGCAAGGCACACTTGTCAACCTGGCAAACAAGCACCCTGTACAGTATTTCTATCAATTATTCTTTGAGGATTCTTTTGAAGTCCACAAACCCCACACAAAGTCATGTCCTGCATTTTCTTGATGGCCCCATTGAATTTGGTGAATCTTTATTATGTAACAAATGAATAGACACGACTACTGAGAAAATCAAAGATAATGTGCAAATTCTAATGGAGCTAATCCATCAACCAAAAATTGAGAACCACTGAGCTTTTGGGAATTTAGATGCATCTTCATGTTTTCATTCTGTGGTGTCAAGAAACTGCTTTGAACTCATTTAATACATTTTTGCTACAGTGAAGAGCTATTACCTAGGAGGTCAAGCAGGGTATAACTTATAATAGAATATATCTTCTCTAAGTGCCCTGTTAAATCTTAGAACAAGACAATTTTATATCTGCCATATGAAACTAAGTGTAGATGAAACAATCAAAAAGTTCCAAAACAAGTTTTCTTTTTGACAATAGTTATATGCCAAATAAGCTAATATGTCGAGACACCAAGTTATGGTCACTCTGCAAAAGGAACACAATATACCTACTAGAATATAAATTTTACACTAGAAAAAAGGAAAACCATTTCAACACAGATAAATAAATGGCTTAGATATAACCTTGCAATCAAATTTTTGAGAAATAATTGGGCATATTATGGGCACTATGAATAATTTTTATTCAATCTCAGATCTGTTTGATGCACTGTAACAGCTGAACCTGAAGCACGTCAGACAGTGAAAATGACCAGAAAACACAAGCCAAACTCGACAAAACCAGCTAGTCTAAATCTAAAAAAGAGAAACAATCCACTATTTTAAAGTAAAGGGGATTTGCTAGCATGCAACTGGCAAGACAATTTAACTAGTTAACTTTTTATCAACGATTGAGGATGCAGGTTGTAGCAAAAAAGAGATACGGTATCAGAGTAGGTTCACCAGTTTCAAAGCCATTTAGAAATCTAATGTATACATAAATCACAATGCTTCAATAGATGATGCCAACTTATTTGACCAAAAATGCTTTACTCAGCTATGCACAACAAGGCAAGGAATTGGTGCATTACCATTCATTACTTTTTAATAAAAACTGCCCTTGTTAAACACACATATCCGTGACTAAATGTATAATCCTGTTTTACTATTAAATACTGCAGCTTTTAGAAGAAAGGTGGCAAAGGTTCTATGTAACACGCTAATACCTAACTCGAATGCGCAGAAAGGTCATCACAGTATAGATAACTCAACCATACCCAATTTACTAGCTGGCTTCACTGAGCACCCACTTCATGACAAAGGGTTACAAGGAAAATTACATATCAAACGTTCTTGTGTGTGGTTTTTCTTGTGATAGACCTAAGAAATGAAAAATCAGCTTTGTGTGTGAACAATGAGTAGATGTCAGAGGTGTGAATGCCGGTCTATGCCCTGTTTTAGGAAGCACCTCATTCAAAAATAATTCATTTGCTAAAATAGTAAAACGGCCCAACTTTCATGTACATAAGTTGTTTCGGTTGATTTTTATTTTGTAAATAAGTTCTTTCAGTAAAATATATGTAGCAAAATTCATTATTTAAATTGTTAATCATTTAAAGTTAATTGTATTACAGAAGTCAAGTTTGTAAAATATCCTTTGCTTTTTATAACAAAACGTAGCTTTAGCACGGTATAAAGCAAAACCAAGTTAATTTTGTTAATGTTTGTACTTCAAACGTGTTAGCTAAATAAATCATGCAGCAAAAAACAATGATGTAAATGTACTTATATAACTGACAGTTGACTAATATATCAAACATGGCGTCTTTTAAAATTATGGCCTCATTTATCTTTAGCGATGCACAACATATAGCTACACTGACATTTTTGCATATTTCTTGTTTGCTTAAATGTCGGTAGCATGAAATATGTAGCAAAAATGTTTTAGATAGCGTTTGAAAATTAAAAAGTGTATGCATATTTTGCTGTACAATTGGCAATTTTCAGCAAAATTGCTCGCAGAAGGCCAAACACTAAATTCGTTTATAGATAACAGGAAAAAGGTTAATATGGAGACTAGGAGAAAATATTTGGAATCATTACACAATTAAACAAAAACTGCTTGATGTTTGTCGAAGTATAAAATAAAGCTCCTGCTAATGATTGAACATGTTTCTTGACAAAACAATGAATGAACTGTTTGAGAACGGTGAATTTTTTTATTTTAAAATACTCATTAAAACTTACTAACCATTTTTATGCCAAGTTGCATCTACTTACCCAGTTTGTTGACAAACTTGACATCAAATTTAGTCTGATGGCTGTAGCTATAGTAACGAGTTATATGCTTTATGGTTAGACCCATTAAAATGATGACAGCTGATAACATCAATGCTGCCCATACTGCTCTTTTGCACTAAAATATATATAAGAGTTTTTCAAGGAGACTACAAATGAGAACAATTATTCCTAAACAATTAAAGCTTTGCTCAAAATATGAGATTATCTATATATTTAAAATGAAGTGTCTGTTTTTAGTCATCTGTGTGCGTGTGTGGTTTATGGTGTGTGGTGTGTGGTGTGTGGTGTGTGGTGTGTGGTGTGTGGTGGGTGGTGGGTGGTGGGTGGTGGGTGGTGGGTGGTGGGTGGTGGGTGGTGGGTGGTGGGTGGTGGGTGGTGGTGGGTGGTGGGTGGTGGGTGGTGGGTGGTGGGTGGTGTGTGGTGTGTGGTGTGTGGTGTGTGGTGTGTGGTGTGTGGTGTGTGATGTGTGGTGTGTGGTGTGTGGTGTGTGGTGTGTGGTGTGTGGTGTGTGGTGTGTGGTGTGTGGTGTGTGGTGTGTGGTGTGTGGTGTGTGGTGTGTGGTGTGTGGTGTGTGGTGTGTGGTGTGTGGTGTGTGGTGTGTGGTGTGTGATGTGTGGTGTGTGGTGTGTGGTTAGTGGTGTGTGGGTGGTGTAAGTTTATGGGTGTTTGTAAGCGTGTAGTTATGTAGTTACGTGGGTGTGTGGGTGTGCATTTATCAAGTTTTTTTCATATATTACACATTAAATTAAAAAATTTTGATGGTCGATATACTTACAAACGAGCACAACACTTTACAAACTGAGCAATGTGCCATTAATCTCCCTCCTAGGTAGTGTAGAAATGACAAAATTAGACTTCAGCCAAGTCAAAAATGCTACCCACTATACAAAAAATATATATGGGTGAAAAAACCAAAGCTAAGTAAAAAAACCTCCAATGACAAACACTTTATTATATATATCTAAACTAGCTCAAGCTAGTCAAGTTTATTGGGTCAAGAAACTCAGCCAATGACAACTACATTACCTGTCGCTGTTTATAAACTATTTTAAATCTTGAGAAAATGTGTAGCACATAAATTCAGAAGTTTTTTAACAATCTGTGTTAACTAGGCATTGAGTTTTCAAATGTTTAAATTATGCATTGGGCGGAGAAAATAAATAAAAATCAGAAATAAGCAAACACCTTTGTTTAAAAGTTTGAATCGTAATTGTTGTATATGTTGATTTAAAATAAATCTTATGTACAAATAATTTTTTATTACCTGTGCAAAACTGAGCATACAGGTAGTACAGCTATATAATATATCCAAATCTGTTAAAGGATTACAATGCAGTAGTTTGTACAACAAGTGAAGATGGGACAGATATGTAGATATAATACTAAACATGCATTACGAAACTTAGAACAACTAGCTTTTGTTCTTTGTATAAACTGGTGGCAACTTCTTTGCATGGATAAAAATATTAGAGAAAAAATAATAATGACACTAACACTAACCACTTATGTTTTATGCTCAAATATCTTTGATGATAACATTATCATCACATATTAGCATTGCTATCAGCAAACTGACTTTTTACTAATTGTGAAATGATAGGGGATCCATTAATACATATACATCATAATTTAACTCTCAAAAATCAAACATTTAGACATGCTTATCTTACTCATTTTTGTGACAGGTAAAAAGCAATGCCAAGGTCACAATAAGCAACCCGCTCTACTTAGAGTTATTCTATCTGATATTGTTGTGAACTCAGTTTTCAGTTTTAGTTCAATTTTGAGCTATAAGGAAAGTGTCATGTTTAACCAAAACCAAAGCAGATAAAAAATAATCAAGTAAGTTAATTATTTGGCTCAAGTTTAATTTTAGATCAGATTTTTACTATTATTTTTACAATTTGAGATGTATAAAATTTACTCAAAATTTGTTTCTACTTATAAATAATAATCATATAAAATGTAATTGTTTCACAATTAAACATATATTAGCGAATCTTTTGATAATTTACGTTCTTGTTATCAATTAATTAGTTTTTGATAGTTTAATTTGTTAAGGCAATAGAATCTTCTCCTGTCATAGTTGTTACAAGCGTGTCTGTTGAGCTAACTTTGCATGATGGTTTATTGTAATGCTTGCTTAAAGAACATAAAGCTAGAAAAAAATTCCATTATAGATTCATTACTTAGCATATAGAAATTTGGCATAAAGATATTTGGCAAATTTCGTTCAAGAAACTCAACTCTGCTAAAACAGAAATCATTATGTGACTGCAGTATTATACATGTAAATGCAAATACAAATGGTACCTTCCCATTTGCTTTCCGCATAATCTGTTTGACTCCATGTATATCAGAATCTTCTAAAAATGCTTCCCACTGAAAAGCTCCAATCATGGCTGTAATGTAGCATTCTACAAAACATCCTTATTTAAATAACTAAATTTTAAAGCTATTACTAGAAGAAAAAAGGTGCATAGAAGAATGAAAAGGTTTGTAGCTGTGAAGTTAATATTCAACTGCATCACTCGCGCATTATGAAGTAAATGTTTTGGAAGGAAAAATTAGAATATAAGCGCCTAAATACTTTTTTATTGAACTTTATTATGTAGATTATTTATTAATTCTAAAATGCGTAAGTCTTTAGTAGGAAGTTGATTGTATGGAATATAGAATATGCCTGAATCCTGGCAACTTAATCAGATTTTACATGGTTGCAAATACGTTAAAATCATCAAGATAGCCAATTCACATATAATGAGGAAACAATCTTTCTAGGCAAGAGGTATTTACTTTCACCAAAACACAATTCGGAGTGTTTACAAAGTAACAACTAGTTGAAAACCTTTTTCTAAAGTCGCACAACCTTTTGTATTTTAGAAGCAAAATAAAGGTTTTTAAAATATGCTTTATCCTTAAGTTGAGTGTATTCTTGTGTTTTGCTAATTTAATTTATCCTACTGTGATTTAGCCACAATCATAACCTGTCTATCAAAAGATGAATACTTTCATTTTTGAGTGACAGGTCATGCTTGATAAATATTTTCTGATAATATACGAGTAACAGCAAAATGAAAAAAAGTGATGATAAAGGTACAAAAATAGTTGAACACTTATTTTATTATATATAGCTAAGCAAAATTTCATAACTATATTGCATCCAGTTTTAACGGAAACAATTTAAGGGGTGTTCAAAATGTATTTTAAACTGATAATAATTCATTACAGATCACCTTTTTCAAAGCTTAACTTTAGATTTCCCAAGAATATATTTTGAAAACGCTAATAGTAGTTTTGATGTATATGACTACTTGAATACAAAGCTCCTGGTGAGCTAAAAGCACATAAGTGTATATGAGATATATAAGTCAGCCTAAACTATACTAAGACCTCCATAAAAAAATAATGACATCTTAGATAAAAGCTACTCTAGAGATAATTTCTATTCTACCTATCTCAGGCTGTACAAAAGCTTACCAGGTAGAAACAGCGTCTTAGTTAAAATGTCAGCGCTGCAGTAAGACATCAAGTATGAAATGTATTAAATTATTGATAAATAGTGAGTCATCAAGTTTGTAGTGTATTAAATTATTGACAAATGTCTCCTAATTTAAGAAATTCTCATTTACTGCCATTCATAGGTAATTTAGCTGACTGTGTTGTAATTAAGTTAGTTATAAATTGATTTTCCAAGATTGTAAACTCATAAGAGATGCTTAAACTACCCTTAATTTATTAAAATTGTTGTGAACCAGAAATGTGTAAAACTGAGTTGAACGATCTAAATAATATGAATGTAGAGTTTTGATGTAAACTCTTAATTTTATTTAACATATGGAACTATATGTGAGGTGATTTCACTGGTTACTATGCAGGTCACAATCTTTATTGAGTACCGTAAAACATTTGAAACTGTGAGTACCTAAAATAACATTCCAGTACCATTTTTTGTACTAACTTGTTGAGCACAACCATTATGAATGGAATAAAAGATGAAAAGTTATCATATGATGGTAGTAAAAGTACTGAACATCAACTGAAATGTGACAAGAAACAAAATAACATGGAATAATAAAACAAAACAGATAAGTAACTAACCTGTAATATCTTGTAAATAATCCCATGGTAATTGACAACTTAATAAATGATAGTGGTAATTCAAATCTGGCTGCCTTCCACTGAAGCTAGAGAAACGTCATGCTATGAGTTAAGCGCAACTTTCGCTTATGACTCAACGCCTGCAACTATCATTGGTCAGCACAGATTAGGCTATTCTGACTCGGCATGAACTCTGGGAATGTTAAACTAATAAAATTTTTTTACACTCACCTAAATTTCCTAAATTAATTATAATACATAGTTTTTGTTGTTTTCTTGTTGGTTTCCGGTTTATTAATTATTGAATAATTTACACTAAACTACTGATAATAAGTAATATTTTGTGATTGATAGTTGCTAATCTAAGTGCTCCGCCAAACTACTACACTGTGTACTGACTTCTGCAGAACAGTTGTTTGCGGCATGGGTAACCCTTTTTTTATTAAGAAATCAGTTCCCCAATTTGATTTTTAGGTTGCGCACCAAACTGCCTGAGCCCGCAATAGTTTTGGTCACTCTACCTAACTTCCAATCACTTCCAGCTCACTGGAGTATCTTTTCTTAATATCTATACTCTATATACTTTCTTTATGTTTATACTGTAGCTGACTAGATCATTATTCGTCCTCACTTTTGATTAGAGGAAGGTTTCACTGTAGAGTTTTGATGAAAACTCCTAATTTTATTTAATGCATAGGAGTATAGGTGGGGTGACCATAGTGCACCAAAGGGTTTCTGAACAGATCAAGCCGTTTGAGCCAGCAATTATTTCGGTAACTCTACCTAGCTTCCAATCATTTTTAGCTGTCTGGTTGTCTTTGACAATGACAACGTCTCCTTCTTTGACATTTGGTTGCGTCTTTGTATATTTCTGCCAAACTGTTATGGTGGTTAGATAGTCAGTTTCTATGCTTTCCAGATCTCTTCTGCTGCTGCCTTGGGCTGTCTTCCCCCGTTTACTGCTATACAAGTCATCTTTTGTGAAGTTTCAAGGTGGTGGAGCCAGTAATGGTTGGCATTTCATGGTCACTATATTAGGTGTAATCACATGATCCTTTGAATCGCTTGTTGAGGTAGCTGTCAGGGGCCTACTGTCGATGATATTCCTTGCTTCATAAAAGAAGTTTTTAGAGTGTTGGCGTTCAGTTTATTTTTCAGCTTGAAGGTCATTGCATTGAGTACTGCTCTAACCAAACAAATTGTTCTTTCCAAAGCTCCTCCTTGATGACTTGTCTCAGGTGAGTTGAATTTGAAATGAATGCGGTTCTCTAGCAAGTATTGCTTAGTTTCCTTACTGGTTATCTCTAGTTGCTTTTCAATCTCATTTTTTGCACCAACAAAAGTAGTTCCACTGCCACAATATATTGTTTGAACTGGGCCTCTCAAGGCCATAAAGCATCTCAGGGCTTGTATTAGAGTGTCTGTGCTCATGTCGTCTAAGACATTTATATGAACTGCTCTAAAGAAAAGACAGGTTATCAGAAGTCTCCATATTTTGGGCTCTGTGCGCCAGTTTTTCACGTAATAAGGACAAAAGGTGTTGATTCCAACGATTGTGATTAGATGAGTAGCCTCCATTCTTTCTTTGGGAGTTCTCTCATCAGTTTTGTGTCTGGTGCCTTTCTTAGTCTAGCACAGCTCACATGGTTAAGCACTTGCTTTACTACACCAGTTCCATTTATTATCCATATTTCAGCATCTCTAATTGCTGCGACTGTGATTCTTTTTCCTAAATGTGATATTTGTTTATGGTAATGCATTGCCAAAAGATATGCGAGGTAGGAGTTCTTAATGATGATATGGTGTTTTTGTGAATAACTCAATGTTGAAGCACTGGTTCTCCCATCAACATAAACTATACCCTCATCATCAATCTTAGAATTGAGCTTGATGAGAGACTTCTCTTTCCACTCCATAGGATAACTCTCTGCTTGTGCCATCTTTAAGACCAGTACTTCAGTCTTGTTCAGATCATTGGTGTTCAGTTCTTTGCGCCCCCGCTGTTTCTGTTTGATGAAGCTCTTCAAAAATGCTATCCTGTGCACTAGTTTCTTCAAACTACTGAATAGAGTGAATTTTTTTATGCTCTGTGTGTTAAAAGTAACCATGGTAACTAGTCCCTTCTTTGGCACTTCTTGGTCAAATTCATTGATTGTTGTGTTGACCTGATTTGTCTTAATGAAATCTAGCGCATTTGGGTTTTTGTGGAAGAGAGGCATATTTCACCACATGCCGTTATCAATGATTTATTTGGCACTTATTCCACGAGAAGCTATGTCTGCTGGATTGAATTCTGTGGGAACATAAGTCCATTGTTTGGGTTTAGTTGTCTTTCTAATTTTACTTACCCTGTTGGCAACATACAGATGAAACTTTCTGACATTGCTGAATATTTATCCTAGCACTACTTGAGAATTGCTTCAGAAGGTTTCTTTGTCCACATTAAACTTTAGTTCTTTTCTTAAATTATTGGCGAGGCGACTTGCAGTTACCGCTCCCTGCAACTCAAGCCCAGGATTTGTGGGCTTTCTAGTGGGGCTACTCGTCATTTGGCTAAGATCAGGTTGTATAAAATTGGTCCACTGTCATTAACCTGTTTAATATATGAGCAAGCACCATAACAATTCATACTTGCATTTCTGAAGTGATGCAATTCAGTGCCCACTCTGTCGGTTTCTGTTTTAAAACAACGTGGTATGCTCAATGCTGTTATATTGACCATGTCAGTTCCCCAATCTTCCCATTTGTGTTTGTCATCTGGGCACATGGGTTGGTTTCATAGTTGTTCTGAGGCAACTACTTTCTAGAGAATTTGCTTTCCTTTTAGAACCAAGAGGGAAATAAGCTCCATAGAGTCGTAAAGTGTGCTATTGTTGAGAGCGCACATCTTTTAGTTGATGGTTTGTTTTGTAACTTTTTGGATGCCAAGTAGAAAGGTCATTCTTTAAGCACCATTTCATTCCAAGCATTCATCTACTAGGAAGTGTTTCTGTAAGTATATAGCTGTAGTAGATTCACCACGCTCAGAATTAGGTACTGTAGCTAGTACTTCCTTGTTATTAAAGATAAATTTATGGAGCCTTATGCTCCCTTTTGAGCATGTTTCTCTCAAGGTTGTAATCAGGCCTTTAGTATCTTTAGCTGTAGCAATGCTTGTTACACCATCGTCGACATATAACTCATTTTGTTGGAATTTGAGGCAAATGCTGAGAGGGATTTGTAGTCATTGGCTAACCTTCATAGTCCGAAAGTTGCCACACCTGGTGACGATGTTGCATCAAGCAGGTGGACATCTGTTCTAAACTTTTTGACTTCACCCCCATTATTCATCCACAGAAATCGCAAGTAGTCTTTGTGTTCTGGAACTACCAGAAAGTTGTAGTACATTTTCTGAATGACAAATGTTACTGCTACAGGCTTTCATCAAAATCTGATTGGTATGCCAAATAAAGAGTTGATGTGATTGGGTTCAGGTAACAGCTTGTCATGTAATGAGATTCCATCAAAATTTGAATTAGCATCCGAGACCACTCGAAGTTTTTGTTTCTATTTATGTCTGACACCGAAATGATGCATGTATCATACTTGAGCCTCCGCAGCAGCTGATGTTGCCTTTTCAGCATGCCCTGCCTTTATCAGGTTGTCCACAAATGTTGTGTACTTGCATTTGTATTCTGAATCTTTGGAGAACTTTTTTAGTAAGATGTTTTTGACAATATTCAGCTTGTCTTTTATTATTGGGTGACATAGGCAATGATGATTTAAATGGCAAAAGCATGACTTAATAATTTTCACCTGCATTCTGCTGAGTTTATGTCTTTAGAATTTCATAAATTTAACATCATTTTGATATCTGTATGAATCCTCATTTGTGTCTAAGAAGTCTCTTTCGAGTATATTTAGCAACTATACTTATTTGAACGTGTTTGTTTTATAAAATGTTTTTCTAAATTTTTAGATGGTTTCTGATGTACCTCCACACACAGTCCACCCAAATAGCATTCTTACTCCATAGGCTTTGTACATTTTTCTATTAACTGCAGGCCTTGACTCTAAAAGTTGAATTACTTCTGTGGTGTTCATTCCTATTAGAAGTCCAACTGGTATGTTCATACAGGATGGGATTTGTGTTGCTATGCACTTCAGGTGGTCTAGTATTATAGCCTAATTTTGAGTGGGTAACTTATGTCCCTTACAACATACGTATTTACGTTTGTAAGCACTAGCTTGTGCATAGCTATTTGGTAAATAACCCCGCAGCATAATATCATCAAATCTTTTGATGTCTTCAGTTATTGGTCAATTAATGGTGTGTATAGGGAGGTTTTTCTCTGTCTCACTAGTTCTCGCTTTTAATGTCGCTACTGCACCTTTTGATACATAATATGTGGCCCAAATTTTTTTGAGAAAAGCCTAAACTAGCATTTCACAACTTGTGCCTAATGAGATATAAACAGGCACAGTCATGCTTGTTAAGTTGTTCACTTGTGTTATTTGACATTTCAGTACCTTAGTGGTAAGGTGCGCTTTCATTGCTTGTTGTGGCTTTGTTTCAGCATCAGCCCGATTAATTTCACCAGTGTTTGAAGTTGCCTTCCCATACTAGTAGTTGGAGTCATGATTAGCCGTGGCATGTACTTTTTACACTTCATACATTTTATCTTTTTATCACAATCCCTCGATCGATAGCCATGTTTTAAGTTTTTGAAACATAGTCCCTTCTTTCAAAGGAGCTCTTTTATCTGGCTTGGACTATTGCTAATTGACAACTTAATAATTGAACGTAGTAATTTAAATCTGGCCACCTTTAACAGAAGCTAGAGAAATGTCACGCTATGAGTTGAGCACAACCTTAGCTAATGACTCAACGCCGGCAACTATCATTGGTTAGCACGTATTAGGCCATGCTGACTCGGCATGAACTCTGGGAACGTTGAACTAATAAGAATTTTCCTGCAATGAATGTGTGTTGTTTTATAAAAATCGGAAAGTAATGCTTTGTTTACAAATAAACGGCTACAAGGATTTAGAAACATCAGCAAGCGCATGACTGTTTTGCAACTTTTATGATTAACTAGCGGCTTATCAGGTTTCTAACTCATTGAATGCACACTTGAAGTAGCCAAAATGATAAATATAGCTGATAATGTCAGGAAATAATATTTATTATTTGCTAAGATGCAGTTGTGCATGCGAATTAATATTTCGGCAACAGTGTAACTAATATGTATTTTTTCCAATTTAGTTATTCTAATTATAAGTGAATCAAATATTTGAAAAATCTTTCTTAAAACCAATTTATTAGTCACTTTGAGTATAATATGTCAATCCATTCATAAAGTTAATTTAAACTTTTTTGTGTAAATTATTTGACTCATTCTATCAATTTTTTTAAATAGTTTGTTTGAATCTATATTTAAAATTGTGTTTTTTATAATGAACAAAAACTTTTAACATTTTACAGCTTCTAGTCTACTTATAAAATTAGTTGATGTCAAGCAAAAAAGATTAAAAAAGATAAAAAACCAATCAGCGATGTATTTGCGTCGAACAAAAATAACTCTATAGTATTTTGAATAGAGGGCCCAAAGCAAAATTCTAACATACAGTCAAAATAACAAAAGTCAAATCTGAACTAGTTTTAGTTGCAATTATTAACACACTGCAAACACACTAATTGAAATTAAGAAAAATGAAAAATTATCAAACTTTCTAAAGAAAATGCATTAAATTAAATATGTGTAACGAGATAATCTGAACAGTTATGACGTGCTGACATAAGAACACATTCACTTTTATTTGAAGCCACATGAGCAGCGTAGTTGCAAAACTTTATTTGATGAAAGTTGGATGATATCACCATAACTGTGAATCTTGTGAGCTGGCAGTGTGAAAACAAGTCTATTGAGCTTTTCGAAAAAACGGTTTAGCTATTGCTTTCTCCATGCAAAGTTTAAATTATGGTTGTACCAAAATCATTCAAGCATGACAAAGCACTATTTTTAAAAATTGATGTTGTTTTTGCTTTAGCTGAGAACAGCTGTATTTTGCTTGCATATTGGCCGTCTGCTGAGATTAGCAGGTTTTTTTGTGAATAATGCAATACTCAAATTTAAAATTATTCTTGTTTCTTGTTCTTGCTTCATTCTACCAACCTCATGCTAATTGTGATGACTAATTATTTATGTAAAAAGACTGTTAAAGCTATATGAATAAAAATGTAGTTAAATTTATTCAGAAGTTTTACATAAAACAGGAAACCTGTACTTTAAGAATTTTCAGTCAAAATAAATGCTTTCATAAAAACTGACATTACAAATAAAAAAACATTAAAAAAATTTAATCAGCAACTTGGAACACATTATATGTAACTAGTGACTCCTTAAAATGATCACCAGAATGAGGCATTTGGCACGATTCTAAGCTGCACAGATTTAAAAGTTTTCAAAATTACATTAAAGATCCAGAGAAAATACAACTTTTAATGATAGTTTTAACTCTGTCAAGGTATAATTCAATGAACGTTGGATGATGCCAACAAATTTACAAATTATGATTGGTATTTAGCTTTTTGAGTTAAAATTCTGGCTATAATAGATATATTGACAGTAAACTACATAACTTCTGTTAGCATACAACAACCATCGCTTGTTATTAGTCTTCCAACACCTTGGGTTCACCTTGGGTCCATAGTCTATATTTTCCCATCACCAGTAACTAGTTTGTATGCTTATGAATAACACTAGTGTAATAGCTAAGTACAGGTAAAGAGAATGTTTGATATTGCCTGGTTGTGTACTTGTTGGTTTTATTATGAAATAGGAGTGTGTTCAGATAACTCGGAAAGTAAAATATTCACAATCAACAACCTACAGTTAATAAAAATAATTAGCCAGAAGTGATAACGCTGTTGCTAGTAGACTTTGTTTTTTTTTTCCATCACCAATAGCATTTATTTCCTCACCAATATTAGTTACATTTATAGAGTAGCTTTAGTTCATAGTATCTCACAGTCAACCGTAGACCACTATTTTTATGTTAAATGAAAGTTTTGGGTAAATGCTCTGGGTAAAAATGCTCTGGTTAGTACCTTCTAATTGGATCAATCTTAATATTTTTTTGGTATTCTCAGTTGAACTAAATGTATTTAATTTCATCAAAAGTCTTAAAAGAAAGCTTTGATAACTTCAACTTTGATAAAATTCTGGTGGCTACTTTGATAATTTCTTTGTAAGAATTGCTTTTTTTGCAAAATGGTAAAAAGTTTGAAAATTAAATGCTTCAAGTTACTACGACTTTTTTTCTAAACATTTTGTTATAGATTTTTAGTTATTTGGATACTAGATGCAGTATTTATGCAGAAAATTTGATGATGTAACCAATACTAATGAATAAATTGAAACAATGTAGAAGAGGCAATATGCTGTGGTTACACTGTAAGAGAAACATTAAGAGTTACAGCGTTCACTTCTGTAAGGGTTGAATTAAGGCGTGATCACACGAGCACTGAACCGACGTAGGATCGGTTCGGTTCAGAGGCTGGTTCGAATCGTGGCACATGTCACACGACGTCCGCAGTCACTTCGCTTCCTAGGTACCATACGTATAGAGACAGGACACGGTTTCATTAGTTGTAGTTGTTATGTATTTGAGTTAATTATTTCTATTGTAAACAAAAAACTTTAAGGAACAATTATAAATTATAATTACACGGTAGTTTTATCAGAAGATCGTTCAGCTGCTCAAAATAAATCACTCGATACAAAAATTTTGCCAACTCTTCCCATCAACAGAATTATATTTTTTTTATTAACATATGAATGTTTTTTTATGCTGAGTACATAACAAACAAAAACAGTCTTTATCATAGTACTGTGGTTTTACATAAATAAATCAGTCAACGATACTTCATCAGGATGAATATGACGCATTACTTATATTCTACACAAAAGAAAATCACAACCATTCCCTTACATTTATGCAGAACTTAAGTGCAACATCTTACAGTTATGCAACACCATCACAAGTTTGGGTGAACCTTGTCGTAAATTGCTTCATTTTGTTTATTTAACGAAATAAAATATCGTCCCATTTCTTTTTTAACTTTACTCACACACACGTAAGGAGAAATGTGACGCATGCTCGCTTGAATTCTCTAATTTTAACCAGCCAATAAGAGCAAGGGTTTGGCCACGAAATTTTGAGCAATACCGAAACGGTTCGTTTCGGCCAGAAATGTCTTCGGCCAAACTTTTTACAGCTGAGAGCAACGTC
The DNA here is from genome assembly GCF_963576615.1 of Watersipora subatra. Taxonomy (NCBI): domain Eukaryota; kingdom Metazoa; phylum Bryozoa; class Gymnolaemata; order Cheilostomatida; family Watersiporidae; genus Watersipora; species Watersipora subatra. The sequence goes on along the minus strand of NC_088714.1, from coordinate 17,958,770 downwards.
ACTTTGCGTCATTTAGTTCGGTTCGGTGCTCGTGTGACCACGCCTTTAGACGAGCTGGCAGAAATCTAGACTCTTTGTGGCAGTAAGTGCTAATATAATCACATTGACTCGCTTGTTTTCAATGAGAAATATATTATTAAAACTACTACACTAAAAAATCCTCATTTGTAATAGTTATGCAAATAGTTATTCTGCACTGCAACAGTGTAGTCAAATGGTGCAGTTCACAGTTGACCTGGCTAAGAATTGCAATATCCAAGTTTGGTTCTTAAGAGTGTGTTCTTTTTTTTAGGATCTTAGTGTTGCTTGGAAAGATGCTCATACAGACATGGCTCTTATTACATGTATATACATTAAAGACTATTAATATAAAATGCTCTTTTAGGTGAAGCATGGCTGTAAAAGCAAAGAGATATTCATTTGAAAATTTAAGGCCATGTTAAAAAGTGCTGTACTTTTATTCTTTAAAAATTTGAAAATCTTTTTAGTTTTTTATTGGGAAGGAAACAATAGAACACAAAAACTGAATAAATGCTAGACTATGATTAACTACCAAAAACATTTCAGTTTCCAACATTTATCCTTTTGTGAATGATCAAGCTAAACAAGGGATTTCAACAAAATGTGGCAAAGTAACTCTTAAACTTTGCTAATTAGCTTTATTTACGTAAATTTTTAATTTTTGAAAACCTAAAATTGTTGTTTTCATATTATTCTACCTCAAACTGTGAGAAACAAAACTATATTTTAACAATTTGGAATTTTGGTTATAGAATCAAAGGTTGCTAAACTGTTCTTTGATTACATCTTTAGAACAAGTGCTCACCAAGCGCTCAAACTTCTGTTGAGATGCAACTGTGACTTTTTATGTTTGAACCAGTTTACACCAAAATTTTTAGCGGATACTAAAATACTAAAACCTTACAATTTACAAAACTATTTGAAATATTTTACAGCATATAAAAAATTATGTACGTATCTTCTATGGTGAGACAGTGTGAACTCTCAAGGATAAATTACACAAAAGTGTAAAGAAAAGTCAATAGCATCTTAAGTAAATCCTGAACATATGACCGACTAGGTCATTACAAATGTTTAGTGTTTATCATCTACATGTGAGTTATAACTGTCTAACACTTATGGATTTTCCAAGTTTTTCTTTGCAATTACTGACTTTTCAGTCTTTAAATATTTGTTGTGAGATTAATAATTAGATAATAACTTATGCTGTAATACTGCATTTAACAACCTTTTAATTGTAGTATCTGAAAGTTTTAGTTTAAATATCCTTACACAATTTTGAATAAATTCATAGGAATTACACAGGAATAACTTTAAATTAACTAGGGTGCATTATAAGTCCAAAATGAACTCTTATGTATTTATCTACAAGTTGTGTGAGATTTTTTTACAGAGCTTTCGATATAATTCAAATGATATAGTAAGAACAAAATTGACAAACAAACGATTATTTGTCAAAGAGCATATCATATGATTAAAATAAACTAAATTTTCCCATTTTATCTTGTTCATTATCTTAAAAATAGGTTGAAATTTTATATCATATTTATCCTCACTACAGCAATGTAGTTCATTTCAAAAAGATTTTTGAAAATCAAGCAAAAATGATAAAGGTATTAGTATCTGAAATAAATAAGGACTATTACTGTAACTGGTTTTTTTGACGCAGAAATCTGGTACTCAAACACCAAAGGTCATTAATGCCATAACGAATTAATGTGGTACTTGACTACTTTGCTACTAGAGTGCTATTATTTGACAATGCTGCCATACATAATAGTTCTTGTTAATCATGTTGCGGGATATGAAATGATGTAAAGGAAACTGTTGATTTCCTTTACTATCCACAATAATAAATACACCGAGTGCATCAAAACTATGAATATATATTTTCGCTATATATATACTAATACATGAAGTCAATGTGTGCGCATACAAGTCCCATCATGCAAAAAGAATGCCGCTATCTCTGCTTTTTGTTCTCATCAGGCTTTTTATATAGCCAGTTGGCATGGTAAGCTCTGCCCTCTTTTGACGTCTTGGTTTGCTGGTCCTTTGTAAACCAGCTCAGTGTGCCGAGCTGGCTTACCTACAACCAAATCTCCTGCTGTGATAATGAGACTCAGTCCAGCCGGGGTTTCGCTGTAAGATCAGCTGGGTAGCGAGTCCTGATCTTGGCGTTCTGCCATTACAATAGCTAGAATAAAGCAAAGACATATCTTTTTTATTAATTGTTTAAAATTATCGGGTAAAATTGTCTTAAAGAGAAGCTAATTTTTTCTGGCTAGTTGCCATGCGCATTCATCAATAGATTTGGCCGGCACCAAGCATATAATATTGATCGTTTTAAACTAAGTGGCCAGTCTTCCACACTTAAACAAGGTTCTTTACAACAAAAATGTTTGTTAAAACATTATGTTGGCCTGTTTAAAAAAAACTTACATCATTTGTGATTTTCTTTTAACAAAACTTTCTAGACAGAAAAGTCATATACCTTCTACCAACTCATAAGAAGTAACCAAATAATGCCATGAACATTTATCTACATTCAAATACAGGTAGTTGTAGTTGTGTTGAATAATCAGGCTTGTACATAATTAAGATTCAAGCATTGTACAACGAAGTATCTAGATTTTTACCAAAAGAGCATGCTAAGCACAATTTATAAAGTCTATGACACAATAGCCTTTTTAATAAGATTTATGCAATTTGTTTCAAGAACTTGCGTTTAAAAAACTAACAGCTATTACAGTTTAGAAGCTGTAATATTAGCTAATGTCGCTCTCATACAATTGCAGTATTACAAAAACTAAAATTCTGGTAGCTTAAAACTCTCAATAGTTAAAAGGGTGGGACTGTTACAATGATCCAACAAATTCAACTAGATGTACTTCATCATTAGTAGTTTTTATCGGTTATGAAACTCATTTCAAATAATGTCAAATACAATTTAATTAATATTGATACAGAAAAGTTCGCCTATCCTACAAAAAGGCATTTAGTTTCAACCATTTCTACAAACCAGATAGACTAAACTATAAGCAATTTTGTTGTGAACAAATAGGTAGTTATATAATAGCAGTTGATTTCTATAAGAAACATAAAAAAATTTTAAACTCCAAACTTAAAAAAAAACAAAATAAAATATGATAATCTGGCTGTGTATTCTAAAAATAATCTCTTATACTATTTATTATAAATGGTGATAAACCCAAAAATTTCTAAGCAAATATTATTTAGCGCATCTCGCCCTACATCATCAACCAAACAGTTTCCACAGCTTTTAACATATGAGCAGCATTAGCTGTGCAATAGCCTAGATTGTAGACCAGCCTATCAAAGTATCACCCTTTGCATTAAATAAGCTATATAAAATACTTCTTTTAGGATTTAGTTTTTAAAAGAAAGTAAAACCGCTAATTACAAAAAAATCTACATAATAAATTTTTAGGTTACGAAATGCCTTTTTCCAAAAATTCTGCTTCAGCTTTTAAAAGATAAATTATTTTAGATACAAAGGCTGAAAGGCCTTTAGTAATTGGGGATGTTTGTTTGCGCCTTGATTGGTATGCTTTTTTTGGTATGATGTACAGCGTGTCTCACTCAGTTGTATATACTAGCAAAGGTACATAAATGACAAGTGTTTCAATTCTATTTGTTGTTTAGTTTGGAGTTATTTAATTTTACATAGAGAGTAGGACAACTTTCAATGTCTGTATGGCAGCATAGTTTTTCAGTTTTTGTCAATGTAAGTAAATCTTTCAACATTCTCCATACTCTCTTAAAAGCATTTATTCTAAGAAAAAATATAACAATACTACCCCCGCCCCTCCCAATTTCCATCTTCCTACTTATTACCGTGTTTGCTTAGCATCAGCTTTGTGGCTAGCGTAACAAAATCCAACAAGCCTTTCATAATTTTTATTCTATTATTTTGGGATCTTTCTTCTTTCTCTGTGTACTTTTTATTATTTAGCATTATAATTGTATTGGGTATTTGTTACAGATTTTTATCATTAAATGTATTTAGAATTTATACAGCAGATAAAACTTTTATATGGCAAAACCGGTTTCTACTTACAAAATCTTCAACTTACCAAACTGTTTCTAGAACGAATTAATTTGGTAAGTACAGGCTTCACAGTATACGTTAATACTTCTTGGAGCAAACATTTGAAAACTAAAAGTTCGTGAGGAGCTGCTGCTTTTTGGGAAATCGATGATCCTCAAAAGAGTTTTGATAAAAAGTGATGTATTTGACATACCTAGCCAACCTTGAAACATTAAATAAGTTACAACAACAAAAAACCGCTTTCCTTTTTAAAGTTTAAGTAAAAAATAATCCATTCAAGACCTTACATGTAGCTGCTGCATAAAAATGAATAAATCCAAAAGATTTCCTTCAAACTATATTAATCCAAAAATATGAACATACGTATTTCACAATTTATGTCTAAGCAATGTTTTTATTAAATTAACTGGTACATTTTTTTGCATTTTTTTGAGCTATTTCGTTCTGATTACTTTTCATGAGTGAAACTTAAACACGCCAGCTTCTAACTTCTATTGGCCATTTCCAGTTAAAACATCAGCATTGAGTGTTTGTTGACTGGTAAGTTGCTTGCAGTATGTAGTAGCCATTGTAATATATGAAACAGGTGAGAGTTCATCTTTAGCAGTATTGGTCCCACAGACATGTAAAATATAGTTCATGAGGATTACAACACGGAATGAATTTTTAACACTAATGAAGAAGATTCCATAATTAATAGACGATAGTGAGCTAACTAATGTGCTAATGGGCTACAATGCAAGACAATAAACTACTATAAAGCTAGAAATAGAAAGAAATGGATATTTCTTCAGTTATTTTTCTGAGTTTAAAGAGTTGATGTAGATTTGAGTACATTAAATCAATAGACTTCTCATGTTACAAATATCGTTTCTTTCTTATTCACAAAAGTTATTCACTGCTATGATCTACTTAATCAATCAGACCTAACAACAGGAAGAAGCTGTGTATTGCATAACAGCCAATGATTTTAAATTTCTTTTGATCATATAATTGTGAAATTTTGTCAGCAGTACACTAGTCAATGCAAAAGAATTGGCTTCAATCAGGGTAAACTATTTTTAAGTACAGCAGATGTTTCTATAACGTATACCTCCTATAACATAAATTTCAGATAATATAACAATTTCCATATAATGTAAAGTGTCAGGTCGGGTGAGTTTTCCAAATTGATTTGAATGTTAGTTAATTTTGCTGCATTTGCGGAAGAAAAGATGCTGTGCGTTTAGCGTTATATCTATTATATATGAATTTTTTTTGACATTCTAGTTTGTCATAATAGATTGTTAATTGTGTCAACAATAAGGCTAATAGGATAGCTGCGCAATTATTCATAAATACAAAGGTGATCGATTGGTGCAGGTGTTACAGCGTCGGTCTACCAGTTTTAATGTCACAAGTTTTTTTCGTTTGGCTTTATTTTAGACGTACAAAATTTTTTTTATTAGATGTACTTTGCAGAATATACTTTGCCATTTAAAAAAACAAGCAAATTCTTGTAAATGAAGGTTAAAAATGTGCAACTCCTATCAACTTGTCAATAAAACCAGTGAGATTGATTGTAAACAGGAGAAAAGTTGTTGATACAAACCAATAATTCTACAGTTACGGTACAGCCCACAAATTAAAAGAGTTAAATAAAGGTTTTTTTGCCTGGCCAAAGAGGGTAGTTTGAAAAGATTTTAGAGTGGATTAGTCAATTACAAAGTTCTCATAACGTAAATTCCCTACAACGTAAACGTTCCTGGATCAGGTTATTTATGTTGTAAGAGCCCCTACTGTGACTTGAAAGCTCAGAATTTTACTTGTACTGTCAATAAACTTTTGACAGTAAATCTTTTTAAATGTGAAGAAATATTTAGCACAGTAAATAAACTGTTGACGGTTCATAAAGAAAAAAGTGAAATGAAGGTTTAAACTCGGTTGCAGTTGTTCTATTTTATTAATTTAGATAAACCAATCTTATGAAGTGCTGCTTAAAATAGACATCAAACGAGCAAGGAAGGTAGTTTCAACATTTAAAAGTGGCTTTATTTTTTTTCAGTCGATTGTTAAAAATACCAATTATAACAATTTGGTACTTACCTTCTTGTATATTTACATGAATTGGCTCAATTTGAAGCTATCTACTAAACTTCATGCATAAAGCTATTACTTTATATTCAACAAATGTAAAGATTATGTCGACTTGCAAAATCTATGAAATTTTTATTACGTTGAAAGGTGTTTGACTTTTTCAATATTAGTGTAACAACAAAAACTAACTAGTAATTATGGCTGATATTATTACCGCCCTTATAAAAAGACTATCTGTTCTCAATGTAGGGTCTGTTTACTGAAGGTAACATCAAATGGATAATAAATTGCATTCTACAACAAGATCTTTAGATGTGTTGAATAGTTACGTATAATTTAATTCACAAAGTTTGTTTAAAACTCTTTGTTATAAATGCTTTAGAACATAACCTGTAAATTGATATAGTTTCATGCTATTTGATATGATAAGCAACTTGAGCTACCCTATTGTGAGATCTATAATTGAGGCGCTGATTTATATAGAGTCAATGTTGAGGATGTATTCATCAGACATTGTTCTTGAATATCCTTTAAATTATTTTCACACATTGTCTCCAATTCCTTCGTAGCATTAAAAATGTCTACTTTAGTATTTATAAACTTAAAATAGAGTTATTTTTTGCAAAACATTTATAAAAACGAAGTCATGTTCTATTGTCATTTGGCTCTCTACCAAACCTTTGGTAGAGTGTTAGTTTTGTGTTAGTTTGTCTATGTTAGTTTTGTCTATTTTTTGAACGCTTTTTAGGTAGAAAAACATTAATGTCATTAGCATCAGCATTTTTGTTAAACCAGTTTTTATATACATCAAAGTAGTACATTTAGTTAAACAAGAAACTAGTTAGAGTGAAAAATGATGCCTTTTTCAAAATTTTGATGAAAACAACTGTAAAGCTTTGGAGTTAAAGAATGGACATTGGTACATAAAACAATGACTGCTACAACGTCATATGGTTTTTTCGAAGAGCACTTTCATTGTTTACCGAAACTCTTCAAAGTTTTTTGGTAAGGTTGTAAACCACATTATATACAAATCTGAAAACAATTTTAATTTGAGGACAATCGGATTTAGACCTTAGTGACTTTTAATCAGAGTTAATCCTGATGACTAGGAGGATTAATCTTTTTAGGTACACCAGCACTAAAGCACTAAACTACTAAACGGCTACAGCGATAACAAAATAATTAAAAGTTATTGATGTAACTGAGTCATTATTAGTACCATTTTCTGAAAACTTTTCAACTGATCACTCTTTATTATGGATTTTATCTGTTTATTTTAAAATTAGCCCAAGAAAAAGGTGTAAAAGCTTAAAATCTGTATTTACAAGAATTGAAACTGGCACGGCGTATCATTAATGTTATCATAAAAAAATGTTACCTTGCTAAGTAAACAGACCCTGCATTGAGAACAGATAGTCTTTTTGCTGCCCTTTATTGGAATGTCACCTAAAATAAAACTCCACTTTAGCAGGTGGGTTAATTAGTAGAGTTTCATGAAGTTCAAATATATGTTTCAGAAGGACAGACTACTAAATGGTCATATACCCATATTAGAGCAGGTTAGTAGACACAAGGGCTAATAAATACTTGAAATGGCAAAGGAAGGTTGTTTAAAAATAAAAATTTTTACTGCAAAATGTTTTGGTTTGACTTGTTAAATCGCTTACATTTTTTAACATTCTTACATTTTGTCTTAGAAATATGTAGTTTATTAAATTTTAGGTAACCTTGAAAATTAGCATGAATCTCATAATAATGATTGCCTCAATTAAACTAACCATTATTTATCTTTTTATTATTGAACACATTTGTTCCCACATGCACATAACTTTATAAAATTACTGCTGTAACTAAACATTACCCCATTAGCTGAATTGAGATAAAATGCATATACGTTGCTTTGGGCATGACCTTTTTGACTTACTCAAAGTTTTCAAGCTAACACAAGTTTTTATATTGAAAGAAATCATTTAAAGCTTTGGAGTTACGTCTTTCTTTGTTAGATATTCTTGAATTTAACATTTTGCCCAGTTTTACAGATTTGAAAAAGTCAATAGCAAGTTATTATGAAAATGTGAAAATAATATTTTTGCATCTCGAAAACCGAAAATATACTGAGTTTTGAGTTAAACTAAAGTTGATACTTCCGTTCTAAATCCTGAAACAAGTTAATATTTCAGTTAGCTAAAAATTAAAAAAAAAAACGATGTTGATGTATTATATTATCTATAAAACATTATTATCAGAAAGGATAAGATTTTTATTTATTTTAATTTATTTAGCAGACATATTCTAATAACCTTTTGCACATATTGTAGCTTCTGGTCAAGTAATAGTTTGTTTTACCCATTTTAAGCAGTTAAGGTTGCAGCTTTCAGTCTTTGTATGATATCACTTCAGTTTGATTTATTGGCAATGCAATTAAAACTAAAATTGTATTAGTTTTTCAGTTTTTGTTTTAATCAGTGCGCTAGCAAAAATTTGTATGGTGCATTTCTGCAAATAAAAAATACAGTTTATTTTTATTTTAGCTTTTCTTTTTTGAACAAGCGCACTGAATGATGAAAATTTGTTTTCTCCTAAGATAAAACTATCTTTTATAACATGTCTACAAGCGCTACTTGCTAAACAAGCAAACCCTTTACAACCTAGTAAGCCCATTTATTCTAAAATTCAAAATTACACAAAGAGTTTTTTAATTGCATGTAGTTGTTAAATCATTTTGTTATTTTTAACAACTGAACACGTCTCTAAAACTAAATTAGTAAGATAGTCAAGAGAGTGCTCTCTAGCTTAAAATGAAGGAATAGAACAAGGCAATATAAAACTTGTTTGGCTATATTTTAGCTTTTTTTCTGGACTTCATGTATTGAGTAGGAGCTCTCAAGTTATCATTTTACTGAGAAATTAAATAATTGACATTGTTCAGTAGTTTACAATGAGCTTGAGTTTTTAAAGTTGTGTTCAGTGCATTAGCATTGACAATGAATCAAAGTAAATTTATAAGATAGTAAAATCCTAACAGAAAATTATTTTACCTTATTTAATTCCTGCTTCATGTCAAACTTCAAAAACTGAACAGATTATAATGAACCATTATAATAAATTTATCTACTAGTTACTTCTTTGCCAAAACAATCATAATTAAAATAGACTGTAATGTTGAGACAGATAAACTTTCAAAGCTTTCACAATCGTGTATTTTATAGCAGAACAAAATGCTTATTGTGCATTTCTGCTCTGATTATAAAGCTCAGTACACTTAGCAATGAAACCGCAATATTTTCCCAATAATTTATTCTGTACATTATTTTGTTAAGTAAGCTCTCTGGCTGACTGTGATGAACCATTTAAAGAGAAAAGCAAGTCTAATGAATTTAGGAAAATAGTAGAAACCATGTGGTAAGCTCTTCTTAAAGAACTCTATTAATTTTTTACCTAATCTTACCAATAGTTTCATAGTATGCTCTTCCTCGCTACTACAAATTTCAGAATTTCGCAATTTCAGTTAATGAATGCTGCCACTGAGTAATTTGAAAATTGCTGAAAATTGATATATTTTCCCTGTTTTACTGTCAAGTATTTCCAGGTAGATATATTGAAAATTCTAGTTGCTGGCCTGTACTAGCTGGTGGTGGTGTATTAAATTTAAAACAAAAATTTCAGCCAAAAATTTTAAGTTAGGAATTATATACTGTCACTTTATCATTTAAAATAGGTCTCCTTCAATCCTACTGTGAGAGGTGACAGGTGACAGGTACAAACAAGCCCTTTAAATGAATATGAAATCAGCTGATGCAAGACAGATCTATTCTTCGACTATTGAAAATTCCTTATGCTGTCTTACTGTGGGATGCTATACCAGACTTCCAAATGGTGGCCATGGTCATGGAATTGTTGATGAGCATTGGACAACTAAATTATTTCTCAGCGACATTGATAGGTGTAACAAAAGTAATGTGAAGATCTATAGACCTGTTATGGTAGATGTTTCTATCTCTTGTCATTGTCTGCTTCCATATTTCTTTGATTTGTAGAGCTAAATTTGGAAGATAACTAACAGTTCATTTCTATACCTCTGTTAAAATAACTCTGTGACTTTTATCAGATCCACACTTTGACAAACTCAATTTAGACAACATTTTGGCTGTTTAATCACATTGTTATATGCTGGGCACATTTTCTGCCCAACTATTTTTTTATAAGAGCATAACACAACACAATATATTCATAGTTACATTGTTAACTCTGTTTTTATTCAGTGACTCTATTTTCTAATTATGTTGTTGTAGAGTCATAAAATACAAAATATATGTTTGTTTGTTTTATTTGCTGTAGTTTACTTTGATGTCAAAATGTGACCAGCATAGTTTAGATCTATTTAATTATTTGCAATTCATGCTCCAACAATTGTGCATTATTAAAATATTGTTTTTAAAGTACTTTACTTAGCATGTAATGAACTTTTTTTGAGAAACAGATGATTTTTATGAGGTAGGCCTACTAATTCGCTAATAAAAGTATGAAATGGAAACAAAAGGAAATGCATAGTGATCAAAACTTCCCAAATTGTTACAACCAATATACCGTCATACATCGACACTGATGTGCAATATTTAGCCGAAGCATAAACTCTACTGTTTATAGACTAATTTTCAACGAACAGGTAGTTAAGCAATAAAGATCATTTATTGATCAAGAGATCAAATTCAGACTAGTTGTAGATCGACAAGTCTTTTGCGATGTAAGGTCAAATAAGGAAAACGGTTGTGAAGCTGGTGTTTTATGATACGTTAAAGCAGCTTATTAATTTAATTATATTTAATGGTAAACATAGTCACCATTCTAATTACTAACAGATATATTGTTGGCAAAAAAATTCACAAGTAAAAGATTTTGTTTCAGTGCTTACCTTCAATATTCAACTTCATTTTCATTGCTACTAACTTGCAAAAATAAATTTAGCTCATATATAAGGAAGCTCATGCATGTATAACTCCTAATTCCAAGCTATCAGACTTTTTAACTCTGATAAGATTTTTCAAAATTTTGCATGTAATGTCATTCAACATTGTTCATTCTAACAAAATGATACAAAAATTAGACTAGAACAAAACTATCTCACATCGCAACAAATTCATTTTAAAATATGTAAGGAGCAAGTATAAGAAAGACCATTGTTTCAATTTTTCCATATGCATTCATATAGAATGGTTTTGAATTTTTTGTCTGAATAGAAAGGTTTTAAGATCCAAAGACAATATACTTGTTACTACATAGTGATCACTGTAGTAGTGTAACTACTTACCATAAAACCTCTATTTGAACACCATTTCTTTTTCACCATCACTGTGACATTTTTTGATCTTTACAAACCAATAATAGAAGATTATTAGTAATAAAGTATCCACAAAGTAGTACTAAAATTAATAATGACCCATTTATATCAACACACTTAATTTTTTTTCTTTTTGTTGTAATGGTTGCCATGGTTTTAGCAACAGTGTACCTGAGAAGATCGATCGTTGAAATCATCAGAACTTTAGCTATTATAACCTTGATTCAAAGTCATTAAGGCCTAACTCAAATCTATTGTATTTAAAATTGTCCATGACGTGGTTTACAATCATTACACTGAAGACATCAAACCTTTTTCATGAATGAACAAACACCTTTGAGGAACACCATATGACGTACTAGCATCCTTTGTAATGACTGTGTCAAGATTTATTTTCTAACTCCAAAGTTTTACATTGTTTTTTTTTTTAACTTTGAAAGCGTCGCTATCAAAATAATCAGTAGCTATATCTGGCTAATGGTTTTTGAACAAAATAAACTATTTTTTGACAAAGTAGTTCCTTGTTTAATTTGGTCTGTTATATTGAGGTACATGTACATCAAAGAATGGCTTTGAAATAATGTTGGTGCCAACAGCATTAATATTTTTCTGCCAAAAGGAGAGTGGCAATAAAATGTAAGTGACATTAGCATTGCTTCTACCATTTTTAATTTGTAATTCATCTTCTCTAAATTCTTACAAGCAAGTCAAAACGTACAACTCCCTTCTCTATTAGAACGTCACCTCTAATAAAATGTCACAATAGGGAAAGGGTAGAAAAATACAGCACCATGGTGTTCACATAGAGTTTTGACAGCACATATAAAAAATTCAGTAGAGTTATCACAAAATGGTTGCCTATTAAAGATATAATTCTTATTTTTTTGGAAGGAATGTCATGTGATATTATATAGATTATTTGTATTGTCTGACTACAAATAACATGTTACATTAAAAAAAAGTTAGGCAACCAATAAGGAAGTTAGAAGCTAGTCTGTAATAGAGGAGTAGTACGTTAAAGAACTTTAGAGTCTGACTCAATACAAGGAAGTATAATATTATAAAACTGTTGATCATACGTGCATCTTTAGAATTTATAAGTTGAGTTGTAATGTATGAAATGATTATGTGGTTTGATAAAAAGCTCTTTGGACATGAAGAAATACAAGAATGTTAGCAACAACCATGTCAGTAAAAATACTTATTGATGAAATACCGGAATTTTTTACAATGAATTTAGGAGCAAGTTTCATGGTAATCAACAACAAAGATTTGGTTTCAATAAAAGTCATAGTAAATTTTAAGTGGCAAATTCATGGTACTGATATCAGGAGTGGTGGATAACAATGGTTCTAAAATATTAAAGTATGGAATTTTCATTCTGATCACAATATTAGTAAAATAAGTAATGACATTCTTGTCTCATGTAGTGACAATGCTTGGTAGTGTTCTCATGCTCCATAGAGGAGAAACACACCGCCGAGACTATTTTTTTAAAGCGACCTTGAGTGGTCTTAAGACTTTTCAGGGGCTTTTTCTAGAACTGTCAGGTTTACCCCAAGGAATGCATTTTGCAACACGTTCAGTCTGACAGAGCCAGGTAGCCCTTTCACTTGCCCAATGTGCAAAAGACGGAGGTGGGTCTTTAATGTGACCACGTTTCCAGTGTGGTAAGCAGGGCTTCCAAGCTATGGTCTAGATCCGAAAGGCCTAGCAATTCAGGGTTGAAAGCTTGCTGAGAGCTTTTGATTAAATCAGCATTAAGCAGGGCTCAAACCATCAACCCCATGATTGACAGTCAAAGGCACTACTACTAGGCCACCCTGATCACAGTATTACACTTAGTTTAAAACAAATTGCTAAATAGATTGATGTACGCAACTTATGATGACTATCTAAAACTTATACTAGTTGGGACTATCATTTATATTTGTGTATAATTCTTTATTTTTTTGCTCATTTGCAAAATTATGGTCATACTTGGACATCTAAGCTTAATGCAGTTTGAGGCAAAGCTTATATGTCTGTTCTCTTATCTCTCAAATCAATTCTTTCTATAGCAAATAACTAAATACAAATTACTTTTGTCCTATCCTTTAAAAACACCTAAAGACTTAAAAGCGCAATAGAAAACTGTGTTTTCATTGTTCATATACTCTCACATACATATATATTTTTTCAAAGTTGGTGTGTCTGTCTGTGTGTCTCTCTGGCTATAGCTATAGCGCACACTGATTATTTTACCGATGCTGCTACGCACTACGATGCCATTACTAAAAATATTTTTGGTAAAGTCAATTACTATATCTGGGGTCAAAGCCAAATCTTCTCCCGCGGAAAAATATTCTGTATTTGTGAAAAGAGCCTCGACATTCTCTCTTTTTGGTCAGAAAAAGTATGATATCTCATTTTTACATTTGTACCAGTATCTAGAGATAATAGTATTGTCATATTCAAAGTTTTAATGGATATATTTTGGTGGAACAGTAATCTTTTTTAAACACACACTTCTACGCAAGAATTTTTATTAATAATTCAACATATTCAAGGTTTTTTTTTTACTCAGTTCGTAATGATTGTATCACTACCGAATCATATTTTATTGTAATTGTAGCAAAACTGACTTAACTTAGCTATTACTTGCTAATTATTTCACATTTATATCTAAACCTTTTTATAGTTGTTTTATTTTTGTAATTTACTTGACCTGCACAAAACATTTTAATCATTATATGAAGTTTGAAAATTACAGTTGTTTGACAAAGTTTGAAAATCTTAAAGTTTTTTTTAATTTTTTCTTAATTTATTTTAACTACACAAAACACTTATCTCATGATATGTTGTTTGAAAATTAGAATGGCTACTGTTGTAATACGTTAAATAAAAATGAATTTTCTGTCCAAAGATTTTTTTATTAATTGAGCAACACCGGGCTGTACAGGTATTGTATATGTATATATATTTATATACATATATAATACCTGTACAACCCGGTGTTGCTCAATTAATAAAAAAATCTTTGGACAGAAAATTCATTTGTATTTAACGTATTACAACAGTTGCCATTCTAATTTACTATCTTTTAGAATTTTCCGATTCTAAAAGTTTACTGTCTTCATAATAATTTTTCAAATATATATATATATTTTTATATATTTGAAAAATTATTACGAAGAAAGTAAACTTTTAGAATTTGCGCTACAAATTTGTTTCGTGCGAAGCACTCAACAGACACGGTTGTACTAAAACCTTACTTAAAATTACTTTCTTCGTAATAATTTTTCAAATATTTCATTCTCCACTAATTATCTTTTAGGTTTTTAGTGTAGAGTTCTCTTTTTGTATGCTTTTGCACCTGCTTTTAGTTAATATATATATATACATTGTATATATATATATGTATATATATATATCGTAAAAACTGTAATTGAACGTCGCCTCTATTTAAATGCCTTCCTAATGACCGCCACTCTGAGAAGAAAGTTGAAAAATAGACCGCCGCACTCCAATTGAACGTCACCCTATTTGATCGCCACTTTGACATTATTTGTTCTTTAAAAGCCCATAATATCAACTGATTAGTAGAAGTGTCCGCAAAATTGTATTATTAATGAGTTTTATATATCAATGACCAATTCCAAAGGTTTTTTGTGTTTTTTTATTAAAAATTGGAAAGAATTACCCAAGCAATAACCAATAGCGGTCTCAGGCTAGTAGCTCTCTGCTTAACGTGGTCTTTCTATTTCAAAGTAGTCTACACAGTAGAACTTTCAAAGCAAAGCTATAGAAATAATTACTGTCTCAGGCTAATATTAGGTCCTTGTTTAGTGCAGCCCTGATACTTTGAAGAGCATGCTTAAGAAAATCGGTTCGCAAGTTTTGGACCAAAGGTTACGTTTAGCAAGCAAACTTTTAGGCGCTGCATTAGTGCTAAATGTAGCGCTTGAAAGTTTTGTTTTGCCAAAAATTGTTTGAACACTAATATCCACTAGTTTAGCAGTGCAGAAGAAGAGTTGAGGCCAGGACATATTGTGGAAGGTATTGGACAAATATAAGATGCTCATTCTATTGAAAGCACCAATCAGAATGCAGCTATCCGAGCAAACGATAGAAATATTTTTGTTTTAAAAACGTTAATTTTTGTTTCTGCATGTAATATAAATTGGTTAATTTATTTCACGAATATACATTTGTATCATTTAATAGAGTGTATTATTGTGTAGTATTGAGTGTAGTATTGTTGTATAACTTGTAAATATGCAGATTTATAGCATGTTATTCCACGCACAAACACTCGCTTCACTCGTGTTTAGGAGCTTTATGATAAATGCATATGCGCAACCAACTCCTAAAAAGTTATCCGTCAACGGCTGTAACCAAACCCTTGTACCGACATCCCATCAAAAAACTTAACCATTTTTGTGTAGAGTCGTTTAAGTATAACAATGATAAAAAACACATATAAACCTATTTAAATATGCTACCAAGTCTTTGAAAAGTTGAGACAATATCCTAAAACTTACCCATCTGATCAGATTATACATAACTAGACAGATTAGTTTGGCCTGAAATCGTGAATAAAACCTAACAAGCCTTTTTTAATCCAAATTAAGACTGGCAAACAAAACTCCAATAAAGCCATGCGACAGATAGTAGAACTATTAAGCTATGCCCTTTTCACATGAAAAACATGCACATTTCACCAGTCTATGACATTTTCCAATTGCCAAAGTTTCTGTAATAAATGTAGACCGTTTGAGGTGTAGACCGATTTACAGGTACGAAAATGTGGTACACAGTTTATCAGCCTAAGTTTTTTTTTGTCCAATCATCGAAGGCTTCATTAAATGATCTAGAACATTAGGCAAATTTCTTTACATCTTATGTACAAGCTAGGGCCAAACTACAATACCCCTTTTATGACAAGAGCATTTCTTTATTTTGCCCTAGTTTGCAGAAAACCTCTAAACACAGGTGAATGCTAATGCTTGCTTTCCGTTACAGATCGCTGTAAAAACCATTCTACATTCAAAGCAACCAACTTTCAAACTGTGTATGCTACACAGCAGCTTGCCGTTTTACTTCTAATATTGCATTTCTCCTATTGCAGGGGAGAGATATAAACATATAATCTTTTCCTATCATTATTGCTGTTTGTTGTTCATAATAACACCCAGTACACTACAGCTACCATTGCAGTTCTCTTATTGCACTGCAGTGCCATTTGACTGCTAATATTGCATTTCTCAACAAGCAGTACCCTTTCTTTTTTCCAATATCACTTTGGTTGTGGGCTGTATGACAGGAGAAATTCTAGTTTAATAGTATTCTTGCAACTATCTTAACACGGCTTACAATGGATCAATGCTCATAACTCTACTTCTATTGCACATAAAAAGCTAGTTTCGACTCCAAACTGTTGCTAACATATCAGTGAGTGCAATGAGTTTTTATTCAACAATGTTGAATCTACTGTATACTGTAAATGACAATCGTTGTCTGTCTATCTGTCTGTCCGCTATATAGAGTACCGTACTTTTCGGACTATTAGCAGCTACTTTTTTCTGATGGTTTGTGAGCCATGCGGCTTATATGAGGGTGCCGCTATTCTGTGTTTTTTTCTTTCGCCGCTAGGGCGCCTTAACGGGAATCTCCGGTTAGTACACGCCTCTATACATAACCTACTATTTATCGTAGGGATGGACGATAAATACTGATATGCTAATAATATTGTATCTTTTTGAGTTGTTTTCTCGATATATCGAGTTACCGATAACTCCCGAATATGAGTAGTACAAATAGCTTATAGAGCGGTCTTTTCTTCTTTGATTCGGTCGTACGAAGCAAACTTAATTAATATGAGTAAGTAGCAAAATTAAATTAGTAGTAAATAGTAGTCGTGAATTAAATAAAATTTACTAATTAAATAAATTGATGAGTAGTAAATTACATCTAATTAATATTTACTCCCAACGTGTACCGGGAAGGTCATGTGAACATTTGTTTCTTGCAACCACTGGAAAAATGCTGTTCTCTATATAGTAGATAGCTGAAATTGAACATGAGATGGAGTCTATATATTCTGAACAATAGAATGTTGCGGAGGTCGACTCACAACATTCATAGGAAAAGGAACCGTCATTAACATTGATTTATGGGCTGCAACCACGTCAACATGAACTAAGCTAAAGTTAGAAAGCGGAGGTAGTCTAGAATCTTGATATTCTACTAAACGACATCATCAGTCTAACTCAACATCTATTCTACCTTTGTGTCTCAGGCTAGAACCTCCAGGTTTAAGGAAAGATCCAATAAGATTGTTACACGCTGGCAGAGCGTCTCTAACTAACCTGAGGTGGGAGATTCGGAGGACAAAAAGATATTGTTTTGGAGTCCGGATTTCCAACATGGTGAATGCACTGAACCCGACATTTTTTCAGAAATACCAAAGCGAGTAGAAGACCCTGAGCTATTCGAAACTGTCACCAAGCACATGGTACATGGTCCATATGATCAGCTAAACCCCGGTTCACCCAGCATGAAATATGGCATATGTACCAAGAAGTATCCTAAGGCTCTCATTAAAGACACAGTTACTGGCATAGATGGGTATCCATTGTATCGTCGTCGTTCCACTGATGATGGAGGTTTCACCAAACAACACACATTGCGAGCTGTTGGAGAGGCCTACGACACCACTTTGGACAATAGATGGATAGTGCTTTACTGCCCTTTGCTGTCCAAAGTATTCAATGCACACATCATTGTCGAATTTTACAACTCAGTGAAGTCTATCAAATACATTTGCAAATATGTCAATAAGAGTAGTGATCAAGCAGTGTTCGGCTTAGAAAAAGATGGAGCACAGGTTGATGAAGTAGCTCGCTATGAGAGTGGAAGGTACATCAGTGCAAATGAAGCAATGTGGCGCATCTTCAGTCTCCCCATTCATGCACAAAACCTGACTGTCCAGCATCTGAGTGTCCATTTTGAGAATGGCCAGAGAGTGTATTTCACTGAAACAAATCTTCAGCAACAACTTGAAGAACCACATGACACTACCCTTACAGCCTTTTTCAAGCTTTGTACACTTATTGATTTTGCCAGAACGCTTCTCTACTGCCAATTGCCAGCCTATTACACCTTTGACGGATCCACAAAATGCTGGAAGAGACGAGTTCATGGAGCTGTTGTGCCTGATCATATTGGCATATATCAAACTGATGCCCTAGCACGGGTATACACTGTTCATCCGAACAATCGTGAATGTTTCTTTCTTCGAATCATGCTGCATCACGTGGTTGGCCCAATGTCTTTTAAGCATTTAAGAATTGTTGAAGGTCATGTCTGTGCCACTTTCCATGAAGCATGCAGGCGTTTGGGGCTATTGGAAGATGATGCACAGTGGAGGGAAGCCTTGGAAAAATCTGCAACTGTATGGTCACCTGTCCAGCTGTGCAAGTTGTTTGCTATTATGTTGAGCACCTGCCAGCTTTATCAACCTCTTCAGCTGTTGCAGAAGTTTAAGGAAAATTTGGCTGAAGACATCCTGTTGCATGAGCGACAACTGTTTCAGGATCAACAACTGCAGTTCAAAGTGCTCGAGGTCACAAACAACAACCTCTCAATTTATGGACTTCCCAGGCCTGTTAGAGTGGAGCAACCTGTTGTTTGCAGGAAAATATTGCGCGAAATGGCATATGATCGTGAAGAGCTCCGTCGCCATGTTGAAACCAATGAACCACTGCTCCTGGAAAAGCAAAGAGCCGCATATAACACAGTTTTAGAGAAAATTGAACAAAGCAGTAGCGGTATGGTGTTTCTTCACGCACCAGGTGGAACTGGCAAAACCTTCGTCACTAATCTTATATTGGCGGAAGTACGAGAGTCTGGAAAAATTCCTTTGGCTATAGCTTCATCTGGCATTGCAGCTACATCACTCCCTGGTGGCCGCACTGCGCATTCAGCACTGAAACTGCCTCTTAATTTGGCCAGAACTGAGAATCCTGTGTGCAATGTCAAAAAGAACAGCAGAACTGCCCGACTTCTGCAATGATGCGTTCTTGTTGTGTGGGATGAGTGCACAATGTCGCACAAGCTCGCGTTTTAAGCTCTAAACCTTACACTAAAGGACTTGCGTGAAAATAAACTTTTCGGTGGGGTAACTCTTTTACTTTCTAGAGATTTCTGCCAAGCATTGCCTGTCATGAAAAGAGGCACACCCGCTGATGAGATAAATGCATGTATTAAATCATCATTTTTGTGGCCGTCTGTTGTGCAGCTGCATTTGACATGAAACATGCGAGCCGCTATTCTTAGCGACGAAACAAGTGCACATTTTGCTGCTGGACTGCTGCGTATTGATGAAGGGCGTTTGCCAGTCAGTGCTGAGGATGGTTTGGTGTCACTTGATGGCTATGACACTTTTGTGGATTCAACCGAGGAACTTCAGGAGAACGTTTATCCTAATCTGCGACAGAGGTTGCAAGATGTTGATTGGTTATCTGAGCGAGCTACTCTTTGTCCCCGGAATGATGCAGCTGCTGCCATAAACTCACAGCTTTTAGCCCAACTACCTGGCAATTTAAAAAACCTTCACTTCTGTTGAGACGCCGTTGACTGATGACGCTGCTGTAGAATATCCTGTGAAATTCTTAAATTCACTGGACTTGCCCGGACTTCCCACTCATAAATTGCAGCTAAAGATAGAAACACCGATCATTCTTCTTCGCAACCTCAATCCTCCAAAGTTATGTAATGGCACTTGACTAATTGTTACGCAAATGTTTTGGCACGTAATTCAGGCCAAAGTCATTTCAGCATCTGGTAGAGGAAAATACGTTTTTATTCCAAGGATCCTAATTATTCCAACCAATCTACCATTTGAACTTAAAAGGATTCAGTTCCCCATCAGAGTCTGCTTCGCTGTGACCATCAACACGTCGCAAGGTCAATCCCTCAAAATAGCTGGTATCGACTTACTGTCCCCCTGCTTTAGCCATGGCCAGCTGTATATTGCCTGCTCAAGAGTAGGCACAAGCTGAAAACTGTATGTTCATACACCCGACAGAAAAACAAAAAATGTTGTCTATCCACAAGTGTTGCGTTGATTAACATTGTCTTATTGTTATGTCATGCTTGCAATTAAATTAACATTATGTTATTATTGTGTCATGCTATGTTCTTAATGTACTGCTATACCTACCTATTATCCACATGCAGCATATTCTAGCATATTTTTCAGTATATATATATATATATTTTCATGCATTTGTTTTCCTTATTGTGTCTCATAAAAAGGCTATCATGTTGGCGTTATGTTTTATTATTGTAAGGTGCTAATGCTGTATCTGCCTTGACATCGTACTGTCTGTCCTGTTATACATGTAAATTTTACTGATACATTTTATTAACGCAACCACATTACTGCAGCACTGTTTGTATATACCATGTCAAAACACAGGCTGTAGACGAAGAACTGGTGAGCCATGATTAGGGTTAGAACTCTCCATTCGATGTAGAACTGTAGAAGTCATGTATAGTGCATGTAGATGTCTTCATTCAATAAATGCTAGCAATAGCTCAGCAGTGCAATAGCAAAATATTTTGTAGAATTTCTTAAAACATGCACAATTTTTTAATACTGCCAGTTTGAACAATTTCAGTTTGCCTAGCAATGTGAATTTCATTATCAGTTCTCTGTACAAAAATAGGACAACTCCCATTTTAGTGGTTTGAGACTGATGCATTGTAGACTAGCTGTAAAATACATTGCAGATTTCCATTGTTCTCCCCAAAATGATTGACCTGTATGACTGCGCATGTGTATGCTGTCTGATCAGCCAAACAATTTCAGTAGACTGCATATTTGGAGTTGTTTTACAGTATGAAAGAAAGCTCTCAATAAACCTCTTGCTGTACGTGAATCTGTTCCCGTTAACGGGTAATGCAGCCTAGTATAGATATAAAACAAAAACATGTCTTCAAAACTAGAATAAGATATAAATTAAAAATGCCAACAAATTGCAAAGTATGAGACAGACTGGATTACCACTGGTCAATCGCGATCAATAGATATCAGATGGATGTTAATAGATATATATTTTTTGGTTTCTTTGTGCACATGTATTAAGAGATCTTTGACAAGTTAGAGATAATTTTGCAGATTTATTGCAATCAAAATGTTTAACATCGGTCCACCAGAAAAAGAGGGCAAAATAGAGGTGACATTCGCTTCGCAGTAATAGGGCTATATTAATATTACGAAAATTCTGTCGAGCAATTTGAAACATAAATCGCCAGCCTATATTTGAGCGCTGCCTCCAAGTGACTGCCACTATTTGGAAAGATTGAAAATTAAAGCGTCATGGCATTAAACTAGAGGTTTTACAGTATATATACGGGTTATATATGTATACATATATATGTACATGTATGTATACATATATATGTACATGTATGTATATAGCACAAAGTATTGTTGAAGACACAATATACCTTGTAGTTATACTCTTCATAAAATTTTATATGAAAATCGATCGTTTCTTTTTCAGAAACTTAATTATTAAAATGTCAAATAATTAAATATGCAGCCCGTGAAGCTTAAATTCGGTCAACCAGATTTAACCTTGCGGTAAATAATATGCTGATAAAATTGCTGATAAAATTCTAGCACATCTGCACTTACAGAAAATTATCCGTGGGAAGTGACGTTAATATTTATTTATTAATGCTCTGCAAATTCCCATTAGTGTGTTTGTGCTTGGGTGCTTTGTTCTCAAAAACTAGTTATCAATAGATCATTAGATATCAACTGGTAGTGATATTTCTCGGTTTCTTTGTGCAAATGTATTAAGAGATCTTTGACAAGTTAGAGATAATTTTGCAGATTTATTGCGATCAAAATGGTTAATATCGGTCCACCAGAAAAAGAGGGCAAAATAGAGGCGACATTTGCTTTGCCGTAATGGGGCTATATTTATATTACGAAAATTCTGACGAGCAATTTGAAACATAAATTGCCAGCCTATACTGCCCTATGTTGACATAACCCTATATCTCTTCAATTTTTCAAAATTGATTTTTTAGTCTCAAACTCATTTACCTTGCTCAATGTAAGCTGGAAAAAAAATTTCTCAAAAATTTCCATGGGAAAGCCATTTTTTGCACTTCATAAACCCTATATCTCCCACTAATAAAATATAAACTGCGGACATAACCCTATATCAGCTAATACAGGGCTTTGTCTGCATAATATGCTATTCAATTGATGTCCAACCTGCAGACAAAGACAATCAACAACATTATGCCATCAATTTTTTGCAATTTTTTTCGCTAAAAGTTTGCCTTGTTGTTAATGACTAGACTGTGAGGCTTCATGGATAGGATTTGCAGAATGGTAATATATTCTGAGTTCATGGAATCCTATCACACTGTCTGAATTTGTGTGATATAAGTTTTGCTGGCAGACTAATTTCATCAGTGAGTGCTAGTCAACCAACAGCAAGAGTTCACAGATATATTCAATTTTACAACTCACAGATATATTCAACTTTACAACTAAGTACTACTTTTAATTTATATTTCCTCATGTCCAAATGGATGGAGAAGCCGGACCACTTGATATCGGAGCTCCAGCAGCAGCAGGTATGCCTATTTCATCATTGCGATCCATCCACCACGAGTAAATTTTGTGCGATAAACTTGTTCCTATATTAATATGATATAGCATATTTATCTTGTCATATTTTAGTATATTCCAGTGACAATAATTAATTTATGGTTTACGTTTTATGAAACCAAAATGATATTGGTACCACACCAAAATGTAGGAGGACAGATGAAGCAAAGCGGCAGCATGATATTGAAGAAGGCTGTAAATGTTTACGACTTTGATGACTTCACAAAGTGTGTGGCAGCAGTCTCAGTTAAGGTTACAGTGCCTGAGGTTACTCAGTTTGTTAACTACAAGAGCCACCAATCGCAAACTAAGCTGCAAGCAGCTGGCCGTTCAATGCTCAGTGAAGTTAATGTGATAAAGTTTGTAAGAGGAAGCAGAAACTTCTCTTACAAACTTAATCATGAAAATGACACTCCATGGCTGGAGTTCGACTTTCTAAAGTCATGGTATAAACCTTCGGCTGACCGAGGACTGATGCAGTCAGCACATCGGGGAGTAAGCAAGCAGAAGAAGCAGGGACTGGTCAAGAACCTGGTTGAGAAACATATGCCACCGAGCCGTCACCCATTTTGGAATAATTTGGTAGTCAGCAATGCTGTAGTCTTGGTCACAGACTTTGAGTAGACCCATATAACTATATGTTAAGCAAGTGATCCGTCAATTATTATATAGCGTTACCGAGGTTTTATAATTGGTGTGGTATAATGATTATATTTGACTGATCTCCATATGTGTTACGCAATGTTTCTCTATTCCAAACCATATATCAATAATTCAATACATATTTGTTCAAACGTACATGCTAATATGTGGATTATTGCAGGTGATAAAATGCAGACCAAGCCCTATATCTCTAGGTAAAGGGTTTTGTCTGCATAATCTTAGTCAACAAATGACAATATTAGCTCACTAAACCAATTATCCCATTGTTTATCTCATTGTTTAACTCCAATCAAAATTTCAATTGATAATTATATTTGAGATAACCATACAAACATTGTGAAAGAAATTTTTTTTTATCATATTCATATGGTAAGGCTAGACAACAAGCGCTCTTAAATCGTCTCTGCTGAACAATTTCACATTCCGGAGATATAGGGTTATGTCAGCACAGGGCAGTATAGTTGAATGCCGCTTCCAAGTAACTGCCACTATTTGGAAAGATTGAAAATTAGAGTGACATGGCATTAAACTAGAGGTTTTACAGTATATATACGTGTTATATATGTATATACATGTATATATATATGTACATGTATGTATACATATATTAATGTACATGTATGTATACATATATATGCACATGTATGTATATAGCTCAAAGTATTGTTTAAGACACAATATACCTTGTAGTTACACTCTTCATAAAATTTTATATGAAAATCAATCGTTTCTTTTTCAGAAACTTAATTATTAAAATGTCAAATAATTAAATATGCAGCCTGTGAAGCTTAGATTCGGTAAATCAAATTTAACCTTGCTGTAAATAATATGCTGATAAAATTGCTGATAAAATTGCTGATAAAATTCTAGCACATCTGCACTTACAGAAAATTCTCCACGCTGCGTAATTACGTTAATAGTTATTTATTAATGCTTTGCAAACCCCCACCAGTGTAATTGTGCTTGGGTGCTTTGTCCTCAAAGACTAGTTGTCTAATAACAGAATGTGTGATGACAAAATTATGTCACTCTGTATTGACAGAAGCAAAGCAACTATGCTAGCTTGGCCATAACAATATCAACACGGCATTGCCAATTATGGTGGCTGTTTTAGTTACAACTAGCCAAATACAAACCTGTGCTTAATAGCCTATTTTCTAAAATTGGCCAAAGTTGGAAGCCGAGCTGGTATAAATTTGAATTAATCAATCCACTTTTACTAAAGATTTTATTTTACTTTTGCTCAAGTTTTACTTCATCTAGTTTGTGTTGACTGGTTAGGTAAATAGCACTTCAGCTTACGGCAGCTGCATTTGCCTTATGGCCAGTTTAGTGCTTGCTTACATATTTTAACAGAGTGTCTTCAATGAGCAACTGATAGTACGAGTTGACTTCATGGAGATTTCACTCTTTTAGTGCTTACTCTTTTTAGTGCGAATCTATATCAATCTCAGCCATGAGTTTGATATAGATTAGGATGGGGCATCACTATCCTAAGCTTTGAAATTATGTCGTTGCACTTTTCATAAAAACTTAGTTCGTCTGCTCAAACCGAAATATTTCTGAATTCAACATCATTAATAATTGTTGATTAATGGCTTTCAAGTTGACTCCTGTATTTTATTGTTTAGTGGTTTTGTGTGTAAAGACTAGTTGTTTAGCAACATAATGTTCGACAGGGAGATTATTATATCTCTTTTATATTGATATAGACTTTAGTGGACAGAGCTACATAGCTTGGTGATAATGGAATCAGGGCATATTTAATTATGCTTGGCATTTTAGATGCAAATTAAATTTGGATGGGCCAATAATATGCAAATATCACTGAACCTGATTACTATATCTCTGTTCCTAGGTGCTCAACTATATTTATAACTCTGAAAAGTGTATATTTTTGAAACTATTTAAAGACATAATTTCTGTTTGTCTTTAGTACATATTTCTTGCCCGAACATAGAAGTAGTTTTTGAGCTTTATTTTGACAAATTTACTTCACACTCTTTTCTTTTTCAAAGCATCAGCAATGCTCAAGTGAATGAAGTTAAGAGATGTTTCTGCAGTTAACAAATACTTTTGCGGAAAAGCAAGGCAGTGTTATAAGGGCAGCAAAGGCAGCAAAGCCAAAGCTGCTCATATCAGTATTTCATATATAGATGGCAAGAGTTGCAACCACAGTTTATAATCAGTTTGTATTTAAGTAATCACTCCGTAGAACTCATCTTGATGAGGTAAGAGAAAGTTAATATTATAGCAAGTAGCCGTCTTTAATAATGTTTACCTCCTATAAAAAAATTCATTAACTTGATATGAAAGGGATGTAAATGGGTTGTCATTAATCAGTTTTCATATAACAAGCTTTTTAGTTTTAAAACCACAAGTTTGTATTTACTTATCAAGTTAATGGCAGCTTCAGCTCATTGCAGCCGCATATACGTAATGATGAGATTGGTGCTTGGTTATAGTTTTTGCCAAAGTAAATGCAGTAATCAAGAGCAAATCTCTTCAGAGACAAAACAAGGTTTGACTCATTTTGTTTTTCACCCATCGCTCATTTTTACCAAACTGTGATGAGTTAACTGTGTGAGATTACCAGTGTTCATAGACAATAGAAATTAAAAACTGCAGGTATATGTACACTCTCGAACACTACCATGAAAAAACAGTACTGATGATGTCAAGCCATAAATTATTTTGCTCAGTTGAGGGACTCTCAAGCATAATCCGCGATTGTCTATGAGTGACTCTGTGCTGTCTCTGATTAGAACTTTGCGAAATAAAATCAAAACTCTCTAAACTCTCCTTTACCTTTACAAGACCTAAAAGTAAACTGAACGGATAACCAAAACCTTGTATTATATATTTCACATTTATACAAACACACAATCAGATAGCTTGCAGATATGCAATCATTGTGCTAGTGGATGACCTTGTACCAGATAAAAGTGGCATAATTTTCTAAGCTGTGTTAGAGATAAAAAGGTTTTTCTCAGACAAGAAGATTGGATATGAGTAACCGGTACATACAGAAGAAAAAACTGCAATCATTCCAATATACAGATCAATATAACTAAAGAATGCTACAATATTGTAACTCCATATACAGGCATAACACCAAAAACAGTATGAGTCTGTATGTTATCATGAGTTCTGCTAGCTCTAGCAGGTCTCAACTCACCAATTAGTTTTGACAAGCGTTTTATTGTTCAGAAGTTTCAGTATAATGCATCTATGTAAAAGTTCTGGAAGCTAGCAGCTGGAATTTAAACAATTTTACTTCTAAAAAGATGAACCCTAGCAATCACAATTATTTAATGTTTTGGCTAGTTATTGTCAGATGTAATTCCTATTTTATGGGAGGTTTCTGCAAATATATACTCTAAGCCAAATGATAAAGGCATAGCAAGTGTTATTGACTCAGGAACTTTAAAGCAAGCTCACAGTAGCAAAATAGTGAAGAGATTGAGTTTTTTATTTTAGTGTATAGTCAGTTATGTTGATACATAAACATATTTGCCTACATAATTCAGCTGCTATGATACTGATGATACAAGCTGGATAGATAGATAGTTTGTGTAACGAAGCTACTCAGCTGCAGCTATTAGTTTGCATGCTCCCTTCTGGAATTATATATTCAAAGTCAGGCAAAGAAAACTGCCCGACCCATTACTTTCTACAAAGCAGTCAAACAATAAACACACAGAATTTGAGCTTCCAAAATAGATATTGGAGCAATACATATATACATATATATATTTATACTAGCAGTGCTACCCGGCGTTGCCCGAAGAATAAAAAGTCTTTGGACAGAAAATAATATATAATGTTACCTGCTACTCAGCTGCAGGCAACATTATATATTGCTTAAAAATATATTTTGGTGGTGAAAACTCAGTGTGTTTACTGGTTGACTGTCTTGAGGAGAGTACAGGAACAAAGTTCCTTTTGTTCCATTAGATTTTTTTTCTGAGTTTGTGTGTGTGTTTGCCCAGCTATAGCTATTAAAATATCGGAATAAAAAATCCATATCGCCGAAGATTTGCTCGTTTGCTCGTTTGACCCCCTTGTTTTCCAGTCCAGTTCTTTAGCAATTAAGCCACAAAAGCTTGAAGGATTCCTTAGGTGATACATGCCGATAACTGAGTGTAAATATGCTACCACTCTCCGTTACGATGCAACGTCATGAAGAGTAGTAGAATAATTTATGCGTGCTCAGTCGTGAGAGTAAGTAGTTAGCTTTCATTAGTAAACTTACTCAAGTTGGCCGATGGCAATTTGTAAGGCTAATAGCAAGTGGCAGGCAACTACATTATCTATTGTTGCTTATAAGATGACTTTAAGTGCCTGTACAATGCTGAGCATGCTGCTATTATATATGTACATACGTAATATATATACATATGGTTGTATATATATTTATATAAATATATATTCATATATATCATATATATATATGTTTAAGTATATATTTATATATATATGTTTAAGTATATATTTATAAATATGTATATATATATATATTTATATATATATACATATAAATATATATATATATATTGTTTCCTCACACCGGATACCCCGTATGGGTGGTAAATTCTGCTCTAACTCGGGTCTCCTACCAGAGACCTGGGAGTTTGAGCACTCGCCTCAAGATCTTAGCTGTTCCCAATAGTGCACTTTTCTGCAACTCACCTGCGTTGATTGTTGTTGGTATTTGGGCAAGCCACATTTTATGCGCCGGTATTATTGCGCCCAGTGCCCCAATGACTACTGGGATTACAGTTGTTCTTACATTCCAGCATTTTTCAAGTTCTTCTCCAAGAGGGAGATATTTCTCTACCTTTTCTTTTTCTTTGCTGGCTATATTGTAGTCATTGGGTACTGCTATATCTATTATAGTAGCCCTCTTGTTCTCCTTGTCTACCACCACTATATCTGGTTGGTTTGCTAGGACATGCTTGTCAGTTTGGATGTAGAAGTCCCAGAGGATCTTAACGCGGTCATTTTCATTCACCTTACCAGGAGCTTCCCACCAGTGTTGTGGTTTATTAAGGCCATACTCATCACATAGACTTCTATACACAATACCTGCGACATGATTATGCCGCTCAATGTATGCGTTCCCTGCTAGCTGCCTGCATCCACTGATGATGTGTTGGATGGTCTCAGGTGCATCTTTGCACAGTCTGCATCTAGGATCGTCTCTAGTGTGATAGATTCTCGTTTGGAGTTGCCTTGTTGGGAGCACTTTCTCCTGGGCTGCCATGATTAGCGACTCTGTATTGGCCGTTAGGTTTCCTTTGTTCAGCCACATATATGTCTGGTGAAGATCGCCATTCTTAGATATTTGTTGGTGGTAAGCACCATGAAGAGGCTTCGTGTGCCAGTCAATTTCCTCATCATCAGGGCGTTGGTCCGTTGTAAGAGCAGCCGATTGAAATTCAGCTAGCAACTTATTTGAGATGGCCATGGAAGCTGCATATGCTTTGATACTTTGCTCCTCCTCTTTCACTGTCTGCTGTACACTTTTGAGTCCCCTACCACCATCTTTCCTATCAAGATACAATCTAGTAGTATCAGATTTTAGGTGGAGTGCTCCATGCATGGTTAGCAGTTTACGAGTTGCTATATCTGTTTCTTTGATGGCTTCCTCAGTCTACTTTATTATGCCTGCTGGATATCTTATTACTGGCAGTGCGTAGGTATTTATTGCCATGATTTGGTTCTTGGCATTGAGCTGGCTCCGTAAGACCTGCCGAAGGCGTTTCTTGTATTCGGTAATGGCTTTGTGACGTACCTCGGCTTCGTGGTTGATGTTGCTTTGCATAATCCCTAAGTACGTGTACCCTTCTTCTATATCTTTGATGGTACCATTTGGCATTCTTAGGCCATCTGTGAGCATAGAATGGCCTTTCTTAAGAATAAGCCTTCCACATTTCTCAATACGGAAGGTCATTCCGATGTCCTTGCTGTATACCTGAGTGAGGCGTATTAGCGAATCAATGTCCCTTTCTTTGTTAGCGTACAGCTTGATGTCATCCATGTAGAAGAGGTGGTTTATCTTGGTGCCACTCTTAAACTGGTACCCATATTGAGTCTCCTCCAGCATATTGCTTAGAGGGTTTAGGCATATGCAGAAGAGCAGCGGTGATAAGGAGTCACCTTGATAAATGCCTCGCTTAATTTGTACACTCGCCAGCTTTTTGACATTAGCCTCCAGTTCCGTCTTCCATTTGGTCATTGACATCTTGATGAATGCCACAAGAGCAGGGTGAACATTGTACATACTGAGGCACTCAAGTATCCAACTATTTTGGGAATTGAGTCTTAGGCCTTTTTTGTAGTCAATCCAAGCCATGGCAAGATTGGTTTGCCTTCTCCTGCTGTCTTGACAGACCGTCCGATCCACCAGTAACTGATGTTTAGCTCCTCGGGTGTTGCGCCCAATTCCTTTCTGAGCACTGGTCATATAGTGACTCATGTGCTCTTCCAGTTTGTCTGCAACTATTCCTGAGAGCAGTTTCCAAGTGGTGGGCCAGCACGTTATTGGTCGATAGTTTTTGGGAATCGGCCCCTGCTTTGGATCTTTTATCAGAAGTACAGTTTGTCCTTTGGTCAGCCATTCTGGATGGTCACCTTGTCCTATTAGGCATTCCATCTGCTTAGTCATTCTAGTGTGAAGTGATGTCAATTTCTTTAACCAGAAGGCTTGAATCATGTCATGGCCAGGTGCTGCCCAGTTCTTCATACGCTGCACTCTGCACTTGATGTCCTCTTTGCTGATGGTAAGTCCTTGCTGAGCCACAGTGTGTTGATGGTTCTCTTTAAGCCTCTTCAGCCAATTTGCAGTGGTGTTATGAGTAGTCTCTTTCTCCCAGATGTCCTTCCAGAACTTTGAAGTGCTAGATCGTAGAGGCTCAGACATTGGCCTCTGCAGTGCACCTTTGAACTGGGAATACACTCTAGATGGATTATTGATGAACAGTTTGTTCATTCTTTTGTTATCCCGCTCTTTGGTGTACCGCTTCAGTCGTGCCGAGAGTGCTACTAGCTGCTGTTTGGCAGATTCTAGAGCTTCTATTGTGGCTTCCCCGTTTTGGACGCTCCAAGCTGTGGTTAGATCTCTCACTGAGCCTACTAACTTTCTTGCGCAAGTCCTTCATCTTATTTTGTAGCCTCAGCTGCCAGGATGGAATGGCTTGAAGCCTTGTTGGCATTGGCTTAATATCCATCTCTTCCAAGATGACGGTTGCTGTACTGTAGATTAAGGCATTAGTCTCACTGATTGATCCAGTTGAGATCGTCTCCAGTGCCATGTTAATGTCTTCTAACAGCTTCTTATGGCCTTGCTAACTCTTCGTAGTGGTACCCTGCTTCCATAATCATTAGCAGCTGAAATCTTGTTGATGATATTTTCTGCAAGCTCTCTCACCCTTGGATCAAGGTCCAAGTGCATGTCTTCTTCAACCCGTGAGTCAACACATGCTATGTGTATGCGTGACGGTGTGTGTTGATATGCACTCCTCGTTGGTTGAGGCTACTTGGGTGAACTGTTCCCTAATTTCATCTACCTCAAGTTCCGTTATGAGGTGCCGTTTGATTATGTTACTCCTCTGAGCTACAAGTTGCTTAGCGGTTAGTGGCAATTCAGGGCGCATGTTTATCCACATTTGCCGCATCCTTCCCATATAGTCCCACTTTTGAGGTTCACTCATAAAGTAGCACTGCATGAGGTCCGTGTTATCAGTCCAAGTCCATTTCATCCGTTTTGAACCAGTAGCCCATTTTTCACTGCCTTGTCCTGGTTCAGCTACAGGCAGCGCGGACCTTGTTTGACCGGGCGACGTCCGAGCCGGCATGGCTTTGGTTATTGCACTCATCATAGAGGTTGTAGACATTATACAAGCAAGGGTCTCATCCAAGGACCACCAGAAAAGTGCAGTTGTTGGGGTTTGAACCGAGGACCTAATGATCACGGTCCCAATACCTTACCAACTGCGCTATCTGTCCTGTATATTTATATATATATATATATATATATATATATATATACATATATATATATATATATATATATACATATATAATAATAATAAGTTATAATAAGTTATAAAGGTAATAAAAAGTTATTCGACTAAAAAATTATACTGGTTTAACATATACATCACTTACCATCCTAACTTTTAAACTTCATATCATGGGAAAAGTGTTGTTTTTGTGCAGTTCGAATGAACTAAGAAAAAAATAAAACAAATGTAAAGGTTTTAAAACTTTTTCAAACTGCTGTAATTTTTAAATTCACTACTTTGAAACATATACATTAAATAAACTAATGTATATGTTTATACATATGTACATATATATACACATGTATTTCCTTGTACAACAACTGAGCATGCATGCAGAGAGCTCGTGTGCGGTGTGAATATGCTGTAAGGATCTAGTCAGGATCTTTTATAATTAGGCTTTTTCCTACAATAGGCTCCGCCTCCTGCTTATTACTTTCTGCCATATTCTTGTGTGATGTAACTGTGTGTACGTGATTCGGCTCTTGCAGGCAAGCCATAATGTGGTCGATTCAGCTGAGTGGAGTATAGCTGAGGTACCTGAGCTGACTCTTTGTCCAGAACAACTGGGACGACCCTAGCTGTTTCGTCTAGATTTCGTAGCCCAGCTGGCTATTACACAATTGCTCAGCTTAAAACACGTGCCAGCTGTAGTTCGTGACCTTTCAGCCTGAGTGCTCGGTGTTAGTGGCCCTACAGTCATTAATTAATGATTATTAGCCACCTTTATCATATTCAGCTATGAAGAGACTGAGTCAGTTGCAGACTGCTGGTTCTAGATAAAACACACCTAGTCTATCAGGTATTATTCATGATTCAGCTTTACTTTTTTGCTTTAGTTAGAAATACCATATAGATGTCAGGGACTTGGGATTTTATTTTCTTAACTCTGCTTTGTAGATATGAGGCTCCAAATCTTCTGCGCGATATTGCTCTTCAGTCAAACTGGACTGTCCGTGGCGGTAAGTTAACAAACCATAAAGTGTTTATAACATTTTAATTGAAAATAGAAATTTAGAGCTAATGGAAATGCTCTAAACTGCTACACCAACTTGATAAAAGTATAAAAATATTTTTTGATAATGAAAAATGGCTGTCTGTTCAGTACATTTTAGTTTAATTAGAGTTCTATGTTTTGAGATATTATGAGCAAAAGAAAAACCCATTTAATCTTCAGCTATCTTGGTAACTTGTACACAAAATGTATGAAGTATTTAATTTTTCTTCATGCCTATCTTTTTTTTATTAAAGGATAGCAGAGAGATGCATTCAGGAGTGTATAAAAACACAACTGGAGGAGACCTAATTGAAACCTGGAATGAAACCACAACTGCTAATGTGAAAGCTTGTTCCATTCAGTGTTTGTCAACTCTTGAGGATAACTGCTACTCTTTCAATTTTAATGAAGGAAGCAAAGTTTGCAAAATGTCTCATCTTCCTGCTGTGGCATGCAATGAAGTTAGAGACCCCGCCTCTTTTGTGTACAGTCGTATTTCTTCATCCTCAGCGTATGGTGGTAACTAGAGAATACTTATTATCTTTTCATTCCTCAGCTAATCTGTTGCTCTTTTCAATATATATAAATATGATTTGTCAAACTTGAAATTAAAATATGCAATTAAAATAACAACATAATTTTGTGTAGCCATCAAAACACCGTGTCTATTTTACAATGACCTACCAAATAATTCCCTAATCTTTATGCGAAATTGTATACACGTGTTAATTGCTAATTTGAGAAGAATGCTCTCTAACAAATAATATATTTTTAACTCTCTGATAACTAGCTATATTCCTTCTTTTTTGAACATATGTTTTTGTCTTTTGTCTCTTACCATCTTAGTGGTAATCGGATGTGGATTAATTGATGTCTTCTTTTACAAGCTGATTGCTTGTGTGGAGTTAACTCTTTTGCTGATACAACAACATAAACCTCATTTTTTTGTAGAAGTTTATAAAGTCGTTGCTTAGTAACAAAAAAAGCATACAAATGCTGTTAAGTTTAAATGGTTGCCGTTAAGATATTTATTTCTGAATTTCAATATGAAACAACTCTCTGAAGCCTATTTTTTGGCACCAGCCATTTCCTTTTGCAAACGATCCGGTTTCTGACACACAGGTATTAAATTTTTATTTGATCCTGCTGTGGTCAGAAGTTGCTTGACTGATCAACACAATAATAATAATTCATGTGATAGTGTCGATGTCAACTCACAGAACTACAAGCCTGATGAAGACTATTATTTACACCACTATGAAAGACTATGTAGGTAAAATATAGTCAGCTGCAGTCTAGATATGCTTAAAAAAATGCTAAAGTACAGACGCTACTGCAACTTTTGCCAGATCATGGTGTCAAAAGAATACTTATAAAAGTGTAAACATAAAAAACTTTATCAGAAGACCTGAGGACAGCACCGTTTTGTAACTCATACTTTCAGATGTTGATGGAGGTAGAAATGAGAACAGAGCTTGTGGCCAGAAACTTTGTGTGAACACTATAGGTAATGACTCTTGCAGCTCTGGCAGTCTGATGTTTGAGGACATGGTGGAGCTAGTACAGACATGCAGAAGTATGTATGCTAATAAAGTAGATGTAGATTTCTTTCATTTTTAAGAGCTAGTTGTAGTAAAACCATTTGAAGATGTTACTCCTGTGAGTAAGATTAATAATCTACTGGCAACTTTATTATTACTGCCTGCCATATCATTGACACAGGTAATACACAGTTTCTAAAGCTCTATTCAAAATCACACTACTTATTAATGGTTTTTGTCAGACATGAGTTATTACTGAGTTCAAGGATACGGTGTGAGAATGACAAATTCTGATAATCGTTGTGTCAATATATCAGAATGAAGATGTTTCTCTAAAAAGATTTTGTAGTCAACGAGAGGGTATCTTATGCAAAGTGTTTTTTCTGCTTCTATAAACATTTATCTCAAGTTTGAACAGCATTACGCAGACTTTTGATCTTTTTGCTTATATAAAACAATCAATAATTTTTAAATTCGACTGCGTAGTTATTTTTAGAGAAAATCTGAAACATATGTTTCTTTTAGCAAAAATTAATTTGTTCTTTTATTTTCTTTGATGAAAATGTTGTATAATAGTCTTTGACCTGATGACATAGTTTTTTACCATCTGCTATTAACTTGGCTTCGCTGTTAAAAGTCATAGACTGAACAAAAAAATATTTGATTGTACTATGAGCCTATGTTTAGAGATCCTACTATTACTGAGTGCCCCAAAGATGAAGGTTTGTTAAGTATTTAAATGGTCACTCATAGAAAATAAACCAGTAGGTTGAGTTATCATCAACTGACTTATTTTAGTTGTTCCGAGTTCTATGACCTGTAATTGACTCTTAAACCAACATTTGATGAACCAGTTTTGTCAATATGAATATGTAACCTTGTTCGGTGCACAATTATCTGAAAGAAACATATCAACACATATGCATTACAAAATTCTTTAAAAGTAGGTTAGTCAAACCAGCCAGAAAATTCAAGTTAGTTAATGTAAAGTAAAAACGTTGAAAATATAACATATTGCGATATAACATGATGTAACTATTGTAAGGCACTATAATGTAATGTGATACAATGTAGTAAAACAAAATATAGGATAATATATTATCGTATATCATAATATGGCAATATATAATGCTAGACAACATAATACATTTTAATATAATAAAATATAATACAAGGTAATGTATCATACATGACAAATCATATCAAGCGATATAATACTTTTTACGGCAAAGTGCTGTGAACAGGGTGGTAGCTGTAGGTTTCCTGGTCACCGCGGTCATAGTGCCAAGCCTTAAAACACCAAAGAAGACCTGGCCACTGTTGAAGCAGTCGAGCTACCGAGAAGAAACCAGGAAAGCAAAAAAGAGAAGACTGTAAAAAAGAAACCAAGCGTAAAACAAATTAATAGGGGCGGAGCCTCAAACAAAAGTAAAAGTATAAAAGGAATAAGATTCGGTCATTTTGAGAGAGAGAGAGAGAGAGAGAAAGAGAGCGCTATGCGCACCCTCTCTGCATGCCTTAAATGTGGTTTATTTTCTGTCATGTATGTATACTTACACACTGATTCAGTAAATACCGTAAAACCTCTAATTGAACGCCATGGCACTCTAGTTTTTAAACCTTCCTCTATTAGTGGTGATCAATTTGAGATGGCATTCAAATAGAAGCTGGGGTGGTATTTTTTAAATGGCTGGTTAGAATTTTGAAAAGATAAATTTAGCCCTGTTACTGGCGAAGTGAATGTTGTCTACAGTTCCCTCTTTTTTGATGGAACGATAATTAGCCTTTTGGGTGCAATAAATCTGCTAACTTCCTTCCAGCTTGTTCAAGATTCCTTAATAAATATGTAATAAGAAGCAAAGAAACATTTCTACCAGTTGATATCTATTATTAATAGTTGATATCTATATATCTTGCAATTGTCCTGAGATAATATTATAGCCTGTGTCCTGCTTTGCAATTTGTTGGAGCTTTCAATTTTCATTTCGCTTTAAAGTTGAAGTCATGTTTTTATTTTATATCTACATTTACCATCAAAGCATAAAAAACCCATTGCACTCATTGATATTTTTGCTAGAGTTTGCAGCCAAAACTAGCTTTTAATTTGCAATAGAAGAGGAAGTACGAGCATCGATCAATCGTAAGGTCAGATTGCGGCAATGATGCTGTCAAATAATATGCTATAAGCCTGCAGATTTATATGTTTTATAATGATAATCTATTAAATGATACAAATATATATTCAAGAACAAGTGGCATAAATGAACCATACTTATATTACATACAGAAACAAAAATCAACGTTTTTTAAAGAAAATGTTTACATCTTTTGTTGGGCTAGCTGCGTTCTGATTGATGCTTTTCATAGACCGAACATCTTTTGGTTGTCCAATATTTTCGACAACGTTTTCTGATTTCAAACCTCCTGCCGCACTGCATAACTAGTCAATATTAGTATAGCGGTTTACGCTAGGTTCGTAGCTGGCAAGTGTATTAAGCTGGAATTGATTCACTGATTTGGAGATGACCCGTTGATGATTTATTCAGTCAACACCGAAACCGTGAAATCTACAAATGATTATCATATTTAAAAGTTCTTCCACAGCAATATAAAAAATAACGATATTATAGAAATAGAAAATTATCGACACAAGCCTTTTGCCGTCTTTGAAAAACACTCACACAGCTAAATCAAGAAGTCAAACGAAACAAACTAGCGATAAATGCCAAAATGTTCTGAACAGAAAAATCGTCAATTAAATCATCAGTTGCGTGTTACTAGTTGAAATTCAAAAGTCATAATGCCAAACGTGGATGAAAGATAATTGCAGGAAGTGAAGGCGTGTCGAGACACGTCAAAACAAAACACGTCGAAATAACCCTTGTGGCGCCTTAGATCCGGATACAGCGATGGTTTACTTAACACAAGACAATAAAATTGGTGAGTTAGTAGTAGACAGGAAATGTTAGTAGGGTTCTCTTACACTCCCACCAAACATAAATTCTAATAGATTTTATATTTCCGCTGCACCATGTACGTAATTGGACTCAACAAAAGTCCTTTTTTTCATGTCAGCACCCTTTTTTGCAAAACTATAGTAGTAATACCAAGGTTATATTCTAATAGAAAACAATAGATTTGAAGGTTACGTTAGTAATACAAAATATATAAAGTTTTATCCTAACAACAGCAAAACCAACACAAGCAACAACAAAAACCAAAAAAAAAACAACTAACATCTAAAGTTGAATTAGCACCACAATAGGAGGTTGCTATTAAACGATATAATATGGGCAACGTAAGTGGGAATTATATATCCTCTAAGAGTTTTACCAATTTTTGTATGGGACGTTGAAGATAAGTTGGTTCTGCCATCTTTCGCCCCTTCTTGTCTAGGTTACAATTTCCCAGCCTCACAGTCACCTTACGCACTAAACCGTCTTTACCTGGAAACACATCTTCAACTCGCCCTATTTGCCACATGTTCCTCGGCTCATTGGATTCAACTATAAGTACAACATCTCCGACCTTCAAATTGTCTTCAACTTTCGTCCAGGTTTGACGACGCGTGATGTTGTCTAGATATTCCAGCTTCCATTTTCTCCAAAACTCTTGAGCTACCCACTGTACCCTTTTCCATCTAGCACGGCAGTATATTGCTTCATCAAAATCTCCAGGTGGTGGCGCAGTGGGTTCCTTTCTTCCTGTTAGAATCATGTTTGGTGTGACTGGTGTTTCTTCATGATTAGAGATGTTGATTGCTCCTAAGGGCCTGTTGTTGACAATAGCAGCAACCTCATAGAATGCCGTTCTTAGGGAAGTACTGTCGAGTCTAGAACTTTGCCTTAATATGTCATTGAGCACTGCTCTGATGGTACGGATCTGCCTCTCCCAAACGCCTCCCTGGTGGCTTGCCGTCGGGGAATTAAATACAAACTCTATGCCTCTATCGCATAGGCATCTTTTTGCTTCCACATCCAACAAATTCTTGGCGCCGACAAATTTTGTTCTATTGTCAGAATAGAGCTTTATCACAGAACCCTGTATGGCGATGAAACAACGTAGTCCATTGAGAAAGGCGTCGGCAGTTAAATCGTCTAAAACTTCAATGTGGAGAGCCCTACTATACAAACATGTGAAAACTAATCCGTACTTTTTCATTTCCTTCCTTCCCTCTTTAATCGCGTATGGGCCGAAGCAGTCCATTCCTGTGTGTGTAAACGGTGGGGCACAGCTAGTTCGGTCTTGAGGTAACTCTCCCATTTGCTGTCTTATAGGCTTTCTTTTCATCTTCTTGCATGGCATGCATTGACCTAATTGTTTTTTAACTGTTCTTATACCCGATATGAGCCAGAGGCCATTTTGACGCATGGATGTTAGCGTGTAGGAAGGTCCCATGTAGTGTGAAGTTTCATGGTAGTAGTTAATAAATAACTTACTCGAGTGAGAGTTCTTTGGTAATATTATTGAATGTTTCTCTAGCTCGGTAAGAGATAAAGAATTTCTTGCTCTCCCACCAATCTTTATTAAGCCATGTTGATCCAGGTAGGGGCTTAATCGAAGCAACGAACTTGTTTTCATCACTTGGTTACCTTTTTTCAAAACTCTGATTTCCTCTTGAAAATATTTTGTCTGTGTAATTTTCAATACTAATCTTTTGGCCGCTTCGATATTTTCAATTGATGGTCGCGTCAGAGGAATCTTTAAGGACTTGTTCTTGGCCATCTGGAGTAAGTAAGCAAAGGCTCTTAGCAGTCCCTTGAGCGTGCTATACTTCTTCAACTTGTTGTACATGTCCATGAGTGTTGAAATCTCAGTCGCTCTGACAACTTGGACTTTCTTTACTTCTGGATCATCCTCTGACACTTCTCTTCGTGTCAACATATCCAACTGTAATCTATGTTGTAGTTCTGGCTGCGATCGTAAAAACTTGGAACCTGTAAACCACATGGTGCGTTTTAATTTTTCGGCCTCCATCCCTCGAGAAGCTATGTCGGCAGGGTTTTCTGCCCCGGGTACGTGATGCCATTGCTCAGTGTTAGATGCTTGTCTAATCCCATGAACTCTGTTAGCAACAAACGTGTGAAATTTCCTCCTATCATTGCAGATATAGCCAAGCACGATGGTTGAATCACACCAAAAAAATGACTTGCTTATATCCATGTGCAGTTCCCTTTGAAGCGTATTGTTGAGTTGGGTAGCTAAAAAGGCACCTTGTAGCTCTAAGCTCGGAATGGTGGTTACCCCTTTACTGGGTACGACTTTTGCTTTTGCCAACACAAGATTGGTGCAAACATTTCCTAGGTTGTCAATGGATCGCAAATACGAGCAGGCACCAATGCCTTCCAGCGAGACATCTGAAAATGTGTGCAGCTCATACACGCATTGCGTCTGCAACCCATCCAGGCACCTAGGTATTTCTAGTTGGAGTTGTGACAGTTGAGTAGCCCATCTGTTCCACAATTGCTTCATTTCCTCATTGAGAGGTTCATCCCAATCAACACTAGTCTTATTGACCTTCTGCAGTATATTTCTTCCCTGGTGTGTGAATGGTGCTAAAAGACCAATGGGATCAAAAAGCTGACCGACTACCGACAGTATGCCACGTCTTGTGACAGGCCCAGCTTTAACATCACTTCCACTAAATCTGAAAAAATCTGTATTAAGGTCCCACTCCAATCCTAGGGTTTGTTGAGGGGACAGATAATCTGCAAACAAATTGATTGCTCTCTCCGACTCGGGAATCGATGATAAAACTGAAGAATCATTGCTAATGAACTTATGAAGTCTTAAATTTCCTGTTGCGCAAAGAGCCCTAGCGTCCTCAATAAGTTGCTGGGCTTCTTCCGTTGTGTTCACGCTTGTGATACCGTCATCAACATAGAAATCTCTCCGTATAAATTCTGCAGCTTTTGGGTATTCCCCGGCATGGTCGTCTGCTAAAGTTCTCAGACCATAGGTGGCGACAGCAGGTGAAGATGTGGCTCCAAACAAGTGCTTTGTCATCCGATACTCTTTGACTTCTCCCTGTGTTGTTTTCCATAAAAAGCGCAAATAATCTCTGTCAGATGGAGTAACATGAAAATTGAAGAACATTTTTTCTATGTCGCAAGCGATTGCGATTTTTCCTTTTCTAAACCTGCACAAAATCCCAAGCATACTGTTGGTCAAATCAGGGCCTTGAAGCAGATGCTGATTTACAGATGTTCCCGAATATGTAACTGCACAATCGAATACCACACAGAGTTTGCCTTTCTTTTGGTGCTTTACTGCAAAGTGTGGTATATACCACACACAACCTTTCTGAGGAACAATATTGGTAGCCTCTTCAGCATGGCCCCCCAAAAACATCTCCCGCATGAATTGTACATACTGTAGTTTAAACTCCGAGTTGCTCTCAAATCTCTTAAATAGTGAAGTGAGGCGTTGTTCGGCTTGGCGTTTGTTGTCTGGTAAGTGTGGTCGCTGCCTAAATGGTAAAGCCATCTGATAAGACCCTGATGGTAGCACTTCCGTTGTTTGTTCCATGATGTTTAGAAATTTTATGTCTTCTTGAGATACGAGGACATGATCGTCGAGCTTGATGCATGTACGGTGTGTAGTAAGTCTTCTATCTCCTTGCCGTCTGTTGTCTGCTCCAAAGACGGTCCACCCTAACATTGATTTCCTGGCATACGGCAAGCCTTTGACTTGAACTAATGCTTCTAAAGGGGCAAAAGCCTCGGGACAATTAGCTCCTATTAGCAATCCAATGGGAATGTCCATCAAAGGTGGCAATTTGCTTGCAAACTCTTTAAGATGAGATAGTTTTGCCACATTATTTCTGCAAGGAATGTGGTCGCGATTGCATGCAATATCTTTCCAACCATAGGCATCTAAGTAAGTGAAGTCTGCTTGTTCGTATCCTTGTATTCTAATATCTTGATATAAAGTGACCCATTTTGTTGATTCTCCTGTGAGAGTTTCTACTGTGACCAATTCTCTTGTGTAGTCGGGTTGGAGATATTTCGCCAAGTCTGTATTGATGTAAGAGAGGTCTGAACCTGAATCAAGGAGCGCGTATACAAGTAGCGTTTTTGCAGGAGATTTGTCAGTAGTTATATGCACTGGCAAGATCATGCTGAGGGAGTTACCTGTTGTACCAGTTTTCTTTGAAGATATCCGTTTAAGTTCTGCACTTGGTTCTTTTCTCGGCTGAATATTTGTGCTGGGCATCGATGTGGTTGAGCTTCTTTCACTTGGTGGCTTTGGAACCGCAGCTTGTTCTTGGTTTCTCCAATGTTTAGATGTTGTTGAAAAGTCGATGTGTAGGACTGTTGGATGTCTTTTCCCACATCCTGTCTTGGAACAAAAGGCTCTGTTTGGGCACTGTCTTGATACGCGTCCTCTTTTAGTACAGCCAAAGCAAAGACCATTCTCCTGAAAAAATAAGTTCTTTGGTTCTCTTGGCAGCTTAGCAAGTGCCCAACATTCGTTCGTTAGATGGGTTTTCTTACAGTAAAGACATTCACTTATTTGAGAGGTTCCTGTTGAATGGCTTCGTAATTTCATTGGATTGGCTGGAGCTTAGCTCCTTTCCTTTTTATTGAAATCTGGCTTATGTTGATAGTTTTGACTTGCTTCCTGTCCGCTGATCTTTCGTTCTTCTTCCATATCTTCAGCTTGCTCTTTGACGAATTCTGAAAATTCATTAAAAGTAGGATAACTGCTATATTCTTTTACACACACTCTCACCTTTTTGGCCCAGGATCTCAACATCCATTCTGGTAATTTCCTAGCAAGAATCTCATTTTGGTTTCTGTCATTCAATAGGCGCAACTCATCACATCCTCGCATTGCGGATTTGATGTGACTTAGAAGATTTGCGTATTTTCTCATAGAGTCAGCATCCCTTGTGCCAATCTTTGGAAACTCCTCAAGCTTTTTTCTTAATCCGAGAGCAGCATCATACTGTTTACCAAATCTTTCTTTCAAATCTTTCCTTGCGTCTTCATAAGCATCCATTGTGTTGGTAAGAAAATACCCACTGACTGCATCAAATGCTTTACCAGAAATAAACCTCTTGAGGTGTCTTAGTGGTTGCAGTCCTGTTAAGCCTTCCGATTCAATGTAGGCGTCGAAGTCTATTTCCCATTCCTTGAACATAGTAGGATCACCCTTGAAAACACTGGGTTCAAGGGTTGAGCGCTTTGTGGACTTCATCGTTGCGATCAATGCTTTGGTGAGGGCTTGTATTTCACCTGAACCGGAGTTATTCATTTTTGTCTCAGCGTTTGAAGCTGCAGACCCTGTCTCGGATTTTGGAAGACGATTGTTCTTGTTGTTTGTGGAAGAGCTCTGAGAGTCCCTTGCCTTCTTTCTAGCCATCAGCTGCTGAAACTTTGCAGCTGCCTCTTCCAGCTCTCTTTCTATATCACTGTCATATTCTGCGGAGTTGACCCTGCTTGCCTCTTCTATTCTCTCTGCTAACGTTCTCTTGCAATCATCAACAGTTGACCCATAATATTCAAACATGTTCTGTAGTGTGGTTAACCTTTCATTATCATCAGTCAGTTCACACAATTTGACCCACTTCTCCTGTATTTCCTTTAATATCTTCTCGATAGCAGAAGAAAAATCTTGCATTTCTTCTTCAGTGTGCATATTCGTCAGAAAATCTTCTATTTTCCCCAATTCATCATTTATCAACTTTGGAATATCCTTGAGTAATGTAGACTTTTTGATACGATCAGATGTTCTAAATATAGGTGGGCTATTCATTCTGTGGCCACTACCTGCTTGTGACGTGTGCTCTGCTGAATTGACATCTTGTTCTGAATTCATTATGATGTTTAAAAGAGCAATAATGATAATACCCTGAGTTCGTTTATAATTACAGAAAATCAAAATGGTGAAAAATCTGAAATAGATTGCTTTAAAAGTAAATACCACAGTCAAGTCAATATCAATACAAAATTAAATCTCATACTTTTACACAAAAGAGCTTCAATAACATTGAAGCTGCAAAATATGTGATCTACAAGAAATTTCAATACGTCTAGTTTGGGTATGTGAAGTCAACAAAATAATACCAGTTGCAAACTGGGCCGAAAGCGCCACAATAGATTATAAAGTACGAGCGAGGACCGGCCAAAGATGTCAGACACTTCGGAAAAGACACTAACCGCAGCGGCCAAACCGTGTGCCGATCGATTACCAACCGAAATTAGCAACCATCCAAGAAGGGCAGTTTACAAGAATAGTAATCCAAAAGATTGCAAAATTGCTCAAAGAAAAATTTATATGACAGTTTCAAAACAGAGTGACGATTTTTAAAAAATTTTTTAATCTTAAACGATCTACAATTGTTCAGTAGTTATCTAATAAAGCTATCAAAATGTTTAAAGCTTTCGAGTATCCTAATATTTCCTTATCTCAATAGTCTGAATAGGGTTCTTAGCCGGCAGATATATTGTTCTATTTAGCCGGTTCGTTGTTTCGGTAATTACTGAACGTATATTCGTCGACTTAAATGGCGTTACGATGTTGTGTGGTATAACAACAGTGTAGGTCTGCGCGGCGACTCAGGGATCCCGCGTCAATCAGTGTCCTTTAAATAGTTCAATATAGCCAGTACGTCGGCTCAATAGTTGAATATAGCCAGTACGTCGGTTCAATATT
Source organism: Watersipora subatra (assembly GCF_963576615.1). Lineage (NCBI taxonomy): Eukaryota > Metazoa > Bryozoa > Gymnolaemata > Cheilostomatida > Watersiporidae > Watersipora > Watersipora subatra. The sequence continues at coordinate 17,914,653 of NC_088714.1, read as the reverse complement.
TGTGGCACTTGTGTACACACGTTCGGTAAATACGAGACACCTTTAAGTCCGCCCAGCAGTTCTTTGATGTTCGTTGGTTATTTTCTCTTCTAGGAAAGATTTCACTATAGCGGTTTACGCTAGGTTCGTAGCTGGCAAGTGTATTAAGCTGGAATTGATTCACTGATTTGGAGATGACTCGTTGATGTTTTATTCAGTCAACACCGAAACCGTGAAATCTACAAATGATTAACATATTTAAAAGTTCTTCCACAGCAATATAAAAAATAACGATATTATAGAAATAGAAAATTATCGACACAAACCTTTTGCCGTCTTTGAAAAACACTCACACAGCTAAATCAAGAAGTCAAACGAAACAAACTAGCGATAAATGCCAAAATGTTCTGAACAGAAAAATCGTCAATTAAATCATCAGTTGCGTGTTACTAGTTGAAATTCAAAAGTCATAATGCCGAGCGTGGATGGAAGATAATTGCAGGAAGTGAAGGCGTGTCGAGACACGTCAAAACAAAACACGTCGAAACAACCCTTGTGGCGCCTTAGACCCGGATACAGCGATGGTTTACTTAACACAAGACAATAAAATTGGTGAGTTAGTAGTAGACAGGAAATGTTAGTAGGGTTCTCTTACAATTAGCGTCTAAACCAGTTTTTGCCAGAGCAAAACTTTTACGCTTGTCATTTAGCACAAATAATTTGCATAAAAGTTTCGCTTGCTAAACGTAAGATTGGTACTATCGTAAATGCAAACCGTTTTTATATACATGTGTACTTCAAAATATCAGGACCACATTAACCAAGAAACTACTATTAACCTGAGACAGTTATTAGTTATTTCCCTGGTGTTGTTTTCTAAGTTTAAACAAAAAAGGCTAACGGTTTTGGAGTGGGACAACAAAATAATTGATTGTCATTGATGCAAACGATTCATTAATAATACAATTTTGTAGACACTTTTCAACTGATCCTTTTATATTATGGGTTCATAAAAATCAAAGATTGTCAAAGTAGCATTCAAACAAAGATGACGGTCGATTAGAGATGGTGTTTAAGTAGAAGCTGGCATTGTATTTTGCAAATGTCTCATCAGAATTTGGGAAGATAAATTAAGCCCTTTTATGGGCAATGGAAGAGGAATTACGAGTGTCGATCAATCATAAGATCAGCTTACTGCAATATGATGCTATCAAATAATATGCTATAAGTCCGCAAATTTACACGTTAAAAAATGATAATCTATTAAATGCTACAAAAATATTGTTATAGACCAGTGACATAAATGAACCGTACTTATATTACATGCAGAAACAAAAAGCAACAATTTTAAAACAAAATATTTGCATCGTTTACTGGGTTAGTGGTGTTCTGATTGTTGCTTTCAATGGACCAAACATCTTTTGGATGTTCGATATTTTCCATAATGTTTTCGAACCTCAAATCTTTTAATGCACTGCTGAACTAGGCAATATTAGCATTGAAATAACCTTTTAACATAGCAAAACATTAAGGTGTTGCATCTTGCACAAAAGCATCGCGTAAAAGTATTGCTCCCTAAGCACAACTTTTAGCCTGAACTAGTTGTTCATATACCATCGTGAATGTAAATGGTTTTTTACAAACTTCGAAGTATCAAGACCCCGCTAAAAAGGAGCCAATTTTAGGCTCTTACTGTTACTAATTATTTTTATGATGTTGCTATAAAAGTTTTAACAAAAAAAGCACAAAAACGCCTTGGCATTGAACAATGAGAGAACTAATTGTTATTGATGTAAACAATTCCTTATTAATATGATTTTGTAAAAGATTTTCTACTGATCACTTATATTATAGGTTGGCGGTCAATGGAGGTAGTGCTCAATTAACGATGGGCGTTTTATTTTTCGGCCCTTCTCCCATAGTGGCGGTCAAATAAAGGTGGCTTTCAAGAAAAAGTAACGTTCAAATAAAGGTGGCGTTCAAGTAGGGGTGGTGTTCAATAGAGGTGGCATTCAAGTAGAGGTTTTGCGATATACATGTATATTTCATTGACACTTAACACTCGGTGTCGTTGTTTGACTGCCTTGTGGAGAGTAAAAGGAACCGACAGTTTCCTTTACAATGTTTTATATATCAATATTCTCAAAGTTTGTGTGTCTGTGTGTCTGCATGTACTTTTGTTTGTCTAGCTATAGCTATTAAAACATTGAAATGAAAAATCCGTTTCGCAAAATATTTGATCTCGAAACGTCCCGCCTCCCAGACAATATGCTAAACCATCGAGCTACGCAAGATGGAAGGATTCATCGGGCAATCTATGTTGCTATGTGGGTGACAATATATACTACCCCTCCCCTCTGTGGCACAACAAATTTATGCATGCTTTCACAGCTCTTATTAGTAAGCTTACTCACATTAACCATTGGCAATGTGTCAGTCTAATGTCATATGGCAGGCAACTACATTACATCTCACTGTTTCTAAGCTGATTTTAAATCCCCATTCAACGCTAGGCATTCTCCTAATAATACCGTTTAACAATACAATCATTTATAGAAAAAAATTTACGCAGAACATTCATCTGGTTTTTTATTTAAAATTATGTATATAGAATCACACGTGAGTCTTTTTTCAAACTGTAGAACTACAAGACATCCTTAATGTTTTGTTTGTAGATGTTTTGTAAGTGTTTCCATTTCGGAATGCACATATACGTGTAGTTACTAGTCTACACTTTCTGTGAACAGGTCATTTGACTGCCTCTCTCTCCTCAAGAAGATATCCGAGCTACAATGGGCCTTGGTCTGCTGTAGACGGGAGTAAAAGAAAAGTCGATGCAAACCTTGCGATGTCTGATATTCAAGATTCTCCATGGATTCAACTTGACTTATCAATCGCTCACTGCATTCACATCATTAAATTCTATAAACAAGTAATGGGCTGGCAATCAGGTAAATGCAACTGTCACAAGCTGAAGGTGCTATCAGCCAAATATTACTAACTAGTTGTGATAAGACTGATAGGTGTAGCTTTTGGCAGTTATACTGTGTCATTATCATACTGCCAGAGTTAGTCTGCTAAAGCATTTTGTATGAGTCAAAAACATTTAATGAATTGGACCACACTATCACTGATGCAGCTTTAATAGGAGAATAGGTAGAAGACAACTAGTAAATCAGCAAAAAAAGGCTCAAAGGCTACTTCTAAGACTAAGCAAGAAAAAGCTTCTTTAGGACAAGCAGAGAGAAAATCTTCGAAATGGTTTATGAAAGATCAAATTACTACAGTTAGAAATCTTGTTGAGCGTATAAGAACAAAAATACAGTGACAAAGTTAAAAAAAATTGTGTTTTTTAGAGCCTCAGAGTATTATTTCTATATAAAACAGCCACCATAATTAAATATGCTAGACTCTATTATCACAAGCTAGTAAAATCAATCAAAGTCCGTATCAGTATAACAGTGTATTTTCTCTGTCAAGCAGCCTGTAGCTAGGCAACTGTTGCTAGTCTGCTGCTAATATTTGAAACTAAACAAATAAACAATATATTACTGATATCAAAGCGCAAAGCATTAAAAAACAATTATGAAGGCTTTTCAACACATTAATGTTACTGTGTGAGCTGATGTGCAGGGCTTTAATCCAGTAATTGTTTAAATGCTTTTTATGGTGTGCTGTAAATTCACAAATTGTTTCATCAATCTTACAACTTGATTATGTAGATGGATTAATGGATGATGTTAAAATTACAATTGGAGAAACTGTGAGTGACTTGGCTGATGAAAGCGAGAAGCACTTGTGTGCCTACTATGATGGAAAACCTCCAGGAGAAGAGTTCACTATGACTTGCACTCAGAGACTCTATGGGAGATTGATCAGAGTAACTACCGTTGGAGATGCCAAAAGGATGAGTGTTCGGGAGATAGAGGTGTTTGGCTGGTAGTTGTCATAAATATAATGTTTCTTGGAAAAAAGTCAAATTTGCATACTAAATTTGAACTTTCTGCTCGTTTCTACTGAATTATTGAAACATACTTTGATATTCGAGTCTCAGGAGAATGAATAATCAGTTTTCATATGAAGTTCTATAGAGAGTATAACTTGCAGGTCCCAAATATGTATAATGTGTTGTGAACAGTGTTTTGAGCTCTATATGTATGGAAAATCACATAATGCTTTTATAAGCTGTATTTTGGAGACTGAGCTTGCTGCAATTGGGTTAAATCTTATGTATTACATTTGGTGTTGTTACCAAACTAATGCTGTTTTTCTTGCTGTTGTCTTGCTTGCAGTATACAATATTTATTTGAACACTTTGCTGTTAAAATCTTTTTAAAGGTAATGTAAAAGTTGCACATCAAAAGCAAAATCAGTGACAAATATATTGTGCTGTTCATGATCCATTCAGTATTTATATCTCTTTTGCAATTGTTTTCCAGCAATACATTAAATAAGCAACTCCTTACCACTTTTGTTACTACAAGCATTGAGACAACTAGGTAGTGCTTTATAGCTGATAGCAAAAAAGTCCTCATATGTAGTTTGTTATTACTTTGAGAATTTGCAGCAGTTTATGCTAAAAAAGTGAGTTACTTAAAAAGGATTTGCCTATGACAAAGAATACTTGCGATGCAAAATTCAATTGTATTAAAATTCTGTTTCGCACTGCAATCTCAAAAGCATTTTATTATATAGCTGAAACACGTTTTTTATCTTCGTTTACATCTACAAATTATAAAATGTACAAGTCCAATCTGACTGTTAACCTGTCCAGCTATGTACTATCAAAGAATTGTCCTTACGTTCATTTTGAGTGCTTGTGTACATAATCATTTACTATATTACATGTGTATATACACAATAGAAGTATATTTGTCCAATTGATAAATCTGAGTGATATCATAGCAAACTATGTACTATCAACGAATTGGACTCACAGTCATTTTGAGTGCTTGTGTACATAACCATTTACTATATTACATGTGTATATACACAATACAAATGTATTCGTCAGATTGATAGATCTGATTGATATTGTAGCAAACTATGTACAGTTGAACCTTGGTTCTTGAACAACATCCGTTTCAGAAAACGGTTCGAATACCGAGTTGTTTGAGATCTGAAATAATTATTCCCATTAGAAACAATTTATGTAAATTTTAATCTGTTCCGAGTCAAGAAAACAACCTCGGTCAAGTATTTTTTTTAATATTTTCTACCATAAACTGCACTATATACTACATACTATAAACAAAAATGAGTAGATATAGACCGTGTTTAATTTTAATAAAAGTTTTTCTATCTGTGATGGTGAAAAAAGAAAGCAAAAAGTAAACATTTTGTACGTTTTGCTCTTAAAACATCGAAAACATTTTATGTAAAGATGCAATACCAACAATTGAAGAAATTGATAATGAAACAGCAAAAAATGCAACAGCTCAGTTACATCAAAAATCATGTCAAAAAAATATAAGCAGCAATGGCACATTTACTTCACATCTTTGAAAGAGAACCCTCTTCCAAAAAGATTTAGGGTAACTCGACTGAAGGAGTCGTCTTCTTAGCAAATCTTTTCGGTAGTGGAGACGTCGCTCCAAATATTTCCTTTCTTTTTGTAAAGAGTTTATGAAGCGTAACTTGCTTCTCTCTTTGTTAGCAAATGTTGTCATGCTAATTCCGGAGCAGCTCCGAATGTTTAATTCCAATGCGCGTGGTCCAGTTTGATTGAGAACCAAATTTATGTTCGAGATTCGAGACGAACAAATCTCAACTTTTTTGTCAAAAACTGAATTGGTCGAGAACTGAGGTTCCGCTGTACTACCAAAATATTATTATCAAATACTACATGACACATATATTGATACAGATAGATATAAATTTGGTAAAAAATTAATTAAAATTTGAACTTTTAAATAATTTGAAATTAAAATTTATCAAATTTTTTACCAAATTTATAGTAAGCTCTACTTTAGTATCAAGCACTTTAGGCTGATTTTTAGCCTATACTTTATTGTACAGATATATATATCTGGTATATATATATATATATATATATATATATATATATATATATATATATATATATATGTATATATATATCATATGGAAATCGAGTGTTCATTTTCTATAGAATTTAATATTAAAACTTTGTTGAATAATTCAGGATGCAGCATGTGAAGCTCAAATTCGGTCAATCAGATTTAACCTGGCTGTACACAATATGGTATTGATAACAACCACAAGTCAAAAACCTTCATCGCCTGATGCCCAAGTTTAATTTTATTTCTTACAGCAGATATTCTGATCAACCTCTAATAGAGTCTTTGAACTCAGATCATGCTAAACTCGTGTCCTGGAGGCTTTCCTTAATTGTAACAACATGAGCGTTTCTTACCTTCTTCATCCGAGTCGCTCTGTGTTTCTTCAACTATCATCTAACATTAACCAAACTTTCTTCTTCAAAATCAAATAGTTCAATGTGTTGAACAGTTTGTAATCTTAAACCGATGCATAAAAACTTACATTGTCATTTCAAGCATATAATAACATCGCTGATAGAGTTCTAATACATCTACACTTACGGACAATTATTGATGCGGATTGACGTTAATAGTTAATTATTAATGCTTTGCATACTCCCACCAGTGTGTTTGTGCTCGAGTGCTTTGTCCTCAAAGGCATGTTGTCTAATAGCAGAATGTTTGATGAAAAAACTATGTCACTCTGTATTGACAGAATCAAAGCAACTCTGCTAGCTTGGACATAACAATATCAACACGGCATCGTCAATTATGGTTGCTGTTTCAGTGGCAAATAGCCGAATACAAACCTATACACAACAGCCTATTTTATAAAATTGGCCAAAGTTGAAAGGGTGTAAAATTGTATTTACCTATACACTTAGAGGAAAAATCATGATTTGTTGCAAAAATTCTCAAATCCTAGAGATAGACAACTTTCAAAATGTTTAGATTGTTTAAAAGTTTGATATGAAAGGGATGCAAATGAAATTTCTCAAACCAGCTTTTACCTAACACGTTTGCTTTAAATATTACTACAGTTTGTTTGTGTTGACTGGTTAGATAGATAGCACTTCAGCTAATGTCACGGCATTTACCTGATGGCTAGTTTAGTGCTTGCTTATATATTTTAACAAAGTGTCTTCAATGAGCGATTTATAGTACAAGTTGAATTCATGGAGATTTCTATTCTTGGGCAAGGTAAAGTTTGACTCATTCTTTTTAGTGCTAATCTATACCAATCTAAGATTTCGGTTTACCACTATCCTAAGCTTTGCTATCATGTTGTCACCTTTTTCATAAAAACCCAGTGTGTCTGCTCACACCGAAAAATTTCTGTATAGAACATCATAAATCAATGTTGATTAATTGCTTGCAAATTGACTCCACTTCATTATTGTTTAGTCGTTTTGTTTTCAAAGATTAGTTGTCTAACATCAGTCTGCTTGACAGAAAAATTATGTATTTTTTACATTGATATAGACTTTAGTCAACAGGGCTAGCTTGCTGATAATGGAGTCACAGCATTTTTAATTATACTGGGCATTTTAGATGCAATTAAAATTCGAATGGGCCGAAAATATGCAAATTTCACTGAATCTTATTACTATATCTCTGTTTCTGAGTGCTCACCTAAATGTATATTTATGACTCTAGAATGTGTACAATTTTAAAACTATTTAAAGACATCATTTCTTGTTTTAATTTGTACATCTTTCTCGCTCGGACTTAGAAGTAGCCTTTGAGCTTTATTTTGACAGATTTACCTCACATGTTTTTCCTTTTAATGCATCAACAGTGCTCAAGTGACCGAAGTCAAGAGATTTTTCTTAAATAAACACATATTTTAGCAGAATAAGTCAGGCAGTGTTATAAGGACACCGACAAAGCCAAAGCTGCCCATATCACTCTTTCATATACGCATGCCAAAGTTTGAAGCCTTAGTTTATAGTTCATTTGTATTCAAGTAATCACTCTGTAGAATTCATCTTGATAAGTTAGAAGGAAGTCAATATCATTGCAAGTAGTCATATTTAATGATGTCTACCTACAATATGAAACACCTAATTAACTTGATATAAAAGGGATGTAAATAAGTTGTCATTAATCAGCTTTTACAATTTATTTATTTTATTATTATAACAAGTTTTTCAGTTTTACTACCACAAGTTTGTATTAACTTATTAGGCGAATGGCGGCTTCAGTTCATGACAGCTGCATAAACATAATGGCTAGGTCAGTGCTTGGTTAAAGTTTTTAACAAAAGGAATGGATTAAGCAATTGATAGGTCAAGTTGATCCTATAGAGTATGTCTCCTCAGAGGCAAAACAAGGTTTGACTAATTTTGCTCACCAAAACTGTGATGAGTTCATTGTGTGATATTACCAGTGATCACATATATTACTAAAAACTACTAAATACTAAAAAACTGCAGGTATGTGTACACTCTCGAATACAAACATATAAAAACAATTCTGACCATTTCAAGCCATAATTTCTTTTTTTAGATGAGTGACTCTTAAGCATGATCCGGGATGGTGTATGATTGACTCTGTGCTGCCTCTGATTAGAATTTGGTGCACTACAATCAACGAAATTTAAACTCTTCTTTAACTTTACAAAATCTAAAAGTAAGCCAAATGCATAATCAAACCTTGTACATGTATTATATATTTCATATTTATATAAGCACTCAATCAGATAGCTTACCGATATGCAATAATTGTACTAGTGGATGACCTTGCACCAAATATAGGTGGCATAGTTTTCTAAGCTGTGTTAGATATAGAGTTGATTTTGTCAGACAAGAAGTTTAGGTGACAGTAACCCATACATACAGAAGAAAAAGCTGTGATCATTCCAATGTACAGATCAATATAACTAAAAAATACTATAATATTGTAGCTCCAAATACAGGCAAAATACCAAAAGAACAGTATGAGTCTGTATGTTATCATGAGTTCTGCTAGCTCTAGCAGGTCTCAACTCACCAATTAGTTTTGACAAGCGTTTTATTGTTTAGAAGTTTTAGTATAATACACCTAGGTAAAAGTTCTGGAAACTAGCAGTTAGAATTTTAACATTGTTACTTCTAAAAAGATGAACCCAAGAAATCACAATTATTTAATGTTTTGGCTAGTTATTGTAAAATGTAATTCCTTCTTTATGGTAGGTTTCTGCAAATATATACCCTAAGCCAAATGATAGCATGCTAGACAGTTTATGTTGCTTAATATGTTTTTAAAATACTGTTTCGAGTCTTATGTACACTTATCGGTCTTTCAGTCTTATTGAAGATCTGTAAACCAATATAGCAGCCAATTAAAAAGAACATAATGCACATATTTAGAGTAAAAAGGGTAGAAAAGTTTGATGAATACTGGTTTACCAATCTTCAAGCTTTATTAATATGGCGTTAAAGTACAATGTAGTCAAAAGGTTCAACTTATATAGGCATACCGAAGCAGGAAATTAAAACAGCTCACATTAGCAAAGTGGTGAAAATATTGAATTTTTTTATTTTGTATGTAGTCAGCTATGCTGATACATAAACATAATTGCCTACACAAATCAGCTGCTATGATACTGCTGATATAAGTTGCATAGCTAGATAGTTTGTAGAACAAAGTTACTCATCTGCAGTTATTGTCTTGCATGATCCTTTTTGGAAATATATATTCAAAGCCAGGCCAAGGAAACTGCCTGTTCCCTTACTTTCCACAAGACAGTCAAGCAATAAATACACCAAATTTTAGCCACCAGAACATATATTGAAACAATATACGTTTACGTACAAATATATATACATACATGTATAAAATAGATAATAAAAGAGCAGTGTAAAATTTGATAAAAACTGTATAACTTAGAGTTTCATGCTCAAAAGATGTTAAAATATTAAGCACTCATCAGACACTCATGTATATATCTATACATGTATATATTTCTCAAATTTTGTTGTCTGTCATCTGCTTTTTGTCGTTTGTATCTCAGTATGTCCAACTACAGCTACTAAAATCTTAGAATTAAAATTCCACGTCCTGATGAATTTCAACTCATGGAAATTGAGTCCACAAGTTTATTAACTACAAGCTTTACCGCTGAGCTATGCAAAGCAAATGAATCAAAGACATTACCATATATTGTATAGCGTTTGCACAACGCTAAATGACATATTATTCGAAAGTCAATTAATTCTATCAACTTTATGAAACACAATGCTTTTTTGCGTCTACGTTAACTTCTATGTCCGGCCTTTAGTAAGTTTCAATTGCTAAATTGCGGTCAAGCTCAATACTTTTCAAGAAGGCAATGTATAATCTCAAGTAGAAATGACCTCCACATTCTCACACCGTTCGATCAGACAAAGACAGTCTGATATCCTATTTTTACATATATACTGGTGTCCAGAGGTACCGGTATTGTCGTATTCAAAGTTTTGAAGGAAAGTTTCTTGTGGAACTGTAACTTTTTTTATATACACACAAACACTTCTAGGCAATAAATTGTTATTATCAGTTCACGATATTCAGGATTTTTATTTTGTTTTTTCAGTTCATATTAATTGTATCATTACCAAATCATTTTTTTTGTAATGGTAGCAAAACAGACTTAATTTAGCTATCACTAGCTAATTGTTTTACATTTACATTTAAACCCTTTTATTGTGGTTTTGTCTTTTTTCAAATTCATTTGACTTTCACAAAACATTTTCCTCATGATATGAAAGTTGAAAGTTACAGTTATTTGACAAAGTTTGGAAAATCTTTATAGTTGTTTTGATTTTCTCTCTTAATTTATTTCAACTAAACAAAACACTTTTCTTTTCTCATGATGCGTAGCTTGAAAGTAAGAATGGCAAACGTTGTTATATATTAAATACAAATCAGTTTTCTCTCCAAAGGTTTTTTATTACATGGTTTTTGTTACCTGTTTTCTTATGACTATGCTGTAACAATCTACATGTAGTTAGGCTCCTTTTATATGCTTGTTCTCACAATAGGCTCCGCCTCCTGCTTATTGATTTCCGCCATGTTTCTTTGTGATATAACTTGTGTACGTTGTTCGGCTCTCGCAGTTAAGCCATAGTCTGACCGGTTTAGCTGAGCTCAGTATAGCTGGGGTACCTAAGCTGACTTCTTTGTCCAGAACAACTGGGGCGCCCCTCGCCGTGTCATTTATGTAGATTCTGTTAGCCCAGCTGGCTATTAGATTGCTAGTTCATGGCATTCCAGCCTGAGTGCTTGGTGTTAGTGGCCATGCAGTCATTAATTAATGATTATTAGCCACCTTTATCATATTCAGTTATGAAGAGACTGAGTCAATTGCAGACTGCTGATTGTAGATAAAACACACCTAGTCTATCAGGTATTATTCATGATTCAGCTTTACTTTTTTGCTTTAGTTAGAAATACCATATAGATGCCAGCGACTTGTGATTTTATTTTCTTAACTATGCTTTGTAGATATGAGGCTCCAAATTATCTGTGTAATATTTCTCTTCAGTCAAACTGGACTGTCCGTGGTGGTAAGCTAAATAACCATAAAGTGTTTATAACCTTTTAAATGAAAATAGAAATTTAGAGCTAATGGATATGCTTTACACTGCAACACCAAATTGATAAAAATATAAAAATAATTTTTGATAATGAAAAATGGCTGTCTGATCAGTACTCTGTAGTTCAACTAGAGTTTTATGTCTTGAGATCTTATGAGCAAAAAACCTTTAATCTTCAGCTATCTTGCTAACTTATACATAAAATATATGAAGTATTTCATTTTTCCTCACGCTTATCTTTTTCATATTAAAGGATAGCAGAGAGATGCATTCAGGAGTGTATAAAAACACAACTGGAGGAGACCTAATTGAAACCTGGAATGAAACCACAACTGCTACTGTAAAAGCTTGTTCCATTCAGTGTTTGTCAACTTTTGAGGATAACTGCTACTCTTTTAACTTTAATGAAGGAAGCAAAGTTTGCAAAATGTCTCATCTTCTTGCTGTGGCATGCAATGAAGTTGGAAATCCCGCTTTTTTGTGTACAGTCGTATTCCTTCATCCTCAGGATATGATGGTAACTAGAGAATACTTATTATCTTTTCATTCCTCAGCTAATTTGTTGCTCTTTTCAATATATAAAAATATGAATTGTCAAACTTGAAATTAAAAATATGCAATTAAAATAGCAACATAAATTTATGTAGCCATCAATTTACAATGGCCAGACGTCTATTTTACAATGGCCAGACGTCTATTTTACAATGGCCAGACGTCTATTTTACAATGGCCAGACGTCTATTTTACAATGGCCAGACGTCTATTTTACAATGGCCAGACGTCTATTTTACAATGGCCAGACGTCTATTTTACAATGGCCAGACGTCTATTTTACAATGGCCAGACGTCTAATTTACAATGGCCAGACGTCTATTTTACAATGGCCAGACATCTATTTTACAATTGCCAGACGTGTATTTTACAATGGCCAGACGTCTATTTTACAATGGCCAGACGTCTATTTTACAATGGCCTACCAAAACATTTCGTAATCTTTATGCCAACTTGTATACATCAGTTAATTGCTAATTTAGGAAGAATGCTCTCTAATAAATATTATATTTTTAACTCTCTGATAACTAGCTATATTCCTTCTTTTTTAAACATGTGTTTTTGTTACTGTTTTTAATTCTTTCATACCAATAGCTTATCTTTTACCATCTTAGTGGTAATTGAATGTGAATTAATTGATGTCTTCTTTTACAAGTTGATTGCTTGTGTGGAGTTAACTATTTTGCTGATACAACAACATAAACATCATTTACCAGTTCCTCGGGTAAACAACATAAACCTCATTTTTGGTAGAAGTTTATAAAGTTGTTGCCTAGTAATAACAAAAGAGCATACAAATGATGTTAAGTTTAAACGATTGTCCTTAAGATGTTATTAATTTATGAATTACGATATGAAACAACTATCTGAAGCCCATTTATTTTTAGTATCGGCCATTTTTTTTGCAAGCGATCCAGTTTCTGAAACGCAGGTATTAAACTTTCATTTGATCCTGCTGTGGTCAAAAATTGCTTGACTGATCAACACAATAATAATTCTTGTGATAGTAGCGATGTCAACTCACGGAAATACAAGCCTGTGATCGGCTATTATTTACACCACTATGAAAGACTATGTAGATAAAATATACTCGGCTGCAGTCTCGATATGCTTGAAAAGAAATGCTAAAGTACAGACATTACAGCAACTTTTGCCAGATCATGTTGTCAAAAGATTCCTTATAAAAGTGTTAACGTAAAACACTTCATCCGAAGTCCTGAGGACTAAACCATTTTGTAACTCATACTTTCAGATGTTCATGGAGGTAGAAATGAGAATAGAGCTTGTGGCCAGAAACTTTGTGTGAACACTATAAGAAATGACTCTTGCAGCTCTGGCAGTCTGATGTTAGAAAATATGGTAGAGCTAGTACAGACATGCAGAAGTATGTATGCCAATAAAGTAGATGTAGACTTGTTTTATTTTAGAGAAACAGTTGTAGTAAAACTATTTGAAGATATTACTCCTGTGGGTTAGATTAGGAATATACTTGCAACTTTAATATTACTGCCTGCCATATCATAGAGACAGGTAATACACAGTTTTTAAAGCTATATTCAAACCCACACTATTTATTAATGGTTTTTTTCAGACATGAGTTATTACTGAATTTCAGGATACGGTGTGAGAACGACACATTCTGATACTTGTTGTGTCAATATATCAGAATGAAGAGAAATCTCTAAAAAACCTTTGTATAGTCTACGAGCTTGTATGTTATGCGAAGTGTTCTTTCTTCCTCTATATACATACTTTTATTTCAAGTTTGACCAACACATGCAGACCTTTGATCTTTTTGCTCATATAAAACAATCAGTATTTTTTAAATTCAACTATGTAGTTATTTTTAGAGAAAGTCTAATAAATACGTTTATTTTAGCAAAAATTTAATTTGTTGTAATATTTTCTCTGATGAACATGTGGTATAATAGTCTTTGACCTGATGACATAGTTTTTTATCATCTGCTGTTAGTCTTGGTTTTGCTGTTAAAAGTCATAGACTGAACAAAGCAACTATTAGGTTATAATATGATTCTTAATTTGGAGCTCATACTAGGTTCATGGTAGGCAAAGCTTTTTCTTTATTCAACTAACAATATAAAACTCATGACACTACAGATTTCTGTAAGGGGCATTGACAGTTTGAATTTGAGGGTCTTCTTCACATCCCCATTATAAGCAATAAAATTCAGTTAACAATCTTAACCAAGTCTCACAAGATCACTCACTTGGCGAGATCACCACAGAGACTATATAAAATGCTAGTGGCTAGTAAATTAGTTGGTGGAAATTCCGAGTGAATGAGCTTAGACTGTAATTTTTAGTACTTTGCTGCCGAAAATCACTAAAAAGTTGGGGCGGCTCAGTCACCCAGCCGCCCCAGAGAGCACAGGCCTGCTATCAAATAATATGCTATAAGTCTGCAAATTTAAATATTATATAATGATAATCTAACAAATGCTAACAATTTATATTTATGAACAAGTGACATAAATGAACCATATTTATATAACATGTTGAAACATAAATCAACGCTTTTAAAACAAAATATTTGCGCATCGTTTGCTCGGTTAGCCATGTTCTAATTGCTGCTTTGAATGAACTGAACATCGTTTAGTTGTTCAATATCTCCCACAATGTTTTCTGGCTTCAAATTTTCTATTGCAATGCTAAACTAGGCACTATTAGTGACGAATTAACTTTTTAGCAGAGCAAAACTTTCACGCATCGCATCTTGCACGAAACCATTGCGTAAAAGTATTGCTCCTTAAGCACAACTTTTATCCTAAAACTGCTAACTTATATACCATCGTAAATGTAAAAAGTTTTTCACACACTCCAAAGTATCAAGACCGCGCTAATCAATGAACCCCTTTCAGGCTCTTACAGTTACTAATTATTTCTATGCCGTCGCTATAAAGGTTTTGACGAAAAACACACAAAAGGCCTTGGAGTTGAAAAACAAGAAAATTAATTGTTATTGATGTAAACGATTCGTTATTCCAAGGATTTTGTGGATATTTTTCTACTGATTACTTGTATTACGGGTTTGTAAAAATCAAAAGATATCAAAGTGGCAGCCAAAGTAAGCGATGCTCAATTAAAAAATGATTTTTTTTTAACCTTTCTATTATAGTAGCGGCCAAATAGAGGTGGCGTTTAAATAGATGTCGCGTGAAACTAAAGGTGACGTTCAAGTAGAGGTGGTGTTTAAATAGAGGTGGCATTTAAGTAGAGGTTTTAGGGTATATATTTTATTGACACTAAACACTCGGTGTCGTTGTTTGACCGCCTTGTGGAGAGTAAAAGGAGCCGACAGTTTCCTTTACAATGTTCCATATATCTATATTCTCAAAGTTTGTGTGTCTGTGTGTCTGCATGTACTTTGGCTTGTCTAGCTATAGTTATTAAAACATTGAAATGCAGAATCTGTTTCGCGGAAGATTTGATCTCAAAACGTCCCGCTCTCCAGACAATATGCTAAACTATTGACCTACGCGAGATTGATGGATTCATTGGGCGATATATCTCACTATGTGGGGGAAAATATGCTACCGCTCTCTACTATGACACAACATAATTGTATGCTTGCTCACTTGGCTTTTACTGGTAAGCTTACTCACATTAGCCATCAACAATGTGCCAGGCTAATGTCATATGGCAGGCAACTACATCACCTCTCACTGTTTATAAGCTGACTTTTCATACCCGTTCAACGCCAGGCATTCTGCTAGTAATACCATGTAGTAAAATGTAATTTCTATAAATTGTTTTATGCAGAACTATAATTTAGTGCTGTATTTAAAATTATATATATAAAATCACACATGAGGCTTTTTCAAGCTACAGAACTACAAGAGAACTTTAAGGTTTTGCTTGTATATAGGTGTTTTGTAGGTGTTTTAATTTTAGAATGCACACATACGTGTAGTTACTAGTCTAAACTTTCTGTGAACAGGTTGTGTGACTGCATTATTGTCCTCAAGAGAGGCTCCAGGCTGGTTTTGGCCTAAGAATGCTATAGACAGGAATAAAGAAAAGATCGGGCAAACCATTGCGGTGTCTAGTAGCCAACATTCTCCATGGATTCAACTTGACCTATCAATTGCTCACTGCATTCACATCATTAAATTATATAAACATGCTATGAGTTGGCCAGCAGGTAATTGCATCTCTCACAAGCTGAATGTGCTATTCACCAAATATTACTAACTAGTTGCGATAAGACTTATATGTGTAGCTTTTGGCAGTTACCGTGTCATTGTAATACTGCCAGTGTCAATCTGCTAAAGCATTCATATGAATCAAAAACATTTATTGAATTAGATCACACTATCACTGATGTTTCATTAACAGGAGAATAGGTGGCAGGAAACTGGTAAATTAGCAGAAATAAGGCTCAAAGGCTACTTCTAAAACTGAGCAAAAATAACCTATTTTAGGGCAAGCGGATAGAAAATTTGGAAATGGTTTGGAAAAGATAAACTTACTACAGTGAGAAATCTTGGTGAGCATTTAAGAACAAAAATACAGTGATAAAATATGAATAAATTTGTATGTTTTAGCACATTAAAGTATTATTTACATTTAAAACAGCCATCATAATTAAATATGCTAGACTCTATTATCACAAGCTAGTAAAATCAATCAAAGTCCGTATCAGTACACCAGTGATGTAATATCTCTGTCAAGCAGCCTGTAGCTAGGCAACTATTGCTAGTCTGTTGTTAATTTTTGAAACCAAACAAATAAACAATATAATACTGATATCGACGTGAAAAGCATTAATAAACATTTATGAATGCTATTCAGTACGGTAATGTTACTATGTGAGCTGAAGCGCAGGTATTTAATCCCGTAATTCTTTAAGTTTTACTTATGGCGTGCTGTAAAATTACAAACTGTTTCATCAATCTTACAACTTGATTATGTAGATGATCTGAGTAATCTTAAAATTACATTTGGAGAAACTGAGAGTGACTTGGCTGATGAAAGCGAGAAGCACTTGTGTGCCTACTATGATGGAAAACCTCCAGGAGATGAGTTCACTATGACTTGCACTCAGAGACTCTATGGGAGATTGATCAGAGTAACTGTTGCTGGAGAAGCCAATAGATGAGAGTTCATGAAATAGAGGTGTTTGGCTGGTAGTTGTCATGAATATATTATTCCTTAAAGAAAAGTCAAATTTGCATAAAAACATTAGAACTTCTTACTGCTTTCTACTGAATTATTCAAACATACTTTGATATTCGATTCTCAGGAGAAGGAATAATCAATTTTCATATGAAGTTCTATAGAGAGTATGATTTGCAGGTCTCATATATGTATAGGCCTATTGTGTTTTGAACAATATTTTGAGCTCTATATGTACTGAAAATTACATAAAGCTTTTATAAGCTGATGGAATAATGCTAGTAGAGACAGTTTTAAGCATTCAGTTTGTACTTTTTATAAAGTCAAATGGCAAAGTTATCTCATGTGTCGTATTTTCGAGACTGAGCCTGCTGCAATTGGGTTAAATCTTATATATTACATTTGGTGTTGTTACCAAAATACTGCTGTTTTGTTTGTTGTTGTCTTGCTTGCAGTATAAAAATATTTATTTGAGTACTTTGCTGGTATAACCTTTCCAAGAGTAATGTAAAAGTTGCCTGTCAAAAGCAAAATCAGTTACAAATATATTGTGCTGTTCATGATCCATTCAGTGTTTCAACTTCGTTTGCGATTGTTTTCTAGCAAGACATTAAATAAGCAACTCCTTACCCCTTTTGTTACTGCAAGCATTGAGACAACTAGTGCTTTATAGCTGCTAAGAAAAAAAATTTGTAGTTTATTATTACTTTGAGAATTTGCAGCAGTTTATGCCAAAAACATTACTTTACTTACTCACGTTACTTAGAGAGAATTTGCCTATGACAAAGAATACTTGCGATGCAAAATTCAACTGCAATAAAATTCTGTTTCTCACCGCAATCTCCAAAGCATTTTATAATATAACTGAAACATGTTTTTCTATCTTCGTTTACATCTACATATTATAAAATCTACAATCTCCAATCTGATTGCTAGCCTCTCCAATTACGTACTATATCAAAGAATTTGCTTTACAATCATTTTGAGTGCTTGTGTACATAATCATTCACTATATTAAATGTGTATATACACAATACAAATGTATTTGTCAGATTGATAGATCTGGTTGATATTATAGCAAACTAAGGGCTATCAAAGAATTTGTTTTACAATCATTTTGAGTGCTTGTGTACATAATCATTTACTATATTACATGTGTATATACACAATACAAATGTATTTGTCAGATTGATAGATCTGGTTGATATTATAGCAAACTATGTACAGTTGAACCTTGGTTCTTGAACATAATCCATTCAAGAAAGTTGTTCGAAAACCGAGTTGTTCGAGATCTGAGATACTTATTCCCATTAGAAATATTTTTTGTAAACTTTAATCTGTTCCAAGTCACGAAAACAACCTCGGTAAAGTTTTTTTTAACACTTTACACCATAAACTGTACTGTATACTACATACTATAAATAAAAACGGGTAGATATAGACCATGTTTAACTTTAATAAAAGTGTTTCTATGATTATGAAAAAAAAACTAAACATTTCGTACATTTTGCTCTTAAAACACCAAAAACATTCTAGGTAAAAATACAATGCAAAAAATTGCAGAAATTGATAATAAAACAGCAAAAAATGCAACATATTAGTTACATCAAAAATCATGTGAAAAAGAAAATATAAGCAGCAATGGCACATTTACTTCACCTCTTTGAATGAGAATCCTCCTTCAAAACAGTTTAGGGTAACTCGACTGAAGGAGTTGTCTCCCTAGCAAATCTCTTCAATAGTGGAGACGTCGTTCCCAATGGTTCCTTTCTTTTTGTAAAGAATAACTGTAATAACGTAACTTGCTTCTCTCTTTGTTAACGAATGTTTTCATGCTAATGCCGGAGCAGCTCCGAACGTTTAATTCTAGTGCGCATGGTCCGGTTTGGTTGAAAACCGAATTTATGTTCGAGATTCGAGACGAACAAATATCAATTAGTTTTTTTGAAAACCAAATTGGTCAAAAACCGAGGTTCTACTGTACTATAAGAGAAATTTTATCAAATACTACATAGCACATGTATTGATACAGATAGGTATAAACTTAAATTTTAATAAATTTTTTACCAAATTTATAGTAAGCTCTACTTTAGTATCGAGCACTTTATGCTGACTTTTAGCCTATACTTCATTGTACAGATATATATATATATATATATATATATATGCAGGACAGATAGCGCAGTGGGTAAGGTATCGGGACCGTGATCATTAGGTACTCGGTTCAAACCCCAACAACTGCACTTTTCTGGAGAAGACCCTTGCTTGTATAATGTCTACAACCTCTATGATGAGTGCAATAACTAAAGCCATGCCGGCTCGGACGTCGCCCGGTCAAACAAGGTCCGCGCTGCCTGTAGCTGAACCAGGACAAGGCAGTGAAAAATGGGCTACTGGTTCAAAACGGATGAAATTGACTCGGACTGATAACACGGACCTCATGCAGTGCTACTTTATGTGTGAACATCAAAAGTGGAAGGATGCGGCAACTGTGGATAAATATACGCCCTGAATTGCCACTAACCGCTAAGCAACTTGTAGCTCAGATGAGTAACATAATCAAGTGGCACCTCATATCGAAACTTGAGGTAGATGAAATTAGGGAACAGCTCACCCAAGTAACCTCAACCAACGAGGAGTGCATATCAACACACACTGTCATGCATACACGATCATGTGTTGACTCACGGGTTGAAGAAGACATGCACTTGGACCTTGACTCAAGGGTGAGAGAGCTTGCGGAAAATATCATCAACAAGATGTCAGCTGCTAATGATTATGGAAGCAGGGTACCACTACGAAGAGTTAGCAAGGCCATACCTAAGAAGCTGTTAGAAGACATTAACATGGCACTGGAGTCGATCTCAACTGGATCAATCAGTGAGACTAATGCCTTAATCTACAGTACAGCAACCGTCATCTTGGAGGAGATGGATATTAAGCCAATGCCAACAAGGCTTCAAGCCATTCCATCCTGGCAGCTGAGGCTACAAAATAAGATCAAGGACTTGCGCAAGAAAGTCAGTAGGCTCAGTGAGAGATATAACCACAGTTTGGAGCGTCCAGAAAGGGAAGCCACAATAGAAGCTCTAGAATTTGCCAAACAGCAGCTAGTAGCACATTCAGCACGACTGAAGCGGTACACCAAAAAGCGTGATAACAAGAGAATGAACAAACTGTTCATCAATAATCCATCTAAAGTGTATTCTCAGTTCAAAGGTGAACTGCAGAGGCCAATGTCTGAGCCTCCCTGATCTAGCACTTCAAAGTTCTGAAAGGACATCTGGGAGAAAGAGACTACTCATAACACCACTGCAAATTGGCTGAAGAGGCTTAAAGAGAGCCATCAACACACTGTGGCTCAGCAAGGACTCACCATCAGCAAAGAGGACATCAAGTGCAAAGTGCAGCGTATGAAGAACTGGGCAGCACCTGGCCATGACATGATTCAAGCCTTCTGGTTAAAGAAATTGACATCACTTCACACTAGAATGGCTAAGCAGATGAAATGCCTAATAGAACAAGGTGACCATCCAGAATGGCTGACCAAAGGACGAACTGTACTTCTGATAAAAGATCCAAAGCAGGGGCTGATTCCCAAAAACTATCGACCAATAACGTGCTTGCCCATCACCTGGAAACTGCTCTCAGGAATAGTTGCAGACAAACTGGAAGAGCACATGAGTCACTATATGACCAGTGCTCAGAAAGGAATTGGGCACAACACCCGAGAAGCTAAACTTCAGTTACTGGTGGATCGGACGGTCTGTCAAGACAGCAGGAGAAGGCAAACTAATCTTGCCATGGCTCGGATTGACTACAAAAAGGCCTATGACTCAATTCCCCATAGTTGAATACTTGAGTGCCTCAGTATGTACAATGTTCACCCTGCTTTTGTGGCATTCATCAAGATGTCAATGACCAAATGGAAGACGGAACTGGAGGCTAATGGCAAAAAGCTGGCGAGTGTACAAATTAAGCGAGGCATCTATCAAGGTGACTCCTTATCACCGCTGCTCTTCTGCATATGCCTAAACCCTCTAAGCAATATGCTGGAGGAGACTCAATATGGGTACCAGTTTAAGAGTGGCACCAAGATAAACCACCTCTTCTACATGGATGACATCAAGCTGTACGCTAACAAAGAAAGGGACATTGATTCGCTAATACACCTCACTCAGGTATACAGCAAGGACATCGGAATGACCTTCGGTATTGAGAAATGTGGAAGGCTAATTCTTAAGAAAGACCGTTCTATGTTCACAGACGGCCTAAGAATGCCAAATGGTACCATCAAAGATATAGAAGAAGGTTACGAGTACTTGGGGATTATGCAAAGCAACATCAACCATGAAGCCGAGGTATGTCACAAAGCCATTACCGAATACAAGAAATGCCTTCGGCAGGTCTTACGGAGCCAGCTCAATGCCAAGAACCAAATCATGGCAATAAATACCTACGCACTGCCAGTAATAAGATATCCAGCAGGCATAATAAAGTGGACTGAGGAAGCCATCAAAGAAACAGATATAGCAACTCGTAAACTGCTGACCATGCATGGAGCGCTCCACCCAAAATCTAATACTACTAGATTGTATCTTGATAGGAAAGATGGCGGTAGGGGACTCAAAAGTGTACAGCAGACAGTGAAAGAGGAGGACCAAAGCATCAAAGCATATGCAGCCTCCATGGCCATCTCAGATAAGTTGCTAGCTGAATTTCAATCGGCTGCTCTTACAACGGACCTACGCCCTGATGATGAGGAAATTGACTGGCACACGAAACCTCTTCATGGTGTTTACCACCAACAAATATCTAAGGTTGGCGATCTTCACCAGACATATATGTGGCTGAACAAAGGAAACCTAACGGCCAATACAGAGTCGCTAATCATGGCAGCCCAGGAGCAAGTGCTCCCAACAAGGCAACTCCAAACGAAAATCTATCACACTAGAGACGATCCTAGATGCAGACTGTGCAAAGATGCACTTGAGACCATCCAACACATCATCAGTGGATGCAAGCAGCTAGCAGGGAACGCATACACTGAGCGGCATAATCATGTCGCAGGTGTTGTGTATAGAAGTCTATGTGATGAGTATGGCCTTAATAAACTACAACACTGGTGGGAAGCTCCTGGTAAGGTGAATGAAAATGACCGCGCTAAGATCCTCTGAGACTTCTACATTCGAACTGACAAGCATGTCTTAGCAAACCAACCAGATATAGTGGTGGTAGACAAGGAGAACAAAAGGGCTACTATAATAGATATAGCAGTACCCAATGACTACAATATAGCCAGACAAAGAAAAAGAAAAGGTAGAGAAATATCTTCCTGGAGAAGAGATTGAAAAATGCTGGAATATAAGAACAACTGTAATCCCAGTAGTCATTGGGGCACTGGGCGCAATAACACTGGCACATAAAATGTGGCTTACCCAAATACCAACAACAATCAACTCAGGTGAATTGCAGAAAAGTGCGCTATTGGGAACAGCTAAGATCTTGAGGCGAGTGCTCAAACTCCCAGGTCTCTGGTAGGAGACCCGAGTTAGAGCAGAATTTACCACCCATACGGGGTATCCGGGGTGAGGAAACAATTTTTATATATATATATACAAATATATGCGTATGTTAGCTATATCTTAATCAAGGGTTAGGCTTGATTATTTATCTGTTATAATATACATGTTTGCAGAGCTTTTTAGTCCAGTTGTCATTGTTACGGTTAAGGTAAAAAAAATTGTGTGCAGTGTTGGACTTTGTTCATCGCGGCTGACTTTTGCGTATTTGGAAGTGAAAGTTAGTGCTTTTTGCAAAAGTTCTGGTGTTATTCATAGGTAAAAGTTGCAAACGTCAGAAGTAATAAAGGAGTTTTTGTGCTTATTTAAATGTCTTTAAACCAGTTGGTAACTTTTGTCATGTTTTGCCATAAAATGGCTTTTGTTTTAGATTGCGCAAAACGAATTACATTAGCTAATAATTGTTTACTTATTTTCCCAATTCGGTTTTCATTGGGTTCACAAGTCTGTAAATGGGGTTGTTGACAACGTTGGGTTTACGGTCTTTCACTGTTATAAATGCTTCCTTTTTTTCAGTCTGCTCAATACTGTCATCAAGGTGTAATTTGCGTGCAACTTGTTGGTCAGTCAGTCCTATTAGTTCAATTTTGTCAGTTGTGGTGTTTTTGTAATGTTCGGTAACATGGTCTAGTGCAGTTTTTTTGTAGGAGTCAGGTGTTAGTTTGTAGTAATTAGTGGTTTTGTCAATTTTGAAAAGTATGTTTTCGTCTTTTTCTATTGCTTTTAAACCGTTTTTTTCAATTTCTTTTGAAAATGGTTGGTAATGTTTTTAAACTTCAAATTTTGTATAACTTTAACAAGTTCTAATTTAAACTGTGGTAATTTTTTTATGGTTGGTGGCGCCTTGCATGATTCAAATCCAAAACTTTCCCAAAAATTTGATTTTGCATTGGAATTTAAGCGAAAGTACGCCCTCTATCTCATACTTTAACAAATTCTAATTTAAACTGTGATAATTCTTTTACCATTGGTAGCGCCTTGCATGATTCAAATCCAAAACTTTCACAAAATTTTGATTTTGCATTGGAATTTAGGTGAAAGTACGCCCTCTATCTCATTCTTTTTATTAACTTCTCAGTCATTTTAATCAGTCCAGTCAAATACTCGATGTTATTGGCAATACAGAATAGAAGTTGTTTATACGCCTTTTGTTATACAATACTATAACCAAGAGCTACTTTCAAACCCACCAACAACTGAAATCAAGAACTGCAACTGCAAAACAAAATCACACTTTTCATTTAACCAAAACTGCCTTAAGAAGAGTGTAGTGTACAAAGCACATGTGACAAGACTAGACAACAACAACTCTGAGACCTATGTGGGACTGTGTTGAGCACTGTGATTTTAGTTCCAAGTATGATAAATTTCAATGCATATATCTATCCTTCAAAGTTTATCATGTTGTATATGCCTAGCTATAGTTATTTTTAATCTTGGAATTAAAAGCTCGCTATCTGATAGATATGAAGTCACAGAGATTGGTACAACAAGTTTAAGATCCAGTCACTCTACCAATGAGCTACAACTGCATATTGATTAAAAGCGTTATCAATACCGTGTACCCTATGCACATACTAGCTATTTTAGCATTGCACCCATGCATTACAGGGCCCCGATTCAAAAGTTTATTTTTTGAGGTTCAACTATTGTATCTGGGGTCTTGGCCAATTATTCTTTTGCGGACAAGTATATTATTTCCGTAAGAGGAGTTTCAACATTCTATCTCCATTTGGTCAGATAAAGACAGTACGATATTTAATTTTCGCATTTGTACCAGTATCGAGAGGTACAGGTATCGCCATATTCAAAGTTTTGATGAATAGCTACTGTTAGATCACAACAGTTTTAATACACACACACTTCTATGCAAAAAATACTATTATTAATTCAACATACTCAAGGTTTTTTTTGTTTTCTCAGTTCGTATTTATTGTATCATTATCCAATCATTTTTTTGATTGTAATTGTAGCTAAACCGACTTACTGGCTATTGCTTGCTAATTATTTCACATTTACATCTAAACCCTTTTATAGTTGATTTATTTTTTTAATTTATTTGATTTGCGCAAAAAGACTTTCCTCATGATATGAAGATTGAAAGTTACAGTTGTTTGACAAAGTTTAAAAACCTTCACAGCTGTTGTATCTTTTCTTAAATTGATTCAGCTACACAAAACTGACATTTACTTTTTCTCTCATATGTAGTTTGAAAGTTAGAGTGACAAATGTTGATATATATGTTAAATACAAATCAATTTCCTGCCCAAAATTTTTTCACTCCCGGAAAACGCCGGGTAGTACAGCTAGTATATACATACATATAAATAAAAATGTTTCCTCACCCCGGTTAACCCGTATGGGTAGTAATTTCTGCTTTAACTCGGGTCTCCTACCAGAGACCTGAGAGTTTGAGCACTCGCCTCAAGATCTTAGCGGTTCTCAATAGCACAATTTTCTGCAACTCACCTGAGTTGATTGCTGTCGGTATCTGGGCAAGCCACATTTTATGCGCTGGTGTTATTGCACCCAGTGCCCCAATGAATACTGGAATTACAGTTGTTTTTATATCCCAGCATTTTTCAATCTTTTCTCCAAGAGGGAGATACTTCGCTACTTTTTCTTTTTCTTTGCTGGTTATATTGTATTCATTGGGTACTGTGATATCTATTATAGTAGCCCTCTTGTTCTCCTTGTCCACCACCACTACATATGGTTGGTTTGCTAGGACATGCTAGTCAGTCTGGATGTAGAAATCCCAGTGGATCTAAACGCAGTTTTTTTCATTGACCTTACCAAAAGCTTCCCACCAGTGTTGTAGTTTATTAAGGCCAAACTCTTCACATAGACTTCTACACACAACACCTGCGACATAATTGTGCCACTCAGCATATGCGTTTCCTGCTAGCTGCTTGCATCCACTGATAATGTGTTAGATGGTCTGAGGTGCATCTTTGCGCAGTCTGCATCTAGGATCGTCTCTAGTGTGATAGATTTTTGTTTGGAGTTGCTTTGTTGGGACCACTTGCTTCTGGGCTGCCATGAGTAGCGACTCTGTATTGGCCATTAGGTTTCCTTTGTTCAGCCGCATATATGTCTGGTGAAGATTGCCAACCTTAGATATTTGCCGGTAGTAAGCACCATGAAAAGATTTCATGTGCCAGTCAATTTTCTCATCATCAGGGCAAAGCTCCTTTGTCAGAGCAGCCGATTGAAATTTAGCTAGCAACTTATCTGAAGTGGCCATGGAGGCTGCATAGGCTTTGATGCTTTGCTTTTTCTATTTTACTGTCTGCTGTACATTTTTGAGTCCCCTGCCGCCATCTTTCCTATCAATATACAATCTAGTAGTATTAGATTTTGGGTGGAGTGCTCTATGCATGGTCAGCAGTTTACGAGTTGCTATATCTGTTTCCTCGATGGCTTTCTCAGTTCACTTTATTATGCCTGATGGATATATTATTACTTGCAGTGCGTATGCATCTAATGGCATGACTTGATTCCTGGCATTGGGATGCCTCCATAGGACCTGCAGAAGGCGTTTCTTGTATTTGGAAATGGCTTTGTGACATACCTCGGCTTCGTGATTAATGTTGCTTTGCATAATCCCCAAGTACTTGTACCCTTCTTCTTCTATATCTTTGATGGTACCATTTGGCACTCTTAGGCCGTCTGTGAACATCGAACGGTCTTTCTTAAGAATTAGCCTTCCACATTTCTCAATACCGAAGGTCATTCCGATGTCCTGTTTGTATACCTGAGTGAGGTGTATTAGCGAATCAATGTCCCTTTCTTTGTTAGCGTACAGCTTGATGTCATCCATGTAGAAGAGGTGGTTTATCTTGGTGCCACTTTTAAACTGGTACCCATATTGTGTCTTCTCCAGCATATTGGTTAGAGGGTTTAGGGATATGCAGAAGAGCAGCGGTGATAAGGAGTCACCTTGATAGATGCCTCGCCTAATTTTTACACTTGTCAGCTTTTGGCCATTAGCCTCCAGTTCTGTCCTCCATTTATTCATTGACATCTTGATGAATGCCACAAGAGCAGGGTGAACATTGTACATACTAAAGCACTCAAGTATCCAACTATGGGGAATTGATTCACTGGCCTTTTGTAGTCAATCCAAACCATAGAAATATTGGTATGCCCTTTCCTGCTATCTTGATAGACCGTCCAATCCACCAGTAACTGATGTTTGGCTCTAAGGGTGTTGTGCCCAATTCCTTTCCGTATATATACATATATATATATATATATATATATATATATATATATATATATATATATATATATATATATATATATATGCATATACATATATATATATGTATATATATATAAATATATATATATATATTTATATATATATAGCTCAGAATATTGTTGGAAACATGATTTATCTAATAATTATACTCTTCTTAAACGTCATATGAAAATCAATTGTTCCTTCTCCAGAGACTTAAATATTCAAACTTTGTTTACTTATTCAGGATGCAGCACGTAAAGCTCAAACTTGGTTAATTAGATTTGACCTGGCTGTACACAAAATGGTATTGATAACAACCACAAGCAAAAAACCTTTATGGCCTGATGCCCCAGTTTAGTTTTATTTCTTACAGCAGATATCCTGATCAACCTCTAATAGAGTCTTTGAACTCAGGTCATGCTATACTCGTGTCCTGGAGGCTTTCCTTAATTGTAACCACATGAGCGCTTCTTGCCTTCTTTGTCCAAGTTACTCTGTGTCTCTTCAACTGTAAATCTAACATTAACCAAACTTTCTTCTTCAAAATCAAATAGTTTAATGTGTTGACCAGTTTGTAATCTTAAACCGATGCATAAAAACTTACATTGTCATTTCAAGCATATAATAACATCGCTGATAGAGTTCTAGTACATCTACATTTGCAGACAATTATTCATGTCGAATGACGTTAATATTTATTTATTAATGCTCTGCAAACTCCCACCAGAGTGTTCGTGCTCGAGTGCTTTGTCCTCAAAGACTGGTTGTTTAATAGCAGAATGTTTGATGAAAAAACTATGTCACTCTGTATTGACAGTATCAAAGCAACTACGCTAGCTTGGACATAACAATATCAACACAGCATTGCCAATTATGGTTGCTGTTTCAGTTACAACTATCTAAATACAACCCTATACATATATTAGCCTAGTATATAAAGCTAGCTAAAGTTGAAGACCGATTGTGTACATTTGTATTAATCAATACAGTTAACAAAAAAAGTCATGATATGTTGCAAACATTCTCATATCCAAGAGATAAACATCTTTCAAAATGCTTAGATTGTTTAAAAGTTGCTGTATTTGTTTGATATGAAAGGGATGCAAATGAATTTTCTTAAACCAGCATTTATGTAACAAGTTTGCTTTAGGTTTTACCACATCTAATTTGTGTTGTCATGTTAAGTAAATAAAACCTTCAGCTTGTAGCAGCTGCATTTACCTAATGACCAGTTTAGTGCTTGCTTGAGTGTCTTCAATGAGTGATTGATAGAACAAGTTGAATTGATGAAGATTTTTATCCCTAGACATCATACGGTTTGACTCCCTCTTTTTAGTGCTAATCTACATCAATTCCAGTCACGGGTTTACCACTACTCTAAGATTTGCACTCATGTAATCATATTTCCATACAAACCCAGTGTGTCTGCTCACACCAAAACATTTTTGTACTGAACATCATTAATATTTGTTGATTAATGGCTTGCAAATGGACTCGCTATTTTATTGTTAAGTTGTTTTGTTTTCAAAGACTAGATGTCTAACAACAGACTTCTTGACAAGGAAATGATGTCTCTTTTACTTGATACAGACTTCAGTCGACAGGGCTAGCTTGGTGATAATGGAATCAGGGCATATTTAATTATGCTGGGAATTTTAGATGCGAATAATGTTCGGACGGGCTAAAAATATGCAAATTAAACTGAACCTTGTTACTACATGTATATCTCTGTTCCAACGCACTCAACAACATGTATATTTATAACTCTAGCAAGTGTATACATTTGAAACTGTTTAAAGACATCATTTCTGTTTGTCTTTAGTACATATTTTCCCTCAAACGTAGAAGCAGCCTCTGAGCTTTATTTTGACAGATTTGCTTCACACTGTTTTCCTTTTAATGCATCAGAAATGCTCAAGAGAATTAAGTCAAGTGATTTTTGAAGTAAACAAATACTTTAGCATACAGAGTCAGGCAATGTTATAAGAACATAGACAAATCCAAAGCTGCCCATATCAGTATTTCATATATAGATGGCAAAAATTGAAGCCACAGTTTATAATCAGTTTGTATTTAAGTAATCAATCTGTAGAACTCATTTTGATAAGTTAGGAGTAAATCGGGATCATAGCAAGTAGTCATTTTTAATGATATCTACCTACATGTACTATAAAAACACCTAAACAATTTGATAAGAATGGGATGCAGATGAGTTGTTATTAACCAGCTTTTACATAACAAGGTACAGGTTTCTATTTACTTATTAGATGAATATCAGCTTCAGCTCATGGCAGCTGCATATGGTCCAGTTAGCTCTTGCTTACAACTTTTAGCCAAGTGAATGCAGTAATTGCAATTGATAGGTCAAGTTGAAAATATAGAGCATGTATCTTCAGAGACAAAACAAGGTTTGACTAATTTTGTTCTTCACCTTTTACACTCTTTTACCAAACTGTGATGAGTTTATAACGTGAGATTACCAGTGTTCCCAGATATTAAATTCTAAAAAAACTGCAGGTATATGTACACTCTCGAACACAAACAAATAAAAACAATTCTGACCATGTCAAGCCATAAATTATTTTTCACTCAAGTGACTTTCAAGCAAGACTTAGGTTGATGTACGAGTGACTTTCTGCTGCTTATGATTAGACTTCTGCACACTACAATCAACACACTCTCAACTCTTCTTTAATTCTACAAGGTCTCAAAGTAAACTAAATGCATAACCAAACATTGTACATGTATTATGTATTTCATATTGATACAAACACACAATCAGATAGCTTGCGAATATGCAATAATTGTACTAGTGGATGACCTTGAACCAGATGAAAGTGGCATAATTTTCTAAGCTGTGTTAGAGATGGAGATGTTTTTGTCAGACAAGAATATTAGATATGAGTAACCGAGACATACAGAAGAAAGAGCTGTGATCATTCCAATGTACAGATCAATATAACTAAAGAATACTATAATATTGTAACTCCATATACAGGCAAAACACCAAAAAACTGTAGGAGTTTGTATTTTATCATGAGTTTTGCTAGCTCTAGCAGGTCTCAACTCACCAATTAGTTTTGACAAGCATTTTATTGTTTAGAAGTTTTAGTATAATACATCTATGTAAAAGTTCTACAAACTAGCAGTTAGAATTTTAACATTTTTCCTTCTAAAAAGATGGACCCAAAAAATCACAATTATTTAATGTTTTGGCTAGTTATTGTCAGATGTAATTCTTTTTTATGATAAGTTTCTGCAAATATATACCCTAAGCCAAATGACAAAAGCATAGGAATATGTTATTGATTCAGGAAGTTTAAAGCAGCTCGTAGTAACAAAATGGTGAAGAGATTGAGTTTTTTGATTTTCTGTATAGTCAGTTATGTTGATACATAAACATATTTGCCTACATAATTCAGCTGCTATGATACTGATGATATAAGCTAGATAGATAATCTGTGGAACAAAGCTACTCAGCTGCAGGTAACATATAAGGTGCTCAAAAATATATTCTGGCGGCTAAAATTCATCGTGTTTATTGCTTGACTGTTTTGAGGTAATTAAACGAACAAACAGTCTCCTTTGTTACATTAGATATATCTTTTTTTCTGAGTTTGTGTGTGTGTGTTTGCCAAACTATAACTATTAAACCCTCAGAATAAAAAATCCATATCGTAGAAGATTTGCTAACGGAACCCCCCTTTGTTTGTCAGTCCAGTTCTTTAGCGATTAAGCCAAAAGAGCTTGATGAATTCATTAGGTGATATATGTCGTTAAATGAGTGCGAATATGCTACCACTCTCCGTTACGATGCAACATCATGAAAAGTGGTAGAATAATTTATGCGTGCTCAGTCGTGAGAGTAAGTAGTTAGCTCTCATTAGTAAACTTACTCAAATTGGCCAATGGCAATGTGTAAGGCTAATAGCAAGTGGCAGGCAATTACATTATCTATTGTTTCTTATAAGCTGACTTTTAATGCCTGTACAATGCTGGGCATGCTTCTATTAAATGTGTACATATATAATATCTATATGGTTCTATATATATTTATATAAATATATATTCATATATATTATATATACATGTACATGTATATATGTTTAAGTATATATTTATATATATGCATATATAATATATATTATTTTATATATATAATATTATACAATATATATAAATATATATTAATATATATACATACATGATATATACATATATACATATACATACATACATATATATATATAATATATATTATATGTATGTATATATATATATATATATATATATATATATATTTAGGCGAGTGCCGAGTATTGCCAGGGTGATAAAAAGTTATTCGACTAAAAAATTATACTGATTCTAAACATACATCATTTACCATTCTAACTTTTAAACTTCAAATCATGGAAAAAGTGTTGCTTTTGTGCAATTCAAATGAATTACGAGAAATACTAAAACAACTGTAAAAGTTTTCAAACTGCTGTAACTTTTAAATTTCATACAATAAAAGAAATGAAATTTTGCTGAAATAAATTAGGAGGAAAAATGAAACGATAATGGTGTTTAGGTTTAGTCGTGAAATCATTAGCAAGTAACGACTAAATCCAGTCTGTTTTGCTGTGATTACAATAAAAAATTATTTGGTATTTGATTGTATGATTTTAGTTTGTTTCAGTGTCGGTCTCATAAAATGAAAACATTGTATAGTCGTATAGAATGGTATAGAAAAACGATAGTAATTATTTAATGCAATCACTGTCTTTTGAAAATCATCAAAGTCATCATTAAAAATAGTAACATAACAATATGTTAACATGAGTAACTACAGTTAGCCACAATAACTTTAATGCATTTTGTGGTTATGATCTGCAAGGAAATTGAATATTACAATGCACTATGTGCAGAGTTCTTACCTTCAAGACAGACGTGTAACATAAATGCTGAATCTAACTGATATTAATTTAGTTTACCAAAAACATACTTGAAGGAAATTTTTGCATGCATTTTAGTAAACTTTTAACTCAAAATTCATCACTTAATCGTTTGCGAATCCACTTTTACCATAACAGATGACGCTGAACTGAAAAACAATCACCAACAGTTAATTTCGAAAGAAATTATTGTATGTCGTTTTGGGAAAAAAAATTAGCCTTAGTACTGGGAAGACAAAATGTATCTATGCAACTCGAGGACGAAGCCCTAGTACGGTGATGACGAAAAAAGCTCTATCGTGTTTCATAGAGTTAATGGAGTTTTAATTATTACGTCATTTGGCGTGTAAAACCGTGACAAGGGTGTATAAAGTATATAGTAAGGGCATTCAATTGTAAGAGCCTTCATAGACTGAGGGTTAGACAATTGGGTTGCTATTCTGCGATTGCTATAATTGTGAGTTAAAATACAGCAGAATTCGAGATTTAATTTCAAGATTTTAATAGCTATAGCCGGACAGCCAAATCCCCAAACAGATAATGACAGACAAACATTGAGATTCATACATAGATACGTCTAATAATAGGTGTATATATTTATATATATGTATATATACATGTATATGTTTATATATATATACACATGTATTTCGTTGTACAACAATTGAGCATGCATGCAGAAAGCTCGTGTGCAGTGTGAATATGCTGTAATGATCTAGTCAGGATCTTTTATAATTATGCTTTTTCCCACAATAGGCTCCGCCTCCTGCTTATTACTTTCTGCCGTATTTTTTTGCGATGTAATTTTGTGTACATGATTCCGTTCTTGCAGGCAAGCCATAATGTGACCGATTCAGCTGAGCGGAGTATAGCTGAGGTACCTGAGCTGACTCTTTGTCCAGAACAACTGGGACGACCCTAGCTGTTTCGTCTAGATTTCGTAGCCCAGTTGGCTATTACACAAATGCTCAGCTTAATACACGTGTCAGCTGTAGTTCGTGACCTTTCAACCTGAGTGCTCGGTGTTAGTGGCCCTACAGTCATTAATTAATGATTATGAGCCACATTTATCATATTCAGCTATGAAGAGACTGAGTCAGTTGCAGACTGCTGGTTCTAGATAAAACACACCTAGTCTATCAGGTATTATTCATGATTCAGCTTTACTTTTTTGCTTAAGTTAGAAATACCATATAGATGTCAGGGACTTGTGATTTTACTTTCTTAACTCTGCTTTGTAGATATGAGGCTACAAATCTTCTGCGCGATATTGCTCTTCAGTCAAACTGGGCTGTCCGTGGCGGTAAGTTAACAAACCATAAAGTGTTCATAACATTTTAAATGAAAATAGAAATTTAGAGCTAATGGAAATGCTCTAAACTGCAACACCAACTTGATAAAAGTATAAAAATATTTTTTGATAATGAAAAATGGCTGTCTGTTCAGTACATTTTAGTTTAATTAGAGTTCTATGTTTTGAGATATTATGAGCAAAATAAAAAACCCTTTTATCTTCAGCTATTTTGCTAACTTGATCATAAAATATATGAAGTATTTCATTTTTCCTCATGATTATCTTTTTCATATTAAAGGATAGCAGAGAGATGCATTCAGGAGTATATAAAAACACAACTGGAGGAGACCTAATTGAAACCTGGAATGAAACCACAACTGCTAATGTGAAAGCTTGTTCCATTCAGTGTTTGTCAACTCTTGAGGATAACTGCTACTCTTTTAATTTTAATGAAGGAAGCAAAGTTTGCAAAATGTCTCATCTTCCAGCTGTGGCATGCAATGAAGTTAGAATTCTTGCTTCTTTTGTGTACAGTCGGATTTCTTCATCCTCAGCGTATGATGGTAACTAGAGAATACTTATTACCTTTTCATCCCTCAGCTAATCTGTCGCTCTTTTCAATATATACAAATATGAATTGTCAAACTTGAAATTAAAAATATGCAATTAAAATAGCAGCATAAATTTGCGTAGCCATCAAAACACCATGTCTATTTTACAATGGCCTACCAAAACATTTCATAATCTTTATGCCAACTTGTATACACGTGTTACTTGCTAATTTGGGAAGAATCATCTCTAATAAATAATATATTTTTACCTCTCTGAAAACTAACTAAATTCCTTCTTTTTTAAACATATTTTTTGTTACTATTTTTAACTTTTCATTACCAATAGCTAATCTTTTACCATCTTAGTGGTAATTGGATATGGATTAATTGATGTCTTCTTTTACAAGTTGATTGCTTGTGTGAAGTTAACTCTTTTGCTGATACAACAACATAAACATCACTTACCAGTTCACCAGGTAAACGAAATAAACCCCATTTTTGGTAGAAGTTTATAAAGTCATTGCTTAGTAACAACAAAAAAGCATACAAATGCTGTTAAGTTTAAATGGTTGTCGTTAAAATATTTATATATGAATTAAAATATGAACCAACTCTCTGAAGCGCGTTTCTTTTTGGTACCAGCCATTTGTTTTTGCAAACGATCCGGTTTCTGACACGCAGGTATTAAATTTTCATTTGATCTTGCTGCGGTCAAAAGTTGCTTGACTGATCAACACAATAATAATAATTCATGGGATAGTATCGATGTCAACTTACAGAACTACAAGCCTGATGAAGACTATCATTTACACCACTATGAAAGACCATGTAGGTAAAATATAAACAGCTGCAGTCTAGATATGCTTAAAAAAAGCTAAAATACAGACGCTACTGCAACTTTTGCCAGATCATGGTGTCAAAAGAATCCTTATAAAAGTGTAAACATAAAAAACTTTATCAGAAGTCCTGAGGACAGCACCGTTTTGTAACTCATACTTTCAGATGTTGATGGAGGTAGAAATGAGAACAGAGCTTGTGGCAAGAAACTTTGTGTGAACACTATAAGAAATGACTCTTGCAGCTCTGGCAGTCTGTTGTTAGAGGATATGGTGGAGCTAGTACGAACATGCAGAAGTATGTATGCCAATAAAGTAAAAGTAAATTTGTTTTATGTTTGTGAAACAGTTGTAGTAAGACCATTTGAAGATGTTACTCTTGTGAGTTAGATTAGGAATATACTCGCATACTTTATTATTACTGCCTGCCATATCATGGACACAGGTAATACACAGTTTCAAAAGCTCTATCCAAAACCACACTATTTATAAATTGTTTTTCTCAGACATGATTTGTTATTAAGTTTCAGGATACGGTGTAAGAATGACACATTCTGATACTCGTTGTGTCAATATATCAGAATGAATAGAAGTCTCTGAAAACGTTTGTAGTCAACGAGCGTGTATGTTCTGCAAAGTGTTTTTTCTTCCTCTATATACTTTTATCTCAAGTTTAGCCAACATCATACAGACCTTTGATCCTTCTGCTCATACAATACACTCAATAATTTCTAAATTAAACTAAGTAGTTATTTTTAGAGAAAATCTAAAAAATACGTTTATTTTAGCAAAACTTTTATTTGTTCATTTAATTTCTCTGATGAAGATGTTGTACAATCGTCTTTGACCTGATGACATAGTTTTTTATCATATATTATTAGCCTTGGCTTAGCTGTTGACTGAACACAGCAAATATTAGGTTATAATATGATTCTATATTGTGAGTTCATACTACCCCTGAGGGCCCAAAAGGTGATAGTTTGTTAAGGATTTAGATGTTTAGTCATAAAAAGAAGCCAATAACTCGAGTTATTACGAACTAACTTATTTTAGTTGTTCAGAGTTCTATGACATGTTACCAACTCTTCAACTAATATTCGATGAACCAGTGTTGTCAGCATGATTATGTAGCCTTGTTCAATTCACAATTATCTGAAATAAACATTTAAACACATCATATACATTACAGAATGTTTTAAGAGTAGATTAGTTAAACTATTAGTTGACAGCCAGGAAACTCAAGTTACTTGATATAAAATAAAAGAGTAGAAATTATAACATATTGCAATATAACACACAAAGGCCCTTGGAGTTGGACAACAAGATAATTAATTGTTATTTATGTAAATGATTCCTTATTACGACGATTTTGTGGATATTTTTCTACTGATCACTTGTATTATGGGTTTGTAAAGATCAAAGTGTAGTCAAACGGAAAATAGGATAATATATTATCATATATCATAATATGACAGTATATAATGCTAGACAACATAATACATTTTAATATAATAAAATATGATACAGTTTAATGTCTCATAAATGTGAAACAATATCATGTGATATAATATTGTTACGGCAAAGCGCTGTGACCAGGGCCGTTGCTGTAGGCCTCCTGGTTACCACAGTTATAGTGTCAAGCCTCAAAACAACAATGAAGGCCTGGCCACTGTTAGAGCACTCGAGCTACCGAAAAGAAACTGAGAGCAAAAAGAAACCGAGAAGACTGTAAAAGGGAAACCACGCGAAAAACAATTTTAAAGGGATGGAGCCTCAAACAAAAGTAAAAATATTAAAAAAAATTCGATTTTATCATTTTGAGAGAGTGGTATGCGCATCCTCTCTGCCTGCTTAAATGTGGTATATTTCTCGGCGTGCATGTAAACGTAAACATTGATTTAGTAAACACTATAAAACCTCTAATTGAACACCATGGGACTCTTTTTTTCAACTTTTCTTCTATAGTGGTGGACAATTGAAGGTGGCGTTCAAATAGAAGCTGACGTTGTATTTTTTAATGGCTAGCCAGAATTTCCAAAAGATAAATTTAGCCCTGTTACGGACAAAGCGAGTGTTGCCTTTGTTTCTTTTATGGAGCGATAATTACCTTCTAGGTGCAAAAAATCTGCTAACTTACCTCCGATTTGTCACAGGTCTCTTTATAAATATGCAATGAGAAACTAAGATACATCTCAACCTGCTGATATCTATTACCAATAGTTGCTGTTTATATTGCTTGCAATTGACCTGAGATTATATTATAGCCTGTTTCCTTCTTTGAAATTCATTCGAGCTATCAATTTCTATTTCATTCTAAAATTGAAGGCATATTTCTACAGTAATTTTATATTTACCAATGTTGCATAAAAGCTCATTGTACTCATTTATATTTTTGCTACAGTTTGCAGCCAAAACTAGCGTTTTATGTCCAGTAGAAGAGAAATTACGACCGTCGATCAATGGTTACACCAGACTTCCGCAATGGTGCTATCAAACAGGCTTGTGTTCCTTTGTTGCCAGTTAGGTCTGCAATTAGTAATCTGGTAATTAGTTAAGAATGCCTGGGGGTTTGGAGGCTGTGTAAGCCTCCCCCCAAAAACAAAGGTCAGGGCAGCGTCCCGAAGCTCTGGACCTTTTAAACATCAACAACCCTCAAAGAATGCAGAAATGTAATCAATTTTATACATCAAAATCTACATAAATAGATTGGTTATGGTTCATGATAGGCAAACTTTTTCTTTATTCAACAAACAATATACAACTCATGACGCTATAGATCTCTGTAAGGGACATTGACAGGTTAAGTTTGAGGGTAATAAAGTTCAATTACCAAATCTTAACAAAGTTTCTCAAGATTGCTCATTTGCTGAAATCACCACGGAGACAGTATAAAATGGTAGTTGCTAGTAAATTAGTTGTTGGAAATTCCGAGTGATTGAGCTTAGACTGCAATTTTTTGAACTTCGCCACTGAAAATCACTAAAAAGTTGGGGCGACTCAGTCACCCAGCCGCTCCAGGGAATTTGGGCCTGCTATCAAATAATATGCGATAAGTCTGCAAATTTATATTATATGTATATATTGATTATCTATCAAATGCTAAAAATATATATTTATGAACAAGTGACATAAATAAACCATACTTATATCACATGTAGAAACATAAACCAACTTTTTTAAAACAAAATATTTGCGCATCACTCACTCGGTTAGCCGCGTTCTAATTGCTGCTTTGGATGGACCGAACATTGTATGGTTGTTCAATATCTCCCAAAATGTTTTCTGGCCTCAAATCTTCTATTGCACTGCTGAACTAGGCAACATTAGTGTCGAATCAACTTGTTAGCAGAGCAAAACATTCCCGCGTTGCATCTTGCGCTGATGCAACGCGTGAAAGTATTGCTCACTAAGCACAACTTTTAGCCTAAAACTGCTCATTTTTATACTATCATAAATGTAAAGAGCTTTTCACATACTCCAAAGTATCAAGACCACGCTAATCAATGAACCCCTTTCAGGCTCTTACAGTTACTAATTATTTCAATGCCGTTGCAATAAAGTTTTCGACAAAAAAACACACAAAGGGCCATGGAGTTGGACAACAAGATAATTAATTGTTATAGATGTAAATGATTCCTTATTACGATGATTTTGTGGATATTTTTTTACTGATCACTTGTATTATGGGTTTGTAAAGATCAAAGGATATCAAAGTGGAGGTCAAAGTAAGTGATGCTCAATTAACAAATGATGCTCTATTTTTCAACCCTTCTGCCATAATGGCGGTCAATCAGAGGTGGCGGTCAAATAGATGTGGCGTAAAAATGAAGGTGACATTTAAGTAGAGGTGGCGTTCAAATAGAGGTGGCGCTCATGTAGAGGTTTCACGGTTTATATTTCATTGACACTTAACACTCGGTGTTGTTGCATGACTGCCTTGTGGAGAGTAAAAGGAGCTGACAGTTTCCTTTACAATATTCCATATATCTTTATTCTCAAAGTTTGTGTGTCTGTGTGTCTGCATGTACTTTGGCTTGTCTAGCTATAGCTATTAAAACATTGAAATGCAGAATATGTTTCGCAGAAGATCTGATTTTGAAACGTCCCACTCTCCAGACAATATGCTAAACAATAATTGACCTACGGGAGATTGATGGATTCATTGGGCAATATATCTCGCTATATGGGTGAAAATAGGCTACTGCTTTCTACTATGATGCAACATAATTTTATGTTTGCTCACACGGTTTTTATTAGTAAGCTTACTTCTATTAGCCATTGGCACTGTGCCAGGCTAATGTCATATGACAGGCAACTACATTACCTCTCACTGTTTATAAGCTGATTTTTATACCCGTTTAACGCCAGACATTCTGCTAGTAATAGCATATAGTAAAACAATAACTTCTATAAAAATTTTTATGCAGAATTCTAATCTAGCGATGTATTTAAAATTCAATATATAAAATCACACGCGAGTCTTTTTCAAGCTGCAGAAATATATGTACAAGAGAACTTTATGGTTTTGCTTGTAGGTGTTTTGTGGGTATATGTGTATTTACTAGTCTAAACTTTTTGTGAACAGGTTATGTGACTGCCTCCCTTTCTTCAAGAAGGACTCTAGACTGGTATTGGCCTGTGAATGCTATAGACGGGGGTAAAAACAGGGACGAGAAAACCATTGCGGTGTCTGATAGCCAACATTCTCCATGGATTCAACTTGATCTATCAATTGCTCACTGCATTCACACCATTAAATTCTATAAACATGGAATGAACTGGGGAACAGGTAAATGCAGCTGTCACAAGCTGAAGATGCTATCCACCAAATATTACCAACTACTTGCGATAAGACTTATGTGTGTAGCTTTTGGCAGTTACTGCGTCATTACAATACTGCCAGTGTTAGTCTGCTAAAGCATTTGTATGAGTCAAAAACATTTATTGACTTGGATCACGCTATCACTGATGTTGCATTAACAGGAGAACAGGTAGTAGGCAACTGGTAAATCAGCAAAAAGTAAGGCTCAAATGCTACCTCTAAGACTGAACAAAAAAAGCCTAGTTTAGGACAAGCAGAAAGAAAATATTTGAAATGGTTTATGAAAGATAAACTTACTGCAGTTAAAAATATTGGTGAGCATTTAAGAACAAAAGTACAGTGACAAAATTTAAATAAATTGTTATGTTTTAGCGCATTAAAGTACTATTTACATTTAAAAGAGCCGACATAATTTAATATGCTAGACTCTATTATCACAAGCTAGCAAAATCAATCAAAGTCTGTATCAGTGAAGTAATTTCCCTGTCAAGCAGCCTGTAGCTAGGCAATTGTTGCTAGTCCGTTGCTAATATCTGAAACTAAACAAATAAACAATATATTACTGATATCAACGTGCAAAGTGTTAGTAAACATTTATGAATGCTATTCAGTACGTAAACTTACTATGTGAGCTGAAGCTCAGGGCTTTAATCCTGTAATTCTTTAAGTGTTTTTTTATGGCGTGTTGTGAAATTACAAACTTTCTCATCAATCTTACAACTTGATTATGTAGATGGAGAGCTGAATAATCTTAGAATCACAATTGGAGAAACTGAAAGTGACTTGGCTGATGAAAGCGAGAAGCACTTGTGTGCCTACTATGAGTTAGAGCCTCCAGGAGATGAGTTCACCGTGACTTGCACTCAGAGACTCTATGGGAGATTCATCAGAGTTACTGCTGTTGGAGAGGACAAAAGGATGAGAGTTTGTGAGATAGAGGTGTTTGGCTGGTAGTTGTCATAAATATATTATTCCCTAGAGAAAAGTCAAATTTGCATAACAACTTTAGAACTTCCTACTACTTTCTACTGAATTTTTCAAACATACTTTGATATTCGAGTCTCAGGAGAATGAATAATCAATTTTTATATGAAGTTCTATAGAGAGTATGATTTTCAGGTCTCATATATGTATATTGTGTTTCAAACAATATTTTGAGCTCTATATGTATTGAAAATCACATAAAGCTTTGATAAGTTGATGGAATAACGCTAGTAAAGACAGTTTTAAGCGTTCAGTTTGTACTTTTTATAAACTCAAATGGCTAAATTATCTCATGTGTCGTATTTTTGAGACTGAGTCTGCTGCAATTGGGTTAAATCTTATCTCGTATATTACATTTGGTGTTGCTACCAAAATACTGCTGTTTTTTTGGTTGTTGTCTTGCTTGCAGTATACAATATTTATTTGAACACCTTGCTGTTAAAATCTTTTTAGGAGTTATGTAAAAGTTGCACGTCAAAAGCGAAACCAGTGACAAATATATTGTGCTGTTCATGATCCATTCAGTATTTCAATTTCTTTTGCGATTATTTTCCAGCAATACATTAAATAGGCCACTCCTTACCACTTTTGTTACTGCAAGCTTTGAGGCAACTAGTGCTTTATAGCTGATAGCAAAAGTCCTCATATGTAGTTTACTATTATTTTGAGAATTTGCAGCAGTTTATGCTAAAAACATGAGTTACTTAGAGAGGATTTGCTTATGACAAAGAATACTTGCGATGCAATATTTAATTGTATTAAAATTCTGTTTCTCACCGCAACCTCCAAAACATATTATTGTATAAATGAAACGTCCCACTCTCCAGACAGTTTGCTAAACTATAATTGACCTAAGGGAGATTGATGGATTAATTGGGCAACATATCTCGCTATTTGTGTGAAAATAGGCTACCGCTTTCTACTACCATGCAACATAATTTTATGCTTGCTCACACGGCTTTTATTTGTAAGCTTACTCTTATTAGCCATCGGCACTGTGCCAGGCTAATGTCATATGACAGGCAACTACATTACCTCTCACTGTTTATGAGCTGATTTTTATACCCGTTTAACGCCAGGCATTCTGCTAGTAATACCATATAGTAAAACAATAACTTCTATAAAAATTTATGCAGAGTTCTAATCTAGTGTGGTATTTAAAATTCAATATATAAAATCACATGTGAGTATTTTTCAAACTGCAGAACTACATGTACAAGAGAACTCTATGGTTTTGCTTGTAGGTGTTTCGGGTGTTTTTTTAATTTTAGAATGCACATATACATGCAGTTACTAGTCTCAACTTTCTTTGAACAGGTTCTGTGAGTGCAGGGTTGTCCTCGAGAATGTCTTCTAACTAGTTTTGGATTAGGAATGCTATAGACGGGAATAAAAGAAAGATCGACGAAACCATTGCGGTGTCTGATAGCCAACATTCTCCATGGATTCAACTTGACCTGTCAATTGCTCACTGCATTCACACCATTAAATTCTATAAACATGGAATGAACTGGGGAACAGGTAAATGCAGCTGTCACAAGCTGAAGGTGCTATTCGCCAAATATTACTAACCAGCTGTGATAAAACTTATATGTGTAGCTTTTGGCAGTTACTGTGTCATTATAATACTGCCAGCGTTAGTCTGCTAAAGCATTCGTATGAGTCAAAAACACTTATTGACTTAGATCACACTATCACTGATGTTGCTTTAATAGGAGAATAGGTGGCAGGCAACTGGAAAATTAGCAGAAATTAGGCTCAAAGGCTACTTCTAAGATTGAGAAAAAACCTAGTTTAGGACAAGCAGAAAGAAAATCAGTGAAATGATTTATGAAAAATAAACCTATTACAGTTAGAAATCTTAGTGAGCATTTAAGAACAAAAATACAGTGACAAAATTTAAATAAATTGGTATGTTTTAGAGCCATAGAGCATTATTTCTATATAAAAAGCCACCATAATTTAATACGTCAGACTTTATTATTACAAGCTAGTAAAATCAACCAGTCTATATCAGTATAACAATGATGTGAAGCAGCCTGTAACTAGGCAACTGTTGCTAGTCTGCTGCTAATCTTTGAAACCAAACAAATAAACAATATAACACTGATATCAACGTGCAAAGCATTAATAAACATTTATGAATGCTATTCAGTGCATTAATGTTACTATGTGAGCTGATGTGCAGGGCTTTAATCCTGTAATTCTTTAAGCGTTTCTTATGGCGTGTTGTGAAATCACACAATTTCTCATCAATCCTACACCTTGATTATGTAGATGGAGAGCTAAATAATCTTAGAATTACAATCGGAGAAACTACGAGTGACTTGGCTGATGAAAATGAGAAGCACTTGTGTGCCTACTATGATCAAGAGCCTCCAGGAGTAGAGTTCACTTCGACTTGCACTCAGAGACTCTATGGGAGATTGATCAGAGTAACTGCTGTTGGAGAGGACAAAAAGATGAGAGTTCGTGAGATAGAGGTGTTTGGCTGGTAGTTGTCATAAATATATTATTCCCTAGAGAAAAGTCAAATTTACGTAACAACTTTAGAACTTCCTACTGCTTTCTACTGAATTATTCAAACATACTTTGATATTCGAGTCTCAGAAGAATGAATAATCAATTTTCATATGAAGTTCTATAGAGAGTATAACTTGCAGGCCGCATTTATGTATATTGTGTTTTGAGCAATATTTTGAGCTCTACAGGTATTGAAAATCACATAAAGCTTTGATAAGTTGATGGAATAACGCTAGTAAAGACAGTTTTAAGCGTTCAATTTGTACTTTTTATAAACTCAAATGGCTAAATTATCTCATGTGTTGTATTTTCGAGACTGAGTCTGCTGCAATTGGGTTAAATCTTATCTCGTATATTACATTTGGTGTTGTTACCAAAATACTGCTGTTTTTTGTTGCTGTTGTCTTGCTTGCAGTATACAATATTTATTTGAACACCTTGCTGTTAAAATCTTTTTAAGATTAATGTAAAAGTTGCAGGTCGAAAGCAAAATCAGTTACAAATATATTGTGCTGCTTATAACCCATTTAGTATTTCAACTTTTTTGTGATTGTTTTCCGCAATACTTTAAATAGGCAACTCCTTACCGCATTTGTTACTGCAAGCTTTGAGGCAACTAGTGCTTTATAGCTGATAGCAAAAAGTCATCATATGTAGTTTATTATTACTTTGCAGCAGTTTATGCTAAAAACATGAGTTACTTAGAGAGGATTTGCCTATGACAAAGAATACTTGCGATGCAAAATTCAATTGCATTAAAATTCTGTTTCTTACTGCAATCTCAAATGCATTTTATTATATAACTGAAACACGGTTTTTATCTTTGTTTACAGCTACAAATTGTAAAATGTACAAGTCCAATCTGATTGTTAACCTTTTCAACTGCGCACTATAAAAAATTGGGCTTTTTATTATTATTTTGAGTGTTTGTGTACATAATCATAATTATACTATAAAACGTGTGTATATATGCAATACAAATATATTTATCAGATTGATAGATCTGATTGACATCATAGCAAATTATGTACTATCAAATAATAACTATTAAATACCAAATAACACATATATTGATACAGAAAGACATACATTTATACAAATATATGCTATATTTATAATTATTAATAATATATTATCTATACCTTATTTTAGGGTTAGGCTTGACTATTCATCTGTTATAATATA
Source organism: Watersipora subatra (assembly GCF_963576615.1). Classification (NCBI taxonomy): domain Eukaryota; kingdom Metazoa; phylum Bryozoa; class Gymnolaemata; order Cheilostomatida; family Watersiporidae; genus Watersipora; species Watersipora subatra. Next base: position 17,870,445 of record NC_088714.1, on the reverse strand, counting down.
TATATAACATATAATATTATAACATATGTATATATATATATATGTATATTTATATATATATACATATATATATAAATCGCAAAGTTTGTGTGTAGGTGTATTTGGTGTGTCCAGCTATAGCTCTTAAAATCTTTGATTAAAATTTTGCATTTTGCCTGATTTGAACTCAAGAAGATCGCAGCCAAAGGATGGTAATTTAGTTGCCTCTTCATGAGTCTGCGATGGCTGTAACGATTCGCAGATTTTACTTACTTATTTACCTGCTTTTACCATATACTATATACACCTTTTTCCCAATAGCACATGCTAAATGACGTATTAATTGAAACTCCATTAACTTTATTAACTATGAAACATGATGCTTTTTTGTGCGTTCTTGAACTTCTATTTCCGGTTTTTTGTAGGGTTTAATTGCTAAATCGTGGTCAAGTTCAATACTTTTTACGCGATCATTTGTATTATCTTGAGTGGAAATAGCTTCTACATTCTCTCCGTTCAGTCAAAGACAGGCCGACGTTTTATTTTTACATCTGTACCAGAACAGAGAAGCACCAGTATCGCCGTGTTCAAAGTTTTGATGGATAGCTTCTGGTAGAACAGTGACTTTTTTTATATACACACACACCACACACACACACTTCAATGCACAAATTTTTATTATTAATTCAACATATTCATAGTTTTTATTTTGTTTTTTCAGTTCGTATTAATTGTGCCATTGCCAAATCATCTTTTATTGTAGTAGTAGCAAAACAAAATTAATTTAGCTATTACTTTCTGATTATTTCATATTTACATTTTAAAACTTTTATAATTGTTGGATTTTTGTTATTAATTTATTTGACTTTCACAAAATATTTTTTCATGATATGAAGTTTGAGAGTTACAGTTATTTGACAAAGTTTGAAAAGCTTTACATTTGTATCATTTTTTCTCTTAATTTATTTAAACTGCACAAAACGCTTTTCTCATGATATGAAGTTTGAACTTTAGAATGGTAATTGTTGTTAGGCCTATATGCTAAGGGAAAATAAATTTTTTGTGCAGACTTTTATTACCTAGGCAATGCCAAGCATTCACCTAGTATATATAATATATAAAAAATATAATATATATGTAAAAGGCTCAGAGTATAGCTTAGCTTCTATGACCAATATATGCTAGTACATGTACATGCTAGTTATACTCTCCATCAGACTTCATATGAAAATCAATTGTTCATTTTCCTCGGACATGAATACCAAAGTATTGTTACTGAAGAGCGCTGTGATCAAGGCTACAGCAATAGACCTCTCAATCACAACGATTGTAGGGCCAAGCCTTAAAGACACTAAGGAAAGGCCGGCTACTGTTAGGCACTCAGGCTATGAAAAGAACCCAAAATATCGAGAAGAAACTGAGAAGGCTGTAAAAAAGAAACCAGGTGTAGATTGAAGAAAAAGGGGCAGAGCCTGAAATGAAGGTAATAGTATAAAATGAAAAATGTTTAATCATTTTAGCAGAGCAATTTGCGCACCCTCTTTGCATGTTTTAAATGTCGTTTGTTGCCTGTCAGGCATGTAAACTTATATATTCATTTAGTAAATATATATTCCATTGACACTTAACACATTGTTGTTGACTACTTTGTAAAAAGTAAAATATACCGGCAGATTTTTTTACACTGGTGGCAGCGATGGAGGTTTGAGGATTTCGACTTTGCAAGACCAAGTCAAGAAACAAGAGCATCTCTGATTCCTGTTGACCCAGATGCTAAAACAGCATCTCCGTCGTCTCCTGGCGGTTTGCAAGCACTTCAAAAGTGGGTAGTGGAAAAAGATTTTCCTGAATTATGTCAGGCCATGATGTGTGAGCAGTGCAACACTAGAGTTCAGAAATTTTTTCTAGCTTAAAGAATGCGGAATAAGAAAAGGACCGTCTAGCAAAGGTTTTGATTGACTGGCAATGGCACCCCTGGCTTAGTCCCTGATCTGTCAGCTCAAGGTACTCCAGTACTCAAGAGCTGAAAATGTAGACTGCTTCATCAGCTGCTTCCAGAAGGTAGTCAGAGCCAATGCCTGGAGTAAGGAAGCTGGCAAAAAACTTCAAACAGGCCAACCGTGTGGAAGCTGTCTTTGACACACTTTGCACCTGTTTGGCCTTTCACCCAGGCAGGCTCGCAATGAATTGAGGACCCTGAGGCAGGCGTCAGCAACCGTCGTTTAAGACCATGCCTGCCGAGTAAAAATGCTAGTCTTGGTAGCACATAGCGGTTTGCTCAGCCCATACTAAACCGAGATGGCCAAGGAACTCTTTTGTAGCTCGGTCAACCATGCTGGCCTGCAAGGGCACCTGCTGGCAATTCCCATGACCACTCGAATGAGGCTGTGCACTCCAGAACAGAGTACCTGCAGATTAAGCCCTATAAAAGGGAGTCGATAGACATTTGGGTTGTAGAAGAAGCCTCGGAAAACAGAGAGCCATGGTGCAAGACAAGGCATTTAGTCGACTGGCCTAACTGGAGCAGCAACTGAGCATCAAGTGCACTAGCCGCAACAAGAAAAGAGCCTTCGGGCACATGTTCGGTACTGTCATAAAAAGCCGGTATGCCGAGGACATGGCTACGGGCTGCAAGAGTAGTGCTGACTACTGGCTGCACTAAGGCCCCTTTATATATATATATATATTATATATATATATATTATATATATATATATATTATATATATATATATTATATATATATATATATTATATATATATATATACTAGCTGCATTACCCGTGTTCGGGAACAGATTTACGTAAAGCAACAGTTTTATTGAGAGTTGTCATTCATATTGTAAAACAACTCCAAATATACAGTCTACCAAAATTGCTGTCCTGATCAAAGAACGCATGCACATATACATGTCAATGTTGGGGAGAACAACGGAAATCTGCAATGTGTCTTACAGCTAAATGCGTGTGAAATCTAGTAAATATTCTAGATTCATGTGTCTAGATTCATGCATCCGTTCATACCCGTCTATATTTGCAGTTGACGATCGCGCACTTTTGCCGCTGAGCCCTCGCCTCGGCTGACCAATCTTTACACGCCTCGCAGTTGACAATCGCGTTCTTGCACTCACCTCAAAATCAATCGCTTCGCACTCACAATCAATCGCCTTGCAATCAATCGGCCCGCACCCGCCTCGCAATCAATCGGCTTGCACTCTCCTCGCAATCAATCGCCTTGCACTCGCCTTGCAATCACCTCGCACTCGCCTCGCAATCAATCGCTTCGCAATCAATCACCTCGCACTCGCAACCAATTGTCTCGCAACCAATCACCTCGCAATCAATAGCCTAGCACTCAATCGCCTCGCACTCACCAACTCATTCATCCGGAAAGCCCCGCCTGTAGACTCTTGCTGCACTCGGGGCGAAAAAGGTAACCCGCGCATCCCCGAGTGACGCCACGGTCCCAAGCCTAGCTGTGCTACCCGGCGTTGCCCGGGTAGTAAAAAAAGTCTTTGCACGGAAAATTGATTTATATTTAACATATAACAACATTTGCCATTCTAACTTTCAAACTACATATCATGAAAGAAGAGTTTTGTGTAGTTGAAATAAATTAGGAGAGAAAATAAAACAACTGTAAAAGTTTTCAAACTTTTTCACACAACTACAACTTTCAAACTTCATATCACGAGGAAAAGGTTTTGTGCAGGACAACTGATTTAAAAATAAATAAAACAACTAAAGCTTTTCAAACCAATGTAAATTTAAAATTTCATAACTTTCAGCGACCTATATCTTTTCATAACGTATAGTGGAACCTCAGTTCTCGAACATAATCAGTTCTAGAACTTCGAGATCTGAAACAATTTTTCCCATTCAAATAAAATAATGTAAATTTTAATCCGCTTCAAGGCGAGAAAACAACTTCGGTAAAGTATTTTTTCAACATTTTACACCATAAGCTGTACTTGTACCCGGGTAATAAAAAAGTCTTTGCACAGAAAATCTATTTGTATTTTTAACATATATAACAACATTTGCCATTCTAACATTCAAACTACATAGGTAACATGAGAAAACATAATAGGTAACCAACCTATCATGAGAAAAGTGTTTTGTGTAGTTGAAATAATTGGAGAAAATAAAAACAACTGTAAAGTTTCATCAAACTTTGTCAAACAATTGTAACTTTCAAACTTCATATCCTGAGGAAAAGGTTTTCTGCCAGTCTAATAAATTAAAAAAATGAAACAATTGTAAAAGGGATTAGATGTAAATTTCATATAATTAGCAAGTAATAGCTAAATTAAGTTGGTTTTGCAACAATTACAATTAAAGATGATACGGTAATGATACAATTAATACAAACTGAAAAAACAAAATAAAAATCATGAATATGTTGAATTAATAGTAGCAATTCTTGCATAAAAGTGTGTGGGTATAAAAAGGTTACAGTCCCACCAGAAACTATCCATCAATTCTTGGAATACGACGATACTAAAAAATATGACAGAATATTATAGTATTTTGTAGTTGAATTTTTATTAAAACAATGTCTGCCAAAAATGGTTGAATAAAATAATAATATTTATAATAAAGATTGGAAACTAATCAAGTAATAATAACAGTGATAGGAAAAGGAATAATGTTTAAACTTCAAACACGATACTCAATTTATGTTTAAAAGAATGCAAGTTGAAATAATAACAACGATGAAACAAACTTTAAAAAACTTATATTATAAACTTCAAAAGTCATAAGAAGTTTATAAATGTAATAAGAGAATTTAAATATCTACTACATGTAAATGTATGTAAATATAAGATAGTGGAGAATAATTGATACTTGCAATCTTACATGATAAATCTTACAATAATCTTACAAATGTTTGTTGTAAAATGTGAAAATAATTACGAAAAACTAACTGGTTAGGTTTAACAGGAAAGGTGTGTAAGCTTATAGATCTAGCTGTACAACCCAGCGTTGACCGGGTAATAAAAAAAACACTGAACAGAAAATTGATTTGTATTTAACATATAACAAAATTTGCCATTTTACCTAAAACAACTGTGAAGGTTTTCAAATTTGCTTTGTCAAACAACTTTTAAACTTCATATCCTGACAAAAAAGGTTTCGTGCAGGTCAAATAATCTTTAAAAATAAAACGACTATAAAGGGTTTAGATGTAACAGTGAAATAATTAGCAAGTAATAGCTAAATCGAGTCTGTTTTGCTACGATTACAATATGAGATGATTCGGTAATGATTCAATTAATACAAACTGAGAAAGCAAAATAAAATTTGTGAATATGTTGAATTAATAATAACAATTCTTGCATAAAAGTGTTTGTATAAAAAGTTACTGTTCCACCAACAGCTATCCACAAAAACTCTGAATACGACGATACTGCTACGACGATATGTTATGTAAAAATAAAATATTGTAGTGTCTTTGTCTGATCGAAGGTGAGAGAATATAGACGTTACTCCTACTCGAGATAATCCAATTGTCCGCATGAAAAGTAGTGACCTTAACAGCGATTTAACAATTGAAAAGCCAGAAATAGAGGTTCACAAAAACGGCATCGTGTTTTATAGAATTAATAAAATTTAGTCGCCGAATTCTAATATCGAGAGAGTCTATTGTCGATATCGTTTTGCCGAAAACAAATTAGCCCTAATATGTCGAGGACAAAAAAGCATCGCGTGTCATGTAACTAAAAAAAGCCATAGAGTTGTAATTATTACGTCATTTTGGGATGAAAACGTCAAACGATGAATAGGTTATGAGGCGCACTAACCGGAGATTCTCGTTAATGAGCCCTAGATACCTAGTAGCGGCTAATAGTTCGAAAAGTACGGTACTCTATAAAGCGGACAGACAGATAGACAGATAGATAGACAGACAACGATTGCCGTTTATATAGTAGATATATATATATATATATATATATGTATATGTATATATATATATACATATATATATATGTATATGTATATATATATATATATATGTATATGTATATATATATACATATATATATATGTATATGTATATATATATATATATATATATATATACATATACATACATATATATATATATATTTATTTATTTATATATGTATATATATGTACATACATATATTTATAGAAATACATATATATCAATATTTATATAAATACTTATAGAAATATATATATAAATACTTATAAAAATATATGTGTGAATATATTTACCTCTACGTAAAACTATATTTAAATAAAGATTTGTATTTATATATATACTGGTAGATGGCCCGGCGTTATATGGGTATTAAAAATCAGCTTATAAACAACGAGAAATAGTTTGGTTGCCTGGCACCTTGCGAACAGCTAAGTTGAGTAAGCTTACTAATAAAGGATATGATATGTAGCTTGAAAGTTAGAATGGAAAATGTTGTTATATGTTAAATACGAATCAGTTTTCTGTCCAAAAATTTTTTTATTATCCAGGAAACTCCGGGTTGCACAGCTAGTATAGATATAATGTAAAAACATGTATGTAAATATGTATTGTTCCAATATATATTCTGGTGGCTAAAATTTGGTGAGTTTATTACTTGACTGTTTTGTGCAAAATAAACGAACGGGCCGTTTGCTTTGCCTGACTTTGAATATATAATTTCCGAAGGAAGCTTGCAAACTAATAGCTGCATCTGAGTAGCTTTGTTCCACAAACTACATTATTTATCTATCCAGCTTATATCATTAGTATCATACCAGCTGAATTATGTAGGCAAATATGTTTATGTATCAACATAACTGACTATATACAAAATCAAAAAAACTCAATCTCTTCACGACTTTGCTACTGTGAGCTGTTTTAAACTTCTTGCCTCAATAGCATTTGCTATGCCTTTATAAGGTGAACCTTTAAACTACATTGTGCTTTGATGCCGCAAAGATAAACTTAGATGTTGTTACACCAGTATTCATCAAAAATTTAAACTTTTTTCACTCCAAATATGTGCATTCTGTTCTTTTTAACTGGCTGCTACAATGGTTTACAGATTTTCAATGGGACTGAAAGACTGGTTGATGTACAAAAGACTCGAAACAATATTTTAAAAATATATTAAGCAACATAAACTCTCTAGTATGCTATTACTTGACTTAGGGTACATATTTTCCGAAACCTACTATGAAAAAGGAATTATTTATAAAGTCAAGAGATTTTTCATAGTAGGGTACATATTTTCCGAACCCTACTATGAAAAAGGAATTACATCTGACAATAACTAGCCAAAACAGTAGATATTTGTGATTGCCTGAATTTACCTTTTTAGAAGTAAAAATATTCAAATTCCAGCTGCTAGTTTCCAGAACTTTTACATAGATATATTATACCAAAACTTCTAAACAATAAAATGCTTTTCAAAACTAATTTGTGAGTTAGGACCTGCTAGAGCTAGCAGAACTCGTGATAACATACAGACTCATACTGTTTTCATGGTATTTTGCTTGTATTTGGAGTTACAATACTATAGTATTGTTTAGTTATATTGGTCTGTACATCGGAATGATCACAGTTTTTTCTTCTGTATGTAGGGATTACTATCATCTAAACTTTTTGTCTGAGAAAAACATTGCTATCTCTAACACAGCTTGAAAAATTGTGTCACTTTCATTTGGTGCAAGGTCATCCACTAGTACAATGATTGCATATTCCCAAGCTATCTGATTGTGTGTTTGTATAAATATGAAATATATGTAACAAGGTTTTGGTTATGCGTTCAGTTTACTTTTGGATGTTGCAAATTTAAAGAATTGTTTAGAGTGTGTTGACTGGAGTGCGCAGCAGTCTAATCAGAGGCAGCACAGAGTCACTCATACACCATCCCGACTCATGCTTGAGAGTACCTCAACTGAACAAAAGAGTTTATGGCTTGACACCATCAGTATTGTTTTTCTATGTGTGTTTGAGAGTGTACATATACCTGCAGTTTTTAATATCTAATGTCTGTGAACACTGGTAATCTCACACAATGAACTCATCACAGTTTGGTGAAAGTGAGTAATGGGTGAAAAACAAAATGAGTGAAACTTTGTTTTGTCTCTGAAGAGATTTACTCTGTAGACTCAACTTGACCTATCAGTTGCTTACTGCATTCAGTTTGTTAAAAACTATAAAAAAGGGCTAACCTGGAGATTACATATAAGTGGCTATCATGAACTTAAGCTGCCATTAACCTGATAAGTACATAAATACAAACCTGTGGTAGTAAAACTGAAAAAGCTTGTTATATAAAAACTGATTAATGACAATTCATTTACATCCTTTTCATATCAAGTTAATTAAGTGTTTCTTATAGTAGGTAGATATCATTACAGATGACTACTTGCTATGATCCCGATTTACTCCTAACTTATTGAGATAAATTATCCAGAGTGATTACTTGAGTACAAATTGTGGTTGCAACTTTTGCCATCCATATATGAAATACTGATATGGGTAGCTTTGGCTTTGCCTATGTCCTTATAACACTGCCTGACCTTTTCTGCTAAAGTATTTGTTTACTTCAGAAAAATCTCTTGACTCCGGTAACTTGAGCACTGCTGATGCATTAAAAGGAAAACAGTGTGAGGTGGGAGGAAAAAAGTGTGTACTTCTAAGCCCAAGCGAGAAATATGTACTAAAGACAAACAGAAATCATGTCTTTAAATGGTTTATAAAATATACGTTTGCTAGAGTTATAAATATAAATACAGTTGAGCACTCAGGAACAGAGATAATTCATATTAATAAGGCTCAGTGAAATTTTATATTCTTAGCCCATGCAAATTTTATTTGCATCTAAAATGCCCAGCATAAATAAATATTCTTCGACTTCATTATCACTAAGCTAGCCTTGTTCACTAAAGTCTATATCAATATAAAAGAGATATAATTTCTCTGCCAAGCAGTCTGTTGCTAGACAACTAGTCTTTGAAAACAAAATAACTAAACAATAAAATAGCGGAGTCAACTTGAAAGCCATTAATCAACATTTATTAAAGGTGTTGAATTCAGAAATGCTTTGGTGTGAGCAGAAACAATAAGTTTTTATGAAAAGTGGAGCAACCTAAATGCAAAGCTTAGAATAGTAGTGAATTTTTGGCTGAGATTGATCTAGATTTGCACTAAAAAGAGTTAGCCAAATCTCATCATGTCTTGAGATAAAAATCTCTATGAATTCAACTTGTACGATAAATCGGTCATTGAAGTCACTCTGTTAAAATATGTAAGCAAGTACTAAACTGACCATCAGGCAAATGCAGCTGCCATAAACTGAAGTGCTATCTACCTAACCAGTCAAAACAAACTAGGTGTAGTAAAACTTAAGCTAACTTGTTAGATAAAAGCTGGTTTGTAAAAAATTCATTTGCATCCTTTTCACTTCAAACAAGTACAGTAACTTTTAAACAATCTAAACATTTTGGAAGTTTTCTATCTCTAGGACATAAAAATGTTTGCAATATATCATGACTCTCCCGCTAAGTGGATTGATTACATTAACACACTCGGTCTTCAAGATTGGCCATGTTTAAATAATAGGCTAATATATACGTATATAGGCTTGTATTTGGCTATTTGTAACTGAAGCAGCCATCATAATTGATGATGCCATGTCGATATTGTTACGACCAAGCTAGCATAGTTGCTTTGATTCTGTCTATACAAAATGACATAAACTTTTGATCAAACATTCTGTTGGTAGACAACTAGTCTTTGAAGACAAAGCACTTGAGTACAAATGCACTAATGGGAATTTGCAAAGCATTAATAAATAAATATTAACGTCATTACGCATGGAGAATTTTCTGTAAGTGCAGATGTGCTAGAATTTTATTACCAATGTTCTCCATTGCTTGCAAAGACAATATGTATGTTTGTTATGAATTGGTTTAATATTACAAACTGTTTAACACATAGAACTATTTGATTTTGGCAATGAAGAAAACTTGGCTAATGCTCGTTTTACTGTTGAAGAGACACAAAGTGACTCGACTGAAAAAGGTAAGAAGCGCTCCTGTGGTTACAATGAAAGACAGCCTCCAGGACACTAGTTCAGTATGACCTGTGTTCAAAAACTCAATGGTAGGTTGATCAGAATATCTGCTGTAAGAATTAAAATTAGACTTGGGCATCATGTGGCAGATGTTTTTTGGTTTGCGGTTGTTATTAATACCATATTGTGCACAGCAGGGTAGAATCTGATCGATCGAATTAGAGCTTTTTGTGCTGCACACTGAATAATTCAACAAAATTTTAATATTTAAGTTTTTGGAGAATAAATGATCAATTTTCATATGAAGTTTTTTATTAACAGTATGACCACTAAGCATATTGTGTCTCATAAAAAGCTTTGAGCTATATATATGTATATATATATATATATGTATATACATGTATATATACATATGGCGTGGCGTTCAACTAGGGGATGGCGTTGTATTTTTTAAATGGCTAGTCAGAATTTCGAGAAGATATATATATATATATACATTTTCCCGAAATTCTGATAAGCCATTTAAAAATACAACGCCAGCCTCTAGTTGAAAGCCACCTATATAGATATAGGTGGCGTTCAACTTACCATAAACGAAGGGTTAAAAAAATTGAGCGCTGTGAAATTCAATATAGATGTATATATATATATATATATATATATATATATATATATATATATATATATATATATTCAAATGTATCCTACTTGAAACTAAAATCAGAGTGCTCAACATAGGATGGAGCAGTATAAATTGGAAAGTCAAATAGTTTACTTATCTTTCAGCTACTGTCAGTTTCCTGCTGGCGCATTCTTCAGGCTGTAAGCTTCAACTGGGCAAGATGGTGACTTTTCAAACATCCCTTTCTTTTACGTGATTGGTGGGTTTTGTCGCGCTCTGATTGACTTATTACTAAAATTGCAGAGAAGATAACTCCTAGAATGAGGACAAGATGAGGCAATTTCTGTTCTTTTATTAAGTGTTGACATGTCAGGTTTTTTAATGATGTAATATTTTTCAGAAATACATAAATTGCACCTTTTCCTTAAGTTGCTGTAGGATTTGGCGTGTTTTAGTATAGTCCACTCAAGTTTGAAGTTAATGTCTCGGTCTTTTAGTGCCTATATGTGTTTGCTCAGTTCTGTAGCATTTCTTTTTGAGCTATTATTTATACTGCTTTTATGGTTGCGGTACCTAGTCTTAAAGTCTGTTTCAAAAAGTCCGACGTAGGTCTCAGCAGTGTTGCTGTCTAGTCTTGTCGCTTGTGCTTGGTAGACTATGCTCTTCTGAAGGCAGTTTTGGTTAAGGGGACAGTCTAATTTTGTTCTACAGTTGCATTTTTTGGTCTCGGTAGTTGGCGGATTTGAAAGGAGCCTGCTGTTATGGTTTTCTATTTTGTTTTTGATGTTAGGCATAGTTGAGTAGCTCAATTTCAAGGTATTTTTGTTAAATATTTTATGTAGAGGGTTTGTCTTTCGGAAGCACTTGTTGATCAGAGTCAGGAATCTTTTTCCTATGTTAGTTTTCACACTTGAATTAAATGGTGGGTTATACCAGGTTATGGTATGGTTATTTTCATAAGTAAGTATATGGTTGTATCCACTGTGGATACAACCATATACTTACTTATGAAAATACAAACTCCACCAACAAAAGAAAAAGACAAACTAGGCAACGAACCATAACCTGGTATAACCCACCATTTAATTCAAGTGTGAAAACTAACATAGGAAAAAGACTCCTGACTCTGATCAATAAGTGCTTCCAAAAGACAAACCCTCTACATAAAATATTTAACAAAAATACCTTGAAATTGAGCTACTCAACTATGCCTAACATCAAAAACTAAATAGAAAACCATAACAACAGGCTCCTTTCAAATCCGCCAACTACCGAGACCAGAAAATGCAACTGTAGAACAAAATCAGACTGTCCCCTTAACCAAAACTGCCTTCAGAAGAGCATAGTCTACCAAGCACAAGTGACAAGACTAGACAGCAACACTGCTGAGACCTACGTCGGACTTTGTGAAACAGACTTTAAGACTAGGTATCGCAACCATAAAAGCAGTATAAATAATAGCTCAAAAAGAAATGCTACAGAACTGAGCAAACACATATGGGCACTAAAAGACCGAGACATTAACTTCAAACTTGAGTGGACTATACTAAAACACGCCAAATCCTACAGCAACTTAAGGAAAAGGTGCAATTTATGTATTTCTGAAAAATATTACATCATTAAAAAACCTGACATGTCAACACTTAATAAAAGAACAGAAATTGCCTCATCTTGTCCTCATTCTAAGAGTTATCTTCTCTGCAATTTTAGTAATAAGTCAATCAGAGCGCGACAAAACCCACCAATCACGTAAAAGAAAGGGATGTTTGAAAAGTCACCATCTTGCCCAGTTGAAACTTACAGCCTGAAGAATGCGCCAGCAGGAAACTGACAGTAGCTGAAAGATAAGTAAACTATTTGACTTTCCAATTTATATATATATATATATATATTTCTCAAAGTCTGCATATAAGTCTGTTGGAAATTCAGCTATAGCTATCATTAGAACAGCTGAGCTAGACAACAATGCAGACAACAATGCAGAATGGTAAGTCATGGCTTACCGTCATTGGAAGCCTAACCTTATTAACTAGCTTAGTGGAGTTTCTCATTGGCAATATGCCAGGCTACTAGCTTGAAAGGTACCGTTGTTTGAATAAGTCTTAAAACCTTTACAGTTGTTTTTATTTTTCTCCTTATTTATTTCAACTACACGGCACACTTCTCTCATGGTATGTACTTTGAAAGTTATAATGGCAAATGTTGTTATATGTTAAATACAAGTAAATTTTCTGTCTAAAGATTCTTCTATTACACGGCAACACCGGGTGACACAGCTAGTATATCTATATTGAACTGTTGTTCCATGCTAAATACAAATCAATTTTCTGTCCAAAGACTTATTTTATTCCCCGTGCAGCGCCGAGTGGTACAGCTATTCCCACAACTAAACGAGCAGAGCGGGGTTGAGAGATTTTATGATAAATGCATGTGCACACAGCTTACGAAAATTATTCATCAACAATGAGACGAACCCTTGTCTCGAAATTTCATCAACAAATTTAACCATCACTTTGTAAAGTCGTTAATGTATAATAACGATACAAAACACATACAAACCTATTTAAATGTTACCAAGTCTTTGTAAACCGCCGTTATTACCTTAAAACTTACCCATCTGATTGAATTTTACACAAATAGACAGATTTATTTGGACGAAAATTGCCCCAAAACGCTTGAAAAGCTCGATTTAATAAAAGTTAAGACCGAAAATTGAAACGCAAATAAAGCCGTGCGACAGATAATAGAACTATTTAGCAGTGCGCGTTTCACGAAAAAACTGTGCTTATTTCACTAGTCTATGGCATTGTTTACTTGTAATCAAATTTATTCGAAGGTTTTTGTAATAAACGTAGACCGTTTGAGACGTAGACCATTTTACAGGTACGAAATTGTGGTACACAGTTTATCAGCCTAATTTTTCTTATCCAGTCACCGACGGTTTCATTATTTAAAAGGTTATCCAAAATTCTTTACAACTTATGTACAAGCTAGGGCTGAACTACAACGCCCCTTTATGACGAGAACATTTTTTATTTTTCTGCAGTTTGCAGAAAACTTTCAGACAAGTGAACGCTCATACTTTTTTTCTGTTATATATATATATATATATATATATATATATATGTGTATATACATGTATATATATATATATATATATATATATATATATATATATTCATAAATAGGAACATATGGGGCCTGAATAAAAATCCGATCCTGTTATGGGGCATTCGTCTACATATGGGGCCTCTATATGTGGATGGGTGCTTAAATACATTGTAAACCACTGTAGAATGTGTCAAATCATTCCTAGCAATTTTTCACATTACAAAAATTCATGAATGAATATTGAAGTTGTTTTTTCCGAGAGACAACTCTAAAAGTTTTACTGTTTTTCAAATAAACTAAAATGCTTTGGGCTAGCCCTATAACTGATAAATTGAAATATATTTCTGAGTTGTCTGCCTGATTTTCATTTAAGTGGGCAACTTCAAATATAGCTTGAATACCCAAAATTTGTACTGGTGTCTCTCTGAGTCACTCTAATTTTTTATGGAATAGCATTCTTCACGAAACTTTTTTATCAGTTAGTTTCACATTTTAATACTTAAGCTTAATATTAACCTTGAACAGACAACTGGTCCTATACTAGATGAGATTATTTGTTTACTCAGATAGGGTATAATTAGATTGTCTATTCATTTTGCAGCCTTTTCGATTGTACATGTAGGATTACATGTCACTCAACTTTAATCAAGGTGGTAGTCTTTTTGGTTTTGTGGTGACCCTCAAAAAGTTTTCAAATAATATGCCCATTATTTAAATTGCTGCGCATAATTGGGAGAGTTACAGAAGTAGCAATATGCACTATTTTTTAAATGTATTTGAAAATAATATTGAATTATTTATGAGAAAAGCAATTCCCTTCAAAATGAATACAAAAATCACACTAGCCATTTCATGCACAAAAGATTACAAAAGCAAACCAGATTTACAAACAGCAATCAATATTTTAAAAACGTGTTTATAAAATCATGAAACTTTGAAATAAAAATTTAGGTTTTAAAAAGTTCTTATTTCCAAAGGCTAATGTTAATCAGAATAAGGAAGAGTACTGAGAAATAAAGATAGCTACATTAATTGACTACCAATTATAAACAAGGTGACCTTGGCAAAGTAGAAAAACAAATTCCCAATGGCCTTTTTTAGAGCTGGCTGTTAGGTGCTGTACTGCTTGTTAGACAGTTGTGAGCTCTTGCACGCAATACCGCAGACGATCTGTGCGGGAGAGCCTCTTTAAATTTCAGCAAAATTGTTTTGAATGGTACAGTTGTTTTGTCTTGCCATAGCTTGCTGAATGCGTCTTTTTCCCACTGGGTCCATATTGGTTTTTTGGTTCCTGAAAAATAGAAGAGTCAATCGGTCGATTGTAAATGATAAAAGTTGGAAGAGTTGCTGGAAATACAAAGCTGCACAACATTATCATGTTGCAGTTTTTTTTTCAATGTAGCTTGTTGCAATAATGAAAAATTTAAGTTTTAAAGCACATAAATTACATAATTTTTTTTATTGTATATTTCAATACATCAGAGTCTTGGCTTTCGAATGAGCTATTGTTTGCCATGGTGAGACAGACATCAGTTGGTGTTTATATGACTTCCCCAGAGCTCTACCGCGAACAAGTTTACTGGCATAGTCTCGAAAATTGCGACGTCACAATTCTCATATTCATTGTTGTGTGCTCTTACCGCTTATTTATCAACTACGAAAGTGACGATAATGACGCTAGTGGCAGGCGAATGTAGGACAACTCCAGAGAACGATCGAAGATGACAAAGGAATCAGTGTCATTAATTCTCCATGTACATATTATTTCTATGATAAGTACCTCAGACTCCAAGAACCATATTATATTTTCACGATGATATTATGCACTAGCTCTTTCTTTTTAATGCAATATTAAGGGTGACGACTGAGACTAATTAATTTTAAGCATTGCGTGATCTCGCAAAAGTGCGATTGACATTTAGTTCTAGGGCCACGCAACCGCAGGTCATAAGTTAATCGATGTGATTTCATTACCTTTATCAACGACAGTACATTTATTGAAGCATAATTAATTAACCCAGAACATGTGTTTGTATTGGTCGGCGTTAGCACGATCGCGGGCATTGTTGATTATCTAGAATCTTAATTTATTATTAGCGCTCTCTGGGTTTAACAGCACCGATTGTCACAGAAAAATGCAGCCTCAATGGCAGCAAAAGTGATCAACGACCTAAGGCTAAATGAGAATTATGATTCCACATTTTGAGTACTTGAACCAAGTGTTTTTTTTTGCAGGACGTACTTTTGACACCCCATTTTTCATAGTTCTATTATTCTTTGTGTATTGAATATAGGCTCATTCGAAAGCCAATACTCTGATGTGTTGAAATATATGATAAAAAAATCATGTAATTTATGTGGTTTAAGGCAGCATACTATGCATTTGTAAAACTTGAAAATTTACTAAAGAATGCCACGAAAATGCATTATCATCTTGAAAGATTTGCTACAACATCGGATAATAATGTTTCCAGATATATTTGCTCACACAAACTGATGACAGTTTACTTTCAGCAGCCAATGTGAATACTCAAGTAATTAGAGCAAACAGTATTGAGCAGCTGAGACTGTCAGAACTTTACAAACCCAATGTTTAGACTGCTTGAAAAATTTTCCCTTGGTTTTTAGACCTGCACTTCTATGAAAGAAAAACTTTGCCAAGGCAAAATAATTTTTTTAAATTATTGGGTAAAATGTGCTGTTTGGCCCTATTCTAGCAAATTCACCAGTAAATCATATAGACATTGTACTTTTTACATGTGTTTACATAATATCAAAGCTAGAATCGCTAATTCTTAATGCAAACAATTATTATGGCTATTAGTATTATTATACCACTTAGCATTGGTAGGCAAACACAGCACCCTACTATGGTTTTTTTCAAGCTTTTAACCAATTCTTATAGTTTACAAACATAAAATGACATCATATAATAAAACACCAATCCCTAATCCTTTTAGACTAATTTTGAGGTCATAATTACAGATTTACTATTAAGTTCCTTGACACTACCTTTTTCGAACACGACATAAAAAATAAGCCAAAATTAGAACTTTACAAGCTTTTATTGCAGACATGTTTAAACTGATGACACAACATCTTGTAGATAGTTACGCATGTCCAACTTGCAAATTAAATTATCAATATTGATGCAGAAGAATATAAATAATAATGCCACCTTGCATTTCTGTCAAATCATGTGTATCTGATACACTCATTGTAGCAATGCAGTCTGCATTGTTCGCACGCTCCTCTACTTCAAGAAAATGGGTGATGGATTCCTCTTTACCATCACCATCACAACGTGTTTCACCTATATTAGACAATTTTATTGATACACAGTTGTCAGCTAAAAATCTTTACCAAAAAGCACTTAAGAGCATCACAAGCAGTGATAAGCCTGGTTAGCAGTACACCCTAAGAGTGTTTTAATATATTTGATTCACTCTTATTATCATTGTTTGCACATACCATAAGGTGGCCAGTAATCAACTGATTTTACAAGCAGTAATTTTGCTGAAAATACAGGTGCAGCACAATTGAATCTCAACATGTTTAAATATTTTAATTTAAAAAAGCTTTTAACTTACTGCTGAAATAATACAGTTTGAAAAGTCAAGTTTACAAATTGGTTAGCAACAAACCAACAATAATTTACTTAATTTTTCTCAAACTGGTTTAGTGGCAAAAGTCACAGGTGTTTCATTACTTCTAATATGGTCAAATTTTAGCAAATTATTGTAATAGTAATATCAGTGACAACAGAGTGTAATGTTTCTAAAAAACCAACAATTGCATAACATGTTAAGAAGTATGATCCTGAGAAAATTGTTCATTGCCTAGCTTTCAATTTTTAAGTATACGTAAATGCCGGGCTTGCTAGATATCACTTCGTGCTTTAAAACTGGTGTTTTCAATTTAAAATGGAGCATGCTTAAAGCCAGTAAGTAGTTAGTTACCTTCTTCATCACTTGGCAACAGACCATATCTTTCTTCATCTGTTCCACTCTAATCAGGAGCTTGGCTATCTTACTCTTTTCAATGATGCTCGTTTGTAGCTGGTAACGTGTGGTTTGTATTCCAAGATCCTGTCCCATGTGATCAGCCAGCATGTTGAGCTCAACATCATTCAATATAGCATCTAACAAATAGTATCAGCTTTTGTGTGTTAACACCGGCTAACATGTTGCTTGCCATGAATCACATTCGTGGTAAATAGTTTTAACTGTTACTGATAATAATTATCAACATTATGTTATATAACATCAAAACATTGAACGCCAATAGCTAGACAAGTTTCTCAATTATTTTTATTAGCAAATGATACTATATAAGCATTTCAAGAAATTTGCTTGCTTAAACATTTCCTCGAATTCGACACAAATGACATACTTTCAAACTACCCTACCTACACTTGTCCATACCTGGCAAATTGTCGTTAAATAGTGCCTCAATTTTTGTGCATGTATTCGCTCTGGGATTTTGAAATTTGCTCCCCATGCCTTCACCTCATTCAATGCATCTGTTCAGGTAATCGGTCTATCATCATTGGCCTAAATCATAAGTCAAAATGAGAATTAAGTATGCCTGTTTTAACCAACAAGAGCAAGCTTCCCTTCCTGCTATAATACATAAATTACATGTACTTTTGACCAAGTTATCGGCACAAAATCCTTGATGTTCATATGTTTTTTGACCAGTGAAATTAATGAAAAGCAAGGAAGAATAGTTTAGTTACCTTGAAAATATGTATGTGCCATTTGGGTTGCTTGCTATTATTTTTTCCATTGCTTTAACAATTGCTTGACTTAGCAAGACAAACGCTTTCCTTGTTTCTCGCGTAGACTTGCCTCTAACTTCGACAACTGTCATTCTGTAAATAGCAGTAATGACAATGAAATATAAATTAATAATTAATGTCAGATAATTAAACAGCATCATAAAATTACAAATTTTCTTTTGGTATTTGCATTAAAGTGTATTTGCTTTGCTCAAGTCAAACTTCAGTTAATTTGACACCAAAGCGGAACATCTGATCAAAAAATCATGCCCAGCTGAAAAAAATGATTATTGTCATAAACCAAAAATTCTGGTATTAACAACTGGAAAATAGGTACTAATTTGAAATTGATTTGTACCTAATTAAAATATAAAATGGGAAAGCTGAAAAGGGAAAATGGTTTGTGCAGTTTCAAGCAATGAGCAGTCATTTATGAAAATATTTATAAATTTCGCTTGAAATAAACTTGAATATAATTTATTTTAAGATTATGGAGTGCAATTTTGACAATGAAAAAGGTAGTAACAGTCAGCAAGAGCTAATGAGCCTTAAAATTTAAAAATATTGCTATTATTTTACTTCATTAAAAGATGAAAGCAAATTGAATTTCAACTAATATTTCTTCGACTAGACTAGTATTTTTTCAGCATGTTTAATGAAAAATTCATTTTGCTTTAAACATTCCTGTTAGCTATAGCCCGTTCAGTTGCAGTGAGCTTTCTAATGATAGCCTTGTCATGCGGATCATTAATGCTATTATTGGCTCTTTGGAAATCAGCAATGGTCATATCATGGACTTCCATCGGACGCCTTTTATTAAAAAGGATTAAACTAAATAATACTAGTTTTTTCAAAGGCACCATGTCTTCAGTCTTTTCTATTTCTTCATCGATAAATTTGTTTCGAATGACTAAATCTTCTTCTAAAGGCAATTCAGGGGTGCGGCTTAAAGTTGCAAGCCTCTGTTGCTTGGCAACAGCTGATGAAACCCGAGAGTTCCACGTCACGCTGTAAACTTGCAAAAACTTTTCTGCTTTTCATTTTTCCCCCTGTTCGATTCTTTAATAGTTTTAGCAATTTTAGTAGTGTAAGTTGTTTGATGTAAATGCCTAAAGTAAATACAAGCTGTTTTGATTTGCTCACACTCTTCCGTACAGTTTGAACAAAACTTTCGTAACAACTTGGGCCGATCATCGAGCTCATGCTTTTCATATTAGGCAAAACCTCCTTAAGGCAAATGTATAGTTTAGCTATTGAACGAAGCTTGCCACGGATGTCGTTCATGTCAGAGTAACATACATCAGCATATCCAGGCCTTTCCAACTGACGATGTCCAAAAGTTTTTATTAAGGTATCATTCCTGATTACCTCAACAACTCCTACAGCAATGATAAAGCACATACTGTGAATGCATTCAATTTTCAATCAATTGCAAATTTCAATTGCAATTCAGTCAGTTTTTATGTCCTGCCAATTTTTGAAAGCGGTGCATTTAACATTTGCATTGCACAAGATGGAAGTTTTTACTTTCATTGAAACATATTTTTCAGTATCCAGTTAACACTTTCCAGTCTGTAATAAATAGCTGCAGCAAATACTTAAGGTACATGTTCTATATATAATAAGATATTTCTGTAAATGATCAAAATGGTATGGCTATAGTGTTAAATATACTGTTAAACAGTGTTATGGTGCTAAACAGAGTGTTAAAAGGTGTTAACTTTTCTTGAATCTATAAGCAGCAAATCAACTGGTATACTATGTTGTAAAATACTCTATAATGGTATTCATGAATCATTGAAAAAATCTAATACTCCATTCTTTGTGTCATTTCTGAGACATGCACAGAATTGATGTTGCCAAACGTGTACACAAAAGCAAGTTCAAAAAATCTAACCTGTGGGTAACTGGAAGCCTGACTTATAAGCGGGAGGGCCAGTTACGCAGTGTTCCCCTATTTTGAACGGAGCAGCGCATGAAGCTTTAGGAGTGTTTGCCTTCGAATACGTAGTCAGAACTGAGTTCAAAGGACTAAACCGTTGCATAGGCAGATGCCTGCCTTGAAAGCCCCAGAACTGCCTTGCCTTATGCCCAATTTCCAGTTTCAACAGACACACCAGAAGTCTGTCTCAGCAGGCTTAGTAGTGTCCTGCTCCAAGACATTTGCCTTTCAAGGCAATGGTAATACTGAGCCAATCAAGGATTAGGTTCCACTCTTCAAGCTACTTCTTCCATAGTAGACTAAAAGGGCAATTTATCTTGTTCTTGATTACTACTGGGTGTACCACAAACTTGCTCAGTAAGCAAGTATTCGACAAGTTTTCTCAAAGTACGAGGGATTTTCTTAAGAAGAGGGACAGTCATAGTCTCATGGCTAATAAAACCCAACTGCCATTCTACGGAGTCGTATGCCTACCCATATAACTCAGAGAAGTAAAGACAATGGAGATCTTTGAGTTGAGTCATATCAGCCAAAATGCTATGGTAGGGGTGTTTTTTAGGAGGCTCACAAGTGTGCGATAGAATTTTGGCAGCTCAGGGTTTCTGCCGACACGCAACCATGGACTTGTATAGATAAACATAAGTGGCTGTTACTTAGCAAGCCACAGCTAGTAAGAGGGTCACCACCTAAAACTGCTGTCCATTAGAATTGATAGACAGTTTTTCATGGAGTTCCCTCATCTGGCTATGAGCTTGAACCGACCTGGCCTGAAGGAAAGTGTATTCATGCGGTTCATGTACCTTACTAACCAACATCTATATATGTGAGCCGACGCTACGGTCAGCACTTAAACAGGCGCAGAAGTCTACCTTGGTAAATGACGAACAACACGGCGTGTGGAAACGTCAGAGGCCGGGGTGCAAGCCTATTCAGAAAGCCAGGAAATATTGCACAAAGCTAGGGCTAGTCTAACAGCAATCAAGTTTTCTAAAACGCTAACAGAGCACATTCAGCACCGATGATGGCGACATGAGAGGATTTCTGAGGTAGCGCACGTTATTCTAATGAAGGAGAAAATCTCACCTATACATCAACTTTCACACCAGCTTGGACCAGAGAAAAAAGCTGTTGCAGAGCAAAAAGTACAAGATCTCTTCAACAAAAGACTCATCAAACCTGCTAGGAGAATTTGGAGCTTTCTGCTGGTGTTAGTCCAAAGGAAGGATGAGAACTGGCAGTTCTGTGTTGACAACCGTCGGCTGAATGTAGTCATCAAATAGGATAGTTACCCTTTCACTGAATCGACGACAGCATCAATGCTCGCTCTGGCAGCAGATACTTTAGTACACTGGACCTAGTCAGTTACTAATGGCAAGTGTCGTTGGATGCCGAGGTTTAGAAGTCGGCGTTTTCTACCCACTCTCGTCTGTGGAAATGGCAGTTTTTGCCAAACTAATACAATACAATGCAGTCTGAATGTGCCTAATCATTACTGAGTTTAAATTGATGATGACACAGGTCTTACTTAACAACTTTTTTTTAGCCTCAGTCTAATTTTCAACATATTTTACCCTAACGCTCATTTTGAAAGTTAATATATTTTTATATATGACTTTTGTTTGGAGATTGCTTGTCATCATATAAATTATTGTTCCCGTTTGCATTAATAGAGCTGCAAATACTTTAATGTTAATACAACTGCTTTGAAACCCAAAACAAGCTATAGATTGAGTAAATTATCTATAAATCTTATTTTTATATATTAGGATGTGAACGAAAATTATATTGCTTAAGGTGATTCTGTATCCTCAGCGCTTCAGAATGTTGAAAGCGAGTGCAAACCAACTTTGTTGGAATAAAATGAATCGGCTTCTTTCTACTCATTTGCAAAAGCTAACTCTTTTTTGTAACGCTTTGACATCAAGGTCGTTGGGATTAGAAGTTAGCTTTTTAATTGGTTGTTTGCAGCTCTGCACACAGTTGTAAGAAGTATATGTAAGCAGTTGTCATTATTCTCACTCCATTTCTTCACAACTTCAAATGGGTTTTCTCTAGTTTATTTGTATTAACTGCACACTGAAATCACAAAAAAAACTTTTTTGTTTAGCTAAATTCTGGGAGCTTTATTCATTACAGTTTACATAAGTGCTTGTTTAATGTATTCAAGTTAACAACACTCAAGGGTGGTTTCATCTAACCTGATTAGTTAGTAATTATATATTCCATCAGCGTCAGAGCTATTGGGAAAGTTATCAATTTGTGGAATCAATCATTTTCTTGGTCAATTATATTATTAATTTCATTGCAAGGGAAACTTTGCTCTGCAGTTAGGTATTTTATGAATCATCAAGTTGAAAAACTAGTCATTGTTTTAGATGATAAAACAACTTGGAAATACTGTTATATTACAGTAGTTACTTGAACCTTAAACTTCCAATAAACCTAAACCGGCTGCTTATATTTAATTCTTTATTTTCAGGCTTGAGAAAAAAACTTTTTCATTACTTTTTTGGTTTTTCCCTCGCTGAAGTTAGATCTTGTTTTTTTTGTAAGTCTTCAAAGCAGTGACTCAACTTTTTCATTATGCTGTAATTGAAAATTCTTGCCTTTAAACAATTAAAAGTCAAAACTTAGTAGACGATAATGATAATTCTAACCAGGCAACATACAGAAATTCAAAATTCATGATAAACTTCAATTTTCTTAGTAATTTTTAAGAAAGGTTAACTAATATGATCAAGGTAAACTAATTGGAAAGGCTATGGTATAACCATCTCATGTAAATCCCAAAATGCTTCAAGAAGTTCGACCATTCCTATGCGCTGCGTTAAGACAAAAAGTTAAAACTAAATTTTGTAAACCAAAGTATAGATTCAGAAATAATATTGACATGCTGAAGCCTCTGGAACTTGTATATTGACATAGTAGCACTCAAGGCTGAATGGTTGACAATACTATAAACTATTTTGTACAATTGTGAAACTGCTAAAAAAAGTGAGGTAGAATAAATATGCAACTAGGACTGAGTGAGCCTTTTCTCTAGTTAGCCACAGCTCTAACTCTAGAGGTGAACAAAATACTTGACTACTGAAACAAAATCATATGTCAGCATAGTTTTATTTGCTGAGATTGAGGAGAGAAACAACTAAATTGTACAAAGCTGTAGGGCCTACTGATTTATCACAATGCCCTTTAGTAGTTGATACATAGTATCATGGGGTCATATTAGAGATTGTAACTGCTGTTGGTGTTGTTAATTGTAGTTGATTTCAGATTGTTATGAATTTTATTAAATTAAATTTGTGCTTCAACAAAAAAATTTAAAACATGATAAAAGATAAACTTGTGCATATGTTGAAATATAAATAATAGATATATATATATATATATATATATATATATATATATATATATATATATATATATATATATACGTTTATATGATGGTGGTCACGATGTGACATCAAAGTGAGCCATAATGAATCTGTATATAAAAAAGAAAGCATATTTTTATACTGCGTCAATGTGGAATGAAGCGAACAAGAAAATTGTGCATACTGTATAAAACATGTTTAATGATGTAACATTAATTAAGAAGCCTAGAACTTTGCCTAGAGCGAGTTTGGAAAAACAATTTTTCAAAGATTACAGTTTTGATTAAACAAAACTGTCAATCCAAGCAGCTGAACACAGTCTAAACTTAGTTTTACATATTAAAGAAAGGCGGAAGAAGACAATGACAAGAGATAGAAACTTCAGTTACAACAGGTTTGTAGATCTTCACATTACGTTTATTACATCTACCAGTGTCTCTGAGAAATACTTTAGTTGTCCAATGTTCATCAACAACTCCGTGACCATGGCCACCATTTGGAAGTCTGGTATAGCACCCTGGATTAGGACAGCATATAGAGTTTTCAATAGTCAAAGGGTAGATCTGTCTAGCATCAGCTGATGTCATGTTAACTTGAAGGGTCTGCATGTACCTGTCAAAGTCAGATTAAATACTTAAATAGACAAAAGTAATAAAAATTGGATGCGATGAGACTATATTTTAATTGAGACAGTGACCACATTTTCAATTTAAAGCTTTTCCATTGAGTGTTTAGTGGTACAGCCCAGTTATAACAATTTTCTTCAGTTTAACGCTCAACAATCAACTTGCTATTGTTTAAATACCCAAGTCTGTTTTACACTGAACTTCAGAGGTTGGTGGTGAAATAATCTGATACATCTACATTCCTTAGTTTTTAAATTACTCACTAGCAGCAATTATTTACCGACTTTTTCAATGCCAAGCAAGAATATAGTATAAAACTATATGGAAAATTAGGTGAGGCATTATTATCAATCATTAAGAGGAACTTACCACATAGTCTCTACTTTCTTCCTAAGTTCATCAGATTTGCTTCTTTTTTTCAAATGTTTCATCACAGTCATTCAGAGAGTTTACCTGAAAAAATAATATATCAAGTAAGTTATAGTAGAAGTATCTTTGTATAAGCATTCGTAATATTGACTTTTAAATTCTGGGCAAGTGTATAAAATTTTTGTTATATATTTCCGGCAAACAAACTATTGCAGAAGCATTAGAACATTATACAAATTAAAAAGCACCATATTTCATGGTTGTTCTTGTTTTTGTAGTCAACTTGTAAAAAGTATTATTGTAGAGACCCTACACGATCTGTTCACTTCTTTAAGTTGTGCATAAAACAGAAGTTGGTTTCAAATGAAATAATTATCGTCTTTAAAAATTAACTACAAGAGGAGGTTTTCGTATTTAAAGCAAAATTCATAGCCAGTAACTGTTGAGCCGAATTAAATTTTTTTGTATAAATCCTTTCGCATATTAAACTTTTATTTCATTATAATAATACGTAAAACTAGTTAGTTTTCATTTAACCAAAATTTGGTCACTGTTTAATTGTACAACATAAACAAAAGTTTACAAAAAATCGTTTTATGTTTTCTTCATAAAATTAAATATAATCAACCAGTTATAAATTTCCTAGTTTATAATTACCACTTGTTATAATTACAAAAACATAAATTTAAAAATTCCTAAAACTCCTAGATTTTGAATAATATATTAACAGTGTATCTGAACTTGAACAGACTTAACAAACCATTGTGAGAGCACGTTTTGTAAAGCCTTCAAGTTGTTCTGTTGTTACTAGTTCTGTTATTACTAGTTTACTGTCTACTAGCAGTGAAGTTTTTAAACAGTTAAGAAGACAAAAACTTTTGTTTTGATGCTTATAGAATCATTGCTAACTGTTTTAAGCTATGACATTACCTGGTACAAACCCAGATCTTTCACATGCATACTGGGTAATGTGCTTTTATCCTTCTGTAGTGCTCCTGCCCACACTCTCTGTTTATAGGATTCAGATGGTTCCCTGCATGAGTTGCCTAAACAAACTGCTACCAGAACAGACATTAGAGTCAAATACTCTTTGAGGTAAAGTGCCATGGTAAGACACAAAGATATGTACTTGAAAAAATACTAAGCGCTGTTAAAGCTTTCTTGATTCCCAAAATGTTAAACTGTGAAACTCTCCTTAACTTTAAGAGCCTTTATACCAGTCAGATTACAATAGAAATCACAATAATGAATAAATATAATAAGCTAACAAATTATGATTTCACTACAAGGAAACTCTTTTTCTCCAACAAGCTATTTGGTGAATCATTAAACAAAACAAATGCTCTTTACACTAGTGTAAAATAAGTAGGAACCAACTGTCAATGATTAAGATTAGTTATATTGTTAACAAGAAAGAACCTTGAAATGGGCTTAAATGTTTCATCCTTCAAAATTTGAAAAAGAAAAAAGATTATTCTGGAGTCACATAATGTTTTGCGTACTGCAATGAAAAGTTGACGACAGAAGTAACATTTTTAGCACGTTCTAAAACAAGCATGCACTACATAGAGTTGCGATAGAATTTATATTTTTTCACAGTCATGCAAGTAAAGATACAAGCCTAGCCATACAAACTATAAAATATATTGTTTTTGTCTTATTCATATTCTTAAGTAACTCATCAGTATTGTCCATCTTTAGTTTTGGCCATCACTGTATTAGACAAAATAGCAGGAACCTTTAATCCTACTGAAAGTCTTATTTTTGCCATGTCTCAAATTTCTAAACATACAAAGCAGCTACAATATAGCCATAAAAACTCTGAGTTTACTAAATCTTAAGTTGCATACATAAAAACTTCATAATAGACACTAAGGAAGAACTTCCATGATTAAGTTGAAACAAGAAGTGCAGTAAGGGCCAACTCCTATAATCCAAATTTAAAAAGTATTGGATTAGCTCGAGAAATTTGACATTATGTTTTTTATTATCCACATTCACATTATAGCTGGCTTAGTTTAACGGCTTTCCCAAACAATATTTTGCTCGCTAACTTTTTGAAGAAATTTCAATTAATTGTGAGATGAATAATTTAACAGGAACTTTTGTCATTACACTGTATTAACCATTTTATTACCTTAGACAGTCACTTGACCAAGATCTTGTAGTTTAGTTTCCATTAAAAAGTTTTGATAGACAAATGGTAATTTATAAATTGTAACATCGAACATAAAATATGGCTAAAGATTTTAGGTTTTTTTTTATAAATTTTACCTAAAGTGGAAATAAACGTTAATAAATCAGCACAACTCACTATCCTTGCCTATTTTAAGACAAGAATGTGCTTGATTTTAAACTGTTTCATCAAACTTTGTCAAAATAATAACACTAGTTTAGTGTCTGAATTTCATTGAGGTGTGTTATTATTACCATACAGTAGATAATAACTACCAGACAGTTTGGTAAGTATATAATTTCTACTTAAAAAAAATATCATATTACTTCTACATGTAGTTCATGGTGCTTTAAATATCAGAAAGCCTAAAGCAGCTCAAAATTGATGTTAATATTACTTGTTGAAAATAGCAAAAAACATGTTTTCAAGAAACCTACATTTTTTTCTGACAATTAACTGTTGTGTTGTGAATATAAATATATTTAGTTTGCATGAAGTGTAAAGTATGTATTCTGCTAAACTTATTGTTTTAGTTTAGGGGATAAAAAGAATTGTTCCTATATTATGGATGATTGTGCATAAAGCAGTTCTAGTAGCTACATATAAAAATGTTTGTAGATTTTCTGATATGCGCCAAACTGTTTGAACCAATCAGAACACAGAGAGAAATGAACAGTCAAGGAAGCATTATAGACACTGTTTACTGAATAAGAGGTGCATTGAATATTCATCAGTAAACAATTAACTTCACTTAAGTTGAAGTATTCAGAGTGCTATATAACTATGATGTAAAGATTTTGTAAGAGGAAGCCTTTAGTTTCTATTTCATTGGCTGTTTTAAGTAATACTGCAAACAATACATGGCAATAATCAGTTTTATAGAATTATTATAATACAATGATTTAAAGCTAGTCATTGGCTAATAATTACTAAAAAATTAATTTGAGCTTGCAGCTTCGAATAGGTAAATTGCTAAGATTACTGCACCAAATTCAAGCTACACAAATCATGTTACAAAATTAGCCCTATAGAACGATGATTTATTCCAAATAGTTTCGTGGGCAGTTTTGTTGATGTTTATGGCTTAATTTGGACTTTGATATTTTCCATTGGTTGAAATAAAACTGCAAGTCCTTTGGCTACCAGTCCAATCAGTCAGAAAATGAGTAGAGGTTTAGTAAAGGTTTACTAAAAGGACTCATTGATGCGCTATTTGAAATTTTTACAATGACTTTAGGAACTGACAGGCTTTATAGCAATCTGCAGTAGAAGATCAGGTTTGATAATAACAAAATTATAATATTTTAATAGTTTTTGGTTTACAAGAATTTTAAATAAATTAAAATTTAGATCACAGATAAAGTGAGATTCTTCTATAAATTTACTGATGATCTTTAATCTTCAATAATCCTAATAACTGTACAATTGCAAGTAATTTTCTCCAGTTACAATATTACACTATAATTGAGGTATAACTAAGTTTTTAAACAGGTAGATATAGTCATAAAGAGATGCAAGGTAACTTACTTGCTCTTTCATTAAGTAAATTGTGTGCTAGTTTATATTATTTATCCTTGTTGTGTATGATTTTATAAGAATTTCTCATTTTTCAGACAATTAGTTGAACTAGCTAAACTAGTTTACAGAACTTTGTAACATGTTTGAAGTATTCAGAGTTTGGGGAGACTTTCTCTCAAAATTTATATTATACATTACACAGTTTGTTTGTTGAAAAGACCAAAGGTAAAGGATTGACTAGGATATATTATGCGTAAGGCTCTCCTACAAAAATTTGTATTTATATCTTTGGGCACAATTTGTCCTCTTTCAAAAATATTTGTCCTAGGTAACTTGTGAATGCAAGAAGTAAAATTCAGTTGTATTGCGATTGAGAATTATAAGACTTTCACTTCAAAGACAACATGTTTTTATCTATTTAGTCAACAAGGTTTTAACTAAAGCAACCTAAATTCTAGAGCTATGCTAGAGCTAATCCACAGTAACAGATAGATCAATTGTCAGTTGCTGACACGTACAGTATACTCCTTCAATAGCAATCTAAGAGCTTCCTCATACAACTCTTATTATCACGATTATGTAAGGTTCTGATTATGCTAACATAACTATTGTAAATTTTTTATGTAAGCAAAACTAAATAATACAGTGAATTTAGGATATTTAAATAAGAATGGCAAAAACTTTGAAGAAAGTGTTAAATATCATGGATCTATAATAGACCGCATATCAGTTTGTATGTTGCACTGTGTTTAACAATGGTCAGTAGGAATTTTTGCGCAAGTCTCTTAGCATAATTTGTAATATTAGTACACTCATTTAACAGAAATTGATAGATTTCCTCAATCGATTCTTGCTTCAGAATTATGTAAGGCTCTGATTACTTCAACATAATTGAAGTGAATCATTTATCTAACATATAAATGGTAAATATGTATGCCGCTCATGCTCTTTCTAAGCTTTTAACACTTTATATCTTTTTGGTTAGCGATGCCACATAGAGATTTCAAGCTCATGAAAGTTTTAAGATTTGCATGGAGAAAATTGGGTTCTAAATCAATCAAAAATGAAAAATGATGTCCAAAATTCTCAGACCATTTGCATGAAGAAAATTGGGTTCCAAATCACACAAAAAAGAAATTATTTCAGCTGGATTCTCAGACCAAACTTGACTTACTGAAAGAGCCATTCTCCTTTATAAGAATATTGCCGTTGATTCAATATATGCCAAACTCCTTGAAAAACTGCCTGGTGAGCACAGATGCTACAAATCGGTTAACAAAAGGGTTGATCCAGATAAAAATGTTAATTTTCTAATAGAATTTTTAAAATTCCAGCAACCTGTGAGGCTGCCTCCTAATAATCCTATTTTGGGAAAAAAAGCGCTTCAGTTATTCTTCTTAGAAACTTAGACCACCAAAGTTTTGCAATAGAACTAAATCAGTTATTAAATAGATGATGGCCTATGTTTTAGATGCCACCATTTTTACAGGTAAATACAAATCTGTAGGTTTATTCCAAGAATCCCCGTAATTCCATCAGAGCTGCCATTTGATTTCAATAAACTTTACTTCACAACCAAACACAGCCTTGCAACTTCGCTAAACAAGAATAAAAAAACACTAAAATTCATTGTACTGAATTTTACAGAACCTATGTTCGTTCATTGTCAAATTCATTTAAGCTGCTCAAAGACTGGCAATTTTAGAAATCTGCAATACTTCCACTAATCATCTTTTTTAAATTAATGCACGCATTGTGACTACTTTAATAAACAATTTCAAAAAAATAAATTATATTATTAACAAAATTATGAAGCGAGTTGCTTTGTACTGTCTACAAAATGCATCATGATGGGTTTGAAGGTTTTCTCAAAGCTACCACTTTTATTGAATATTAGTGAAACCAACTACTACAGTAAACTTTGGCTGTTTTAATAAAAGAGCAAGTTTTAAATATGTGGGTGAAAAAGTTTTATAGTGCTATATCCACTGTTAAAAAGTGTGATAGTGTTAAATAGTGTTAAAAAGTGTTAAGTATTCCTGCATCCATAAACAGAAAAACAGCTGGTATATTATATGTTAAAGTTTTTGATGTAATATACACTGAACATTAAGTATGTTATACATTAAGCACACCATACATAACTCCATACTTTGTGTAATAGAATGCCAATTTATAATACCTGTAAACTACATTTACAATACTTTTAAGTCTTTCTAGCTACTGGATGCGGAGTATTATATTTAAAGCAACAATGATAGAAGAAGCAACAGCAATATATGGACTTTAAAATATTAGTCAAGAGTTTAATTAGCTATTTATATGATTCAATATAAAAATTTATAAAGAAACCGCTAAGGTTGAAGGTCTAATACTTTGATCTGCTAAACTTTTCTAAAATACTTTTTATGATTGGAAACTCTTTTAAACTTTAATTTAATAGAATTTTAAAGGTCTTTGAGTACTAATTAATTATTTCTGTTTTAAACCTATCACTGGGTGTAAGCGAAGTTTGTGACACATTGAAAAACAATTTAGTTAAAACTTGATTGAGCCTGAGGTCTAAATAAAAAAATGTATAATATAATCAACAATGAGGTCTCATTTGAACTTACAGAAAAAGTGCAGGTCAGATGTAGGCAGTAACAACATTAACTTAAATATCTGTAATAAAATGCAAAAAACTTAAACTTGGAAAGTTCCTTCGCCAATCTTTTGAACATTCAATATTTTACTTCATCAAAACAGCATAGAGTTTGATAAAAAATGAAAACTTATGGAGCTGCTCTCAAAAGACTTATAACTAGAAATTTAACATAAATTTTTATGCAAAGTATATGTACCATATTAAATTTGATGTTTTATTGTTGTACATGTAATAGTCTCATTTTCTAACTAGCTAAACTTGCAGCCAATCAGCTTGCAGTTTTAATAGAAGCAATAGGAAGTACCAAAATCAAAATTGCACTGCAAGCGTCAGCAAAACTATGCGTAATATTATTTAGGGTGAATCATCTTTCTATAGGATTAGTTTTGTAATATGTATTTGCCTAGCTTTAAATTAATATAATAATCTTAACAATTTAGTCAATAAGAGCTGTAAGCTGAAAGTATTTACACTTGTAGTTTATGCACTAAATTCATTAGCTTAAAGCAACAGAGTAGCCAATGACTAGCTTTAAATTCTTACATTATGTCAATGCGAGAAAACTCATTATTGCTTCATAATCTTTATAGTTTCATTTTTAGCAACTCGTTTAATAGAAAGTTACTTATTTCCTCTTGCAACATATTCACTTCACAATTATATAACACGTTACCTACTTTAACATAAAGTAACTTAGTTGTTTACTGAATATCCAGAATAATTTTCATAGATTAAACATTGTCTATTGCGCTTCCTTGAATGTTAATTTCTCAGATTGTTTTGATTGGTGCAAGCACTTTCGCTACTTTTAGTGGGAAACTCTTTAATAAAAGTCACACATTTTTTTGTATATCTGCATAGTAAAACTCATCCATAATATAGAAACAATTTATTTATTTCAAAAACTATGGCTATGAAAGTTATTAGAACGCATAGGCTGCAGTTTGCGCTAACCAGATATATGTATATTCACAAAACAACTGTGAGTTGTTGAAAAAATGAGGTAGATTTCTTTTTAACATGTTTTTCATTGTTTTATGCGAGTAATATTAACATCAGCTTTGGGTTTTTTTCTGACCACCAAATATTAAACAAAAAGAAAAGTTAGAACTATTATGGTATTACTTTGAATCAATAGTGATTTAGTATTAAATATAACATGTTTTCTGTATTTAGTTTAATATATTCAGTATTAGTTTAATATGATCAGTATTTGGTTTAATGTGTTTTGAATCAATAGTTACTTAGTGACAAACAAATGTGGTAAAAGATTATGCAAATATAGTCAGTTGAGCTTGTTTACAGACACATAATTTTTATTTTTTGTTTCAAATTATAAACTAAGCTAAGATTTAACCTATATATATTCTTATAATCCAATATCCCATTATGTTCAACTGTATGACTTACAAAGTAATGGCTTGTCTATCAATACTTCCTAATGGAAATCACACTAAATTTCAGCCAAGGTGATAATATGGTTAATAAAGACCTACAGCAAAATTTTCTGTTCATTTATTCATCTCACAATAAAATTGGAAATTTCTAAAACTGGTGAAAAGCAAAGAAATGTTTGGGAAATCCATTAATCTGGTCCAGTTATAACTTACATG
This sequence comes from Watersipora subatra, assembly GCF_963576615.1. Taxonomy (NCBI): domain Eukaryota; kingdom Metazoa; phylum Bryozoa; class Gymnolaemata; order Cheilostomatida; family Watersiporidae; genus Watersipora; species Watersipora subatra. The sequence continues at coordinate 17,837,656 of NC_088714.1, read as the reverse complement.
TAGATAACGGTAAACACATTATTGGATTTTCTTGCTTTATTCAATGTTTATTAAATTCAGTTGAAATCGTTTGTTTCAATTTCGAATATCGAATTTCGGCTTTAGTATCGATAATAGATTTTTTATGTATGCAACCTAATATCTAGTAAACTTATAGCTTCTACTGCTAGAGTGTAGCTGCTCTGTATGTTTTGAGATTTCAGATGTACAAGTAGCCACAATCAGACTTTGAGTAAGGGTTACGATTCTTTTTTTGTTTTTTTGCTAATGCAAAGCTAGTACAAACGAATACTGGGAAAGTCTAATGAGCTACATAAAAATCAGAATGAGATAAAAATAGAATTTATTCTGGTGTCTAATAAATGTGTAGCTTTTACCGCTAAGCTTTGATATTAACTTCTATGAATGTAAAAAAATAGAATTTATACTGTAACAGATTTTGTGTGTTTGCTTTCAAAACATGTGAGAAAAAAGATACTTTTTCCTGCAACTGTTTGATGTAGTGAGTAAATTATCATGAGACTATAAAGAGCATTTTTGTCAAGTCTTGAGACAAAAAACTTTTGGTAATTTAAAATATTGACCAGTTATTTTGCACTTGTGTAAGAGCCATTTGTTTTGTTTAGTGATTCACCAAATATTTTGTTAGAAAGAAAGTGTTTCCTTGTAGTGAAATCATAGTTAATTAGTTTATTATATTTATTTATTATTGTGTTTTCTATTGTAATCTGACTGGCATAAAGGCTGTTAAAGTTAGAGAGAGTTTTAAAGTTTAACATTTTGGGAATCAAGAAAGCTCTAACAGCGCTTAGTATTTTTTCAAGTACATATCTTTGTGTCTTACCATGGTACTTTACCTCAAAGAGTATTTGACTCTAATGTCTGTTCTTGTAACAATTTGTTTGGGCAACTCATGCAGGGAACCATCTGAAACCTATAAACAGAGAGTGTGGGCAGGAGCACTACAGAAGGATAAAAGCACATTACTCAGTATGCATCTGAAAGATCTGGGTTTGTACCAGGTAATTTCATAGCTTAAAACAGTTAGCAATGATTCTATAAGCATAAAAACTTAAGTTTTTATTGTCTTAACTGTTTAAAAACTTCACTGCTAGTAGACAATAAACTAGTAATATCAGAACATTTAACAACAGAACAACTTGAAGGCTGCGCATAAAAATGCTCTAAAAATGGCTTGCTAAAATTGCTCAAGTTCAGATTTCTTGTTAATAAGTTATTCAAAATCTAGAATGAGTTTTTAGAACTCTCAATTTTTTAGAATGTATAATAAGGTAATAATTACAAGGTTAAGACATTTAAATATTTTGCCTAAAACTTTTCTACCACTAAGCAACAAAGTGATATTTTTGCGAATCCCAGTTTTCAGCAAGTTCAGACATTACAAAATTTTAGTATCATCTAAAAAAAATTAGCTGATTTAAGATATTTTTATTACAAAATAAAAGTTAAACATGTGAAAATATTTTAAAAAACAAGTTAATTTGCCTCGTCAGTTACATGCAATGCAGTTTGCTTTAAATAAAAAAGATTCATATTTTTATACTTTCAAAGACAATGATTATTTTATGTCAACAGTGTTTTGTTTTATGCACAAATCTAACGAGTGTACAGAAAATTGTGGATATCTACAATAAAATTTTTATCAGTTGACTTTAAAAAACAAGAATAATTATAATAGATTCAACGGTTTAATTTGTAGTATTTATCAAAGCTTCCACAATAGCTCATTAGTCAATAATTCAAAATTCAAGTTTTATATATTTGCCCCACTTTAAAAGTCCTTATAGTCAATGTCACAACAAAGATATTACCACAGTAACTGATTCGGTATATCATATTGTTAGGTGAACTCTCCGAATGACTGTAAAGAATCATTTGAAGAAAGGAGCAAGTCTAATGAATTTAGGAAGAGGGTAGAGACTATGTGGTAAGTTCTTCCTAAAGATGTCTAGTAATGTCTATCATAACTTTCTATGTAGTTACATATCTGGATATGTTTCATATTGCAAAAGCCAGTAAGTGACATTAGTATGTTGATTGTTCAGTGTAAACTTTTAGTGAAAAAGCTTTTCAATAAGCTCAAAGATTAAACTGTCAAGTGAAAAACATCAAATTGAAACTGTGGTCACTTGGTCAGTTAAAGCAAGGCTTCATAACATCCATGTTTTTTGTTCCTCATTAAGTAGCATGTTCCCTGAGGATCTCGGCAATCATAACTCTCTCTCACTTCTTATAACCATGGCTGTTCTTGGCAGGTATCAAAAGTGGTTTGTCATTGCCTTCTGTTGGGGTTTTTATTGAGACACTACCTTTAGTTGAGTAGCTTTGGCTTTTAGAGGATTCCCTCTGCCCTTATTAAGTTTTTTTAGTCCTGTCGGGTTGCTTGTCCACACCCTCATTTACGATGAAAGGCAGATCGAGGACCCGGTTTAGGTAGGTTTCTATCAGTGTTGTCTAATCAAGTATTTAAACTGACTTTTACAGGTACATACAGACTCTTAAAGTTAACATGACATCAGCTGATGCTAGACAGATCTATCCTCAATCTATTGAAAACTCCATATGTTGCCCTAATCCAGGCTGCTATACCCGACTTCCAAATGGTGGCCATGGTCATGGAGTTGTTGATGAGCATTGGACAACTAAAGTATTTCTCAGAGACACTGGTAGATGTAACAAACGTAATGTGAAGATCTACAGATCAGTTCTAATTGATGTTTCTACTGCTTGTCGTTGTCTTCTTCCACCTCACTTTGATTTGTAAAACTGAATTTGAACTGTATTCAACAGCTTGGTTAGATATATTTGTTTAACCAAAGCTGTAACTTTTGACACGGTCATTAGTTTTCAAGTTTGGTTTCGGCAAACTTTTAGGCTTTTTAATCATTGGTACACTGTTGAACTCCTTTTATACAGTATGCACTATTTTTTCCTTACGCATTCTACCACACAATGACACAATATAACGAATATGTTTTCTTGTTTTATAAATAGATTCAATATGGTTCATTTTGATGCCACAATGTGACCAACATATTATCAATTTAATTTTGTTTCTACCATTTATATTTCACAAAACATGCACACTTTGCAGTGTTTCATCTGCATATTAAAAGCTTGTCTTGAAGCATATGATTTACTCTAATAAAATTCAGTTTGATCTGAAACCAGCCACAACTGATAACACCAGTAGTTGACATCACTATGACCAATATCAACAAATGCTATCATTTATCATCTGATAAGGCGCAATGTAATAATTCAATACAGCTTAAGTAACATTTGATGTCTCTCTTCTTCCGTGTCATCAAATAAAAACTATGCTTGCATCTGATTTTGTTTCAGTCATGAAGTCATCTGTTGACCATCAGTGTTCAAATTGTGATGAAATAAAAAGAAAGCTTTTTCAATCCCAAATGCATTTTTATTTTACTTTAATTTTTAGTAGTCCCACAAGCATGCAGATATATCTTATCACATTGGAAACTATTTAACATCGACTGCTATCATTTCAGTATGCGATTTTGGGAGGTTTCAGAGAGTGAATATAATTTTTAGTTCTACTTTGGTTTGCAACTTTTATTTTGACATTTTATCTTAACATAGCAAACCACTAAAAATACAATTCATGAACGAAAAATTCTAAATTGGGCTAAAAAGTTTCAAAAGGAAATAAAATTAATTAATTTGTTAGTAAGATACTTCGTTTGGCAGTTAAAATTTTTTTATATTCCTTAGATGAATTTGATAGGCTGTAATTTTTTTTAAACTCCAATTGCTACAATAATAGAAAATCAGTGATCCTCAGCAATGAAGCCTATCTAAAGAGAGTTTACATTAAACACACTGCTTTAGAGATGAACATACTCAATATTGATAATAATATACAAGAACTCAGAATGACTGACCTTCTTCAAGTGTTTTAGAATTTACATTATTGTCTTACCAATTAGTTCAACTTGACTATAACAGTTCACCTTTCTTGAAAATTACCAGAATAATTAAAGTTTATCTTGAAATTTGCATTTCTGTATGTTGCCTAGTTGGAAATACTACATATCATCTACTAGGCTTTTTATTTATTTGCTTAAAAGTAAGAATTGTCAATTGATGCATAGCAAAAAAATTGAGCGCTTGATTTAAAGGCATCAAAAACAAAAGCTAATTTTAGTGAGTAGAAAATGGAAAATAAAATAAAACATTTTCCCAAAGTTTGAAATGCAGAAATAAATGTAGCTAGAAAAATTTAGGGTTTTGGAAGTTTAAAGGTAAAGTAACTTCTGTGTTTTATCAACCGAAATAATGACTAATCATTCAGTTTGATAATTCATTAAATACCTCACAGCAAAGGAAAGTTTACATTATAATGAAATAATTTATTATTGATCAAGAACATTATTGCTTCAAATAAATGAAAACATTCCTATTAGCTCAGACACTGCTGCTGGTAGAATATCATCTTACTGACTAATCAGGTTAGATAAAAACTGTTTTGGGTGCTGTCAACTTAAATACACGGAATAAACACTGATGCGAATTTTACTGAATAAAGCTTCAAAAACCAGCTCACAGCTAAACAAAAGTTATTTTGATTTTCTGACTTCAATTTTATTTTCAGTTAAAACAAATGGACTGGAAAAATACCCAAGCTAAGCAGTGCGAGAATAAATTGACAATATTAAACAATTTAGGCAAAACAATTTACAGCTTACAAAGGCTAGCTTCTAATCTTTATCCGCCATTGTGTCTGAGACCAGTACTTAGGCTGCAAACGGTCTCATGTACCAATTTAATTTGGTACATATAAACAGTAAATAGATGCAATATAAACAGTAACAATACATATGTACAGCAAAATAACTGATCTCATTGTTTGAGACGATAGAACATTTTCGGTGGAAAATTTGTATTGCCCTTACAGCTGATAGAACACTGTGTCAACCCTTTACAAACTCTTTTCTTTTGCAAGTCAAAATGACAGTTTGAAAAACTTTTACATCTACCAACTCAATGTTCTGTTTTAAAGTTTTGCATTAAAAGCTTTAAGAAAGTATCATCTTAATTGTTGCTCAGCTATTTTGACATCAATCAAGATTTTTAAAAATTAACTTCTTTGCGTGAGTTTAAAAAACTAGTTCCGCTTTATGTAACAAAGTTCATATTTACTTGCAAAAAATACTATAAAGTATTGAGCATATAGAAACGCATAGACAAATCTAGTTTTCAGTAGCATCTGAATCTTTAAAAAATCAGGTTTGTAAACAATTTGCATTACTTATAGTATGCCTAGTGTTCCCAAGCAGTTGTATTGAGATTAAAATATTTGCTACATTGTTAATTCTGACAAGTGACCTTACTTTATATAATTAAAGGCAAGTTTCTTGCAAAAAGAAAATTCTGAATATTGAAAATTATCTGAGAAGTTAAAATAAAAATTAGAGTAAAAGAAGTTGCGAATTACAGTGAATTGAAAATAAGTGGATAAATAAAACCCGTTTTCATCATTAGTTTAAACTCAGTAATGATCAGACCCATTCATACTATAAGCGACGAAGTGTTGTATTAGTTGGTACTAAAGAGTGTTTATTGCTCAACAAACGTCATCAAATTGAGTTTTGGTTATTTATGATGATTTGCTTCTTCTATAGAGTAGCTATTATTCAAATATTTAAAATATGTGCATTCAGGTGAATTTTTAAAAACTTAACCAATGACTCTTCAAGGTGCAACAAGTCTCAAATTCTATAGTTCCTCTGTTAACACTGGCTAATCGATTACTTACATATAAACCAATTAAACTTTGCAGCTCATTACAATTATGCTATTGGTATAACACAGATTCTTGCCTCATGCGCTTTGTAGTTGGTTTGGGAAAATGCTGATTCAAAAGGATACGTAGACTTCTTTTAACAATTATCACATAAAACTCTGATTGTTATGACATAACTAGTTCCATTGTTTTTTTTTCATAAATTCTAAAACAATATTTTATGAGTAAACGCTGTCTATCATACTTCCTCATCTATTCATTGCTCTTGGAAATGATTAGATCAGAAGCAATTAGCTTCCTGACTTTAGAATTTTTATGATAAAAAGGAGGCTGTTTAGTCTATAATAGTTATTTGATGCTCTTCTGTAATGTAGTCATGTTTGTATAAATACAAATTTACTAGACATTAAGTTTAATGAACTGTATACACTTTGATTGATGCTCCTCAACTGTGCTGACAGAATATATAAATATGCTTTAGTAGTATTATATGTTTGATGTTCATCAAAGTAATCGGGCTTGCTCCTAAGCCTTATTTACATGTAATTCTAGCTTTTTTATATTTTATGGCGTTATTAAACAATAGTACTATTTTGAAGCAATGACTTTTATGTGAGTAAAAAGCAATGGCTTTTATTTGAGTAAAACGTTTAATTCCTCTTTTATAAATTGTGGTTGCATTGCTACAGAATTATCATATTTAGTGCTTTGGTTATGTACGCAATCTGCTGAAAATGGTTCATACTATGATGAAAGCCCGCAGGTTGTCACTACCTCATTTCTCAATTCACCTACACTGAAATACAATATATTGGATACAATAATATTACTTTTTAATATTTAGCAAATTTTTTTTAGTTTTTTTTATTTACATTGTAGGAGTGCCTACTGTACTCACCCTGGTACTTTTTTACATTATTATATTGTACTATAGTACAACTATTGCACTATGATAATTTTTTCAGAATATCACCCTGTTTTTATTGATCGTTGGAGGTGCCCTTACATTGCTGTCGCCTCAAAGCCATAGCTGTTGACAACATATTGCTATGATTCTTTTACTTATAGCTAATTTAGATTGATTCACATTGAAGCAAACTGTTGATCAACATAAATTACCAACCTCTCAAACCTTATTTTAACACAAATTCCTTTGCTGATTTTATTGAAAGGTCATGAATGCTGTTATACCAAAGCATCATGAAGCTTGCAAAAAAATATAAACATATAGAGTTACTCTTCAAGGGGTTGTAGCTAAAAATTGAATAGAACCTTTTACATAGGGACTATGGGATGTTCTATTGATTTTTTAAGCATTAGCAGACCCCAGATGTATTATGAAATAAAAAATCAACACCTTTTTAAAACCCTATCAGTGATGTTAGCTGTAAACTCTAGTTAGTTTATAAAAAGTTTTATATGACTTCAAGAGGTCAAAATATCTTGATTTTTATACTAGAATTGTAACTGGTTTAGCCATTTTAATCATCTTATAATTTTATAGTTATTATTATAGTTTTTTTATTCTAGCTAATTTAGCTATTTTATACTCTTAACTTTTTTTATTAAAATAAACATATAATCTACTACTAGAATTAAATTTATAATTTTTAAATTAGGTGAACCATATTTAACTGGGCCAAAGATTTAAAAGATCAAGTTGTGTATTTATGAATAAAGATAAGTAAGATAGATTAAAAGAAGGCAACTGTGTTCGTTTAAAAAAGAAAACAAATAAATATGATAAAGTTAACTTTGATAACTTGAGTTATATTCTATAAAACTCTACAATGATTTACAAAGTTACAATTATATGCGTAAGTATATTATAATATAGTGTAATATATTACGCTAGTATACAACCTGCTTTAACGGTTTACTCAATAGAAATATTGAGCTATGGTCTATTGGCTCCATTGACCAAGATAAATCAAAGTGAACACATGCAAATAATTCTAATAAGTTAATTTCTCATCCAGAAATCAGAAATGATTAGCTGAGCTTAATGTTCACATAAAGTAAAGCTGATTTAAGTGCTAAAATATATGTTCTTTTAGTATTTATGAAAGTCAAATTAGTGGATCTAAGAAATTATTATATCACATTTTAAGCAGATTGCAACATTTTACACCTACATGTTGTATAGAAGTTGAAAATCATATGCGGTAATTCAAGATAAACTTCCTTGTGTTGAAAGTTTGCATGACTCAAGTAGACAATGATATGAAGCTCATTGAATAAGACCAAACAATCGCTTTAAATTGGACGTCTATTCATTTCATGCTTATATTAGCTTTTAAAACTTAAACAAACAGAAAGAAAGAATACTCATTCATTGCTTATAAACTGCTTAAAAGGGTTTTTGCTTGTGACCAATCAGCTTGAACAATGCTAGTGCTACTACTTGCTCATATAGTTAGACTATTGCTCTTTTTATTAACCAACATTCGATGTTGAGAGGAATAAATTGAAATAGTTGGCTGAAGATAAAAACTCAAGTTTTTTACTCCATAGAAGCAGCTAAAATAGCATAACACTGGAAATACCTACTGTATGATCATATCCACACTAACAAAAGAACTTAACTATAGTATTTGTTTAGTATTAGACGCCTATTGAATTTATGTACTCAAACTCATATTAGCTTTTAAAACTTAAACAAACAGAAAGAAAGAATGCTCATTCATTGCTTATGAAATGCTTAAAAGGGTTGTTGTCTGTGACTAGCCAGCGTGAACCAGTTTAGTATGCAACCTGCTCTAATGGTTTTTATAAAAATATTGAGTAAGGGTTTATTGGCCATGTTAGTGCAGCCATTGAAAGTTAATGGAACCATGTCAACAATCCACTAGCTCATATTATGAGACTAATGCTATATTTATTACCAAACATTTGATGCTAAAAAGAATGCATGAAAAGATTGGCTGAAAGTAGGAAATTCCATCTCAATTTTTTACTCCAAAAAAGCAGCCAAAATAGCCTAACACTGGAAGTACCAATGACTATACTTACAATGACAACAGTATTTAGATATTAATAGTAACATCATCTATGTTTGTGTGCTGATATAGTTTAAACCAACCATTTCTGAATTGCTTGAGTTGCCTTTTAAATTCTAATTCAATTCCAATTCTTGAAGTGAAATCTAATTAAATCTTTAAACAGGGAGCTTGGACAAGAGCACTACAGGAATGTAAAAGCGCATTACTCAAAAGCTGTTTTGATCATGAACGTTTAACTGTCAACTAAAGAATGTAAAACTAAGAATGCTGTCACTCTGTTACTTATAAATAAGTTTCATAATACATTTTCTGTTTGCCATTGGTGCCCAGTTTAACATTCAATATTCTTATGGCAGGTTTATACAGACTTTTAAAGTAAACATAACATCAGCTGGTGCAAAGCAGATGTATTTTCCATCTACTTGAAACTCTGTATGTGGTCCTAATTCAGGATGCTATACGAGATTTTCAAATGGTGGAAATAGTCACACAGTTGAGTGTGAGCATTCGACAGCTAAATTAATTCTCTTGATGATCTACTAATAGAATGCAGTGTAAAAATATACAAACCTGTTCTAGTTGATATTTTTATTGTTTGATATTGTTTTCTTCCACATTTTGTTATGTAATGCTAAATTACCATTGTATAATTCCATCTCATGTTTTTGTAAAACTAACTTTGAAGTATGTACTTTAATGCAAATGTACCTTTTGTTACATTGATTCATTTTTACACTAATTTTGCAAAAGGTTTTTATCTCTTCTAAACTGTAAATTACGTGTTTATACACAGTAGACCCCTTTTTTCCGGGGATTTTGTTTTAGCATCTAACGATATAAAGGATATGCTGATTTTTTTGTAAACAGGCTTGATATGGTCCACTCTGACGTCGCATAAAACAAATATAATAAAAATTGATTTAAAATATTTTCAAATTTTGGAATAATTCACGGACATAACTTTAATATCGTATTTACCAGTACATAGGTTTGAACTGGAGCTCATAATCTACATTAACAAAAGCACTTTAAGGTTAGACCAGCAATAACTGGTAACATCAGCAGCAATTGTAACCACTAAAACCAACATATTCAATCATGCACTTTCGGATAAAAGCTGAAAATGAAGAACTGTCAAAAGAAAATGAGATTAGATGGCAATTAAACACTAGTATTTTTAATTTCATTGACTAAAAATGTGTTGGTATCAGTTTTTGTTGTTGTAGCAAATCATTTTTTCACATTTAGTGTTGAAATAATAGTAAACAAATTTGAAAGATTCAAACACCATTTATTACACTTTCATTTTACTCTACAAAAATGACAGCAAATTTTCTAACGGTACTATATTAGAGCATAAGGATCTTTGGCTCAAAAGTTTATTATGAAAGTATATGTACTTCACATGCTTAGGTTTGCATCTACTTTTTCAATTTCTGAAAACAAAAATTAAAAAGGTTAATTGTACACTTGCTAGTTTAAATATCTTTATCAAGTATCGCAATAACAAAAAAATTTTCTTCTAACAACGAGTATGCGAGCTTACATAGAATAATGACCTACTTTACATTAACTAGCTTACGTTATACTATCAGCAAACTGTTTAATAACTGTTTTGAAAAAGTGTAAGCCCTACCATGATACCCTCAAAAAATGGGCAAGTTTATTACTGTTTTATGATAAGTTATAGTTGAAATATTACTAAATTTGCAAACCAAATTTAATTTTGGATGTCTGTCATCAACTAGTCTGTGCTTTTACATGCTCTTTAATCTTTAAGGTTTTTGTGTGACCAACTAAAAGAATTTAATGGCTCATACTTGTAGTATTAGTAAAATATGGTTTGCTCCTATCTGCTGTTGAAGTTCTGCAACCTTTCCCTGCTTATTGATAATAAAGGTCACTCAATCAACTGGTAAAGTAAACAGTAGTTACAGCACCAGCAATGTAATACTGTATTCCAGCGAATGATCTCTTTTAAATAATCAAAATGACTGGTCAAGGCTGTAGCTGTCTTTGAGACAGTTTTTAACAACTCAAGTATATTTTAATCAGCTTCAAGCAAACTGATGCCTCTGATAACCTAAAATTTAAAAATTCTACTTAAAATATTTTAGGTCTTAACAGGATCTTAAAGGAAACATGTGTGATGAAGATAAACAAATCTTTAAATATTGAATAAGATGTTTGCAGACATTACAGAGGCTGTGCATGTTTTAAAGAGTCTTGTTGCATTAACAATGACTCTATGATTTCTGCTAGAAGCTTCTAAGTTTAGTAGCAAAGTAACCTCAACAGCTGGAGACATGCTCAGCTGCAGAGAGCAACTTAAAGATTTAAATAATAATACATAAAAAATAATGTAATATATATAATAGCAAGGCATACTAGACCACTAAGTCAGAGCTGCTTTCAATTGTGTTGCCTAACAGGCATTTTGTATAATGCGTTGTACAAAAACACAAGGATTCATTTTGTAGGAATTTCAGCTTTGATCCGTATACCTATGTACCTATCAGAGTTCTTATACTAGGAAAGTTTAAAAGTTTGATCTCAAAACCTGATATCAAAGCAAAAACTATGGTTTTTGACTTATCGGTTTTTGAGTTACTAAAAACTTTCCAACTAGTAAATTGTTGGTTAGTGTTATATTTTAAATTATGAAGCTTAATTAAATGCATCATGATATTTAAAAGTAAACCAGTGAACAATGATGAGGCAAAACACTATTATGCCAAAAAGTGAAAATCTCGCCTCTAAGAAGCATAAAAAGTAATGTTTTCATACAAAAACAAAACAAATTGATAATCAAGGGTTTAACAGGTATTGTATTTTATGAATATAAAAGCAAAGAAATGGCTCAATTGTTTTTGTCAGCATTTTTTACCATAAATATCAATCTAAATTAGCTATGACAAAAAAATCATGACAAACGTTGCAAGGAAACCATGAGTACACGGAAACATTGCAACATGAAAAATGATGCAAACATAGTGATGCTGTAAATAAATTAACACTGTAGCAAGAACGAAACTGGAGATAAAAATTGCAATTTGATTTAAACAAATGCTTTGATAATGTTGCTCAAAATTAGCATTACATTATAAAAGGTGGAAGAAGACAATGACAAGAGCTAGAAACATCAATCAAAACAGGTCTGTAGATCTTCACATTACGTTTGTTACATCTGCCAGTGTCTCTAAGAAATACTTTAGGTGTCCAATGCTCATCAACAATTCCATGACCATGGCCACCATTTGGAAGTCTCGTATAGCATCCTGGATTAGGACAGCATACAGAGTTTTCAATAGTTGAGGGGTAGATCTGTTTAGCATCAGCTGATGTCATGTTAACTTTAAATGTCTGGAAATACCTGTGAAATCAACAAGAGTACTAAACTCCGCACTGCGACCAGATGAACTTTACAAAACTTCTGAATTGTGAACATTGTTTAATTTTTTTTAGTTTTTATGTTTCAGTCAGAGCTATTTAGTACTCCACACAACATCACCAAAGGTAATATAATAAATAGATGTTGTTGATAAGAGCACCAACAACATAGAACATAAAAATCAACTATTTTTTGTGCAACCAGTCAAAATACTTCAGTTGTTCATAGCATTTCTATTACGCCACGCTTTTTAATTTATTTAGCAACAACTTCTGTACCGATATACTACTATTTAACTACATTAGATATTCAATGAATTTATATTTTATATTTTAACGAACTGAATGCCCAACATTGGATGGGTAATAAAAACAGTTTTTTTATAGAAAATCTCTTTTCAATTAGAACATACAGTATTTACCATTCTAACTTTGAAATGAAGGTGTTTGTTTATTTTGGTGTGTGTCAGACCTATGGATAATGCAAATATTTGAAAACTCAAGCCATAGCTAGAACAGACTGTTGAAAAACATTTCTTAGATGTTATGCTACATAATCATTCAAGATTTTAAACAGCATATAAACAGTTGAAGGTAATGTAGTTGTCATAAGCTAAGTTTTTTACCTAATGAATTTGAGTAACTTAAGCTAGTCAAAATATTTACTGTAATAAGAGCAGTGTTCGTTCTTTCTTTGGGGCGTTAAAAATAAAGATTTTACCTCAAATGCATAAATGTTGAGCAAAGCTCACTACTACTAAACCATGCAGCCACCTTGCCACAACTTGGAATAGTTGTGAATATAATCATTACACCATTACGTTTTTGGGAAGTCATGGTAGTTAATTTTCTTTCAGCAGTTCAAGTGTGTGACTAGTAATTTACTATTAATAGTTTAAACAGTTCGAGCATGAATATTCAAGCAATTGCTATAAACAGGACATACAGCAGACAAATCAACACTTAGACTTAAATAGATAGATTAAAAATTTACCACATTGTTTCCACTTTTTTTCTAAAGTCAACAGACTTGCTTCTTTCATCATTTGACAGATTGCAATCATCCACAGAATGTACCTAACACGATAGAAAAAGAAAATAGTTCATCATGCTACCCATCAAGTTTCGGAATAATTTTTTTGCTTACGGACCAGTTTTAAATGAATATTGGTTATGCCTTACCTTATACAAACACAAATCATTCAAGTAAATCTGAGCTAGTGTGTTTTTATCTCTCAGTATAGAGCTTCAGCCCATGCTCTCTGCTTATAAGAATTAGATGGTTCCTTGCATGAGTTATCCAAACAAACCGCTACCATAATTGACAACAAAGCAAAATATTCTCTGAGTCGCAGCATCACGATAAAAACAGAGATAACTACGTGACAATATATTTGGTGGCTTTTGAATCCTGTCAGATATTTTCTAACTCTGAAGCTCTCAGTGAAAGCATCAGATTTTATAGCAGTTGTATAAAATAGAGAACAAAAGAACAAATAAGCATAATATGTTTGGTAATTATGATTTCACTACCAGGAAGGTTTTGCATTCCAATCAACTGTTTGTGATTCATCAAGCTAATGAATGGGTTTTACACAAACTCTCATACTAACTTGAATTCTATGACTATCACGGGTAGGAATTTTATTTTTCTTTTAATTGCTATTCCAAAATGCTAATTATACTCCTATGCTGCTGTACTTGTTATACATATTATACTTTACTCTCTTCATTTTATTCTAATCAAAGCAGTACTGAAACTCTCAAATTCTCAAAATCCTACACTTTCGCACAAAGATTTATATTTGTCACTCAAATTTGTTTGTTGGTAAATGCCTTACGACAGATTGCCGTGACCAGAGCCGGCGAGGCTAACCTTAAAAGCACCGGCACATTCAAGCCAAGTCTCTTTATTACAGCAGAAGACTTGGCCATTGATGAGCCAACTCAATAGGCCGAAGAAAACAAAGAAGAGATCGCAGAAAAAAATAGGTCGGGGGTAGAGCCCACCGCAATGGAATCAATATATAAGGAATTTGTCAAGATCATTACAATAGAGTAAAGGACTAAACTAAAGCCACACTCTCTGCGTGTTTTTTCATTTTTTTTGCCATTGAACTTTATGTATCCATATAAATTTATTGTTTATTCTTGTGAATAAACACCAAAATAAACAAGGTGTTTGTTTATTTTGGTGTGTGTCAGACCTATGGATAATGCAAATATTTGAAAACTCAAGCCATAGCTAGAACAGACTGTTGAAAAACATTTCTTAGATGTTATGCTACATAATCATTCAAGATTTATTCTTGTGAATAAACACCCATTGTGTTTATTTGTCTATTGGTCTATGTATATTTATTATTTTGTTGACAATAAAGGACCGGACTGAGTGCTTTACATAAATGAACACAAGTACGTACTGAATAACTTAAACAACAGAATGGTTGATAGTAGAAACTTAGATTATTTCAGGTTACATACATACAGTTTTAGTAAACACTACACTGAGAGTTCTCTATTTGTAAAACTATTAGAATTGATGCTCAAATTATTTATGCCAAAAAGAGATGACTAAACACAACTAAATAAGTATTTAAAACAGAAACCAAGTCAAAAGTTCCAACATGGTTTTTTCAAGAATCTCAGACACATCAGTTCCTTGACTAGCTTAAACAATTGCTCATATTTTTTGTAGTCAAAGGTTTTTAGCTCTAGTTTAGTCCTTTAGTATTACCAAAAACAATTCTTCGACTTGGCTAGGTTTACTAACTACTCAATTGAAAAGTTTTGGATTGAAATGATTTTATGGAAATCTTTGGTCAAAATGATTATTATTAAGCCTGAATAGAGTTTAGCCGCAATTTTCAAGTAGCGCTACAACCTAATAAAAAATTTATTCTCATGACTGTTTATCACAGCAGTCTCTATCCGCTAAAAAATAAAAAATAATATTTTTTTATCTAATACGTTGTTTTCAGTGTAGGTAACTCTAGAAACAGAGCTTTTTATAACCTGTCATTTTTCATCATAGCTTAAACCATTTTGTTCATACAAAATAAAGCACATAAACAGAGCATTAAATATGGTCATTAATGGCATTGCAAACGTTATCAAAGAAGGAACTAGGAAGTATTTTTTTATGTAAAAGTCATTGCTTCGAAATAGTGTTACTGTTTAATCATGCTGTAAAATATTCAAAAGCTATAAGGAAGGGAGGTCTAAAAATGCTAGTGTTTAAGGTAGTAGATCAGAATACCTTGAGTGACAAACATATACTATTACTAAGGTATATTCATATAATATTTAAATATAGATGACTAGCATCATTCAAAAGATATGCATTGCATCAAACGTAATGTCTAGTAGCTTTCATATCTAGTATATTAAATGTCTGATAACTTGTACACATAAATATCTCAACATTAGCATCAATCAGAAGATATAAAGTGTTTTAATATTTATGTCCAGTAACTTTTATATTCATACAAATATCACTATATTACTGTACAGCATCAAATAGCTATATACTTAACAGATTGTTTTTTTCTCATAAGCTTCTTTATTCATAGAACCAATAGTATAATTGTAGTCAATTAGTTCAAAGAAATATGAATGAGGAAGTATGATAGATAAAGTTTACTCAACGAATAATGTTTTTTGTGTTTGCCAATAGAGCAACATAACTAGTTATGCCGGAGCACTCTGAGTTTCATGTGAGCAATGTGAAAGGAAATTCAAACAGTTCCATCGAATGAATATTTTGTAAACCTACAATAAAGTGTATGAGGCAATGGTATGTGTTATACCAATAACATTATTGTTTTGAGATGAGAAGTTTGATTGGCTTGTCTGTAAGCAATGGACCTAGCCAATGTTAACTGCAGAGCTTCGGAGATTGGAACTTTGTGCACCTTGCGATCCTATTGGTTAAACTGCTAAAATTAGGATATTAACGTGAAATACTTTAAATATTTCAAGATTACCTGTTCAATAGAAAACGCAAATCATCGTAAATAACGCAATACTTGATTTTGCTGAAATAACACAGTACCTAGTTATGTTTGATAAAATTTGTTGAGCAATACACATTCTTCGATACAAACTAATACAATACTTTAGTGACTGTAGTCTGAATGTGTTTAATCAGTACTAAGTTTAAATTAGTTCGAACAGCTGTCTTCCTTGGAGCAACTCTTTTTTTCTAGTTTGTGTAGCTTATTATTGTATCAAGTGATAGTACTAGCTGCATCAACAGTGTAGCAAATACTTTAATTTCAATATATTGGCTTGAAAAGATTAGACGTGTTATTGACCATTTAAATTGTGTGTAAACCTGTTTTTTTATAGATTCATATATTAATAAAGTTTTTATTTTTCTGCTAATATTCTGCACTTCCGAATTTTAATGCTAGCGAGCACCAACTATTTCGCATTGGCAGAAACTAATTTTTCCTAAACTCCCACAGAAGTGAATTATTCTTTGTATTGCCTCGGTGATGAACTTGTATAGCCAAATTCTTAAGAATTTCTGCAGCAAAATATAAATTTATGCCCACCCGATAATTTTGAAAAATATTTTGCAGTATAACCTTTTAGTCCATTTTTTCAGCTATTACATGTATTTCAAAATTTTGACATCCTACGGAAAACCAGCAAGCTAATCATACATGAACCTAAATAAAGTTTTTATTGTAATTAAATAAACAACTAGTGATAAATAATACTAGTGCCAAAATAACATAACAATTTTTTTATCAGCTCTGAAAATGCTGGTAGAATATCAAATTACTAACGAATCAAGTTGGATAAACAATCTTTCAGGTTCTGTGCCCTTGTATACATCAAACAAACACTAAAATTAATTTCCTGACTGAAACATAATAATCCGGCTAGATCAGAGTGATATTTTGATTTCATAACTTCAATTTTATATCAGCTCAAACAAAGAGATTGGAAAATACCAATTCAATACTTCAAAGGGATAAACTGTCACTATTATTATTTCGAGGCTGTATTTTTCAAAAGTTTCCAACTAAAGATATTTGAATGCTTAATCATTGTTTTTGGAAAAACTTGAAATCTCTAAAATGCTTAACGTAAGTCGATTGTTTTTGAGATTTTAGCTAATCTTTATGTTCAGTTTATCAATGCTGTAAAAATAAAATCCAATAAAATGTGAGCATTTCAAAACTAAAAGTAACAACTTCTTGGCGTGAAATCTTGTATTGCTGATTCTCTTATATTTTCTTATTCTATAATGACAGTGAAAGTGAACAGAAAAACATTTGCCCATATCAATAGTCTGGTATCTCAGGCTCATAAATTTTAATTACTAAAGTCTGTTTCATAAGTATAAGCCAACTAGTTAGTTCCAAGTACTGGTATGGATAGTAGATTACTGCTTCATTCAAAACTAAAAGATGGTTAAAGTAACTGCTGAAAAAAAGACTATAATAACGGAATGTTTTTAAAAATGCTTGTCACTAATGAATCTATATTTTGCTACAGAAGCATCCAAAGAACACAGTCTTAAATTTTTGTTAAACTATCTTGATATCAAGACAGTACAAAAAACATTTAACTTCCACATATAAGTTGGTGAGAAACATTTCAACTCAATACAACAAAGTACCTTGCACTATCCCACATTTTGTTAACTTTAATCAATGTAAAAACTCGGGTTCACATATAATCTGAACTGCTTATAGCTTATTCAACTTTCCAAATTTTATTGCTAACCTAACTTCATAAAAACTGGGTGTTGTGTTAAATGGTGCTCAGTTACCACCGGCATTCTAAAGTTGAAAAAATGCGTGGAAAAAGTTAAGATTGTTTTAACATCTTTATTTATAAAAAAATCTGTGTATAATTTAAACTGGCTTTAGAATGTCTAATCATTTCAAGCAGTTGTATTGAGATAAAAGCATTTTCTACCCTGCTGATGCAGCTCGTAATATTACTTAATATAACAATAAGCTGCAAAAAGTAAAAACAACAGATGACAGAGATTTTCCTTCGAGCAACATCTCTGTCATCATCAGTTTTAACTTGGTAAAGATTAAACACATTCAGATTACAGTCACTAACTTAATGTATTAGTTTGTACTAAAGAATATTTATTGCTCAACCCACTTCATCAAACAAGTGTATTGCGTTATTTGTGATGATTTGCGTTTTCTATGGAGCAATTATTAGTAAAATATTTGAACTATTTAAAGTTAGTATAATTATTTTGTCAATTTAGCCAATAAGATTTCAAGGTACCTCGAATTTAAAACTCTGTAGCTCCACCGTTAACACTGGTTAGTCCACTGCTTAAAGATGAGCTAATCAAACTACTTGCCTCGTGGCCTTCATGTTATTGGCATAACACACACTATTGCCTCAGGCCCATTGTCATTGGTTTGCATAATATTCATTCAATAGAAGTGTTTAAACTTCCTTATACAATGCTCACATTAAACTTTGGGTACTTCGACATAGTTAGAGGTGTTTCTCTATTGAAAAATACATAAAACATTCTTCTCTGAGTAAACACTTTACAATACTTCCTCATCTATCTGTGTTTAAAATGACTATTTACCTGACTGAGAAATTTTTATGATAAAAATGGCGACTGTCTTGCAAATAAATACTAAATGCTTTACTGAAATGCTAAGGTGTTTGTATGAATCTGAATGATACTATACAATAAGTTTAACTTTCTGCATATTTTTTTATTGATGCTAGTCATCTGTATTTACGGAGTGAATAAATATATTTTAGCAATAGTATATATTTAATGTATCTCAGAGTAATCTCAAGGTAGTCCACTACTACAAACACTAGCACTGTTAGGCCTTACTTCTTGTTAGCTTTTTTATATTTTACAAAATTGTTAAACAGTAATACTATTTTATTAACTATTGTGGCAATGTCGAAGATATGCATAGTTAATGTTTTGTCACGTAATGAATTTAATATGATCATAATGGTTTATGTTACGATAAAATTTCACAGGTTGTCACACACCCTGTTTTTCACCTACACTGAAATACAATATATTGGGTTCAATAATATTACTATTTAGTTTTTAGCAGAGACGACTTTTTGTTGTTAACAATCAGAAAAAATTTATCTTATTACGTTTTGGTCTTAATGGAAAATTGTATGGCCGAACTTTATTCTGGTTTAACGATAATCATCTTGATATTTTAAAAAAAGTTTTTAGCGAACCTAGCGCGGTTGAAAAATTGTTTTTAATACTAAACTGCCTGACTGGAATCAAAACGTTTTGACTATAAAAGTACTAATGACTTTTTAAGCAACTCAGTGAGCTGAAAGTGTTTAGAATAACC
This sequence comes from Watersipora subatra, assembly GCF_963576615.1. Taxonomy (NCBI): domain Eukaryota; kingdom Metazoa; phylum Bryozoa; class Gymnolaemata; order Cheilostomatida; family Watersiporidae; genus Watersipora; species Watersipora subatra. The sequence goes on along the minus strand of NC_088714.1, from coordinate 17,818,133 downwards.
AAAGCAAAGCCTATCAGATTTTTAAACTTTGCTGTAGTTTCAAAAACTGGAGTACTTTTGTCTAGTCATTTCTCTTTT